>NC_056733.1:1604188633-1604840996 GCF_019279795.1 Protopterus annectens
AGAAAGTTTATAAAGAAATAAATATTCTCCATAGCCCAGTATCCAGAAGCAAAAGATGACATAACCCTTGGCACCACAGCCATTTGACAACCCCCACACAGTAGATAAATAAGTAACCTACTACCATGACTTGGTTCATCTTGTTGTTTAACATGTATTTTATCAATTGAACTATATATGAATTAAGTTTAATGCATGTAATGTATCAATCCATTAAGGAAGGTCACATTGTAACAACTTAGCAGAGGCACAATAAAGAGCATGTAGTGCTTGTATACCTCTCAGCTGTCAAGAATTTTGCAGAATGTCAAGATTTTTCCCTCATATGTTTGATATGTCCCTTGTAAAAGATGAGATTTTTCTGCCAAATTATTGAGGATTACAGTCACTAACTAATGACACAGATTGATTTGAGTTTAAGACTTTATATCCTTCAGAAAATGTATGCTAATGCAAAACCTGCTAATCTAGCTATGTTGTAAGTTAATAACAGCAACATTTAAAATGTGTCCCTAATTTTAGGCCTTTGCTCCCCCATTATTTACCTTCGTCCCTGATTCTAATGCTAAGAGGTTGAGCGATAAACCAGTCCTTCATCAGCTGCTGATAAGAATTAAAGGACAAACACACCCAGTGTTTTCAAAAGTATGTAATTTGTTTTACCATTGTTTTATTGGTAACATCTAAGAACAGTGATATATTTATGACTGAAGTATATTTTAGTCTTAGTTTAAAATGATGGTATCATGACCTGCGTAAATTATATGGGTATAAGCATGACTGGGGCGTAGAGAGAGCCTAGGTGAGGCAGCATGACATCTAGTACACTGTACCTCAGGCTAGATGCTTGTATTATTGCTCCTAATTGGTTTAGTCTCGTTTATATTGTCAGTTATATTATATAGTTATATTGTCACTGTCACTAATTCCTTACACAGCTTAATGAGGTATGTCTCTGTTTTATGCATATGTGTATATCCTCTCTGTGCATGTCTAATAAGTGTGTAAGGGGAAGACATGTCTAATGGGTCACACACCTCCATGTGTGATGTAGTCCTCATTGGCCCTTTCCCCTTAAGATAACACTTCTATGTATTCTCCAGCCTCAGTTGTATTCATACAAACACAGACAGTATGCCAGACAGGCATACAAGCATACTCCCCCCCCTCCCACCCCCCGAGAAGTGAGCAGACATAACTTCATTGCTCTCTCACTCATACCTGCTCCTCCAATGTCTGGGCCACTAATTGAACCTAGGTCACCTGGGTCATAGGGCTTTATCCTATTATATTTACAGATCTGGCCAGTCCACACATATTTGCTTGATATTGCATAGTTTACCTTGTCAATGTCCCCCATAATCACCAGGTTAGTAAGGAAATCTTCAGTTCTGCAAGGGACATACATTGTCTATGGTAGGCTCTTTTGCATCTATTGTGGCAACATCTTACAGGACAACTTAACAATCTTGAAAAAGTGCAAAGGTCTCTAACAAAAAAGATCTCAGGTTATAAGAAACTTAGTTACCAGGTGAGGCTTGAAACCTGGCCTTCTACTCAGTGCTTCATAGATTCCTGAAAGGGTGATCTCTGCCTCACTTACCACAACATTAGAGATCTGGTAGTTCTTGACTTGTTATATCTCAGTAACTCAAGCAGCTTAGCTAACACTAGAACCAGAGAGCTGAACCTTCATCAACAGACAAACAGAACACGATGGCGAGAAACATTTGTCACCCAGTGCTGCCCCATCTCTGAAATAAGCTTCCCCTGGTGGTTAAACAATGTGATTTTACATCTTCCTTCAAAGTGAACCTGGGTCACTGTATGGGTACTCTCAAATTTATTTCAGGATAAATCGGTAATGACTGTCAGTAAGCATTGGCTAGGAGTACATGATCATTAGACTACAATAGTTTTGAAGCTGCTATGAGTCCTATGAAACCATCACCTATAATGTCAGGTTGATCTGCAACAATAAAAGGAAGACTGCCTGGAATTTCTTGCATGCATTTTCAATCGTTACATCAGGTGTCAGCAATGGCACATATATCAACATCTTTCAAGCAAAGAAAAGCTTATGAGTCACCTTTTTATTGCTGAGACTTCTGATAATTAGCAAAACCACCTTCACCTTTGATTTCTTTCTATCTTGAGTAGGTAAAGATACCTTTATCAAACAGTAATATAATATAACTGGAAAATACTAAAATCCGTGCCCCTAGATATTGCTGTCTCTCACTTCACAGACATTTTCTTGTATACCAAAAGGATCAAATCCAATCCCACACAATGGCTAAGACAGGAAACATATGTATTTATTCTTATTTACACTTTGTTTACGAGGTTTATCCTACTAGGCCGGTGGTTTCTTTTTAGGGGAGGCCTGAGGTGATATTTAGTCAGCGTACTGCAGAACTTCCCCTACTCTTTTCAAAAAGTGCTATAGGATCTTTTGGATCCACCTGAGTTACCTCCAACTCAGATAGATGGGATCTCGGTTTTATCATTTCACTTGAAGGACATCAGTATCAGAAGTGCAACACCACAACCACCACTACCCCCCTCCCCCACTATGCTGCCCTATAGCAAAGAAATTTGTGTTACAGACAAAGCCTGTAAAGAGTGTCACAAGACACTCTCTGAAACAGATAAACAAGTCTACTATACTGATCTCCAATATAAATACCAAAACAATCCAAAACTTTGCCTTAACTAAATCGTTATATCCTGGCCAAATTACCAGTCCCTCCTCCGACTACTAATACTACCACTTTGGTCCCCACATAATTCAACATGCAGACAATACTGCAGCCCATAAACAATAATACCAATACTCCCCTCTCACTATCTTCATCCTGTCACAGCCATCCAGCCCTGTACCTATCTCCAGTATTAGAGAGCTAAAACCATCCTCCTAAACTGCTGATCAAATCCTGTCTGACTATTTAAAAATGGCTGCTGATGCTATAACCTTCCCTGTCTCCATATTGATAAATAGGTCCTATCCGAAATATATGTCCCATCCATTTGGAAAAAATGTTATATTTTATCATTACACAAAGGGGCACATCAACGCAGTTCAATAATTGCAGATCCATTGCTATCCTTTCCCCTCTAGCAAAAATCTTAGAGAAGCATATCCATGCTCAGCATATGCAACACCTAAACAAAAATACCCTTATTTCCAAAACAAAGCATGGTTTCAGGCCTAACTACAGTGCAACCATCACTCATCTAAGAAATTTCACTAATAGTATAAACCAGCATAGGAATGATAATAGTAAACTAGTATTCACCATCTCCTTAGATTTATCTAAAGCATTTGGCACTGTATTATACCGACATCTACTTACCAAACTGTTAGCTTCTCTCGATTCTCCCTTTCATGGTTCCTTAGTTGTCTCTCTCTCTCTGGAAGGAAAAAAGCAGTCACCACAACAGTCCCACACTGTTCTGTACTAGGACTCTTTCTTTTCAACACCTTCATTAATAAACTTCATACTGCTATGCTCTAGTATAGTTTAATATGCAGTGCATTCAGCTTTAATATGTGTAACCCCAACAACGTCCATTCTCTAGGACATCACCCAGAATGCATTTTCTCTATTAAAACCTGGCTGAAAAATTCAAACATGTTCCTTAATCTCAGTAAAACAAGACTGATATTCTTCACTCCCAAACATCCATATAATCAAAAATAGTTTCCATTATAACATCCAATAACACTACAATCAAAATAATAAATCATTCTGTCATAGATGACAATCCCAGATAAAAGCAGTATATACTGGAAACCATTAAAAAGACACACCAGAAGCTTGGTTTCTTTTACATAGTTAAATAGTACCTTACTGATTCACCAAGAAAAACTTTAGCCTCTCTCTACTTACCCCCAGCCCTCTTATATGCTTCTCCCATCCTGATAAACTTAAACACCACACATAAATCCAAGTAAGCCTCCTACGATAGCTACATTTTCCAACAGGCTTGCAAGTAAGATCCACCATTGCCATGTTTTAAAAAAACTGTCTGAAGCTAAACAACTACTTAACATGTTCATGGCTAGTTATTGTTTACAAACCTATTCAATATCCAGAAAAATGCCAGCACTAAACGTATTCTACTGCCCTAGTCCCCTAGGAGAGACTGCTGTTCTGGCAAAAAAAAAAAAAATCTTGTTAATTACAGATAAGTGAAACAACTCAACAGGGGACTCAATTTGTTTTTACTATGTCTCCAAGCTCTGGTATGCCATCCCAGCACAACTAAAACTGATAAAAGTACTTCCAAACTCTAAAATGCTGTTTAAACAATATCTTAACCAGCCTTGGTCAAGTTCAACATCATGTTGAAAATGTTCACAAACTACTCCCAACTCTCTTTTCACTTCTTCCTTCCTATGTTGAGATGTCACAGTGCTTCTTTTTACATCTCTCTGAAATAAAGACAGGCACCTCTAATCATCCCTAACACTTAGTCTAACTATCCCTCCCTCTACACTTAAAGCATTGAACCCATGTCCTCTTACATATCACCCCATGCCAATTCCATTATCTGACAACTCCCTTCTTCCTTCCCTTCTGCAGAATACTGCCTGTGATGATTGTGAGCTAAAATTGTCCAACCAGTGCTTCATGTCCCTGCCCAAGTAGCTGACACACCACACACACACTTATATATATATATATAACTTATCACAGACATCCCATACAGTAGTAATCCCTACCACCCACACCCAGCTAATAACTACAGCTAAAGGCCTAAAGGTGTCCAATTATTTACTGTGCAATATTATTATCCAATGGTAATGTGATTATTCAGTCTAGACGCAGGGAAGGGCTTAGACAGTAAACTAATATAATATATAATGCTCTGTAGCATAATTTTATCTCATAAACCAAACCAAGGTGAGGTAGAAGGTAAAAAAAATATTTATAAATAAATAAAACACAAAGACAAAACACACCACACACAGATATATAAGAAGAAACTTAAAATAATACAGTAGGACAGGTCTAATTTAAAAGAAAAACACTAATTTAATCTTTACTGCTTTAACTATTCCTACAAGAAAATTGAGGTTAGGCAGAGTGATGAGTTAGATATCCAAGATCAAAATGCTCCCAGTCTCTTGTGAAATAGTATCTAAACATTACTAACAAACATGTCTCTAAGGAAACAATGGGCATGAAACTTTCTCTTTTTAAATTGGGAATTTGAATTGTTTGTTCTGTGCTTGCCCTCTTTAATTTTCTGGCAAATTAGTGAGGACTGAAGTCACTTAATAAGGACAGACATTTGACTTTCCGACTTCATATCCTTCAGAAGATGCATGCTAACACAAATTAAAATTTGTCTCTATTTTTGGACCTCTGCCCTCATTGTTTTAGGCTTTGTCCAGATTTATTGTGCTAAGAAGTTGAGACGTACTTCCCAGTTAGATAGGTATGACACTGTCTCTTACTCATTGCAAAGTTGAATGAGTTGTGTGACTGTTTTAGGCACAATGGGGGTCACTAATTGCTAGGAAGTTTGGTTGTTTGGGGCAGAGGGGTGTTGCTAGACAAGAGTGTCTGCCTCATGGGATTCCAAGTCTGGTTCAGTTTTAATCTGATGCATTTTCTTATTATGGATCCTCCTTGCGCTTCTGCTAAAGTAATTGCATAATATGTTATTTACTGCTGTCAGTGGTGGGAGGCCTATGTAATCTGCTGCATGTATGAGGTTCTGGTTTTGCTGAACTCATGGCACCCTGAGGTACAGTTGAGGCTTCTGCAGGAATATTCACATATGTAGGGGTTAGTAAGCATATCTGTTCATAGGATAGTGCTGCTACTGAGACATTAGCCTCAATATTATGGATAGTTTCAGATATTTAATGTGCCATTAATAAAGAGTGCATTTTCTGAGGGCATGATGCAATTCATACATTATTTTTGTTTCGCCATCAGAATGACAGAATGCACCATCAGAATAATAGAATGCACACGTCACTTAGACTTCATATGCTTTGAAACAATTTCACATCAAACTGTCAATAAACTTCAGAAGATGTCAATAAACTTCAAAGGAATGTAGTGATAAAAAGTGAGGAGAAGTTCTGTTTTTATGTTGGCTTAATTTTGAATATCTACATCTGTATATCTTACTGAACAGTCTGGTACTTCCAGACAGGTCTTTCTTGCAGTTGTGCATGTGGAATTTCATCCTGGTCTGTTGAAAAGTTACCAAGTTACTGCAGCTCAAACTGTTGACTTTAACATAGATGTGACTATTAATCCGTAACTATCATGGATCAATAATATTTTCTTTGCTATAGTTTATTATTTTTGAAATATGTACAGATATATGATCTTTTGCTGTCAAAGTTCATTTTTAGTTCATCTGCCTTTATAGCTCACTCCCTGTTTTAGTTATAATACTCCAGCATGACATCACTTTAAGTTGCCATGGAAATAACTGCTAGGCCACACACAGTGTTCTTTGATTTCTGGTTAGGGACTGATGAGCTATGCTGCTGCAGAGATGTTATTCTCTTGTAGTAACTCAAGCAGTAGGTGGTATGATGAAGCTCACAGAGCCTAGAAGGAATATTGAATCTTTAGTATTTTGACACTGATGATCTTCTTCCACGTGGCACCAAGTACTTAAAGTACAATGCTGTTGTCACATTCCACCAAATGCACTGCACAGTACAACACTGATGACCAGTCTATGAAATAAAAGATGCAACAAAGCCATATATATACAAAAATGCATTTTCTCTTTCTCTCTGTCTGTCTTTCTGTCTCAATCACTGCTTTTTTTCAGTACAAATGACCTGGTACACCTTGTGCCAGCAAAAAGAGTTACTGTCTAAAAGTTGTGTAGCTCACACTATAACGTGATATATGAACATGCCGATTACATTAGGTAATGTGCTTACTCTATATTTTTTGTATGTAAATTACACCCACAAAGTTCAGACAACTAAAATGTGCTTCTCTGTCATAAGATTTGATGGAAATGGACTGTTCTTCCCCTTCTCACAGGCCCTCTCAAGATGTAAGACAGTTGTATTTTTTTCTTTTTTTTACCCTAGAAGTTTATAAACTTTGTTCATACTATCGCAGGGGTAGCAGAGAACTAACAGTGACTTGTCAAGTACACATAGTTTTATTATTGTTTATGCAGTAAAGTCACAATGCGCAGATAGTTTGGAACAGCACATCAAATGGGTAGTTTATTGAACAGTCACTAAAAGGGGATAATGCCATTAATTCCTTTCCCGTAAAGCATAGAAATTACATGTGCAACAGAGGTGGGGTCAGGGGCAGTGCCTCCTACATGGTGGTGGTGGGGTGGGTTTTGATCTTATGAGTAAAAGTCTTGATTTTTCATATGAATAGACTTTCAGCCACCTTAAGTTAGTTGAAAGTCCACTCATGTGCTCTAGTATTGTAGATCATTCGACACTTAAACTTCCAGCATCTTAAGTTACACAGACAATGAGGCTGATTGGTGCCACTACAGTAACAGTTTACCAGTTTCTCTGTTCACGTTTATTGGAGCTGGCTCACCCCTGAACTCATTATGTGCTACTGCTAACCATATCAGAAGAAAAAAATAAGATATCTCAGATATCACAGTCTTAGCAATATGCATCAAAGTCTGTACACACTTGCCAACAGAAACTACACAGATTCCAGACAATTGAAATACCTGGCGATCATAGTGAACATGTAAATGATGCAAGAGTGAGAAATAGAAGCAGAATGGGTGGGAACTAGAAAGCAGTTACATTGTATCAACAAACTAGGAATCTTCTGTAACACAAAGTATTTGAACTCTGTTCTTTGCATACACACACACACACGCACACACGCACACGCACACACACACACATACACACACACACACACACACACACACACACACACACACACACACACACACACACACACACACACACACACTTTGTGTTGCCTCAGTTATGTAAAATGAAGTTTGCACTTCACTTAGAAAGTTATGCCAACCAGTCACATCTGTCATTAACTGCACAGCTATGATGTTTTTTCTCCTTTAACAAATCACTCTTTTTTAGTTAATTAATAACCAGAATAATGTTTGCAAACACACTGTATTAAGTCATCCAACAGCTGTCTGTTACACATTGTTACCATGACATCTGTTCTTAATTACACTTACATTCAAACATAAAGAACTGGAAGCTGACTGCAGGTTAAATGCAGACATTATCCAGTAAAGATTAACATTTATTGAGCAGTTTATCTACTTCACTTTATATCTATGTATTTGATATGTCCTGACATTTCTTCAGTCATTGTCAAAACTTGGCACCATGGTGTCCCCACAGATGCTAGGCTATTTATCAAACTTTATACAGAGCTGGCTGCTAAGGTCAAATCCTGGTTCCACAGATGCTTATAAAACAACCAGTTCCAAGAGGTACATCTACAAAAAAGTCTGATTGCTTTCCAATCATCTCAGCCTTTCCCCTATGCCCTATGTCTACAGTACTGGGAAAACACATTTAAAATCTTATTATCTTTTTGTCCCCCAGTTGTTGATTTTTTGTCTGTGAAGTCTATGAATTTTATTTAAAGGCAGGTTCATTTTGTCAGTGAGCAAGCTATGAGAGAAAAGGCCTACACACAGAATGGACTACATTTCTTCTTGGTTGTGGTGTCATCTGCCAGAAGATACACAACACTGAAACCTATAAACCTGTATGCCTATAGGCTAATTGACTGAACAGGAAACTACATTCAGTCTATAAAAAACAGCCAAATGACTAAAAAATGAAAAGCTTCTCCTCAGTTCTCATTCCCTACTAAAATGAATCATTCTCATATTTGGCTGTACTAAAATGGAGATGTGAAGTCCCTTCCATGCACTACTCTGTTCAGGGTGGGGACTACAGTAGCTGATCTGCTGTTCCAGACTGATGGACGGTGAGAGAACAGTTCAGGACTCAGAGATGTAGATCAGAGACAGATGGAAAAGTGACGACTATCCACACTGCCTCCCCTTTTATTAAAAAAAAAAAAAAATGGGTTGAGGTGATACAAGAACTCCATAATTGGACTGGCACTGCAAGTTAAACTATTATGCTTGTTATCATTTTATATCACTTTGTTACTGTACTTTATTACCTTATCACACGGCTCCATTATCTTATCATGTTAGTATTACTGTATACTATTCCATGATTTTATAACACTAACAGTGATCTGTGCCCTATTTATTGTCTTCACAGTTACATCACACAAAATTCATGGTGTAATCTATTTAGAACTTTCAATCATCTTTGAACAGATGCCTTAAACAGGGCTCCCAGCACTCTTAACATTTAAACTCAACCTTTCCCACAACTTGCACTCTGTTTTGAATGCAGTTGGAAATACTGGTGCAGTAGAACATACTGCAGGCCTAAATCCAGGGATACATTGTTCTCAATGGGCATCTAATGTACACTATTGGGGGTGCCCATTCACTGCTTACCCAGGATTTGTAATCAAATTCTGTGGAGTTTTTAGTAACGTTGCCTGCAGTAGATGACCTAAAGCCTAGATCAAACAGTGTCAGAATATGAGAAATGTCTGGAAGACTATGAAGGCAGCCTTCAGCAGTCTCTGTAGTTTTTGTGTGGACTTGAATGAACTAATGTACCTGTAACTACCACTGGGCCAAGGCATCTCTTGTTTGGACTAGACTGAGGAATCTAAGGCAGAAGAAGAATAAGAAGGGACTAGAACTACCCTCAAACTGTTTTTACTGCTACATTTTGGCAGTGGGGTAGAAGTATAACTATTTCCTTATTGCCTTTGAGATTACCCTTGGGATCATCCTTAGGATTACCTCTGGAACTGCCTGTGGACTCTGATTTAAAATTCCCCTTCAGGGATTTTCAGCACAGCTTAGGTTATTAATTCTTTGCAAAAAGATTTCAGTATCAACTTCAAGCTTGGACTCTTATGCACCAACATCCTTTTCTCTTGAAAGAAAAACTCTGATGTAGTCTTCATTGCATACAGAAAGGTTTGATAAAAGGAAGTTAACCTTCAGGTCAACAGTTCAAATGATAAAATTGGTTTAGTCCATAAGATGAGGAAAAACAAATGTTAGCTGGTTTAGTGGGTTTAATTAGCTAACACAAAAGTATTGAAGTGAGTCTTTTCAGCTTTGCAGTACTTCACAAGAGCCCTTTTTGTGATGTGCAGGGTGTAAAAGCCACCTATTATTATCACTAGCTGTCCGTGACACTTGTGTAGCTACACAGCTCTGCCTATGGGAACACACCCCGACAGTACTGAAATTAGATAACCACCTTCCAGCACTATCACTAGTTCTCGTGGCTGTGCCACAGGGTCTGTAATCCTACAATCCTCATCTCCAGTACTCATGCAGCTACACAACTGCGCTTAAGAGGAAACACTGAAACAGTATATAGCAAAGAGTCTATATACCACCGATAGCGCTAGCCACGCCTGACAATCGTATAGTCACTTGACGATGTTTAAACTGCAAGAAAAACCCAGCCAATCAAGAGTTTTCAGTAATTTGCCAATAATTGTGCACTTTAATTAACATACTAACTACGCTGTACAGTCAATAACATGCTCAACAGTATCAGAAGCTAGCATTGCACTCACAAGGACATCTTGCTAGGCCTGAGAGGAAACCCCAAACAACTCTGAAATTAACTAACCTCTTGGTCAGCATTCTCAACAGCCCTAGTGGCTATGCTATGGATCTATATGTCAATAAGTGGTACTACTAATCACACATGGGACTCGCATAAACACTCAACTATACTAAGGGTAAATATGCAAAGAATACTAAAATCAGTTCAGAAACCTATCAGCACTTTTGCTAGACCTTCTAACTATGCTATGGGGACTTTAAATCACTAAAATGTATCACAAGGCTTCCTTCTGACCATGTATTTTGACCTACGGTAAAACACCCCAAACCATCCAAGCTCCTTAACCCCCCCCCCCCGCAACTAATATATTGCATAATAGTGGGGACAGGGAAATTTTCTGTTGCTAGCAGTTTTTAATATTCAGAGTTTTTTGATATTTTGAGTCAGCAACAGTCTTCTGATATGATGAGTTTTCAATCAAATGAATGGAAACCATATATATATATATATATATATATATATATATATATATATATATATATATGGGTCTACTACACTAAACCGACAGTACACAACACCGACAACCACAACACCGACACCACAAGAATGAAACCGCAAAAACACGAAAGTTCACATGCCCAACAAACCACAATCTCGACAGTTAACAAAACAAAAAGTTTGCTGTTCCACACAACACACACACAAAACAAGCACACCAACAACCTAAAAACCTACACTACACCTTACACAGAACTATCTATGCACTAACCTTAACCCAAACCCTAACCCTAAGGTCCGTCACTATCGCACACTTACCTTACCCGCACCCTAACCCTAAATCCCTCACTATCCACACTTACCTTACCCGCACCCTAACCCTAAGTCCCTCACTATTGCACACTCCCCTTACCCGCACCCTAATCCTAAATCCCTCACTATCGCACACTTACCGAGTCGCGCTCACACGTTTCCCATGTTTGTGTTTTCGCTGTCGGGATTACAAGTTGTCGGTTATCTGCTCCGTCAGTCTTCTGGTGTCGGTGATGTGATTGTCGATCTTCCGAGCTTTTGGTTTAACGTAGGGAACCCATATATATATATATATATATATATATATATATATATATATATATATATATATATATATATGTATATATAGGTTTACTACTGTAACTTCGACTTACAGAATGTAAAGCTATCATTATTATGAATCAAAATCTCGACTGTCACTTGTGTAGTGCGTTTGGAATGTCGAATGTTAGTATATATGTGAAAATGTCGACACATTGAATTCCGTGAGAAAGTTCCCTTCACCGATTACAGTACTATGACACTCATATGCTCGAGTATGTTTTTCCAACTCCATATTTCGAATACAGAACTTCCTGATAAAACATGAAGTTTTAACTCAAGAGATGCATTTGTGTACATCTCAAACTGAAGTTTGCGTATAAACCACCACCTCTGTGTGCAAGAATAAGCCATAACACCTTAAACAAATAAGTCAGTAATTGTGCATATTGTCCACACATCAATAGCCCATGTAGAAGCATAAGTAAGTTAGCAATAGCTGAAATCACACTCCAAAGTACTGCCTTGTTAACTTTTAAAAAGAGCAATGCATTGCAACTAGCTTAGCCATTCCCCGTGAGGTCATTTCATCCCTACCCTCTAACAATCGCATAAAGTGACTCTCCTTAATCTACGCCTTTTAGGTGAGGATGGCACACAAGATACTAAGCGACTTTTAATATCTTCTGAATGATTTTCTTCCAAATGTATGGCATGGAGTACATCCATGATATATAACTATTTTCTACCAAGCAGACTCCTTAACCTGCGCTGCCATCTCTCCAATGTATTCTGGCTATAAAGATAGCCACGTAAGCATGTGTCCCAATAGTTCCAGAATGACACTTCTAATAAATGTGGTAGTCTCTCACAGATAGCATGCCTGATGCCATTCCACCTTGGTCTCCCTAAAACATAATTTTTTTTTAAGAAATCACATAGAGGTTTTCCAGCTTCAGGCATTTCAGCTGAAATGTCCTCCAATGTGGATAGAACCGACTATGGTATTACAAATGCTAAAGCAGGTACCTGCTTACATAACAACCCAAACTGAGTATCAGTACTGAATAAGGATATAACCTCAGCATTTGGATTTGCTGCCAGACTAGCTGACATAGATGGAACCAACACCCTTTAGGCATACTGTCTGGAAAATTCCTTGATATACATTTGACGGCACATTTCTCCTCACTTAAAATCATCTGAGGTTTTAATACTAGCTATAATTCTGAGCAGAGGTGGATAACAGCCTTCCAAAACTGGTCATAGCAGTCCTCATTTTTTGAAGGTAGAATCCCATATACTACTATAATAACCTTGCCTTTTGAGGTATGTGTGAGGCTGCAATGGATGGAATATACCTGTCTGCACTCTCGTGTGCTTATGGGGAATGTGCCATCTACCAATATAAATTCAGATGCACATAGCATCCACAGATTACCCTCTGTTGTCAGTATGATGGTATTGGTGGAACTGCTACTAACGTGTGTGTGATATACAATAAAAGTTCCATTTTTTATGGGAAGCTTGTCAGAAGTCAAATGTGTTAAGGACTCCAGTTTACACATATCTGTGTTCCTGTTCTTCATTTTTATCCTATGCACAGTCTGCTTGAGAGCATCTGTATTAGGTAAGCTAGTCACCACATCACTAGATGTACCCGCCATGACTTTGCTAACTATTTTGCATGGGTCTTCCAACGTTTGCTCAACATGTCTTTTAATAGCCTCACAAACTTTCCTCTCTTCATGTTGTAAAATGTCAGGACCATGAAAATGACAAGTACTCTTTTTAAGCTTTTTGCCCTCAAGTACCTCTACTGTGACACATCGTCCCTTACATCTATCACTATTTTTCTGTATGCAGCACCAATACCTTCTACTGTCAGTAGATTTCTCAAGATAGTATTGGTAGCCATCCACACAAAGCATTTTACACCCTTTCTGGGACATTACAGTACTATGCATTGTACCAGTTGTACCTGGACAGTCAGTTGAATTAGCACGAGTTGACATCCTTTCTACCCACAGCTAGAAAAAACAGTAGCAATTAAGTAGCAATTAATGCAATGTGCACTTGACATTGCTCCTTTACAGTATGTTGCTTCATATTCTCCTTTCATTTCACAAGTAGTTTCCATGGTGGTACCATAAACCACCACATTCCGTAATAGTGATCTCAGTTGCTTGACTGTGATTATGGCTGCTAATCATATCTGCATAGTTTCTACACATATACAAATTGTATAACTAACTGACAGTCAGTTAGGGTCAATTCCTTATCTGAGCTATTACTGTCAAGTACAATTACATTACATTGTCATTTCACTACTAATCCTACTAACAGGTACATCCCAATTGCTCAACTACTGTTTCAGCCATCAATTTATGGTAAGACCTCTCCTATAGATTAGGTTCATAGGTAGGTAACTAGGCTATCAGCCCTGGGGCTTATATAAGCCTAGCCAAAAAGGTTCCCTGGCTTTCGCCACCCAAGAAAATTATTTTCCTGTGTCCCTGTCAAGCAGTGCCACAGACGTGGCCAGGGTGAATTTTCTATTTCCCAACCAGTCATCAAGAGTTTTCTTAAAGAGGGATAATGAGGAGCTTTGCTTGACATGAATGGGTAGTTTGTTCCAGAGTATGAGAAGTCTCTGGGACAGGAATCTATTACTCCAGCATGTTCTGTTTATTGTGGTGACAAGGTTTAAGTCCCTGGAGTGTGTGGTTCAGAGAGATTGGGATTTCTTAAAGTGTAGCATGTACAACAGCTCTGGGTTTGACATAGCTTTGTATATTAGGCAGAGATCGCCTCTGAGGAGGTGATATACAACAGAGTAGAGCTGGAGTTTTTTGAGATGGTCTGCATATGGCATCTGTTTGAGGCTGGTACTCCTCTTAGTGAGGTATTTCTGTGGCCTTTCCAATTGTTGTAGGTGTCTTGTAAGATACATGCCAAATGGGGCATTGTACTCTATAATAGGTCTGATGAGGGACGAGTAGAGAGGAACAATGACCTCCTTTTTTCTAGAGGAGAACACTTTTGTGATGAGGTGTGCCACATAGAAGGATTTCCTGACTACTGTGACGATGTGGTTATCAGAGGAGGGACTACTGTCCACCTGTGTCCCGAGGTCTCTTATCACACTTTCAGTGTTTACTATGTGATAGTTTACGGTTGCAGAGTTTTTCCCAAAAGGGATGACAATGCACTATTTGGCATTTAGCTTGAGGCCATGACTTTGACACCAAGCATCTGTCTCTGTGAGGCCCTTTTGTAGAATGTCTACATCATTAGGTGATTCTATTATGGCATCTGCAAACTTTGTTAGCCAAAGACCTTCTGTGATGGCCTGCACTTCAGAGAAGTAGATGCTGAATAAGAGAGGACCCAGGACTGAACCCTGTGGTACTCCACTCGTCACTGGTCCGAAGTCAGACTTAAGGTCGGCTACTTTTACTGTGTGGGTTCTGTCAGTGAGCCAGTTGGCCACCCATCTTGTGACATAGGGATTTATGCCCAGTTTAGTGAGTTTATCTATAATTCCAGAGTGGGGGATGGTGTTGAAAGCCTTGGCGAGGTCAAGATTTTATTTATTTATTTATTTTATTTAACATTTGTTGACCAGGAAAGTCCGACTAGGTTCCACAGAGCCGGTTTTCAATGGAGGCCTGGGGAGAGATGCTCTAGACGCATGTCTTTAGAATGTGGGAGGAAACCCACGCGAATGCAGGGAGAACATGCAAACTCTGCACAGAAGGCACCCCAGCCAAGAATCAGACCAGAGAACCTCTGGATGTGAGGTGACAACGTTATCCGCTGCACCACTGAGCCACCCATAGATAGGCTGTGTGCACTACCTTGCCCTCATCTACGGCTCTAGTGACTGCTTCAAAGAAGTCAACAGGTTTGGTAGACATGATCTACCTTTTACAAACCCAAACTGAGTGGGGTCCAAGGTTTGGAGGTTACCTATGTCTTTGTTTATAAGCTCCATGATAATACGCTCCATGGCCTTGCAGAACAGGCTCATCAGGCTAATGGGGAGGTAATTTCTGGGGTCCGTGGTGGCACCCCCTTTGTGGAGTGGGATAACCGTCACTGTGTGCCATTCAGTAGGCACATAGTCTGAGGTGAGGCTATAATTGAACATGGTACTTAGGTGGGGTGCCAGTTCATTCTGTAGTTCGTGCAGTACTCAGCCTGGGATGTTGACTGGTCCCATGGATGCTGTGTTCTTGGCTTTGGAGAGTGCGGTCTTTACTTGTTCATCTGTGATTACAGGGGCTTTGCATTCTTCCACCATTAAGATGGGCCCTTTGGAGGGTAAGAAGGGGGTAAAGTTAGCAGTGGACCTATATGCCAGTAAGTTGGCAATATTGGTTGGTTCTGTATATTTAGTGCCATTGTACTGTATCTCAGGGCAGATCTGAGTGTTGCCATTGAGATTCTTGACATAGCTGTAGGATGCTTTGTGGTTGTCTTTGGAATCCGTGGTGATTTTATTTTCATAACTGGCTTTGGTGAATTTTCTGAGGGATCTCAGCTTCTTGCTGAGGCTGACCGGAGTTCCTCCAATCTTGGGATTTTACTCTTTTTTGCAACAGCTTCTTCCTTCTGTTCTAAAGTTTGTTTATGGCAGGGAACAACCAGATTGGCTTTCTTGTTTTGGAGGATAGTATCTTGGTTCTGTTGGGGATGGCACGATCCATGCACTCATGCATGTGCTTATACAGTGCATTTGTGTAAGATTCACTAGTCGTACCTCTATTTTCCGTCTGCATGGGTGTCATGAAGTTAGCCACTTCTGTCTTAAGAAGCATGAAGTTGGCTTTGGAGTAGTTTTTGACAGTGGTTTCCTTAATGGGGGATGGGGTGGGATATGAATGTTTAGGGTGATAAGCTAGTGCTCTGATCTGACCAGCGAGGAGTTGACCTCTGGTGTGGAACACCAGTTACCCATATTGGTAATGACCAAGTCCATGAATTTGCTGACCCTGGTGGGGGTGTGGACAAACTGATCCAAGGCACTGGAATTTATGAATTCCAGAAAAAGTTAAGCAAATGAGTTGGTACATGAGTAGTTTTTCCAGTTGATGGTGGGGTAGTTGAAATCACCCATAATTAAGATATTGGGTTGTACCTTAATATTTTCCAGTATCTTAAGAAATGAAGAGTGGGAATCCTGGGGCATGGTGGGGGATCTGTAAGATGCTACAACCTGGATTGCAGTCTTGCCCAGTGTTAGTTGCCCTTGGATAATTTCGGATGCATTATGTTGAGCAATTAGCCTGGAGGTGTGGATATCCTTAATGAATATGGACAGCCTCTGCCTTTAGTGTTTCGGTCCAGGTTAGGTGGCCGAAAGGTGTGGTATGAATTATAGCCTGGTCATGCAGGGGTGCTCTCTGGAGCCTTGAACCAGGTCTCTGTCACTGCACAGATGTCAGTGTTCTCCATTTTAAGGAGTGCCTTGAGTGAGTGCAATTTGAGGTTTAGACATCTAGCATTGAGTAGTATTACCCTCATAGTTTGATTGTTTGTACCTGTTACGGTGGTAAGTTTAGCATTTGAACCTTGCCTAAAAAGGCACTATAGGGGTGGCAACAACCTTAGCCAGTGTCCGGAATCTCAGGGGCAACCGGTGCAGGTCATCTCTGGCAAAGCATTGTGGTCTGTCAACCAAGTCGTCCCAGGCAAACAGATACTGGATCTCCTTAGAATGACACCAGAAGCTTAGCCAATTGTTGAAGTCAATCATTTTGTCCTTGTACTGTGATATCATTCTGGGCGATGGCAGGATGCTACTCAGGGCTAGGGTCATACCTGCCTGGGCTACAAGATCCGAGAGCTCCTCCATGTCTCTTTTCATGTAGTCCAGAGAGGTACGTCTCAGGTCATTCACACTCACATGGACAATGACAGAGACATTTGTACTTGTTGTGGAGTGACCTGAGCGCATGCATTATGTGGCGGATCCTGGCACCCGAAAGGCATCTGACAGTAACTTTCTCCTTGTTTAGCCTAGTGAGTGGGACATCAGTGTGCCTGACTATAGTCACCTATGACTAGTGTGTTGGGTACGTTGTTTTGTCTTATGGGTTGAGGTTGAGTGGCACACTGATTTTGTGGGCTATGTGTCATTTGGGTAGTGTTAGGGGGGTGGTTGTCTGTGTTTCAGCTTGGGAGGTTTCTGTTGCTTGGGCAAATTTTTGTTGAGAGTCTCCATGAATGTGGGTGTGTGCTTTTTGTTTCTATGTGTCGGTTTTGGTAATGTAGGTTTTGAAGGACTATGTGTTGAGTGTGGTGTGGTGCAGGTGTTAACCTTCTCCTCTTGATTGTCTAGTCCAGTCTTGGCTGGAGAGAGCTTGGCTTCCAGTTTGGCTATGTAAGTGCATCTCTCACCAGTTGTAGTGTTGGGTGGGGGTCTATATCATATACTCGAAATTCCAAAATGTCAAACACCATATGTTTGAACTTGGAATTTCGAATATTGAAAACATCAAACGCTCAGAATAGCAAATTTTTTCCCAGGAAAAAAAATTGCTGTTCTGAGAAACATACACACAAAACAAGCACACCAAAATAAATAAACCACACACATACAGTTAATAAAACCCAACCCCTCACTAAACCACACATACATTACTAACTATCCACTTACCTTAACCCGCACCCTAACCCTAAGGTCCGTAACTATTGCACACATACCCTACGAAACTATACACAAACAAAGCAATAAATACACACACATACAGTTAACAAAACCCAACCCTACACTACACCATACATACATTACTAACTATCCACTTACCTTAACCCGCATCCTAACCCTAAGGTCCGTAATTCTCACACCACAGTGGAGGAAATAGCGAAGCTATGGAACAGCCCACTAAAATCTTGCCCTAGGTAAGATTTCGATGTTCCGGGGCTTCGCTATTTTCAACACTCGATGTTTTAACGTTCGGCGTTGTACTTCTAAATTTTGATATAGACCCTTGGGTGGTAGGGGAAGAGGGTTGTCAGTGTACATGAGGCAATTGCTACATTGCCCCAAGATGCCCAGATTCATCAGGTAGACAGGAGAAAACACCGGGAGCTGGCCCATGGACATGCCTGGATAGGTGCTTATTAATTTAAGTACTAAGAATGGTTTTCCTCTTGACAATTGAGGAAAGTCAAGTGCTGTAGTAATTTGTAGTTTATTTAGTGCTTACAATGGGTTTTGAGCAAGTGCTGAGCACAAAGAAACAATTTTGAGTGCTGAAACTAAAAAACTGGCGTCTCTGTATATGAGAACAGAAATTGAATACAGCCGATATATTTAAGTTCAACATGAATCACTCCCTTCCACATGCAACCACTGTACTGTGATGCCATCCTATGAAACTAGATGGTAAAACGCACAAATACACAGGATGGGATATTCACAGGAGACCTAACCACACAAACTTTCTGCTACTACAGACAATAAACTTTGGGTATACGTAACTTATGCTATTAGGTCTTGCTGAATATTGCGGCACAAGAAATGTAGTACGCTATCTGTAAATCGGTCACAGTAACCTGCACTACTTGTTTTATGGAACATGATGACAGATTTGCATTATATAACAGTATGCGGTAAGAACACAACAGCAATATATTATGAGCTTACAGTTACTTACACTGTCTCCACGAGGCTACTGGATTAAACTCAGGTCAACAAACATCTCTCATCCTGAGGTAATACACCTGTAATATATACCTGAAACTACACTACCGACGTCACTTATTCAAGCTGCAGTTGATTTAGAGGATGGCTGACAATGCAATGGCTGACTGTGTTACATCAAATACCTTATTGCATTCAGATATATGCTGTCGACATTATGACAGTCGGTTAATATGTGCCCAACAATCTCAGTGATGCATGTCATTTTTACAGACAGCACTTTCACACATATAATAGTAAACTTATTTATACATGCACAACTTATAAAAAAAATAAATCAACAAGTACAAGTTCAGACTTCAAAGATAGATAATATGAAGGTTCAAAAGCAAATCAAGACTTTTTACAAAGATTTAAACATTAGCATTATCATATAGAGTATGAGTATGATTACAACATTAATAAAAGATATATATATATATATATATATATATATATATATATAGTGTTAGTAGTATAATAGGTAGTATGCTTGCCTTTAGAAGGCTGTGAGTTGCACTCCCACACTGTGTAGATGGATTGCTGATAATGTACTTTAAGGGGGTGATGCTGTACTCTTGAGTGTATTTATATATATATATATATATATATATATATATATATATATATAAAACATTTTTTATTTTATCTTACAGTTTGATAACTGGGTGAGTGAGCTATCTGCTGACCCTTTTCAGTCATAACATGGGCACAAAGTACAGAAGTAATTATAATTATTGGCTATACATAGTACATTAAGTCAGCCACAGTAAGATGGAGTACATTGAATAATAATTGGCAGAGGAATAGATTTTTTTTTTAATTTTTGTTTTATTTTGTCCTTTGTTTTTTTACTGTACTTTTCTGTTAACTGGGCCACAGCTTTTTGGGTCTGATTTTAATGTTGTCTTCCTTGTTAGAGTGCTATTCATTATCTGACATGTCAGTAATGCTTATTTCACACTCCTGCTGGGGTGGGGGGGGGGGTACTTTTCTCTGAACATGTGAAGCTAACAGAAAAAAAAGTTCAGATGAAAACTCATAAATGGAGGCAAGACTTGACGGGAAACGGCTGAACATTATAAGAACTGAAAAACTTTATTCTGTGTGTCTTACTATTTCTGTTTATTTCTCTGTCTTTTTGCAGAGTTCCTTAGAAAACTGAACATTAAGCCTTCAGAAGTTTTCTGTTAGTACAATGAATGCAAGCATGATGGTTGGCCAGGGTGTGCATTGTTAGCTTTACAAATGCTGGAAAAAAAAAGTCCCACCCTGACAGACAGTAAGTATAGTCAGTTAACTGCAGCCATTTTAATGATCGCGATTTCTTTTCAAAACTGGCACTGCACTGTTTCTAATTGTTTAATGTCTATCTATACACACTTGTTTGTTTGTGTCTTTCAGCTTTTCCCGGTTAGGGGTCGCCACAGCGAAACTCCAGTCCGCTAATGATTGGCAGTAGAGTTTTACATGCTGGCTCTAACACACAACCTTCAACGAAGGAACGCCCGTTCATGCATGTCGCCACACAGAAGATACTCTAACTGAGAATTGAACGGGCAACGTCTAACTATGAGGTGACAACACTACCGCAGCACCACCACCGCAGTACACACTAGTATATGTAAATGGGTGTGTATATATTTCAGTCATATAACATTCAATTCAGACATAAGGGATGCACCCTCATGCTTCCGCACTATTCCCTGACAACAATTTCCAGCTTTACAGCAGTAAGTAAGTCATATGGCTGTTTTATGTAAAGGAACGCCACTGAAAAGTCTCTCACAGACATAAACAGTTATGCTTTACTTGATTTTGGACTGAAACCTTTGGTACTTTTCTGTTAATGCAAATCCAGGCCCAGAAAATGCTTGCCCTGTTAATGGAAAAGTACCAGAGGGATATGAAAATGTGCCAGGCCCACTAAAAAGCAGATATAAGGCATTGTGGCTATACTGGTGGTAAAACATGGTTTGAATCATAATCATATTTACTAAGCTTTACGCTTAAATTATAGTATTACAGTATGTATGTATAGTTAAAATATATAGGAGTTTGCTAAAAATCAGTGCTTAACCAATGTCAAGAATGCAGATGCAGATATAGTATAAGATTTTTTTTGAATGCCTCCGATGTTTTTCAGTTTTTTTATTTTCAGTAGGAAGTTAGTTCCATGTGGCTGGTCCTGTTCTACAAACACTTTGTGTGTGTGTGTGTGTGTGTGTGTGTGTGTGTGTGTGTGTGTGTGTGTGTGTGTGTGTGTGTGTGTGTGTGTGTGTGTGTGCGTGTGTGTGTCTGCAGACAGGTTCATAGGTTCATAGTTATATACTAGGCTACTGATCACCAGGACCTTTATAAGCCTAGCCATGCAATCCAACCCAGTTGTTTCCTATGTATCATGGGCATTTATTAGGAGGGGGTATACATTAGTTAGGAAGTTTCTATAAGTTATATGGGGGTATGTTAGTTTCAGCATTACTGTCTGCATCTATCACAGACATGAGGTATAGACGTGGAGTAAATTTCTGATTTTCCATTCATTTTTCAAGGTTACATTTAAATAGGCTTGGTGATGATCTCTGTTTTACATGGATGAGGAGCCTGTTCCAAGTATGGAGATCTTCTGAGACACATACCTATCTCACCAACATGTCTTATATATGTCACAATCTTTGGCACGTGCCTGTGAAATGTGAACTAATGGAATATGCAACACTGGATCTTAACTTTCAGAAGTGCAAAACCTATTTTATGTTACTGCACTGTTACCAATACTGTCAAATGTAATAGTGTGATCGAGGGGAAAGAAATACAGGGATTCTGGACTCAGGTAACATGATTAAATTAGTTAAATCACTACAATATGTTTGCAAGCATAAAACATCTAGTAAGCAGGAAATTGGAGTGATATGCATACATGGAGACAAAAGGGAATACAGTATAACCCACACAGAAATACATTCTTTTACACAAAGTATTACACCTCATGACACCAATTCTTAATGCATGATGTGATAACTGGCTAACAATTTCACATAATTTAAAGAACTATGGAAGTTATGAAGGAAAACGTTCAGACAGATATGACGCCATAAATATATTGCATCAGTAAACAAAATGATGTAGAACTGGAAGATACAAAAGGTGCTAAGATATGGCACTTGCTAGAATGATTAGATATAGCTAAAACTGAGTCTAGTCAAAAGGCTCTTGTTATTAAAATAATGAAGAGGAGTCAGTTTAGAGACTGAGAAGATATGTTTTGCCAAAAGACTCCAGTTCCTAGAATACAAAATGGAGTCATTAGGGAACCTCAAGAGAAAAGGAAGGGTACTTTTTATAAAATACTTCAACTATTAAAGTAAAATGAGAAACTGGTGAAAAAACTTACATGGAAGAATTCATTGTTAAGAATATGCAAGTTGGTATAAAAAGTGAGAAAGAGATGGACAAATCTCATAGTGATTTAGTGAAGAAAAAAGGCAAAGGAAAAACTGAACAGAGCTCTAAGCTTATATAGGAAGATATGGAAGCAAGACTACAAAGATAAGGAAATTCAGAAAAAAACTGGAAAAGAGAAAAGTAAACTGATGGTATCGCTGGTTGATTAAAATTGTTTTTAGAGTGGATAAGCTATATGAAGTGGATACACCCATAGCATTATTTGTAGTGGAAGAGACCATGGCCTTCACATTACATTAGAATACTGTTGAGAACAATGCTGACTTGGGTGATCTCTATATAAGTCATATAAGTCATGTCCGTTTTAAAAAGGCCCATTAGAAACCAATACACTATAAAGAGTTATAGAAATATAACTACTGGAGTTAAGAAAAAGTCAAGACTATCCCCTGAGGCAGTACCCTTTTGAAGAGTTAATGCAAAGTCAATTGCTAAAGAACTAGTACTGCTTTTCTCTAAGTTAGGAATCCCACCAAAAAAAAGTTCTTACATAGCAAGGTATTACATTCACATCTATTTTAATGCATGAACGCTGTTAATTTTTTAATATAAGTTCTTTGTTAAACCTTATTCACCAGTGGATGGGAAATCAATAATTTACCCCTGATCTGGCATGTATGTCTTTTGTAGAGAGATGCAGCCTATAAATGGTTGACCACCCATGCCCAAGCCTAGATATATTCCCTTAATATGACACTAGGGTATTAAAACATTTGGGATGCATGGCTAGGCATAAAAAGGTCCACTGGGGTCATTAGTCTAGTAATCACCCATGAACAGGAAGCTGTACACATACACATACACACACACACACACACACATACATACACACGCACACACACACACACACACACACACACACACACACACACACACACACACACACACACACACACACACACACACTGGTGAAATAAATGTAGCTTGGGCCCTGGGTGGTTTTCTAACCTTGGGCCCCTAACATTTTTTTTGTTACCACACATAAATGCTGATGTTCTTTTGGATTCACATTCCTGATTTAAGGCCATTTGAGATGTTGTCACTATAATTCACTAACACCTGTACCCATCAGTTATAGTCATTTGACTATGTACACTTCATATATCCAACTGTGATTAAAAACAATGACCCCAGTAAAGTATTTCAACTTGCTTTATATAAATGTACATGACTGTTTAACTTGAATGTGACAGCCAGATTCCTCCATTTTTATCAACAGACAGCTCCATAACCAGCAATTATAGCCCCACTGTTGATTGTGTATACCTCAGATATCTGATTTTGAAAATAAATAATCACAGAAAAATCTAACAAACCTGCACTCTGCAAACAAACTACTCATAACTACCCAAAAGCCTAACAATAAAGCAGGAGAATCTCTTTTCTCTAACACTGTGGGAAAAAGCTGGAACCTACTTCCTAGTGCAGTCACACCTCTTTCTTCTACTTCTCTATTTAAAAAGAAACTCAAGTCTTACCTTATAACCCACTGGCTATGTCCCTGTACCAACCCCAACTAGAGTATCTCTTACTGTTACCCTAGGCTACTACCACTTATATCTCTCTTTACAGCCACTTTAAGGCCCCTACACTAGACGTTCACTTTTTGCAACTAGGAACAACTGAACTGGCCTTCTTTCTGCCTTATCTTTAGTCTTTACCCTTATACTAATTCTTCCAATTCTGTTATTATCTGGCCTGTTCTCCTGTTCCTGTTTATTACTTTGCTTTGGTATCTACCCACCTTTCTAAATCCTCTCTTTATTTTCTTCTTCTTGTACTCAAAAAAATGGAATGGAACACCTGTTATTGTCTTACAAGTATCCTGTAATTGTTGTTTACTGCTCTGTTTTTGTGCATTTCTTTGTATTCTGTAATGTTAGTTTACTGCTCTGTTTTTCTGCATGTCTTTTTATGGAGCTTTTCTCCCCGGGCCTCTACTGAAAATGGACATATATCCAGTTAGACTAGCCTGGTCAACAAATGTAAAATAAAATAAAATAAATAAAAATAAATAGATAAAAATAGTGTTTTACAAGTTTGCCTCATACAAACATACTGCAGCTTAAGTACTCCAATTTATTTCATACAGACGTGCACTAGTCCTACAAAGCTGAAAACAGGAGGGTAAATTACTTTCATCTATAGCACCCCCCCCCCCGCACAGCAGTTATAACAATTTTGCTGTGTACACTGCCATCCGATGGTGATAAAAATAATACCTCTCAACCTGTTTGCACTAGTATCAAGGACAAAGCCATAACTTAATATTGGGTAAAGGCCCCAAAATCAAAGACATATTTTTCTCATATATTTAGAAACCTGCTAGAATAACATGATTTATTCTTTTTTGCAATAGCATGCATTTTCTGAAGGATAAGAAGTCTGTCAAGTGGTTCATGACTATAGCCTTCAGTGATTTGCTGGAAACCACAAGTCTTATGAGGGACAAAACAAAATATACACAAATCAATGACTTAATGATTTTCTGAGACATCAGGGACAGTTGAGAGCTATGTAAAATTTCAACTTTGTTTCATGAACAGCACCCACAAGTATTCCAACTTATTTGACACATGTACACATACTTTATTTATCCTTTTTCTGACCTGGTTAGTCCCACTAGGCTAGTAGCCTCTTCTCAGGGAGACCCAAGGTGGTATTTATACTATTAGTGAAAATAAAGCCAGAGCATCAGTGAACTTACCCTACTCTTGGTAGTAGGGGAAGCATTTGTGTGTGACACAACAGACTTTCTGTTCCAGGCATTGGGGCGGCTTGGAGAAACACGGAGGAAACATGGCTGATTCAGCTTGTGCTGAAACTGGAATAAAAGTTGCTGAAAATGTAGTTGAAATGGTAGAATCACTACCAGAAATTTTTTTCTGATGATGGTGCAGAAAAAAAGTGACATTGGAGAAAAGGGCAATTGTGAAGGAAAAGAAGATTGTAGCTGAAACAGAGATGGATTCGGAGGAAAACTTTCAGAGGAGATTGTTTGAAGGAGAGATCATTACCTCTGAAAAATGCATAATTACAACCCTCCAATTGGGGGGGGGGCATTGTGGCATGATTATTTGGAATAAATGGTAAACCAAAGTGAGCCAGAAAGTGGAGCAGCAATTTCATGGAGCAACATCATGGAAAAAATGGAAGAAGACAAAGGGGAAGAAGAGACTGTACCAGTAAAAGTTCCAGAGACAGAAACTTATGCACAAACTGTTGGAAAAGGCACAAAAAAGAAAGAAGAAATTCAAGAAACAAAAAAGAAGTATACAGTACATGTGATCAGTAAAAAAGAAGGAAGTCTGCACAGGTATGAGGTTTGGGACTCATTCATAGCACCTCTGGGTGTCAAAGCAAAAGAGGTAAGATCATTTATTTTAATTAACAAAGAGACTTTTTGTTTCTTGATATTTGAGACTGGGCAGCCCATGGAATATGTTTTTGATGCATATGAGCAAAAGAAACATTTATCCATGGTCAAAATATGTGGTGCAAGATTTTTACAGACAAACAAAAAAATAATGACCCAGTTTAAAACTGAAGTTGAACCAAAAGAACTGAAAGAGCATTTGTTAACTATATGTAAAGAAGTAATGTTAACTCAAAAATATATGATGAAATAGGACTATGGACTAGGGGATAGGGATGTGGAGTAATACTAAAAATGGAAAATGACAATGTTATGCATGTACCTAGTATTACTAATGTTCATGGTAGTAGGGGTTTTGTGAAATACAGGGGTCAACCCAAACATGTTATTTTTGTGGAAAAATGATAATTTAATCAATGAATGTGATAAAAATATCTTTATGCAGTAAAACAGGGCATAATACAAAAAAATGTGCTTTAAAGTACAAAAAAATGTGGTAATATTGGTCATTCATCGCTAGAATGTGAAATGAATGTGCAAGAAAATGAAAATTAAGTTATACAGGAGAAAGAGCTAGAAGAATGTGTTATACAAGAACATGTGACTGATAAAGTGATTACACATGATGTTAAAGAAAGTAACAAGGAAAAAGAAACAGAAGAGACTAGAGAGGAAGAAACTGACTAGCACACTAAGAAATAAAAATAATTTGATAGGGAAAAGAGTTTAAGAAAGGGAAATAATATTCAAAGATATAATGCTTAGAGAAAATAAGAAAGGAAAGGGATAAACGTTTTATTATACTGTTCTTAAAAGCTGAAAATATTAGGGTTAAATGTCCACAGCATGAAAAATCTTAAGAGGAGAATAGGTATATTACAATGGTGTGCTGCAGTAGATGCACATCTTATTGTTTTTGAAGATATCAGATTATTAACACAGGAAGAAAGAACACAAACTGAAAAACTTTGGAATGGTACAGTAGTTTGGAACATGAGGAAAGAAACATGCTCGGCCATATGTATATTATGTTAAGAAGGCATTAAAATATTAGATGTAACCATACTGGAACTAGAATGAATTATGGTAATAGACTTGAAATGGAAAAAATATGTGTATAGAATTTTAGCTTTATACGCATATGTAACAAAAGAGAGAGAAATGATGTTCAAAAGTATTCTTGAATATGTTTGTGTAAGTATGGACATTATAGTGGTGGGTGATTTTAATTGTAATTTAAGAAAAAATAAGAGCAATTGTGATGTTGAAATGGTTCAAGAAATTACAAGAAGTGGACAGTTCTGTGTATGGGAGAATAACCACTGGACCTACAAAAGGAATTAAATTAGGACAGAAATTGATTATTTTTTAAATATCTGATAGTTTAAAAGGTAAAAAAAGGAATCAAATATGCTGGATTTTCAGATCATGTTGATATATGGGTTAAAGTACAGGAAAATGAAGAATATATAAGAGTAGGAAAAGGAATAAAGAAATTCAATGAAAAGGAATTCGATTTAGAAGAGAAAAAGAACTTATGGAATTATGGGAAAATCATACGAATATGAGAGAGTTTTATGAAAAATGACTGGTGGCTTCATTTTAAAGAGAAATATAACAAAATGTTTTTTTAGAATGTATAAGGAAGAAAAGAAGAAAAGAAAAAGAGAGATAAAAGATATTAAGTCAAGAAACATTTTGAGACTTATTAGAGAAGAAAAATTCCTTTTATGAAAAAGAAAGAGAAATGTATAAAATAATATCACCACTACACAGCAGATGTAATTCACCACCACAACGAAAAAAGAAAAAAGGCCACTGATTACCTTTATACAGTTTATTAAAAGTCACAGTCCAATACAGTCAGTCACTGCAAATGGATACAGTTCCACAGATCTTAGAACAGACAAAAACCTTTCATGTTGAAATTTTATAATCCAAACTTCCAAAAGGTGTGCACAAACAACAGGTGTAAAACAAACTCCTCTAGCGCCTCAGCTCTTCAGCCTTTACAGAGTATATCCTATCTTTTACTTTCCACTCAAATACTATAATTAAAAACAATTAACCAATCACAGCCTTTACACTCATTATATTATTAAAGGAATGGCCAGTGATTCCTTTAAGTCTCTTCCCAGAATATTCTGAGAGACTTCACAAGAGGCATCTCAAAAAAATTTGGGCAATTTTTTGGCAGTGACTTTTGAAAATATGGCATAGGTTAGCCATAATAAAAACCAGGAAGCAATGGGTACTTCAGTTCAAAATTCTAGTGAAGCAATGTCTTCTTCCTTCCAGATTTGGGGAGAAGGCAGAAATCAGCATAATGGCAATCCATTTTCTACAATCGGTAGAAGCAGAAAAGTGGCAGCTACCCCTGAGTTGCAGCAGTTATATGATAATGTGGAGAGATTGGTATATAAAGAGACTTTGTTTTTTTTTAATACCTTAAGTCTACAAAGGTATTTGGAACTTAATATAACTCCTTGTGGTTTGAGAGCTATAAAAAGTCCATCTTCTCCATTTAATCTTGAAGAGGAAGAGGAATGGAATTTCCATGTGAGATGGGTAGCTTCCGCTCACAAATGCAGTACCAAGTGGGTGAACATCTTAACTGACAGAGACTGGTGATGGAAACTAAGGAGGTTTGCCAGAACATTGTGCAAAAATCTAATAATGCCACCCTGGAGAGTTTTTTGGCAGGGATGAATGAAAAACTGGTTGGGTATGAGAAGGAGCTTATAGCCAGTAAAAAAGACAAACTTCAGAGAGACATCCGAGACTATGAATGGAAAACAGCATTCATGGTCTCTTCAAATCAATCAAAACATCACCAGTGAGTGAGATTTCAGTAGGAAACAGGAAGGAGAGCCAGTAATGGTTATATCTCTTCGGCGGGTAGTGAGTCTTCATTTGTTAACGGAGACAGTGAAGATGACGACCATTTTCCAGGACTACCAGAGCCAGCTAATCCAGGCTATTTAGCAAGATATTTTCGTGAGCCCGGTAGGAATAATGATAAAAGGTCCAGAAATCAAGAGTATGGACAGGGCAATTATGGGGAATATAACCCCAATTCTCGGACATTCAAAAAAGGCAAGTGGTATTGAAACAAATATTGTGAATGAAAATAATTATGTGGTTAACTTGTCTGGTTTTAGTTTGTCAGATATGGACATTGCAGTTTTAAATAGGGGTTTAAAGTTTATCCCTATGGTTTACCCAAGGGGATATGGATTAAGAGCTGAAATATTTAAATTTGTCAGAAAATTGTATTTAAAGTCTTTTTTTGCACAGGGTCTGAATGCTACTCATTATGAAAATGTGGATAGTGATGATGATTTAAGTGAAACAAGTTTTTATTCATGTGTTTCTGATTTCAAATCAGATGCTTTTTGTAAGTTAAATACGGAAGGTGTTTTATATAAAAGTGATTTTGTTCCTGTTTGCAAGGATGACATAATTCAACAATTTTCAAATGTATTACAATTTTCTGTAGATAAAGAATATAAAGTTATGAACAAAAGTAGAAAAAATGAAATATAATTTAAGTAAGAAAGAATGGGAAAGTTTACAGAAGTTAAGTCAGAATAGGGAATTCATTTTCAAACCATCTGACAAAGAGGGTAAGTTAGTGGTGCTCCATTATATGCAGTACTTAAAAAATGTGCTCTGCTCATCTGCGAGATATAAATGTGTATGCCTTAGTGGAGATGGAGTGTTATCAGGAGGCAGTGGCCAAGTATAAAGAACTATTAATGAAGGGATTAAGATTAAAATATTTCTCATATGAGGATGTATATAAGAAATTTGCAGTAAAAGATAGTGCTATGGCATTTTTTTTTTTGCATCCCCAAGATACATAAAAGTATGGTGGCAACACCGGGAAGTCCGATTGTCTCAGCGTGTGACTATTTTACACATAATTTGGCCCTTTTTTTACATACATATTTGTAGGTGGAAGTTGAAAAACTACCTTCATATAGTAAAGATTCTTTTGATTTTTTAAGAAAAATAAGGAATATTAAGTGGAAGAAAAGGATGTTTTTTGTGGTGATGGATGTTACCAGCTTGCACACAAATATATAACACATGCATGGATTGGAAGCTATATTATTCTTCTATAAGGATACACTTAAAACACATTTTATTATAGAATTGGTATATTTTTGTTTAAATAACAATATTTTTGAATTTAATGGGGAATTATTCAAACAGCTTCATGGAACAGCCATGGGGGCAGGTTTTGCCCCTATGTATGTGGACCTCTTTATGGGGATGTTTGAAAATGAGAACATTTATAATAAGGAATTTTTTTAGAAAATATGTTATACAATACCACAGATTTATAGATGACTTAATATTTATATGTGATGGGGTATGGGAGTGAAGTAGATATATTTATACAAGATGTCCAGAAACATCCTTATATAAGATTTGATGGAATTCAGAAAGGTGTGAAGGTAAATTTTCTGGACATAACTTTAAAAGAGATTAACCATGGTATGGTACAAATGGGTATTCATAGGAAGTTTGAAGAGAGTTGTCATATACTGCATGTGAAAAGCTGCCACCCCCCTCACACAATTAAAGTCTATTCCATATGGAGAGTTTCTTATAATAAAAAGACTATGTAATGATGAGGATGAATGTGAAAGGGAGATTGAAAGAGCAGTTAGAATGTTTGTAGGTAGGGGATATAATAAAGCAGTAGTGGAAGAAAATAAGAAGGTTAAACAAGAGAACAGAAGTGGGAAAATAGTTTGTAATACTTATAGGGATGCACAAAATCAAGAAAAACAGAGATTATGTTTTGTGACCAAATATAAAGTATTTTCTGAGACTTTAGTGGGTCTGGTTAAATATCATTGGGGTATTCTAGAAAAAAGTAAGTTTCTAGGAATAAAAGCAAAGGAGTTCCCCATGTTTTCTTATTCAAGGGGCAGAAGCATCAAAGGCTTCATAGTGCATGGCAGGTTTCATGTACCTTTATATAATAGGAATGTGGCAATAGATTTGTGTGGCACTTTCCCTTGTGGAAAGTGTAGCTGTTGCCAATATATTGTACATAGTTTTCACAAAATTAATGGAAATAATTTTACTTGTAAAGGGAGGTTTTTCTGTGGCAGTGTAGGAATAGTATATGGTTTAAGATGTCCCTGTGGAAAGGTGTATATAGGGGAAAGTAAAAGAAGTTTTAAACAAAGATTAAGAGAACATATAAAGGATGTAAGGAAAGGCAGGGGGAAAACCCTGTAGCATTACATATTAAGGAATGGCATAATGGAAATATACAAGGTTTGCAAGTCACAGTTTTAGGACAAGTGCAACAAGTGTATGATCTAGATATAAAAAGGAAATTATGGAAAATGGAGTCCACTTTGATTTTAAAATTTAATACCTTAATTTCAAAGGGACTGAATAGGGAATGCCATTGGAAGTGTTTCCTTTAATAAGATAATGAGTGTAAGGGCTGTGATTAGTTAATTGTTTTTAATTATAGTATTTAAGAGTGGAAAGTAAAATATAGGATACACTCTGTAAAGGCTGAAGAATAGAGGTGCTAGAGGAGTTTGTTTTACATCTGTTGTTTGTGCACCTTTTGGAAGTTTGGATTTTAAGATTTTAACGTGGAAGGTTTTGTCTGTTCTAAGAAGATCTGTGGAACTGTATCCATTTGCAGTGATTAACTGTGTTTAGCTGTGACTTTTAATAAACAGTATAAAGGTAATCACTGGCCTTTTTTCTTTTTTTGTTGTGGTGGTGAAATATATAAAATAAATCAAATTAAAATTAACTTGTTATATAAACAAAAATATTTGTTTACAAGGAAAGAAAGAAGACATAGCACCATATTTGAGTAAAATAATAAAAGAAGGAAAAATAGTAAAAGAATTAAAAAACAGGGAAGGTAAGCAAATAAGATAGCAAGAAGGAATATACAAAATAATTAAAGAATATGTGTTGGAATTATTTGTTGAAAGAGAAGAAAACATAGAACAAATTTATAAAGGTGAAAAATTAAATAAAGAAGATAATGAGTATTTAGAACAAAAATAACTATAAAAGAATTGAATGAAATTCTAAAAGATATTAACATGAATTCTGCAACAGGATTGGATGGAATTGAATATGGTATGTATAAAGAAATAAAGGAGTGGCAAAAAATTATTTTTATAGAAGTTCTGAATGAATGGTTAGAAACTGGAATTAAAGAGAAAGAGATATTTACAGGAGTCATAAATTTTATATTTAAAAAAGGAAATAAAGAGGAGATTAAAACTTGGAGACCTATAACATTGAATAATACGGATTATACGAATAATAACAAAAAGGTTACAAAAAGGGATAGAATATATGACAAAATGTATTCGGAAGAAAAGGAAGTCAAAAGTTATTATGGATAATAAGAGAAATAATTGGTGATATCATAAATAAAAACGTAGAAACAAAGGTTATGATAGGGGATATAAGTAAATCCTATGATAATATTCAATAAATCATTATGGGGAATTTTTCAGGCATATAATGTAAGCAAAAATATTACAAGTAATAAAATCTGTTTATGAAACTAAATGTAAATGGCTGAATTGGGAAAGAAATAAAAATAGAATGTGGAATAAAGCAGGGCTGCCCAGCTCGTAGTGTAAATTTCTCATTAGATATGAATATAATAGTGAAGGAAATTAATAAAATGTCAAGTAGCAGTGGATACAAAATGATGAAGGAAGTACACCTGCCAATAATGCATAATTATGCAGATGATATTGTATTAATTGTTAAAAATAAAGTATGGATGGAATAAGTAAATGAAAAATTAAGTATAAATTTAAAAAAATGGTTTAAGTATAAATAGAGAAAAGTAAAGGGTTTGGTTTTGAAGGTATGATAGGAGGCATTGAGTTCAATGAAAAATATATAGCTATATTAGGAATAATATTTGGAAGGAATGAATACAGACAACAATGGGATTCTTCTTTTGGCTTTTCCCGGTTAGTGGTCACCACAGTGGATAACCTGTCCTTTTATGATTAGTAGTGGAGTTTTATGGTGTCAAGTTGCCAGCTTGGCACCCAACCTTCCACAGAAGGCACACACATGCATGCACTCACGCCCAATTTAGAGTGTTCAATCCAACTACAGCATGTCTTTGGGATGTGGGAGGAAACTGGAGCACCCGGAGGAAACCCACGTGACCACAGGGAGGACATGCAGACTCTGCACAGAAGGCATCCCAGCCGAGGATCGAACCTGAGAACCTCTTGCTGTGAGGTGGCAATGCTAACCACTGCACCACTGTGGCAGCCCACAGACAACAATGGGATAATGTAAAAATCAAACAAAAAAGACAGACACTGGATTTTCAATTATAAAAAGGTTAACACTTTCATCAAGTTTTATTCCACTCAACTTCTTCAAAGGTGAAGCAAGACAAATGAGTATAAATACCACACCTAAAAGGTCACATGCCATACTCATCCATTAATTCTTAAAAACATACACATATATTTAGCATTAAATAAAATGCCACTTATATCCTTAAAAACTTATTGACACTTAAAGCATACATCTTAAATACACATTCACTAGACTACTTAAGTAGAAATTCATAAATCATTTATACGTTGAAGCATGAAAATTGTCACTGGAAACAAAGCACCACAAGATAAGAAATAAGAGGGGGATAAGAAAGGGGGGGTGGAGAATGGTGTAAGTGCAGAGTAACAATGGGATAATGTACTCAAAAAAGTAAAGGAAATTACTATTTTTTAGAAATCATATAGATTTTCATATGGAAAAAAGCACACTTGTTGAACACCATGGTAATAGGAACAATTGCTTATGTTGCTAATATCTGTATAATTCCTGTTAAGTATGAAAAGGAACTAATGGTGATTATATTTTCTTTTATATGGTGCTCTAGACTGAATTCAGTCAAGAGAGGGATTTTATATATATATATAAAGAGCAAGGAGGTTTGGGTTTAATAAACCCAATAGTACATGCAGCATTTTATATAAGGTATTAAAAGGAATTATGAAGGAAAATAAAAACTTGACAGAAATTATACTATATTATAAATACAAAGAATTGTGGGAAGGAATGGAAGTTAAAAAAGAAGCAAAAGCATCGTAAATGAAGAACTGAAAGAGTACCAAAACAAAATTGTGTTATCGAAAATGAAAAAAAATGTAGGAGAGAAAAATAGAAAGGAATGACACTTAAATATTATGAAAGCATTTTATTGCATTGATCCATGGAAATATTTAGAAATAGATAAGACAGAAGCCATAATGATGAGATATAATAACTATAAAAAGATTAAAGAATGTAATGATTTTTTTATGGAGATTGTCTATTAGAAAATTGCAGGTTAAGGCAAATATGTTATACAAGAAAAAACAAGACAGAATATGTAATAAATGTGGAGAGTTTCAGACTACTGAGCATGCATGTGTTTTTGAAAAGTGAAAAGGTTAATTTGTGGAAAGAAATACGTAAGCATAATAGGGTGAAAAGTTTCTTAAAATCTGAGCAAATAAATATGGACATAATAGCATCTGGTTATTATGGTGCACAAAAACAGGAAGAAGTAAAGAAAGTGGACAGAGTAATATTTTATGTTTTTGGACTATATGGAACGAGAGACTAAATGGAATTATATACAATGGAAAATGGACTTTGACAAATATTCTGGAGAAAATAATGTTTCGGTTGTGGATAAAAGATTTGGGGGGGATGCTTAAATTGAAGTTTATAATGTATGGAGATTTGCAAATAGATGTAAATAATGTAAATATGTAAATATGTAAATAATATGTAATGCATATAGCAATAAAAAACTACTGCTTTCAGTAGGTGCAGTGGAATCTTTTACATCACCTGAGCAATGAGATGGGGCTTCAATTTAATATCTTATCTGAAGGATGACACACTCAAGAATGCAGCACCACCCTTATGTTTCACTACAGTGTTAGTAAACTATCTACCTGGTGTGGGAATAGAACCAACAGGTTTTTGCACCAAAGGTGTGTGTGACTACCGGTTGCACCACTGACATTGCTGACACATGAGTCTTTCAAAGCCTGATGGTTAACTGAGCAAATTACCACATGTTAAGCTTCCCTCATCCCCAAACAACCCCAACCCTACCTTATAAATATAGCCAGTTTGTTGTGTACACTTCATCTGGCCATGATAAAAAATAATATCTCTCAACCTCTTAGTGCAAGAATCAGGAACAATGCTAAAAAATAATATGGGTAAAGGACCAAAATCAGGGAGAGATTTTAAATATTCTTCTTACACAGAAATTTGCTAGAATAACAGTTATTGCACTAGCATGAATATTTTGAATGATATTAAGTCTGAAAAGTCAAATGTTTCTCATCATTTAGTGACTGCATTCCTCAGTGATTTACCAGAAACTCACACATTTTATGCTGTATAGACCATAAAATATGAAATAGTCAGGGAATCAAGACCAGTTTCAATTTTATTTCATACAGCCAAAAGATAATAAATTCCAATGTATTATTAAACATCTTTATTAAACATTACATTTTAAAAACATACAAATGCCAACTAGTCATATCAGCCAGACTTTAAAATGAGCAAACAACAAACAGGTAAATTTCTTTCATCCACAGCCAGCCCCCTTTGTTTAGTGACTGCAATTCTCAATGATTTACCAGAAAACCACAAATGTTATGAGCCGCAGACCAAAAATATGACAAAAATCCAGGGACATTCTCTAAAATTAGGGGCAGTTGTCAGAGAATAAATATTCCAATAGTATTCATGCAAATGGAGACTAGTCATGTAAAGCAACACTTTAAAATGAGTAAACAAAAAGGAAGTAAGCTGCTTTCATCCAAAACGCAAAATGCCCCCCCCCCCACATTTAATTAGTAACCTATATCAGAGAGTAATCAGCATGCTCCATGCATTACAAATTGTTTTCATCCACAGGCAGCCCACTCCATTTAATGAGTGCAATCCTCAATGGCTTGCCAGAAAACTAAACAAAATTATGAGGCACAGATCAGAAACATGAAACAAAGTCTAGGACTGTTTCACCAAGAAACCGAAGCCAGAAAGTAAATATTCCACCTTATTTCACACAAATAGACAAACTTTAAATTATACTCTCATTTACTTGGATAAATAATTCTGAGAAAACCAAAAAAAGGAAGAATAAATGCCCAAGATTAAGAAGTAGTTTTAAAATATTACTTTATTTCACTTTGAAAAGATAATAGCACAACAAGGTTTGCATCAACATGCCCTTCCAGAACAATAAGAAGTATGAAACTGTAATATATGCAATTATTGACTGACTGAACAACCTCAGTGGTATACCAGCATATCAAAAATGTCATGAGGAAGAAAATATTTTGTAAAATCAGGGACAGTTGGGAGGTATGCCATGGATGACTTAAATATTACTCTAATTCAATTAAAAGTTAATAGAACAAGTTTTTCATCAAAGCACATTTTCTGGATAATAACAAGCATGAAACTTTAATGTCTAGCATTGCTGATCAACTTTAATCCTCAACAATTTTCCAGAAAATCAAAATTTTTAGGAGGACAAAAATACGAGGCAAAATCAGGGACATATAGCCAGTTTGCAGACCCCATCCCAAACACATACATTATTTAGTGTCAGCAACTTGGAATGATATATCCAGTTGCCTGCCAGGATTAAATAAATATATATATATATATATATATATATATATATATATATATATATATACATATATATACATATATATATATATATATATATATATATATATATATATATACGCTTGATCTGCACACACACACACATACACACACACACACACACACACACACACACACACACACACACACACGAATATATATATATATATTTATTTATTTATATAAATACCTCACATTAGTATGACTCTCTACAGCTGCCCATAATAGTCCACTATAATGCGTACTATTCACAACTTTCCATTTATTGACTGCCTTCTCTATGAATCATGAGGAATACAATAAACAAAAAGCTGTGCGCCAATGTGCATATGATCATTTGGGGTTGGTATTTATTTATTTCAAAGTAAAGAAATGTTTCTTTACTTATAAATAAATACAACCACTCACATAAATAAATAAAAGTGTCCAGAGGGGAATAAAGTCAGCGGTCCAGCGTGCAAGTGCACAGATGGTAGGCACTGCGAGTATATAGACAAAATATTTATAGTGTCTGTCATATAACTCTATTTTCAGTATGTTTACTTAACAGTTGTTATATTCAGTATACAAGTTAACTAAAATGAATTTGCAATACTGAACATACCATTTTTTTAAATTAAATTATATTTTGGCTGGCCATGGCCCCCTGGAGTTGTGGGCCCCAGGCAACCACCCAAAGTACTCCTATTGCTGCACACACACACACACACACACACACACACACACACACACACACACACACACTGTTAGACCTGCTCTTGCCATTTGCATCAACAGGCATTTTCTGCAAAACTACTGTAGTCAGTCCTCACTCCTCTTCCTCAAAATCATGAGGAAGGACTTGTCTTTGAATCACTCAGCCAAACTATTTTGACTCCAGTGTATAATTCTGGAGAACTGCACATGGCTAGTTTACATTACCCGCACCCATGGACTGCCTCATCTGCAGCAAACATTAGTCAGCAAGACCAGTGTCACAGTACAACAACGTGAATTGCTCTTTCATAGCACTGTGGACAATTCATGCTATAAACAGGATTGTGCAGCACTTTGTGAGTTTCTGAATACACCCCTATATATGTTACTAAGTGCAAAAGTTCAGAATGTATGACAGTTATTTGAATTGTTTTATTTTAATTTCCTTTGTTACATGTTCTAAACATTTGTTGAGTTTTCCTTTGTTACAAGTTCTAAACACTTGAACAGAAGTACCATAATTTACCTGCATAGAAAAAATGTTAGTGTAAATTAAAAGTAACAACTACAGTTTTACAATAATTACAGAATGTGTAAACCTGAGTAATTAAATTTTAAAACTTTAAAAAAAATGAATGACTGAAGAAGGTGACTATAATAGTGGAGCATACAGAAGGCAGGCTAAAAAAACAAGAAAGTATTGTTCAGACAACTAAGTATTTTCATCTTCCTTATATGATATCATCAAACCGATCCAATTAATAAATATTTAAAATAAATGTCACATGAGTAACACATCCAATTAATAGAATAAGAAATGAAATGAACTTAAATCTGAGAAAAACAGAAATATGTTCAATGTTTATTTATTTATTTATTGACATTTGTTGACCGGGAAAGTCAACTGGGTCAAAGACCCATTTTCAGTGGAGGCCCAGGGGTAAAAGCCTCACATAACAGTTCAAGCATAAAAATTCTACATATAAATTAACAAAAAAAAAAAAAAAAAAAAAAAGAGAGACAAATTGTAAATTAGAAGTTAAACTAAAAACAATAGTCAAAAATTAATGCCTAGCACATTGATACAGATCAATTTAAAAAGGTTAAATAAATAGTGCACAGTCAAGTACAATGATTACAAAGAGGTAGGAAAAAAAAGAGGTAGAGTTAGGCACTAAGCGAAGTGTTAGTACAGGTAAGTAGACTGTGGCTAAGATACAGGTACTTGGATGCATGGTGATAGAAATAGCAGTACTGAGTGGGAACTCGTGCTAAATTGTTTGTACTAGCAACAGAAAGGAAAGTAGTGATGGAGTTTGGGACAGGAATGTACAGGAAATTATGGTGGTTTTGGATTATTTAAACAGGTACAGATGCGATTGTTAAGACAGTGGGACTTCAGTTTAGCATTAGATTTATCTTTATAGATATTATAAAGAATTGTTTCTTCTAAATGGTCTTTTTTGAGTAACACACTCAAAACTAAATGATGCATTTAAACATGGCAGAAAACATGCACCCAGTATATTTTTCATAGCCCTCAAGTGTCCAGATTTTCACAGAATGTCAACATTTTTGTCTCATATTTTTGGTCAGTTTCACATAAAATTTATGGTTTTCTGGCAAATTAGCAAAGTCTGAATTCACTAAGCATGACAGATATTTAAGTTTCAGACTTCATGTCATAGGTTCATAGGTGTTTAATATCTTTCAGAAAATGCACACTAAGACAACACTTTTATTCTACCAACTTTCTAAGTTTATAAGAGCAATATTTAAAAACTGTCCCTATTTCATGGCCTTTGTCCCCCCATTATTTTGGCTTTGCCCATATTTCTTGTGCCAAAAGGTTGAGAGGTATAATATTTTGCCATTCTGTGGTGTTGTGTGTGTCCAACCCCTGCCATCTTCCATATAAGAAATGCACATTTCTTATAATTACTGCATGCAGTGCTTTGACTGCATAAAGCATTAACAGCACTTTTGTGTTTCATGGTAGAGTAATACTCTTAAATATGATTTTTTTTAATTTCCTTGAAATTTTTCCTATATAAAAGGAACCACAGGAAACATAAACCTTTACATAAACCATGAAGTCTTGAATCACGTGAAAAAACAACAAGTTTAACAATGAAATGCGCTCACTTGAGGCAGTCCTTAAAATGGAGAATATCGACATCTGTGCAGTCACAGAGACCTGGTTCAAGGCTCCTGAGAGCACCCCTGCATTACCAGGCTATAATTCATACCACACCTTTTGGCCACCTAACCTGGACCGAAACACTAAAGGCAGAGATGTGTCCATATTCATCAAGGATATCCACACCTCCAGGCTAGTTGCTCAGCATAATGCATCAGAGATTATCCAAGTGCAACTAACTCTGGGCAAGACCGCAATCCAAATTGTAGCTTGCTACAGATCCCTCACCATGCCCCAGGATTCCCACTCCTCATTTCTTGATACACTGGAAAATATTAGGGTACAACCTAACACCCTAATAATGGGTGATTTCAACTACCCTACCATTAACTGGGAAAACTACTCATATACCAACTCTTTTGCTCAACATTTTCTGGAATTCATAAATTCCATCTCCTTGGATTAAATTATCCACACCCCCACCAGGGGCAGCAATATCCTAGACCTGGTCATTACCAACATGGGCGACTGGTGTTCTACACCAGAGGTCAGTTCCTCATTGGTCAGATCCGACTACAAGCTAATCACCTTAGACATCCACATCCCGCCCCCACCCCCATTAGGGAAACCACCGTAAAACTTTCTCCAAAGCCAACTTCACGCTTCTTAAGACAGAAGTGGCAAACTTCACAACACCCATGCAGACAGACAATAGAGGTACGACTGCTGAATATTACACAAATGCACTTTATAAGCACTTACATAAGTGCATGGATCATGCTATCCCTAACAGAGCCAAAATACTATCCTCCAAAAAAAGGAAGCTAATCTGGTGGTCCCCTGCCATAAACAATCTCTACAACAGAAGAAAGAAACTGCTGCAAAAAAGAGTAAAATCTCATGATTGGAGGAACTCCCTGGTCAGCCTCAGTAAGAAGCTGAGATCCCTCATAAAAAAGACCAGTGACAAGTGGAGTACCACGGGGTTCAATCCTAGGTCCTCTCCTGTTTGGTATCTACTTCCCTGAAGTACAGGCTAACACAGAAGGTCTTTGGCTAATGAAGTTCGCAGATGACTGTAAACTAGGAGCCATAATCGAAACTCCTAATGATGTGGACATCCTACAAAAGGGCCTCACTGAGACAGATGCTTGGTGTCAAAGCCATTGCCTCAAGCTCAATGCCAAAAAGTGCATTGTCATCCCTTTTGGTAAAAATTCTGTACCCATGAACTACCACATAGGCGGTAGTCTACTTAACACCGAAAGTGTGATAAGAGACCTTGGGACACAGGTGGACAGTAGTCTCTCCTTTGATAATCACATTGCCACAGTAGTCAGGAAATTCTTCTACGTGGCACACCTCATTACAAAAGGTTGCTCATCCAGGAAAAAAGAGGTAATTGTTTCCCTCTACTCAACACTCAGACCCATTATAGAGTACAATGCCCCTTTTGGTATGTACCTTGCAAGACATCTACAACAACTGGAAAGGCCACAGAAATACCTCACAAAGAGGGTTACGGGCCTCAAACAGATGCCCTGTGCAGGCTGTCTAAAAAAACTCAAGCTTTACTCTGTCGCATATCGCCTACTCAGAGGCGATCTCTGCCTAACATACAAAGCTATGTCAAATCCAGAGCTGCTGGACATGCTCCACTTAAAGAAATCCCAATCCCTCCGAGCTACATGCTCTAGGGACCTAAACCTTATCACCACAATAAACAGAACATGCTGGTGAGATAGATTCCTGTCCCAGAGACTTCCCATACTCTGGAACAAACTACCTGTCTATATCAAACAAAGCTCCTCATTAGCACTCTTCAAGAAAAAGTTTGATAACTGGATGGGAAAAAGGAAATTCACCCCGAGGATCACTTCTGTGGCTCTTCTCGCTAGGGGCACAGGAAAATAATTTTGAGTGGCAAAAGCCAGGGTACCTTTTTGGCTAGGCTTATATAGGCCCTAGGGCCAATAGCCTAGTACCTACCTATGAACCTATGAAAATCCCACCAATAAAAGCAGAAAATCTGCAATAGTGCATGTGAAATTTGAATATAGCTTGGTGGTAGAATATATGACTGCAGATCAAGAGATCCATGGTTTCAATACAGTTACTCAGTGGCAGGGTGACTTTTTCATAAGTCAGTATTTCATTTTCTAGGTTCTTGTAGTGTAGTGGTTAACACTTCTTCAAATTTTTTCCAGGGATGGTGAACATTGATTAGTCTCTTTAGGGCAGTGCAATGCTTTTAACAATACGGTAACCCTGAATTTGAGGTGGTACCATAGTAAATAAGGTATTATGAAACCGCCTAAATTATTTTGTTCATATGGCTTTTAGGAGGAAATTCTAGCTGACTGGGATGCCAAATGAACTCTAGGAATTCATTCTGAGGAGACTTAAAATCGTGTTTATCTGGCAGGAAGAATTAATGAAAAAAAGTGGAAAATATTAATTGTAGTTATGTAGATTTTGGATATTAATGAAAATTCCATGTCTTTCCGCCTGTCTAAATCATGAAAGATATTTTGCCAGGATTTTCATAGGTTATTTGGAATATTATGTATATGTTTTCTATATATGTGGCGTATAACTGGTACCTAAATACTTTACTTTATATGACATTTTTAGGCCATAGAAGACTGAGGGTTAAAGAACAGGGTGTCTGTTAAACAGTGGAATATGGGTGGATTTGTTAAGAACAGGGTGTCTGTTAAACAGTGGAATATGGGTGGATTTGTTAAGAACAGGGTATCTGTTAAACAGTGGAATATGGGTGGATTTGTTAAGAACAGGGTGTCTGTTAAACAGTGGAATATGGGTGGATTTGTTAAGACTGAGCTGGCAGTTAATAAGTAAGGAATAAATAAAGATCTTGGATAGGGAGCAGATCATGTTTGTGGAACTGAAAAATATGGGCTGTCATCTATAAATGCAGTGAAAGAGACAAGTATCCCAGTCACACTACACTAAAGAGAAAACGGGCCGTGGAAATCATTGTCTGGTCCCATTGTCAACTAAATAGTATTAGTATATAAAGAGATGGAAAGATATGAATAGCCCACTTTGATAGCCTTAGTAAAACTGGGAGAAAACCAAATGTTTGTACTGTCAAAAAGTAAAAAAATGAACTCTGTCAAAGTATTACTGGTATTAATAGCTAATACAAGAATGAGACAGAAAGGAATCCTTGAGTATCATCAGGGAGTCCGTCTCTAAAGTTCAGTCTACTAATCCCTGGGTTTCAAAAAAGTCTAATACGGTGAGGTGATGTACTACATGACCTTTTGTATACTTTCAAGCAATACTGCATCATAGATTTTATGTCTGTGTTAATTAAGACAGTATGATAATAACTATAAGGTTTATTAAGCTGGTATCAGAGTTATGGATAAGGACCCTTTAGATTTGTTTAAATGGAAGTCAGAGATGCTGTCAGACTTAGCTGATTTGAAGAGAAACACTAAAATGCTGATAATTTTGTTTAAAAACACTTTGTAAAAACTCCAAAAGTGAAACCATCAGGGTCACAAACCAGAACATTTTTTAAAGAATTAATAAAATCAATAATTTTGCTTTGTTTAAATGAGTTGTTTAAAGTAGAAAAAAAAAAGGAAAAGGGACTTCTGGAAAGTCAAGCTGGCCTAAATAAATATTCATTAAAACATCTGTTCTGTTAATGGGTGGACTGGAAAAGATTTTGAAATAGTTTAACAGAAAAGTTAACAATCACAATATTATCATTTAGGGTTTTATTATCAACATTAATGGTGGAAACATGGTTACTGGGTTTTTGCTCATGAAATAGGTGACATGGTCCTTGAATCCCAAGCTCAAGATACAAGGTTTGATCCTGATCTCCAGCCAATGCCTGTGTGGAGTTTGCATGTTCTTCCTTTTTCTCTGTGGAACCCCCCCCCCCCCAAAAAAAAAATGTGCAGGGTATTGTGGTGAGAGAGAGAGTCTTCTTAAGCCAATGAGGGAGAATTAGTGATGGATTTGTGATACTCAGACTTTAGTGTTAAGGGCAGTATTCATATTGTCAGGCTATACTCCACAGCAGTGTTCTAAGGCCAGGAAAAGAGTGCATTCAAGTAGCAGCTACAAGGCCTTCTCAGTAACACTAGACAATATGAGCTGGTATTGGCAAGGAGGGACCTGAATGGTCAAATTGGGACAGACAGAACAGGGTATCAGGACTGCCTGGTCTACAGTGATGGGGCAATAGGAATAAGGAAAGAGGCTATTCTAGATAACTGACTGGCCAGTGGCTTGATGGTGGCCAACATGGTTCAGTAAGAGAGACAGATACAAGATCACATACAAGATTGGCCAACATGCAAATCAGGTAGACTTTTTCCTAGTAAGGATAGGGCATTGGGGTGTATTCAGAGTTTGCAAAGTCATCCCCAGTGAATTGGAAGAGGAGGAAACAGGCTGAGTTGTAGAAGAATGGCAGCAACTCAAAAAAGCAAATGTAAAGACTATAGAACAGATTTGCTGCTGAGTCAGATATGTAATTAAGGTATATAAGGAAAGCTGGTGATAGAATGGAAGACAGCCAGGTTCATAGGTTCATAGGTTGATACTAGGCTATCAGCCCTGGGGCCTATACAAGCCTAGCTATAATAATTCCCTGATTATTTCTTTAAGAATATTACTTCCCTGGACCCCTCTCTAGCAGGGAGACTGATGTGATCCCAGGGGTAAATTTCCTATCTCCCATCCAGTTGTCAAGGTTCTTTTTGAAGAGGGCCAAGGAGGTGCTCTGCTTGACATGTATGGGTAGTCTATTCCAGAGTATGGGCAATCTCTGGGTCAGGAAAATATCCCTCCAGCATGTTTTGTTCATTGAGATGATAAGATTTAGGTCACTGGAGCGTGTGGCTCTGAGGGATTGGGACTTCTTTAAGTGTAGCATGTCCAACAGCCCTGGGTTTGACATGGCCTTGTATGTTAAGCAGAGATTGCCTCTGAGTAGACGATATGTGACAGAGTATGGCTAGAGTTTTTTTAGTCAGTCAGCATAGGGCATCTGCTTTAGACCTGTGATTCTTTTAGTGAGGTATTCCTGCAGCCTTTCCAGTTGTTGCGGATGTCTTGTGAGGTACATACCAAACAGGGCATTGTACACTGTGATGGGTCTAATATGGGATGAATACAGTGGGACAATGACCTCTTTTTTTCTGGATGAAAAGCCCTTAGTGATGAGGTGTGCCATATAGAATGATTGCCTAACTGTTGTGGCGACATGGTTATCGAAGGTGAGACCACTGTCTACCTGTGTTCCTAAGTGTCTTATCACACATTCGATGTTTAGTCTACTGCCACCTGTGTGGTAATTCATGGGTACTTGTTTTTTTCCAAAGGGGATAACTATGCACTTCTTGGCATTGAGCTTGAGTCCATGGCTCTGGCACCAAGCCTCTGTTTCTGTAAGGCCCTTTTGTAGAATATCCACGTCATTTGGGGATTCAATAATGGCTCCCAGTTTGCAGTCATCTGCGAACTTTGTCAGCCAGAGTCTCTTAGTGTTGGCTTGTACTTCAGACAAGTAGATACCAAACAAGTGCGGCCCCAGAACCAAACTCTGAGGTACTCCACTTGTCACTTGTCTGGAGCTGCATTTGGAGTTGGCTACTTTTACAGTGTGAGTTCTGTCAGTAAGCCAGTTGGCAACCCAGCAAGTGATGTAGGGATTAATGTCCAGCTTAGTAAGTTTATCTATGATTCCAGTGTGGGAAATGGTGTCAAAGGCCTTGGCGAGGTCCAGATAGGCTGTATGGAAAGCCTTACCCTTGTCCACAGCTCTGGAGAATGATTCAAAGAAGTCAAACAGGTTCAGGAGACATGATCGGCCCTTCACAAACCCAAACTGGGTGGGATCCAGTGTTTGAAGGTTGCCAATGTCTTTGTTTATAAGTTCCATGATAATACATTCCATGGCCTTGCAGATCAGGCTCATCAGACTGAATGGACGGTAGTTCCCAGGATCCAAGGTGGATCCTCCTTTGTGGAGTGGGATAACTGTAGCTGTGTGCCACTCAGTGGGCACGAAGCCTGAAGTGAGGCTATGATTAAACATGACACTTAGGTGAGGTGCCAGTTCATATTGTAGTTCATGTAGTACACAGCCCAGGATGTCATCTGCTCCCAGGATGCTGTATTTTTAGCTTTGGAAAGTGCAGATTTTACCTGTGTGGCCATGATTACCGGAACTTGGCAATCTTTCAGTATTGAGATGGGCTCTTTAGGGGGTGATAGGGGGGTGAAGTTGGCACTGAATTGATCTGACAGGATATTGGCAATGTCCTTGGGATCAGTATATTTAGTGCCATTCTGTTGTACCTCAGAGCAGATTTGAGCATTGCCATTTAGATTCTTGATATAGCTATAGAATGTCTTGCATTTGTCTTTGGAATCTTTGGTGATTTTATTTTCATAACTAGCTCTGGAGGATTTTATGAGGGATGTCAGCTTCTTACTGAGGCTAGTAAGGGAGTTTTTTGCATCCTGGGATTTTCCTTCTTTCTGCAACGGTTTCTTCCTTCTGTTGTGTAGTTTTTTTATGGCAGAGGACCACTAGATTGGCTTCCTTTTTTTGGAGGAGAGTGTCTTGGTTCTATTTAGGATGGCATGATTCATGCACTAGTGGATGTGCTCATACAGTGCTTTAATGTAGGATACAGCAGCCAAAATTTCAGTTCCCAACTGCATGGGTGTCTTGAAGTTTGTCACTTCTGACTTGAGTAGCATGAAGTTGGCCTTGGAGAAGTTTTTTTACAGAGGTTTCCTTACTAGGGGGTGGGGATGGGATGTGGATGTCAAAGGTGATTAGCTTGTGGTCAGACCTGGCCAATGAGGGGGGTGACCACTGTTGTGGAGCATCGATTTCCCATGTTGGTAAGGAACAGGTCCAGGATATTGGCACCCCTGGTAGGACTATGGATTAGTTGATACAGGGCATTGGAGTTTATGAACTCCAAGAACCACTGGGCAAAACTATTGGTACATGAGTAGTTTTCCCAGTTAATGGCAGGGTAGTTGAAATCCCCCAGTATTAGGGTGTTTGGTTGAATCTTAATATTTTCCATTATGTTTGGAAAGGTGTAGTGAGAATCTTGGGGCATGATGGGGGATCTGTAGCAAGCTACAATTTGAATTGCAGTCTTACCTAGTGTTAGTTGCACCTGGAGAATTTCAGATGCCTTGTGTTGGTCAACTATCCTGGAGGTGTGAATATCCCTGGTGAATATGGACACCCCTCCACCTTTAGTGTTTTGGTCCAGATGTGGTGGCTGAAAAGTGTGGTAAAAGTTGTCGCCTGGTATTGCAGGGATGCTCTCTGGAGCTTTGAACCAGATCTCAGTTATTGCACCAGGAAGTAATAAAAAAATGTGTGCAGGAAAACATAGAAGATACAAATCATGGACCAGGTTCAGAAATAATAAACAAACAATGAGACTAAGACATCAATTGCAAGAGCAAAGAAGAAGGCATCAGGGTACTCTACCAGCTTCCGGAAAATGACACAAAGAAACTCTATTAATTTGCAAGACAAAGAAAGAAAGAAAGACAATCATCAGGCACCATTCATAAGGGAAACCAGCAGCAACCTGCTCACCACTCCACAGGACATCAAAGGCAGATGGAAAGAGTAAATGAAGAAATCCCAACAGAAGCTGTACTGCTTCATACACAGTCTAAGATAAAAGATGAAGAAGATCTCACACTAGAAGGAGTAAGAAGAGAGCTAAGGAAAATGAAATCAGGGAAAGCAGCAGGCTAAGAAGAGATCACAGCAGATATGATAAATATGTTGGGTGAATTCATGGAGAAATAGCTCCTGAGGGTACTCATAGAAGAATGTAGAGAAATGCATATCCACGATGACTGGAGAATAAGGATTCAAGTATAAAAGTGCTGGAGAGGGTGATTAATAAATGAAAATGCAGAGGAATAGAAAGTAAGATGGGAGGTAAGCTGTCCAGATTCAGATCATGGTGCAGTGCAACCAACCTGATGCTTACAGTGAACTGATAGTGAAGAAGAAGGTAGAGATAAGGAAAGAGTCATAGGTTCATAGGTTCATACTAGGCTATCTGCCCTAGGGCATTTATAAGCCTAGCCAGAGTGTGTATGGCTTTCGCCACCCATTTTAAATTAATTTTGCTATGCCCTTTTTTGAGGTTAGTATACTGTGTCTCTGTCTAACAGTGGCACAGAAGTGATACCCGGGGTAAACCTACGATCTCCCATCCACTCATCAAGATTCCTCTTGAAGAGAGTCAATGAGGGACTCTGCCTAACCTGGACTGGGATTTTATTCCAGAGTGAAGGGAGCCTCTGGGTTATGAATGTGTCCCTCCAACATGTCCTATTTATTTCAGTGCTGAGGTTTAAGTCCCTCGAGCGCGTAGCTCGATGGGATTTGGATTTTCTGAGGTGCAGCATGTCCATTAATTCTGGGTTGGACATGGCTTTATACGTCAGGCACAGATCGCCTCTGAGCAGGTGGTATGCCACTGAGTAGAGCTGGAGTTTCTTTAACTGGGCAGCATACGGCATCTGTTTGAGCCCCTTGATCCTCTTGGTGAGGTACTTTTGGGGTCTTTCCAGTTGCTGCAGGTGTCTGGTAAGGTACATCCCAAAAGGGGCATTGTACTCAATTATGGGCCTGATGAGGGATGAGTAAAGAGGCACGATGACCTCCCCTGATCTAGATGTGAATCCCTTCATGATTAGGTGGGCTATATAAAATGTTTTTCTAACCACTTTGGCTACGTGGTTGTCAAATGAGAGATTGCTATCAACTTGGGTCCCCAGGTCCCTAATTACTTTTTCTGTACTTAATGGATTACCACCTATGTGGTAATTTGTGGGCACTTTGTTTTTGCCAAAGGGGATGACTATACACTTTTTGGCATTTAGCTTGAGGCCATGGTTCTGGCACCAGTTGTCTGTTTCTATGAAGCCCTTTTGGAGGATGCTTGTGTCAGCTGGAGAGTCTATTATGGCGCCCAGTTTGCAGTCATCTGCGAACTTGGTCAGCCACAGTCCTTCCATGTTGGCCTGTACCTCCGAGAAATATATAACGAACAAGAGAGGTCACAAGACTGAGCCTTGTGGGATGCCACTTGTAACTGGTTTGGAGTCTGACATGGCTCCAGCTATTCTGACCATGTGGGTTCTGTCCTTGAGCTAGTTTGCAACCCATCTAGTGACATAGGGGTTTATATTTAAGCTGGTGAGCTTATCTATAATGCCCAAGTGGGGTATTGTATCGAAGGCTTTTGCGAGGTCCAGGTAGGCTGTGTGGACCACCTTCCCCTTGTCAATGGCCTTGGTGACTGTTTCAAAGAAATCGACCAGGTTTAAGAGGCAGGATCTGCCCTTAACAAACCCAAACTGGGTAGGATCCAGTGTCTGTAGGTCCCCAATATCTTTATTTACAAGGTCCATGATGATCCTTTCCATAGCTTTGCAGACCAAGCTAGTGAGACTTATGGGGCAATAGTTTCCAGGATCCGTTGAGGCACCACCTTTGTGGAGAGAGACCACTGTTGCTGTATGCCACTCTTTGGGTACATATCCTGTAGTAAGGCTGAGATTGAACAGTAGTTTTAGGTTTGGGTTTAGCTCTTCTTGGAGTTCATGTAGGACGCAGCCCGGGACACCGTCTGGTCCCATTGATGCTGTGTTTCTTGCTTTGGAGAGGGCAGCTCTTACCTGAGCATCTGAGATGTCAGGGGGGCAGCACTCTGCTGGGATAGATATTAGCCCTTTTGGTGGGGAGGGGGGGGAGAAGTTTGCACTGAACCTGTCAGCTAGGATGTTGGCAATGTCTGTGGGCTCAGTGTATTTTTTGTCATTTTGGACTAATTCTGAGCATATCTGGGAATTCCCACCCAGGTTCCTAACATAACTAAATAAAGCCTTGTGATTATCCTTAGTGTCCTGTGCAATTTTTCTCTCAAAGCTGGCCTTAGACGATTTTATGAGTGCCCATAGTTTTTTGCTAATACTGATCAGAGATGCCTTCCCTTTTTGGGATTTTGCTCTGACATGTAGTAGCTTCCTCCTTCTATTGTATAGTTTGTTTATGGATGGGGTCCACCAGACAGGACGTCTGCCTTTGGAGGATTGGGTCTTGGTTTTACTTGATATTGCATGATCCATGCATTCCTGAAGGTGTTCATAGAATGCATTTATAAAGGATTTTGTGGTCTGGGCCGTATTATCCACAGGCCCAGGGGCTTTGAAGGATTCCACCTCGGTTTTGAGGAGTGTGAAATTTGCTTTAGAGAAGTTTTTCACTGTGGTTTTCTGGGCATGGGGTGGGGTCGGGATGTGAATATCCAGTGAGATTAGTTTATGGTCTGATCTTACCAGTGAGGGATACACTTCTGGTCTGGAGCATAGAGTCCCCATGTTGGTGATGATCAGGTCCAGTATGTTTTCCCCTCTTGTGGGAGTGGTAACAAGTTGTTCCATAGCATTTGAGTTTATAAATTCTAGGAACCTTTGGGCTAGGGTGTTGGAGCTAGAGTAATGCTCCCAGTCTATGGTTGGGTAGTTGAAGTCACCCAATATAATGGTGTTTGGAGAGACCTTCATATTTTCCAGTGTTCTCAGGAAGGCCGAGTGGGGTTCCTGGGTTTGGGAGGGTGGTCTGTAGCAGGCTATAAACTGGAAGGCAGTTTTACCCACTGTTAATTGCACATGGATAGTCTCTGATGCTTCGTGCTGTGCCACCAACCTGGAGGTGTGGGTATCTTTGACGAATATTGATACTCCCCCTCCTTTTGTGGTTCGGTCCAAGTTTTGGGGCCGAAAAGCATGGTATGAGGTATAACCTGGTAGTGCTGGGGTGCTCTAGAGAGCCTTGAACCAGGTTTCTGTTACTGCACAGATATCGATGTTCTCCATGCTAAGGAGAGTTTTGAGTGCGTGCACCTTGAGGTTAAGACTTCTGGCATTGAGTAGCATTACTCTTAGTTTCTTATCCCTTGTGATACCTATGGAGGTGGGTTTGTCTTTTGAGCCTTGCCTAAAAAAGGCACTATGGGGGTAGCAAGAGCCTTTGCCAATATCCGAAAGCCCAGGGGTGACAGGTGCAAGCCGTCCCTAGCGAAGCATCGTGGCTTGTCGAGCATGTCATCCCAGGCTGACAGGCATTGGATCCCCTTTGAATGACACCAATACTTAAGCCAATTGTTGAAATTGATAATCTTGTCTTCATACTGTGGCATCATTCTTGGTGAGGGTAAGATGCTACTCAAGGTCAGGGTCATACCGGCCTGGGCTACATGCTCAGAGAGCTCCTCTATGTCTCTTTTCATGTAGTCCAGGGAGGTATGTCTCAGGTCATTCACACCAGCATGGACAATGACTGAGTCATATTTGTACTTGCCTTGGAGTGACCTGAGTGCTTGTGTTATGTGGCAGATCCTAGCGCCCGATAGGCAGCTCACCGTGACCTTCTCCTTGTTCAGCCTGGTGAGCGGGACGTCAGTGTGCCTGATGATAGAGTCACCTATTACAAGTGTATCAGGTGTGTTGTTTAGCCTTAAGGGCTGAGACTGTTTTGCACACTGGCTTTGTGAGCTATGTGTTGCACGTGTTTTGTTTTGGGGTAGCGGTTGCTTGGGTGTCTGCTTTGGAGGTCTCTGCTGCTTAGGCAGATTTTTATTTAGAGTCTCCAAGTATGTTTTTGTTTGTTTATGTGTTTGGTTTGCTGTTGTGGCAGGTCTATGTGAGACTGGAATTGTAGTGAGTGTGGTTTCCTTCTCCTCCTGACTGGTTACGCCAGTACTGAGTTGAGAGAGCTTAGCCTCCAGTTTGGCTATATGGTTGCATCTCTCACATGTGTTGGAATTTGTTGGGAGGAGGAGAGGGTTGTCTGTGTACATTAGGCAGTTGTAACATTGCCTCAAGATTCCCAGGTTCACCAGCTGGACCGGAGAGGAGATTGACAACTGACCTTTGGACATGCTAGAATAGTATTGGGAATTCCTTTATAATTGAAAAAAAGGGCCAATGGGGAACAAGTTACTCAAGGGGAGTTTGAGGGTGTAGTGCTTTTAATTTTTTAGTGCTGACTTATATAATTGCTTTAGTGAGCAAGTGCTAGGCTTTAGCATAGGAATAGGGTGTTTATTATGAGAACTAGATCAGTTCCAAGGCTCAAACCCAAATAAGCGGCGCTGCTCGATGCCGTGCTATGCACAAAATCACGCAAAGCCGCGCTACAGCGGGTTTTATACAGGCAGACTTGAAAGAGCTAGAAATTGCCCCAAAACAGCCAACAGACTACCCAATTCCTGCACTGGGAACACTCCTCCAGGGACAGATAGGCTGCTCCAAGCTCCCCACTGCCACTGGTGAACAAAGAAGCCTCCCTCTATCCAAGAAAGGAAATGGCAACACAGGAACTTTCCAAAAGTCCAGAATACAGCAAAGCCTGTATTTGGACTACTCTAGGTCAGGAAAGATGGGAAACAAGGATAACTTTTTTCTTTTTTCTTTTTTGCAACAAACAGCAGGAAATTGCAATAAATATGTAACACAGGCTAGCACACTTGAGTGTGTAGCCTCAACAAGTAAATGCAACAAACAGGACAAACAGTCCATCTTGCCTTTCATGGACTTGGAGAACGCATATGACAAGGTGCCAAGAAAGACAATCTGGGCAGTTGTGATGGTTCAAAGTTCTGGAAACATTTGGTATAATTAGTGTAGGCTATATACAAGGAGCCAATGCCAAAAGAAGAAACAGTGTTCAGAGTTCCCTGGGTGAGTTGGGTGCATTAAAGTTAAGCTGTGAGCCCACTGCTGTTCATACTGGTGATTAACTACATTCACAAGCATGTTGGAGGGGACAGACAAAGCTGCTACATGCAGACAACATGGCTGTACAATGTTGAACAGGAACTTCACCAAATGATAAAGGAATGGAATTTAAAACTGAAGGTACATGAGATGAAATTGAATACAGACAAGACTAATGCCGTGGCAGCAGATGAGGGAAATTAGAAGAAGATGAAAGCTGAGACAAAAAGAAAAACAGTGGAACATGTTAACAGCTTCAGATATCTAGGATCGGTAGTTGAGGAGAAGGGAAGTCTCAGTGAGGAGGGCAAAGCTATAATCATAGGGAATGCAGCCAACTGGCATAGACTGTTAGGGAAGTGTATGACAGAAGAATGCCAAAGCTGAAAAGTATAGTGTATAAAACAGTAGTGCGACCAGTACTACTGTAATGTGCAGAAAGCTGGGTAGTAAAGGCTGAGCATGTGAGAAAACCAGATGTGATGTTGATGAAATGCCTGAGACAGGGGTCGGATGCACACTGTGGGTCAGATGAAGACAAAATGGCATCAGAGAAGAAGCCAAAGTAACTCCAATCGCAGAGAAGGTCAAAGAGTACAGACTATGGTGTTTAGGTACATTAAATTGAGAGGTGGCAACAGCTGACACAACACTCTGACCACATTTAGAAAACGAGGGTTTATGATGATGATGTTGATGATAATGATCTAGAAGGTACTTCAACCCACTGAATAAAGTTGACAGCTTTTCCTCATAAAAGGAGAGCTGAGAGTTCAGACTACTGATTAGTTCATTTTGAATCTCTTTTCTTTGCTTATCAAACTAAAAACTAGTAAGTTTTCCAGTATTTTAATTTTATTAACTAGATTTCTTTCCTTCATCTTTTTGTTTTTAAGGAAAGATGTTTGACTAATTAACAGGCGTCTGATCTCAGTGTTTAACGGCATCTGTAAAGTTTATTTTTCCTAGCAGAACGGAATTAGGATATCAGGGTTTTCCCTTCAATTCCTGATTTAATTCAAAGCTTAGTTAAAAAATGCATTTAAAGGCCATTTCTATCCCTTCTTTATACACAGGGTGATGTTGATAAAATTCAAGAGAAGTTCAGTTTCAGAATAATTAGACAAGTACAGCAATTCATTTATACAGTCCAGAATGGTTGATATAAGTGACTTAGATTAAATAACGGTCAACATGAGTCCAGACTTTATGTCAGACAGAAAAAAAGGGAAGTTTGAAGTAAATCTGGATGGAGAACTCAAAAAATAAACCAACATTTCAAATGATTCAATTAGATTATGTAAGTTACAAACCAAGCCTGCATTAGAAGATTTTTGACTGTGCTTTTCTATCAAGATTTTCATGTATAACAGAGTCACAGCCACCTGTAAAAATAAGGTATCTTTAAAATTGCCAAACAAATTTAGTGGGGAATAAATAAGTTCAAATTGATCCTGGCAACAAGCTTATAAACATAATAAGAGAATTTATTTAATATTATGGAGCTTGAAGGTGATGTAACAGTATCATAGGATCATAGGAGGTTACTAGGCTAATGGTCCCAGGGCCCTTACAAGCCTAGCCAAGTTCAACCTGTATTCCCAAAGGTGTCTGGTTCAAGCAGATACTAAAATTGGCACATATTGCCCCTGTCCAAGACAGACACAGGTGAAACACGTGGGGTGAATTTCTGGTTAACCATCCAATCGTCCAAATTGCACTTAAATAGGGCCAATAGGGGACTTTGTTTAACATGAATAGGAAGCTTGTTCCAAAGGTGAGGCAATCTCTGTGAGACAAATCTTTCTGTCTAGGAAGTTCTGTTGATGTCACATGTCACATACCAGGTTAAGGTCTTTGAGCAAGTGACCCATGTGCCATTTGACTTGTGAATGTGCAGCATTTCCATTAAAGATGGGTCAGAGATTGCTCTAAATGCAAGGCACAGGTCACTTCTGAGCAGTCTGTATGACACAGAGTAAAGTGACAATGATTGCAGTAATGACTGCATAAGACAGATCTTAAAGACCCTGAATTTTCTTTGTAAGGAACCTTTATGGTCTCTCCAATTGCTGCAGATGTTTGGAAAAGAACATACCAAAGGGAGCATTGGGCTCTATTATTGGCCTGATGAGGGAAGAGTACAAGGGGGTTATAACCTCTTTTTTTCTGGAGGCAATGCTCTTACTTATAAGATGAGAAATAGGAAATGCCCTTCTTACCACTGTGGAGACATAGTGATCGAAGTTAAGGTTGCTGTCAACCTGTGTGCCCAGATCTCTCAACACTGACTGTGTGCACTATTGATGTGGCAGTTTGCAGGAACAAAGGGGGTGATAATACATTTTTTGCATTAAGCTTAAGACCATGACTTTGGCACCAGTCATTAGTCTGCATAAGACCTTTTTGCAGGATGTTGACATCGCTAGGGGTTTCAATGATCGCTCCCAGTTTGCAGTCACCAGCAAACTTTGCCAGCCACAGTCCTTTAATTTTAGCCTGTACTTCGGAAGTAGATTCTGAATAGGGGTCCCAGAACCGATCCCTGTGGAATATTACTGGTTAGGGCTCTGCTGGAGGAGGTAGAGTCCTCTATTTTGACCGTATGAGTTCTATCAGTGAGCCAGTTTGCAACCCATCAAACAATATATGGGTTGATACCCAGCTGGGTGAGTTTATCAATGATGCCTGAGTGGAGGATTGTGTCAAAGGCCTTGGCTAAATTTAGGTAGGCCGTATGTACAGATTTGCCCTTGTCTAGGGCTTTGGTGAATAGAAGAAGTCCACACAGTTTAACAGGCATGATCTCCTCTTGACAAAGCCAAATTGGGTGGGGTTGAGCATTTGGAGATTTCCTACAACTTTATTAATAAGGTCCATGATGATTCTTTCCATGGCCTTGCAGAAAAGGCTGGTCGGGCTAATGGGTCTATAGTTTCCGGGGTCTGTGGATGCACCCCATTTGTGCAAAGAGATGACGGTAGCTGTTTTCTGTTCTGCTGGGATGAAGACAGTGCTTAGGCTGTGATTGAAAACTGTATTCAGTGGTGATGCTAATTCCTGGTTTAACCCATGTAGAACACAGTCCGGGATGTTGTCTGATCTCACAGAGGCTGTGTTTTTGGCCTTAGAGAGGGCATTTAAGACCTACTCCTCATTAATACTAGGTGGGAAGAGGTGCTAGGGATGCTTTGGGGTATATATGGCAGGAACAGGGGAGTGAATGTTTCAATGAACCTGTCAGCCAGCAGGTTTGCTATATCGACAGGTTCTATATATGTAGTAAAACAAAAAATACAGCCAGCACCTGAGGACTCCATACTGAAAAAAATATATTTATTTCATCTTCCAATTCCACACACAGATCGAGGCTGTTTTGAAGGATCTACATTTCAACTATAATTTATCTCAAAGGTTTCGACATAACCTTTCAAAGGGGGAACAACAGGCTCTTAAGGATTTATATGCCAACACTGATATTGTCATCCTTCTGGCAGATAAAGGTGGGGAGGTGGTAATTATGGATGCCAGTTATTACTGAAATGAGGGAAATGGACAATTGTCCAACCCTCAGTATTATAAGAAAATGCCAACTGACCCCCACACCAGAATTTAAAAAGAAATTGATCAATTTTTAGAGTTAGCAGTAGAGGAGGGCATTATCAGTGTACAGGTTAAACAGCAGATCATGGTCAGTGATCTGGCTCAACAGTACCTTTATCTTCTGCCCAAAATTCATAAAAATTTGAGTCAGTCTCCAGGTAGGCCTATTGTTTCAGGGAGAGGGCCCTTAACTGAGCCCATCTCTGTATTTCTGACTCAATATTTACATCCTTTATTACCATATGTTAGGGCAAGGATAAAGGATACTACAGAATTTCTACAGATTATTTCAGATTCTCAATTGGAACTTCACTGGCTCATGTGCATGCTGGATGTCAAATCCCTTTATACTAGTATCCCCCATTGGGCAGGATTACAAGCTCTGGATTATTGGCTTAACAAAGTAAATTTGTATCCACTGGGTTTTAATACCCTTATCATTTGTTTGACAGAACATATCCTAACAAAAAACGTCTTTCATTTTAAGGGAGAATGTTATTGGCAACAACAGGGAACAGCTATGGCGGCTTCATTTGCCCCCATATATGCAGACCTCTTTATGGGGTATATAGAAGATCAAATCATTTATGATGAAATGCATAACATTTTCCTTACTGAAATAGACATATGGAGGCTTTTTTTGGATGATTGTTGGCTTGTATGGCGTGGGGGTGTTGATTATCTTTTGAAGTTTCTTGAATTTATTAATGGAAACCAGTGGGAGATTGAATTTACTGCTACTTATGAGATCAAGGAGATCAATTTTCTGGATGTCAAGATTTTACGACAACCAGATGATACATTGAGCAGTTCGGTTTACAGAAAGTACCCACAGTATAATAACTTATTATATGCATCTAGTCTTCACCCCAGGCATACAATCAATAATATTCCAAAATCCCAATTTTTATGAAGGAGAAGAATATAGGTAATGCAGTGAGGCACCAAACACAAGGAAAGTAGGTAGCTGAGTGTTAAACAAGTCACTGATATTCGGTCAAAAAACTCTTGAAGCTCACGGAAAATCCAAAAAGATTCTTTATTAAAACACACAGAATTGGGAATCCCTTTAATAAGGGGTGTGGTGGGGTGTTCTATATTCAAAAAGTCAAAGATCTCTTGACTTATTTGGCGGCACATAAGAAGATCATATATGGCATCTTTAACTGTTTGCACAATGTGTAACACTTCTCTATGGGAAATGGGAATGTAGGTGTCAACTTCCGATAGCATGTGAAGCATGCTGATATAATATTCATGCCTATCTAGAATCACAACTCCTCCTCCCTTATCAGCCGGCTTGACAACAATGTATGGATTCTGTTTTAATTTACTCAGACTGCATGCTTCAGTTGGAGTAAGGTTATAATACCTTCCTTTCTTATTCACTTTGCTAAACATTGAGTAATATTGATGTTCACAGCTTTTTAAGAAACATTCAATGTGTGCAGGCATAATAGGCATATAAATACTTTTAGTCCTGTATCTAGCAATAGCCTCTTCATCTCTGATGTCAGTATTGAATAACAGTTTTAAACATAACTTTCTACAAAATAGCCGTAAATCAATTAATGTATCAGTTAGTGTAGCAGGAGTCGCTGGAATAAAGTTAAGGCCCTTGTTTAAAACACTAATGCTAGATTCATCCAGTACAACAGAAGAAAGATTAAAAAGTAAACTGGAAGTCAGTTCTTCCTCCTTCTGTTCTGCGTGAACTGTTCCGGTGAATATTTCCTCTTGCGGGAGTCCCTGCTGTGAGACCGCCCTCTGGTTTGGTGTGTCACCTGCCGTTTCAAGTATGGTAAAAAACCAACCGAGGGGGGTAAAGCATTGGAGGTATTTTTAGGGATGGCTCCAGCAGTCTGAGATGTGGATTGATTAAAAAAGGCTTCCTGATTCGGAGGAGGCGTGTCAGCAAATGTTGTATCGACATGAGCAGTCACTGGTGAAACCGATGTAGATGCTTCTGTGTGAAACATAGAAGCCGGTAGTTGTGGTAAAGAATAAATAACAGAGCTGTTTGCTATCATTTGCTTAGGAGGCATGATGGCAGTTTCCGTTCGTGACTGTGAGACAGTAGCTTGAGATGCAGAATGTCTCGGCCAAATAAATACTTGGCCTTTCTGAAAATCATTAAAGTCACGTAACAACTTTTTGTGTTTGGTTGCTCTCAACCTGTCACTAAACATGTTCACTTGTGAGAGCATTTGATTAATTTTATCTGCACAATGTGCTGAGGTAAATCGTTCTAGTAGCTGTTTATATAGTGAATCAGTCTTAGTTCTTAATTCTGTCTCTAGTGGCAAAAAATAGGTGAGCATTAACTTGGCATAACTGAACCCCAGCTCGATGTTCAAATCTTGCCACTGCTTAAGGAGCTCAGGGTGTGAGTCCCCATAGGTGGGCATACAAAATACCCTCATCCCCCTGGGGACTATTTTAAAATGTAAACACGCTTCTAAATGAAGCCTTTGCCAAGCGTATCTTTGAAGCTGGTATAAGTTGTCTTCTAAAGACTTAAGTATGGAATAAAAGTCTGTGAGATTCTCACCATTATCATTCGTTTGAGTCCGTCCCGTCTCACTCGTAAGGTCCAGAGACAATAAAGGGTTACAGTTCAAGTGGATGAGTCCATCCCATAACGAAGGTCTTTCCCTCGGCTCCGGTTCAGAGTGGGCAGCAGGAGAAGAATATGTTCTACAGACAGTGATTATTTGGAGGCCAAGCAGGATCTTACAGACAGATTCCTAATAAGGGGTTATAGGGCACCGGATGTACATAGAGCCAGTGAATGGGCTACTAATTGTAATAGACTGGATCTATTAGAGTATAAGAAAAAGAAAAAAGGGGGAGGATCACAGACCATGAGGCTGGTTACCACATTTGGTAACAATATTGATTTGTTGCAAAATGCAGTTAACAAACATTGGAATATCCTTAGAGCTAATGAAGAATTGAGCCCCCACTTGTTGGATAGATGCTTATTTTCCTTTAGGAGAGGCAACACTTTGAATTCTCATTTCGCCCATTACAAAAGGACCCTCCAAAAACATTCCCATTTCAACAAACTTACTATTATGGGGATAAGTTGGTGGGCTCTCAGCCTTGTGGATATTGCAGTTTTGTAGATATATGTTTAAAACTACAGCTTTTAGCAGTAAGAATATTGGTCAATTATTTGATATTCATTTTTTTGGTAATTGTAGTTCTGACTGGGTAGTGTATTTGGTTATGTGTCAATGCTCTGCTTTTTATGTAGGGCAAACCTCCAGACAGCTGAAAAGTCGTATTTCTGAACATATTAGAGAAATTAGAAATAAAAAGCTAACTAATGCACTATACAAACATTGTCAGTCACACAAAACAGCTAGATTTATGTTTGTTATTATTGATCGGGTCAAGGGCAATAGACTATCTAAACAAGGTTGGCATTCCATACTTATTAGTAAGGAAAGGAAATGGATTATTAAATTGGGAGCTTTATTTCATCCAGGGCTCAATGATAAGTTATGAAGTAAATCTACTTATAAATAATCTAGTATAATATTTAATTTATTTATTATACTGATATGTATAATTGTTATATATATATATATATATATATATATATATATATATATATATATATATATATATGTATATATATATATATATATACATATATATATATATATATATATATATATATGAGTAACATATACATATTATTGATTTTGTATTGTGTTTGATTTTGCATCTAGATTTTGTAATTAAGTAATTAGGGAAGTGATGTCATAATTGTTGTTCCTGATACTATATTAAGCAGTTTTGAAATTGAGAAGTTACCACTGAAGAAGGCTTTTTGCCAAAACCAGTCTGCATGTGGAATTGGAAGATGAAATAAATATATTTTTTCAGTACAGAGTCCTCAGGTGCTGGCTGTATTTTTTGTTTTACTTTTGAATATGTGTGGTTGCCTTGCACCAGTCATACCTGCTAGCTACATTTGGTGGGTGTGTCTATATATGTAGTACCATTAACTACGAGTTCAGCACAAATCTGGGTTTTTCCTTTGAGGTTACAGATGCAACTAAAAATGCCTTGTGGTTATCCTTAGTTAGGGAAGCTAATTTGGATTCATAGTTAGCTTTGGAGGACTTCACTAGAAGTCTGATTTGCTTGTTTAAGTTGAGGAGGGAGTGTTTCCAGTTTAGAGTCTGTTCCTTCCTAATCTTAGACAGCAATTTCTTTCTCCTATTGTATAGCCTTTTAATGGCAGTTGTCCACCAGGCAGGTTTGTTTTTCCTTGAAGATCTTGCTTTGGTTCTATCAGGTACGGCAGAGTCAATACAATTGTACAGGTGCTTGTATAAAGCATTGGTGTATAACTCAACATAGGTGTCTGTTCCATCAGTGAGGGGAGAGGCTATGAAGCTATTTATGCCATCACATAAGAGGTTGTAATTGGCTTTGGAGAAGGTTTTTAGTCTAGTTGTTGCTAAGGGGGGTCTTGTATTATAGTTACTTCTAGTGAGACTGATTTGTGGTCGGATTTCACCAGGGATGGCCACCCAATGGGGGTGGTGCAGCAGACTCCCATGTTGGTGAGCAGCAGGTCCAGGATGTTTGAGCCCCTTGTGGGTGTGTCAACCAGCTGGTCCAGGGCATTGGAGTTAACAAAGTCCTGGAATCTTTGGGCAAGTGAGTTAGAACACATACAATTTATCAAGTCTAAGAGCAAGTAATTAAAGTCACCCAAAACCATGGTGTTTGGTTGTATCATAATTGATTCAAGTAGATCCAAGTAGGCTGAGTGGATGCCCTGATTCATGGAGGGGGTCCTATAGCTGACAATGACCTGAAGAGGGGTCTTACCTACAGTGAATTGCACCTGACGTAATTCCAGGGAATTGTGCTGTTTAACCAGTCTAAACGTGTATTTATCTTTAATGACTATTGATACACCACTTCCTTTAGTTCTCACACCTTCAGTTTGTGATCTGATAGTGTGGAAGGAAATGTAACCTCGTATAGTTGGGGTGTTCTCACAGCCTTAAACCAGGCCTCATGTCAGCATCTTCCAGGGAGAGGACTGCTTCCAGTGAGTACAATTTCTTGTTTAGACTCCTAATATTTAGTGACATAACCTTGAGGTTGTTTTTAGAGGGTATTTTTACATCTGGAATTTTGTTTTTGTGACATTGCCAGGGGTGACAGATGAAGACCATCTCTGGCAAAGCATGGAGGTCTGTCAACCACGTCATCCCAGTCTGACTGATACTGAATCCCCCTTTGAATGACACCAGAAACTAAGCCAATTGTTGAAGTCAATCATTTTTTGTTTGTATTGAGGTATCATCCTAGGCAAAGGTAAAATGCTGCTTAAGGCTTGGGGCATACCTGCCTGAGACACATAGTCAGTGAGCTCAGTCATGTTTGTCTTCATATAGTCCAGTGAGGTACATCTCAAGTCGTTCACACCAACATGGACTATGATGGAGTCATAACAGTGCCTGTTGTTGAGAGACTTTAATGCATGTGTAATGTGGTGGATCCTGGCACCTGACAGACAGCTGACCATGATCTTTTCTTTATCCATCCCGGTGAGATGGACATCTGTGTGTTTCACAATAGAGTCACCTATGATTAAGATGCTTGTTTTTGTGTTACGCCTTAGGGCTTGAGACACACTGCTGTGTGATATATTATGTGTACTATGTTCCGCAGAGGATGTGTTATGTGAAGTGTGTTTGTGTTTTTTTTTGGGAGGTCTCTGATGTTTAGGTAAGCTTCTTGTAAGGACCTTCACATATGTAGGTTTATGTGTTGTTGGTTTGGTAGGTGCAGGAGGTGAGGTGTGCATAATGACAACCTGCTTAGTATGAGATGAACTGACTGGTGAGTGAGAGAGCCTGGATTCTAGATTCTTGATATAGATGCATCTCTCACATAATGAATTTGTGTCGACTAGAAGAAGTAGGTTGTTAGTGTACATGAGGCAATTGCTACATTGTCTCAAGATACCCATGTCAACCAGCCTGGCTGGAGAAACTGTTTGAAATTGTCTGTCCATAATGCTAGGTAAGTTGATGTGGTCATAAAACGGAGAGGACAGGAAGGATCAAGTAAAGTAGATGACAGGAAAAGTGGACAAAAAATATGAAGGGCTAGTGGGTGGGATCTGTGTTGGTACCTCTTTTCTTGGAATCAGCTCTGGAAATAACCATCTTGCAAAAATGTAGGGTGTTAGGGTGGTATTTGTAGTCTTGCTCTGCTTAAATGAGCAAGGCAAATGTGCAAAGTGCACTACTTTTCCTATATGCAAATGTAGTAAAAATGAATACTTGTAAAGCCTGAGAAGAAATGCCTACACAAATTGTGCAGAGCTGAAACTGTGCAAAATCAGCTATGAACTATGCAAGAATGCATGTATCCTTTGCACATGTGTGGAGCTTCGGGTCTATATCACCACATCGAAAAGACCAGAAAGCGAATGGCTTTAACATCGAAAATGCCATTTATCAAGGTGTTTATTGTGAGATTGCGGTACACTGAAGATCTAAAAATTTGCCCTTTCCTCACTGTAGAGCAATCTTGGAGTTGGTATATATAATTAGCAGGGGGTGTGGGGGGCACATCCTACCACAACAGCGACATTGATGAATGCCATTTATTTATTTATTTTTTATTTATTCCAGTTTGGTGACCGGGGAGGTCCACTGGGCTCAAGAGCCCGTTTTCAGTGGAGGCCTGGGCAGAAAAGCTCCACAAAAAGTTACAACACATATTGAATTACCACAATACAAAGTTACATAACATATTGAAATAACAAAGAAAAATCATTTGCATTACAGTCAATATGTAGTCTTACAAAACACAGCAGGTAGAATAGCAGATGAATAGGTACAATTCACTAAGTAACTAAGATATTAAAGAAAAATTATCCAGGAAGGATGAGAGGCAGAGAGCATGAGGCTGAGTGCAGATATTGGTTACAATTAATAGTCTAGGTCTATGAGAGAGGTTAGAAAGGTAAGGCGGTTAGCCAGGAGAGAAGGAAGAGGGGAGCTTGGGAGGTATGGGGTGAAGAGTGCAGTTACATTTTCTGTGAAGAAACAGGTAGGAGTGAAGTTGTCCTTTGAAGGTGTGTAGGTTGTCACAGGTCCTCAATGTAGAGGGCAGGGCATTCCATTTTTTAGCCAGTGCAAAGGAGAGTAAAAGCTGACCAGCTGGGCACTTAGGTTTGTGGATGGAAATAAGGTTTTGGAGAGTGGATCTAAGGGGTCTGGGGGGGGGGGGGCTAGATGGTTGGAGGATATTAGATAATGCGGGGCAGCTGGTGGATTAAAATAGTAATTTATGGGCTGTGTCAATTTGGAGGAAGTCTAGTTGATTGTGGAGTTCAAGCCAGTTTAAAGTTTGTAGGGGGAGCAGTGATGAGAGAAGGACTTTGCTTTTGTGGCGAATCTGGAGATTTTATTGTAGCATACTTCTAGTTTGGAGGTAAGGGTGGAAGATAGATTAGTATGCAGAGGAGCACCATATAGAAGAGATGGGAGGAGATATTTAGTGGCCAAGGTATGTCTAGTAGAGGGAGAGAGGAAGTGATTATTCCTGTACAGTAGGCTAAATTTTATGTGGGTTTTCTTGATGTTAAGTTGGATATGAGTATTGAATTTTAAGTGCTCATCGATGGTGACCCCCAAGAGTTTGGCGGAGGGAACAATGTCAATGATAGAGTTGTTAAGGCTGGTAATTTGAAATGAGTTTTTATCAATGGGAGTGGATTTAGAGGGAGTGAATAGGAGGATCTTAGTTTTGTTAGCGTTAAGTGAGAGGTGGTTCTGGTGCATCCAATTTTCAGTGGTCGAGAAGGCAGATTGAGTTAGAGACTGGAATTCAGTTTGGTTGGAGGCAAAGCAGATCAAAGTAGAATTGTCTGCATATTGGACAATTTTGGTATTAGGAATGGCTTTGTGTAAATCATTAATGAAGATATTAAATAGCAGAGGGCTAATAATGGAACTTTGGGGAACTCCTGTGGGGGTGAGAAGGAAGGTGGAGGAGGATTGGCCCCATTTCACTGCTTGGGACCTGTCTGAAAGATAGCTGGAGAACCAGGAAAGAGTTTTTGGGGAAATGTTGAGGTTAGATAGATGGCTTAGTAGATGGGTGTGAGAGATGGTGTCAAAAGCTTTAGATAAATCTAATAGAACAGATGAAACTAAGTTACCAGAATCTCGGGCTGAATTGATAGAGTGTAAAAAGGAGAGAAGGGCTGTGTTGGTATTGTGTCCAGGGCAGAAGCTGTGTTGGGTAGGAGAGAGCAGTTGGTGTTCGGTTAGGAATGGCATGAGCTGCATGTGCATGCATTTTTTGAGAAGTTTAGAGATTGGAGAGAGGATGGCTATAGGGCAGAAGTTGGAGAAGTTACAGTTTTTGCCACCCTTGGGAGTGGAAGAATAAAAGCAGAACGCCATAGTTTGGGTATATAAGACTCAAGTAGTGATCTATTAATCAGGATGCTAATAGGGAGAGCAATACTGTCAGAGGCAATTTTTAAGAAGGAGGAGGGAATGTTGTCTTGAGCATTGTTGCAAGGTTTAAGTTTGCAGAGGAGTTTCTTTATGCAGTAGGTGGATACAGGTTTAAGTTCAAAAGTAGGGGGTGTGGGAGGAGAGGGGGAGGAAGCTTGGGAGGAGGGGGTAGGGGGATGTTATTGGGGAAGGTTTTGGTTAACTCATCAATAGAAGAGGTGAAGAAGGTGTTAAATAGTCTGGCAATTTCTTGGTCAGATTTGCTAGTGTCAGGACAAGGGTTATTTGTGGTACCGGGTTTGAGAAGGGAGTTCTTTGTGTGATTTATTTGTAAGTGGTTGTAGTAGGATTTTTTGTCTATAATGACTTGCTTTTTGGCTAGGTTTCTCAGCTGTTTGTATTTTAGTAAGAATTCAGGGTGTTTATGATGGAGATAGCTCTTCCAAGATTTGCCTCTTTGTTGCATAATTTTCTTGTTTTCTTTTGTAAGCCAAGGGGCTGTCTTGGCTTTAACTCTTTTGGTTCGTATTGGAGCTAGGGAGTTTAGGACAGAAAGGAATGTAGAGTTGAAGAAGTCAACTGCTTCGTCTAGAGGCAGGGTTTTTAGTGGGTTCCAGTTAGTGAGCTTAAGGGAGTCAGAGAAGGTAGAGGGCTTAAAGTTAGTTAGGTTACAAGTATGTAAGAGCTGGTGGTAGTATGAGGAAGAGGATGTGGCTCTATGGGTGAAGGCAGGGAGGTGGTCTCCTAATGGGTCGGGAGTGACACCGGATGTAGTGATTTTGTTAGGGTGAGACACTAAGATCCAGTCTAGGATGGAGCCTGGGCGGTTGGTTTTGTTGGGCCTAGTAATGGAGTGATTACGTTGAGTAAAGTTGAAGAAATTGATTGATAAGGTGGGATTAGGGTCAATGATTTTTTTGCCAGTCAATATTTACATCTCCCATTATGTAAGTTTTGTGATTAATATTTGAGCTGGTCCAGGAGACAAATTCTTCCAAGGTATTGGTGTTATTACCAAGGGAAATGTAAAGGGAAATTATGCAAATACATTTATGGTCATTTAATTTTAGAATGACAATCACTAGTTCAGCATTATTAAAGGAGGGAATAGGATTTGGGAAGGGAGTAATGGATAAATCATTAGAATAAATTAATGCAACTCCACCACCTCTTATATTTAGGCGGTCTGATCGGAGGCATTGAAATCCAGGGGGAAGGAATTCTGAGTCGGTTATGTGTGGTTTTAACCAGGTTTCAGAGATGGCTACTATGTCAGGTGAGTTATGGTTGAGCCAGGCATAAAACAGGGTAATTTTATTAGCTAAGCTTTGGGCATTGATGGTGAGGAATTTAAGGTGTTTATGGATAGGTTTGAAGTTGGAGCTATGGTTTTTTTGTTTGAGAAGTGTTTGGTCCAGGGTTGGGATGAATGTTGCCTGCTAAGAAGAGGTAAGAGAGAACGTGAATAAGTTTTTTAGGAATGTGTTTAGATAGGAATGGATGGTAGGGTGTGGGTTTGAAGAAATTAGAGGGGATTTGGAAGAGTTTTAATGTTAATAGAGAGGTGGGCTGGAAGGGAGTTAGAGAGGCAGAGATGTTGTAGAAGTGACTTGAATGGTTGGGGTATGGAGGTGGAGGGTGTAGGTGGAGGTTGGTATAAGAGGTGGCATGGTACAGAGGAAGTAGAATGAGGAGTAGGAGTGCTGCAGGGGTAAGGATTGTAGTAGTAAAAGAGGGCATTGTAGATGTAGTTTGATTTGAGGTGAAAAGATTATGGAGGTTAGAGAAAGATAGGTAAGGCAGGTGGATGGGAGGAGGAGTATTGATTAAGGTGTGGTTGGTGGAGAGGGTGGAGCAATGTTGTGATGGGATTGGGTGATGTAAGAGGGAGGGAGTGTGGGATGGCAATAAATGTAGGAGCACTGAGGACGGGTGTGAATTGGGGGCAGGATAGGGGAGCGGAGTGAGCCCGCAGGGCGAACGGAGTGGGATAGAGCAACAGGGCAGAAGAGTCCAGCTGAAAAAGTATCAGCCACTGCAGGTAAGAGCTGAGGTAAGTAGGAGAAAGTACTGTAAGGCTGGGTGGAATCTGATAGAGATAGAGCAACACAGGGGAAGAAAAAAAATATATAAGGTTGGGAAAGTAGAGTAAAGTTGTGGGATAGTTGGCTTTAGAAGTATTTAGAGGTGAAGATGGATGAAAAATAAAAATAAAAATTTAAAATAGAATAAGAGTAGGCAAAAGGTGGGATGGTGCTGCCGCCTAGTGGAGAGAGGAGAAAAGGCAGGTAGAGAGGGATAGGGAAATAAAATAGAGCAAATGGACAAGTGACTATATTAAAGAAAAGTAGAGGTAAAAGAAATAAGAGGGTAAGTCTCCAGTGGGATGCAATAAATGGGATAGGAGGCTGGAGGTCAGTAAGTACCAGTTAGAGGGGGATTTTTGCAGTCTGCGGTAAGCTGCTGAGTCACACATACTGAGGGACAGGCTAGCAAATAAGGATGTGTAGATAATTGCGTTTGGTGTAAGGCTACATACATTTACTAAGAAAAATAGGTAAGGGATTCCACACTGAGGTTCTTTTCGGGTAAGCCCAGACTAGTGAGCAGGAAAAGTCCAGGTAGGCTGACATGGCTTTTGCAGAATGGAGTCTGTATAATTCGGGAGGTAGAGACAGACCTTCAGGAGAGGAGTACTGTAAAAAGAGAGGGGAACAAACAAACAAAAGTAAGTATTAGGGAGAAGAGAGGAAGATGAGGAATGTATGTATTAGACAGTAAAGGAGGTGGAGTAGATATGGAGGAAAAATTTAAGGAAGAAAAGTGATGAGTAGGTTTGGAAGAAGGGTATATGTGAGGGAGTGTTACATTGAAGGTAAAGATTGAGAAAACAGATGTTGAAGGAGAATGCAAGAGAAAACAGGGAGAAAGTGCAGCATAGAAAGTCTTATTATTACCACTACCAACTCAATGTTTTGGCATTTTCAATGTTAAAGACGTTCGCTTTTCAGTGCTTTCAGTTTGGTAATATAGACTCGCAGCCTCTGCCTTTGTTCATAAGTTCCTATATTTTTGTAAATTGCTGGCAAGTGCCAAGTTACACTAAGATTGCAAGACATTATGGTGAGAAGTTACATATACTGAAGCTCAGTTCTGCTAGCTAGCAGCTTATAGTAAGTTTTTAACCAGCCTTGCTCTGCAGCTGTTCTTTGAAGGACACTAGTTTCTGGCTTTTATAAGTATGGAAAGGTGGAAGATAAGGAAGTAGGAGAAACTAAGGGAAGAATGCAGACAAGGGAAACACACAAGTATGAAGGAGGCTGTCATTCAAGCTCTGCCTCCTCTCCACAGCCTCTCCAGTAGAGCTTTCGCAAAATCCTGAAGCTCATGATTTTGACTCCTGAAACTGTTCTGCTGTGAGCTGCCTGCAGTAGGGAAGCCACCATCCCCATCATTTAAAGCATGCCTGTGATGGGTAGGAGTTGTGACCTCTCCACTACTCCCATCATGTAAATAATGCCTATGATGGGCAGGGAGTTGTGACCTCTCCACTACTCCCATATTGTAAATCATGCCTGTGATGGGCAGGAGTTGTGACCTCTCCACCACTCCCATCATGTAAATCATGTCTGTGATGGGCAGGAGTTGTAACCTCTCCATTCCTCCCATCATGTAAATCATGTCTGTGATGGGCAGGAGTTGTGACCTCTCCACTCCTCCCATCATGTAAATCATGTCTGTGATGGGCATGAGTTGTGACCGCTCCACTACTCCCGGCATGTAAATCATGCCTGTGATGGGCAGGAATTGTGACCCCCCCCCCACCACTTCCATCATGTAAAGCATGCCTGTGACAGGCAGGGAATGTGACCTCTTCACCACTCCCATCATGTAGAGTTGTGAACTCTCCACTACTCCCATCATGTAAAGCATGCCTGTGACAGACAGGGAGTTGTGACCTCTCCACTACTCCAATCCTGTAAAGCATGGCTGTGATGGGCAGGAAATGTGACCTCTCCACCACTCCCATCATGTAAAGCATGCCTGTCATGGGCAGGGAGTTGTGACCTCTCCACTACTCCATCATGTAAATCATGCCTATCGTGGGCAGGGAGTTGTGACCTCTCCACTACTCATATCATGTAAATCATGACTATGGTGGGCAGGGAGTTGTGACGACTTCACTACTCCCATTGTGTAAATCATGCCTGTGATGTGCAGGGAGTTGTGACCTCCACTACTTCCATCCTGTAAAGCATGCCTGTGATGGGCAGGAAGTTGTGACCTCTCCACTACTCCCATCATGTAAAGCAGGGCCTGTGATGTGCAGGGAGTTGTAGCCCCCTCAGCCACTACCATCATGTAAAGCCTGCTTGTGATGGGCAGTGAATTGTGACCTCTCCACCACTCCCATTATATAAAGCATGCCTGTGATGGGCAGAGCATTGTGACCTCTCCTTCATCTGTAAAGTTTTTCCATTTATTAATGATATAACGTTTGTTGTAAGTGTTTAAGTTCACTTGTGTTTTAAAACAAGTTGTTTATGCATTAAAGCATCCCCATAAATGATTCTCTAATAGGGAAACTAAAATATATTTCTGTAATAAGCTTAAGGAACATTTAGGATATTAGAATGGTTAAGACAGAAAGTGCTTTGGGGAACATTTTGCTTTGAAACATGATAGAAATCATAAAGCTTGATGATGGATGAGAAACAGCTTCATACTTATCAGCAGACATTTGCCTCACAAGGTGAATTAATGGCATATATTTAAAAGTACATAAACTTTACTTATATAATAATTTATTTTTGAACAAATGATTTTCTGATGGTTTAATTTGCTCATGTAATAATATTGTGGCAGGTAGTAAGTTGTATTTTCTATCATGTTTCCAAGCAAAATTCTGTCCGTATATTTGTTAAGAGTCTATACAATGGCCTTCCAAAGGTTCCAGCTTAGACATTTAAAACAAACAAGCCTCTAGGAGCCCATACCCTACTCACTGAAGTAGTGTATGGGTTATAAATGAAAGATGTAATGTAGGGAACATGTTCTTGAGTCTGATCAGAGAAAGAAATACCTTGTGTAGTCATTCATTTCACACTGCAGATGTAACTGCTAGACAGACTAACTGACTGACTGACTTACTGTAAACATGACATCTTTTCATATTCTGTAGGTTGCCTCAAAATTCCAGTGTGAAGCTCTCCCATATATACATGTTTCTAACTTCAGTATAATTTCCTGTTTAGAATTGAACATATTACAAACTGTTCAGTTAGAATCCCCCTTTTTAAACTTTAGAAGAGTAACTTAACAAAGGCTGGATATGTGCTATTACCCACCCAGTATCCACTTCAGCTTTTAAGATCATAATGCCAGGCATGTCATAATGTGTATCTTGAAAAGAATCTATAGCTAATGTTTATCACCCATCTACTCTAGACTGGAATTCCAGCTCATCTGAGAAAATTTGTTGTGATCTGTAGTAGGTATATAAAAATGCTCATTGCTGCATTCATTGCAATACCTAAACACTCCTTTGCATTTTTTTGGTATATGGAATTTACATGCTGAAAACAACTAACTGACTGGAGCTTTTTCTGTATTTTCATGGCAAGCACCCATGGTAGTTTTTTGTGTATACTCCTGCTGGCAGCTTCATAGGTTTGTTGATAACGACTACTGTTTCAAATTGTGGCATAAGTCATCTTGAGCATTTACTAACTGCCTACATTTAATTATCAGTAAAACCTTATGCCATCGCCCAGAAGTCTCACGGAAAGGGTTATGTACAGTTTCTTTCTTGTTAAAAGGGTCTTTCACTCTACCCAGATCTACACAATGTGTAGGATACCAGATAAGGAGAAATAAAAGTTTAAATTGTTAAAACTCACAGGAAACGTTCTCTTATATTTGCACTGTCTATGAAACTAGTGTAGAGATTAACACAACTGCTGTCTGGTTAACAAATTTGCCATTATGCAGTGGTCTTATAACCCTTCAAGCCACCATAGAGACAAACACATTTACTGCCTGGCTAACAAACTTGCCATTATGCAGTGTTATTATAATGTTTCACTACTCACTGATAAGATAACACAATGTACCAGACTAAGAACATGTTTACATAAAGGAGAAAGAGCATTCTCTGCACTTGTCCTATCTACTCTGATCTACTTCCCTACAAAGCTCTGAAACACTCAGAGCATAACAGCTTCCAAAAATGAACTCAACCACCATCTATACATTTCATTATAATAAATCTGTTTCTGATAGCATCACATCTCCTTCACTTCTTAGATATTTTCTTCTTTGTCTTGTTAATTCATTTCTTCTTACACCCGCATTTACTTCTCTTTTCATTCCTTCACTTTCCACCTAATCCCCTCCTGTGTTTCAGTCTTCTCTTGTCCTAACTCATAATTTCTCTTCATACTTTGAAATTCAAGAAGTTTCTGTCTGTCTGTTCCTGATACTGCCACACTTAATACACTCCAGATTCCCTCTTGATAAATAAAAGCATTTGCACAATATCATTTATATAACATGAATGATATTTTGTTTATTTATACTTTGTTAACCATATTAGCCTTACTGGACAGAGGCCATTTACAAATGATCCAGGAAGAAAAGCTGCCAGTTAAGAAACCAGTACTATATTTATAAGCAAGTAATAATACCCAAACAGGTGGGAATTGCCGGAGAATGATAGGTTCATAGTTACTTACTAGGCTAACGATCTGTGAGGATCTTCAGGAGCCCAGTCATGCATCCCTAATAAGTTTCTAAACCTAGTATCTTAAAGGAGAACAGTACCCACAGACTGAAAAAACTGTTTATTTCATCATGTCGTGATGTTTCATACTTTTAACACCATTTTTGGACTCTATATACATTTTTTTATATTTTTAAATGTAACTCCAGAGTCTGCCCACATGGGGTTCGGCATCTTGATTTTTTAGTCTACCTCTAGATATCCCACATTGCAGAGTTTGGCTTTAAAATATTACATCATAGCCCCTAAGCTCCTACAATGCATTGACTTTACATATGCTTTCACTTATGCCCTCCTTTGTTTAGTTAGTTAGGTTTAATTACTACTTCTTGCTTTTTAATGACTACGTAAAAGACAAACAGGGATAATCACACAGAACAGTATTCTCAGTGCCTGTTAGTTACTACTTTTTCTTTTTGAAGTGGCCAATTTTCATTCTTTTTTATGCCTGATTTGTAGTCCTTAAAGTCATCTCCCCTCCCCTAAATACCTTCCCTTCATATCTGTCAAAGTGGCAAATTTGAGCTTTTTGCTGCTGTGATTGATAAATCATAGAAGGAGACAAAGTTTATGTGCTGAGAATAATACTGTCAAGCTTTGTGATGTGGTAGATTTACAATGTTTCAAATTCTTTGCAATAAAAACTGTACCTACCAATTCACCTGCCTCATAGCTGAGAAAATTATTTTTCAGTTATATGCTAATACAGAATATGAGGTGTCAGTAGACATCTTCCGATGCTACCAGAAGCAAAACATGGCCACAAACCAATGCATGCACAATTACTCTACTAGGCCAGCAAAAGAGAAAGCAGAAAGCAGACTGTGACATTGTTGTAGTGCAACAACAACTGGCTAGCAGAATGCCAACCTTTCTAAAATGGTTTTCAATAATGGACTACCCAGGGCATTCTGAGAACCCATGCTACAGACAGACAGACAGTACTGGCAGATTTGAGTGCCTAACCTGAGACTTGACCTTAACAACTGCTTTTAATATAGGTTATATTTCAGTAGATACAACATTATAAAGTTTTAATTGCATATGTAGTACAATTTCCTCCACTCCTTGTTTCACACAGTCTTACACTCACATAAACACACACGTGCACATACGCTCTCTCGCACACATACACACATTCAGAGTTTTTATTTTAAAACATTTTTCAGTTATTTAAAATGAGCACTGCTTTGTGTTAAGGTATTAAACTGAAGAAGCAGTGATAACATACCTCTCAACTGTCCAGATTTTTGCCTCATATTTTTGGTCTGTTCTTCATAAAATGTGTGTTTTTCTGGCAAATCAGTTAGGCTTCAAGTTTTTAAATAGCGACATGCATTTCAGTTTCAGACTTAATATGCTTCAGAAAGTGCATATTAATACACAGCATGTTATCCTATCAACTTTCTAACAGTGATATTTAAAATCTGTCCCTATTTTTGGGCCTTTGTCTTCATATTATTTTTGGCTGTGTCCCGAATTTTTATGCTGAGAGGTTGAGAGTTATGACTGATTATTTAAGTTTGAGGCTGAAGATAGTTAAAATGGGAATCATATTTGTTTAAGAAAGATGCAAGCTGTTTAGTTGCTCATTCATAAAAGAGCAATATGAAGCAAAATTGCCCCCCCCCCCCATGAAGTGCATTAAACAGGTAAAAGTAGTGCAGTTAATGAATTTGTCACAAAGTTGTCTATGCAGCTTTTACATCATGGTCTTAAAACATCAATAAATGATTCATTGAACCCAATGGCACCTGACAATGGAAAGGTTAGTTGAGCCTCATTGCTTGGTTCCATTAGAACTGTAATGCTTGTAAAAATGTGTATAATGAGTTGCCCAAGAACAGTGTAAATGGTGTCAAATCATTGTTTTGCTTATATGGCATGTAGATTGGAAGGGATTTGTCTTGACTAGAAGCTAAATTAGAAGTGGAGGGCTGCTGAATGCAAAACTTTCCTTGGCAGTGACTCTTAACATGTTGTTAAACAAGGTGTAGTTTTATTATGTGTGCAGATGTTGCAGTGCTGTTTGTACAAACAGGATTCTTATGAGGCATAAGACAGCTGAATTAGCAAGTAAAGAAAACAGCCAACCTGATCATTTTTAGTATGAAGTTCCTTGAAAGCAATGCTTACAGGATGATGTGATAAAGATCCTTACATGACCTTGTTATGAAACTCACAAAATTCAAATTTCTGTCATCGACATTATTGGGATAAGCTGTACTACTGGAATTTGGTATTGACAGAGTCTGTATATTGTTTAGTTGTACTGTTTTGTGTTGGGTCTTGTAACACATAGTCAGTGCTGTAAACAGGCCCTCTTGCTTTTCTCCAGGCTCTCTCTGGGCACTATTTCCTCTGAGTGACCAGTCGGGAGTTATATCATAAACCCACTTTCTAAGCATCCTTAAAGTGCAAAATAGGATTCCATAGTAAAGTGTGTACAATAAGCTAGGAATACTAGACTTAGAATATAGACAAATAATAATCACTGACTGAAATAAAATGGTTAGAGAAAGAGCATACTTGTAGTGCAGTCATATGATGCTTTGCTTGAAGATATCAGCATAACTTGTGATTTTGGTGAGACGTCAGCAGTATTTCTTATAACTTTTTTGAAAGATGGTGAGACCAAAAGTCAAAGAAAACTTTATTGTCATTCAGAACTACACAGCAGTGTAGTTGAACAAAATTACAATGCTTCATTCTCAATGCAGGAAACAGTTGCACAGATAGAGAGAAATTAATAAAATATCACAGTAGAAATTTAATAAGTAGCAATTAGTAAGCAAAGTAGGACAACAGTGACCCAAACCCATCCCAGAACAGGAGACAAGGAAGACAAGGAAAAATATGAAGGTAATATTGTCCATTGTCAAAGTAAAATTTAAACAATAGCAGCATATCTATGATTAGACTGAATTATTGCACAGTTTGTATATTGCACTTTACAGTCCTTCAGTGTGGTAGATGAGCTACCTTAGTATTGCACTTAGTTATTGCACATCCATAAAATAAGCCAATTGATGGGCTAGTTATGTAACAGAAGTCCTTCAGTGTGTAGGTGAGCTACCTTAGTATTGCACTTAGTTATTGCACATCCATAAAATAAGCAACTTGATAGGCTAGTTATGTAACAGAAGTGGTTGAGTGTTTCAGCAGACTCATGGTTCATTTTTCCCCAAGAGTTCAACAATCTAATGGAGAGCAGAAAGAAATTGTTATTTAGTCTGGTGGTTTACAATGCAGGCTTCTGTATCTCTTGCCTGAGGAGAGGCTAGTGTACAGACCATTGGCAGGATGTGTTGGATCGCTGGAAATCTTTTTGGCCATGTCGATGTACTGGCATTTGTGTAGATCTTCCAGAGGTGTAAGGGAGGTGCCAATGATTCTTTCTGCCAACCTTACAACTCTCTTGAGAGCCTTCCGATCCTGATTGTTACAGCTACCATACCAGATTGTAATGCTGTTGGTCAGGACACTTTCAATGATGCCCGTATAAAAGGGCTGAAGTATGGAGCTTGGTAATTTTGCCTTCCTTAGTCTCCCTAGAAAGTGCAAACATTGCTGAGCTTTTTTGACTGTGTTGGATATCTGGACTGACCACGATAAGTTCTCCATAATATGAACACCCAAGAACTTTGCACTCTTGACCCTTTCCACTGTCATCCTTTTCATCACTAGAGGTGACAAGGCAATCAATGCCAAAAGGACTAACAGTTTACAATTTAGCTCCTCCAGCTTTACAATTTAAAATATTATCCTCTTCATCTTATTTCGGACCTACAGAAGCCATAAGCTGAAATCTTTTTTATAGTTATATGAATATGTTATAAATGTAAACCTGCATATACACTGCCCATAGTTGTAAACCTAATATTGAAAACTGCTTTGGCATCTAGGAATAAAGTTACAGCTCTAAATGAGCCTTTTCCTCTCTTAATTCCTGCACACAAACCTCTCAATAAAGATACCTGCTCTCCTCTCTATCAAATTGTCTAAATAACAGAATAATAAACCCTTGTGCCTGGTAAACACGCAGGACAGCTAAATGTTTGGTCACTACTCTTTGTAACACTGACAGGACTGTCTCTTCATCTGTGCCCCTAGATTCAAAGTCCATCCCTGTGTCCCTGTCTGCCAGCAAATTCAGTATTCTTCAAAGGCAGATTTTATGGCATTCCGGCATGCCTCCCTGCCTTCCTACTTTTGTATTTTGCTATACATTTGAAGTATTATTTGTTTTTCAAACACCTTCTGAGCTACTCCATTTGAGAGTTACAATGTCTTTCCTTCAGTTACATTTGCATATTAGTTGCACACAAAGACTTGTTTCTTCTGTGATGGCAGTTTTGACATTTAGTCCTGATGAAAGCAACTGTTAAAGCAGGAAAATCGAAGCACCAAGAAAATATCAGTCTGGGACAAGAATGAGATATGAACAAAGTCAAACAGGAGGGAGTGCATAAATGTGTAGGAAATTATGTACAGATCAGCAATAAAACATAAACAATGAATTACCACGTAGGCAGCAGCCCCCTTAATACAGAAGAGGTAATAAGAGATCTGGGGACCCAGGTAGATTGTAATCTCTCCTTTGACAACCATATTGCCAAAGTAGTTAGGAAATCCTTCTACATGGCCCATCTAATTACTAAAGGGTTCGCATCTAGAAATAAAGAGGTTATAGTGCCCCTCTACTTGTCACTCATCAGACCCATCATAGAGTACAATGCACTATTTAGGATGTACCTCACAAGACACTTCCAACAGCTGGAAAGGCCACAAAAGTGCCTCACCAAGAGGATTACTGGCCTCAAACATATGTCCTATGCAGACCGACTGAAAAAACTCCTGCTGTACTCAGTGGCATATCGCTTACTCAGAGGTGATCTCTGCCTGACTTACAAAGCCATGTCCAACTCAGAATTGATGGACATGCTCCACCTAAAGAAATCCAAGTCACTGTAAGCCACGCACTCTAGTGAGCTAAACCTCACCACAACAATAAATAGAACATGCTGGAGGGATAGATTCCTGTCACAGAGACTCCCCATGCTTTGGAACAAAATTCCTATCTACATTAGGCAGAGCCCCTCACTAACACTCTTCAAGAGAAACCTTGACGAGTGGATGGGTAACAGAAAATACACCACTGGGATTACTTCACTGGCTCTGCTTGACAGAGGCTCAGTTAATCAATGGGGCTGCAAAAGCTGACACACTCTGGCTAGGCTTATAAATGCCCTCGGGCAGATAGCCTAGTACCTACCTATGAACCTATGAGAACGAAGTTTAGTAAGGACTACTTTAGAAGAGTAAAGCTAATACTGGAAACTGACTTGACATCTAGGAATAAAGTTACAGCTCTAAATCAGCTTGCTATTCCTGCTTTGACTTACGCATGATTGACTGAACCAAAAGTATTGAATCAGCTGGTCTGAAAAACAAGAAAACTGCTTCATGTGTTGCATGATTATATATTCCACAATCTAAAGAAGATATAGACCAGTGATTGTGAACCTTTTGGGCTCGGCGTGCCAAAAGATTGGAAAATGCCTATCTTGACTCTGCTGGCATGTCTCCCCCCCCCTAAACAAAAGAGAAACTCTTTACATATTCATTTATTTAAAAAAATACAGTCCAATCATGAATTGCAGAAGGAGTCATTACTGGGCACATTGCAGGTGCTGCGAAGAGCACTGCTGGTTGACATCAAAGAGTGAAACAATACTAATTTCATGAACTTTAATCGTACTTTCACTTAGGAATGGAGTCCATTCCCATCATGGTATTAGAAACCCAAAAGACTTGGAGAAATTAAAAAAAAACAGGAAGAATGAGTTGGGGTCAGAATGGAGAGATGATAAGCCAGTAAACAAGGGGTAGTATTGCTGAAATTGAATTCATCCTCAAGTCTTAGTGAATACCTTTGCAAGGTGGACCCTGTTTTTCACAAAATCTCACCAAGATGAGACTGATATATAGACTGTATTTATATAGCATATATCATAGACAGAAGTAGGTTAAAAATTAAAATAGAGAGCTGGGTGCACAAGACCCAGGATAACAAAGTGCCCAATCCTGGTAGGCGCACTGGTGCCAGGACTCGAAAAGTTGACAGTTTAGAATCTTGAAAATACAAAAACATTCCTACAACAGGGCCAGGCCAGGCCCAGGGTGAGGATGGCCCCCCTGTTGTAGAAGGAAGTAGTAGTTCACAAAAATCACAAAAAAACTGATAGGCCAAAGAAGAGCCATAAAGACAATAAAGTGGATTACTGAGGATAAGAAAGAAATTATGTATTGTTACTATTATGCAAAAAGCCCAGAATTTCCAGACACAAGATATACAAAATGATTAAAAGAGAAATTAGAGGAAAGAAAAATACTTTCACAAGAAAAACTGTCAGAAGCTTCAAATGAAAATTTGTGTTCATTAATACAACAGATTTGTGAAAAACAGTATATAGATCAAGAAACTTTGATCTGTTTGGAAAAAGAAGCATCTGAGGAAGTGTGAAAATATAAACAACAAAACCTAAAGATATTTGAAAAGTATAAGAAAGAAATATGGACATGGGAAAGAGAGAGAGAGATTTGATATGGTGCAATATTTATGCAAAGGAGAAAGCCAAATTAATTGTTATAAAGAATTCAGCCGCGGAGAAATTCGAAGAGAAATACAGGCAAAGCCATCCAGATATGGAAATGTCACAATAAAAAATAATATCTCAAAGAGTGGACATAGAAAAGAAGATTAGTAAAGTAGAAATTAAAAAAAATAGACGTTGACATTATGGAGTGCCTGCGAAGTGAAAGATTTGGTGTAGAATGTCTAACACAGTTTACATCACAGCATGATGGAGTGAGTAGCCCAAGTAAGGAGAAGCAGAAAGATCAGGAGACATCTGAAGAAGGAATATGGACAGGGGAAAGAAAAAGAGATTTAATATGGTGTAATATTTATGCAAAGGAGAAAGCAAAACTAACCAATACAAAAAGAGCAGCACCAAAGATATTTGAAGAGAAATACAGACAAAGGAATCCAGACATGGAAAACTTTACAATACAAAAAATAAAAAGACAGAGGAAAAGTAGAAAAGGAGATTAGTAATAGAGAAGTTAAAGAAACAGTAACTGAGGTTATGGAGTACCTGCAAAGTGAAGGATTTAGTGTAGAAAATCTAATTCAGAAAGCACCACAACAGAATAGAGCAATGGATATCCAAATTAAGGGGAAACCAGTGGAACAGGAAGCAATTGGTCAGGTGCCATATGAAGACATTTTAGAGCCTTCCACAGGAAACCACTATAAATGTTCACTTGAAGCTAGACAGCAAGGGAAGGAACATGAAACTGTGGAAACCCTGATGCAGCCAGTGTTGAGGAGTGATAGGTTAGTTAGTTCCCATATGACAGAGCAACAATGACACAGGATGAAATTGAAGAGAATGTGCCACAGGAAGATGATATAGAACTTTCTATAGAATGCCCGCAGGAAATGGAAAACAAGGGATGTGCCCTCAGTTTTGAAGAAAATGAGCTAAGAGTAGAATTGCTTGACTTAATAGACATGGATAGATATATTAAGATCAGTGAAAGAAATAGACTGCAGAAGGTCAATAAACCCCCAAAAGTTAGAGGTCTGATAAAACAAATGAACACAGTAATTAGGACTGTTCATAGAGACCCATGCGATATAACAGAAGTAAACAGGATATATTGCTGTGCAGCTAAATTAATAACAGATAAAGTTCTACAACAAGAAGACAGGGTAGTGAGGGGAAGAAAGGGGAGAAATCGAATAACATCATGGAAGTATCAAATAGAGGAAACTATAAAGCGATAAAGACAAGAAGTGTCATTATTAGAAGACTATAGAAGAGGGAATAGATGTGGTAAAAGCAATGTGCAGTATTAGAACAGACCAGGATCTATCATACACTATTGTAAATAAACTAAAAATGTCAACACAGGCGGAAAAAATTAGAAAATATACAGATAAATATAAAGGAAAAGTACAAAATAAGCAATTTATTGATGACCCAAAAAGGTTTGATAGAGAATTGGGAAACAAGGTAAAAGGAATTGAAAGATGGCTAGAAGAAGTAAAAGAAAGAATAAGAAGTTTAAAGGTACATGATATGAAATGGATGAAGTAACAGTCAGAGAGATTGAATCAAAGTTAAGAAAAGCCTCTAACTGGAAAACCCCAGGCCCAGATGCAGAACCTAACTTATGGTTAAAAGTACTAACAACAGACCTCCCAACTATACCAAATTACTCGGTTTTTACCGGTTTTGAGGTTCAAATAATGGGGTGCCATGAGTTCCCAATTAGTCCTCTTAATTCCTGAATTTCCCAGCTATTTTTTTAATTCCAGCTTTGTTTTGGCTAACGTCATTACGTGCTGAGGCATGTGCAATGACGTCAGCATCATGAGCAGCCTGCTAGCCTGTCAGAATTGGGCTGAGGGCAGCTATGAGTGAGTGTGTGTGTTTGTTTGTATGACTCATGCAGCATGTGTGTTCCTGGAGTCATGTCTGAACTGCTGCAACAGCTCTTAAGCAAGAGAGATGGCCGGGACACTTAATTTAAAATAATTCTGTTTAGTTTAGTTAGGCAGGACTCCGCAACCCTGTCCCCAAGTAGCAGAGCAGCGAACAAGTCTCGGTGTCTCGTTGGACTCAGACTCCGGAGCTGTGCAGCAGTCATGAAAATAAATGCTTCTTCTTCCGCCTTCTCCTGCACCTCCAGCAGGTAAACTAATTAATATATACTATACAGATAAGAAGAAAATTATTTGATAGACTGGGGTGTGTGTGTGTGTATTTGTACTGCGGCTAATTAACTGCAGTCTTCTGTAGCCTGTAAGTAAGCCATTGTGCTGCATTTGCCCATTACTTATTTGGTCCGTTGCCATTGTGGTGCCTTTATTTTCTGTAAGTTAAGTTTCAGCCTGTTGCCAAGGGGATTTACTTAGAGTTGCAGCTGCACGACTTCTCCCAAATCTCTGAATTGTGTATTTAATTTTTGTGCATTTTTGTTTTGTTTCCATGTGACACTGAGGGAGTGTTTGTTGCATTTTCCGAAGAATGAATGATCCTGGAGCTTTGCAGCTCTTGCAGCTGTAGCAATGACCATGAGTTACTCCAAGAGGCAGGACAGTAGTGCGGTGGGAAAGGCAACTCTGCTCCCTTTATTCGTACGCAGCACTGTGCTCCCTTCCCCAGAAAACAGCACCGCCTTCTCGGATACAGTCAATTTGAAATAAAATCTGCAGGTCATGTCTCCTTTCTGTCCAAGCTCTTCATGAAGCAGTTCAACAGCACACATTTTAATTGTAGTAATACTGCCAACTTTATTTTGAAAAGGGCAAAGAAACACATGCAGGTTTTAAGAAGAGTTGATGCTTTATATAGTTTACTAAATTAGCCACTTCGCATTAGTTTCACCCAGTTGCTGCTGATTAAATAAAGGTGGTTTTATTTGATGAAGGGACAACTAAGAAGCAAGTGCTGTTTGTGGACTATTAGGTCAGTACTGTGTTCCTTTCCGAAGGTTTCCAAATGCCAGCAACAAAAAGAAGTACATAGGTAGGCATCAAAGAAATCAGAAAAATAAAGTGTAGTTAAAATGCACATGCCTCTAAACTCTTACTAATAGAAAGTTTTGCAGTTTAACGTAGCTGTATGCATAAATAAGAACCGAGTGCCCCAGTCTATAATTTATAGCTACTACTGTCACTGTACTTGAACACTAGGCAAGGGTAAGTCTCAGTATTTATTTTTAAACTAGAAGTATATTCAATACGTCTTCTTTATTTCTTTTTTTCTTGAGATAATTAAGCAAAGCAAAGGAAATATACATTAATTTGTAGTCCAGTAGTATGTTTTTTGGTCTCCACAGTAATTAAGAACCAGTGCAGGTTGACTTCCAGACAGAGCATCTGACTGCTACAGTATATTAAGCATAAAAACAGTTCTTTGCTGTAAGGGTCTACTTTTGCTTTGTGAAATGAGGGCATATTTAAATTTAAATGTGAGCAAACATATCTAGGAATAGTGCTGTACTGCTTAACTGTGATAGTCTGAATAAATTAGTATGAAAGACAATAAGATAATATTTTACTGTGTATGGCAAATGGTTTGGCTCTGTGTAAATTCCCTTCAAAATGATTATCATTTAGCATCATTTCTATATGCATAACACCGAATGGCACTTAAATGGTTCCAGAGCATTATTTATGTGGGCATTTATTAAAAATCATAATAAAATATGTTTGTCCTTTGGGCAGACTTGTTTCTTCATGCCAACTGCCTATAGAAGAGAGGACTGCTTAGGCTGATAAATAGGTTCTGGGTGACTGTGATGTTTCTCAGGAGGTTGCGTGAAAGAGGTGTGATCAAGAATGCGTATCAAAGAAAAGAACACATGTATGTTTCTTGTTTTGTGTGCAAGGGGCCAATGATTTGAAAACAGCCCAAAGGTAATCTTTATCCACCACTGGCCAGATGCATTTTCTTTGGATGTGGTGTGGGTTTCAATGCTGTTTCAATGAATGTGAGTTTCAAGGGTAGAGAAGTTTTAATGCCAAGTCTATTTTCATTGTGAAACAGTATTGCTTTGTTTACCAGATGTCTATTAGTGTTTGTACATTGTTGTGGTGTAAAATGTAAAAATAACGTCCAAATAATCATTGTAGAAGTAAAGCAGTATGCACACATTAGTGTTTATAGTCAATGGGGTGAAATAGCGGGTCTATATTAGAACACCAAACATTCAAAATGTCGAGTGTTCTAATATTGAACCTTAGCAATCGAAAAAAAAAAACATTGAACATTCGGAACAGCAAATTTTTTCCTAGGGAAAAAAAATTTCTGTTCCAAAACACATACACACAACACAAACACAGCAAACAAACAGCAATCCACACACATACACCTAAACTCTTACACCTAACCCTACACTAAACTATACATACTCCACTAACTATCTACTTACCTTAACCCAAACCCTAACCCGAAGGTCCATCACTATCCCACACTTACCTGACCCGCGCCCTAACCCTAACTCACATAACCCGCCCTAACCCACACGTCCACACAATCACACACTTACCTGAACCCGACCCGTAACTTTCCACCAGAGCACTGAAAATACTGAAGCAACAGAAACAGACAACCAAATTCTTTCCCTAGGAAAGAATTTGGTTTCCTGTTACTTCGATATTTTCAGTGTTCGCTGAAAATGGGTTGATATTAGAACACTCAACATTTCAAATGTTCGGTGTTATAATATAGACCTGAAATAGCCAGGTAATGGGACATTGGAATGGCTGCAGGGGGACTCTGGTGCCATATTTTGGTTGTCTGTTCTTCAGTTTGTGTTTGAAAGTTGGTATCCCACAAGTCCATTGGAGTGGGTGGGATTACATAATTATGTATGCAAATTAGATGTTAATCAGTGTACAGGTTTGTACCTATTTTTCATGGGCCTTGTCCAGATTTTTGATGTTTCCAGGTTGAGAGGTACGATTAACATCTTTGCACAAAGATTTAGCCATGAGTAAGAACTATTTATATGTGCATCTCGAACAGACACCAACCTGGCTAACAACAGGAAAAGCAATGCTCCTACTTAAGAGTGAACTTGCCAGCTACCCTTAAAAATTATAGACCAATAACTTGCCTTCTGATGACGTATAAACTATACATGGGAACTGATGCTGACAGAGTTTATAGTCATTTAGAAGAAAACTCAATTATGGCAGTAGAACAAAAGGGCAATAAAAGAAAGTCATATGGAACAAAAGATCATTTGTTGTTAAATAAAGTCATAGTAGAAAACTGTAAAAAGGGGAGGAATCAAAGTATAAAATGGCTTGACTACAAAAAAGCATTTGATAGTATCCCACATTCATGGATAAAAGAGTGCTTAAAAATGTATAAGATACATCCTACACTGATCGAGTACATTACAGTGACCATGAAACAGTGGCAGACCACTTTGCAATTAAGCCATGATAAAGGACAAATTATTATCCTATGGATAAAAATTCAAAGGGGGTATTCCTGGGTGACTGTCTGTCAATGTTGCTATTATGTCTTGCCCTTAACCCATTAAGCTGTTTACTCAGGGGCAGCTCATGCTATAGGACTGCAGGACTGCAGCCCTCCCACCTAGAAAGAAAAAGAAAACAAACCGTGAAACAAAAAATTAAGAAAACAAAATATTTTATTTTCACGAGTCCTGGAACTCCGCCCATGCAAGGACGCACTCAGACTGCCACGTAGACTGCCTGAGTCAGCAGTCCAGATACAGGGAAGGCATTTTTGCCCCACAGATGCACAGGAATCTGTGCGGTGATGACCACACAGAACAGAGGAGCTCCGGACTGCTTCATCTGCAGACAGGACCAATCAGGAGAGAGGTGAGGTGAGTTTTAAGCTCTCGCGGGGGATTACATTCATCACGGGCTTGGGACTTAAATTTTACTGCATGGATTTTGAGCGGGCTACTTGCTGCTTCATGGAGGGTTTGGGACTTGAATTGTACTGCTGCTTGATGGATTCTGGGTCTGGACACATTTAAACAGGTAGGTGTGTGTGTGTGTGTGTGTGTGTGTGTGTGTGTGTGTGTGTGTGTGTGTGTGTGTGTGTGTGTGTGGAGAGGCTTTTAGTGACAGAGATTACTTTGAGACCAGAAATGCAGCAATGGACAAGTGCTCGATTTGTCTCCATAGGAGATGTGTCAGTGTCTCTGTAACGTGTTGCTGATCATTTGATTTCAGTGATACTGAGTTTTAGGCCAAGAAACTTTAAGCTGCCTTAAATGAGGGCTTTTGTTCTATGAGAGACATCAGAGAGACCACTCTTTTGCAGCACCAGACCTGCCACACAATGACAACAGTTTAAACATATTGATAGGTATGGTTGCCCAATGGTGGCACTAGGCTGTAATATTTTTTACAGATTTTGTGATGTTATGGCTGATTAGTATAGGCATAGCTAACCGCAGTACTGTTTCTCAATGACATCATAACATTCTGTCCATGATATCAGAGGTCATTATCAGCAGACATTATCAATGCTGTTCCAGAACTGTATTTCAATGCAGATGTTTGCATTTCTATGCTCTGTAGCTTCACTCGGTGATTATTGAAAGGCAGCGTCTGTAGGACTTCAGTATAAGTTACAATCTTGCTGTGTTCTAAACACATCAGATGAAATTACAATAAGTGTGTGTGTGTGTGTGTGTGTGTGTGTGTGTGTGTGTGTGTGTAGGGGGGGGTGATCACTCCCTCCCAGTGTGCCATTGCAGAACATAATCATTTAGGTTAACAGAAGGAATTTAAAGGCTTTTTTAATATTTTATTTTGGTGCTATATTCATTTTTGAACAAGTATATTTGGCGTCAACAAAAAGAACAACTGAACTCAGTTATTTTGCCATTTACACCCTCACATTTGGGTACATATTGATGTGCACTGGGAACCATAGTAATGGACGTACAAAACCCAGAATATTGAATGAGCCACTGAAAACATTAACAAATTTAATGATGACCAGCTATTTTTTGTAAGTGGCATTCACTTGTGTATCATTTGTGTCTGGGGACTTTGTCCCTCATTCTAGCCTATACATAGCTTTATGACAAACATGAGCCATGCCAAACTGAAAATCCAGTTTGACAGCATCTTTTACTGACTTCTTGTGTTTTACTATTTCTCATATTAAGCTTTATAAAATTCTTCACTGTTATACCTCATTTAAATTAGTAGGATTCGGTGTTACTTTTATTTACAATAAGAGAATGGTGCTACACGTGTGTGTGTGAAATGCCCCAGTTGCTATATACTACTAGCTAGAGAGAACATATGGTGATGGGTAGAGAATACTTGAGGCTTGAACCCTGTACTGTGGGTGCAGGTGGCAAGAGCCTGAATTCCTTACCCACCACCATTTGTAAAATGTTTGCAGATTTTTGCTTCATATTTGTTCTGTTCTGTTCCTCATAAAATCTGTGGTTTCTGTATTTTTGCTTTCTTACACAGTCAGTACTGTAGTGCTGCATTGGTAGCGTTGTTGCCTGACAGCTACATGTTCTCTGGTTTGATTCTTGGCTTGGGTGCCTTCTGTGTGGAGTCTGCTTGTTCTCCTATCTTGCAAAGACATATATCTGGAGTGTTTTTCCTTGGGCCTCTGCTGAAAATTGGCTTTTGTTCCAAGTCAGACTTTCTTGGTTAACAAATGTTAAATAAATAAAAATAACGGGCATTTGACTTTCAGACTTCATATTCTTCAGGAAGTACATGGTAACACAAAACATTTTATTCTAGCAATTTTCTAAGTTTATAACATGGATATTTGAAATTTGTCCTTATTTTTGGGACTGTATTCCCCCATTATTGGCTTCATCCAGGGTTTTTGTGCTAAGGTTGAGAGCTGTCGTGAGAACTGAATTCACTGAATATGTTTGGCGGCTATATTCCCCCATTACTGGCTTTGTCCACGTGTTTTTTTGCTAAGAGGTTGAGAGCTATGGTGAGAACTGAATTCACTGAATATGTTTGGGGGCTGTATTCCCCCATTATTGGCTTCACTCAGGAGTTTTGTGCTAAGAGGTTGACAGCTATGGTGAGAACTGAATTCACTAAATGGTAGCCATTTACATTTCAGTCTTCCTCTGCTTCACAGAGCAGATGATATGGCATTGTGGAATGTTGTGCTGATTGTTTTGCACAGGGTCCTGGGTTCAATACTTGGCAATAAAATGTATGGTGGTAACACAGCATTTTATTCTAGCAACTTTCCAACATTATACAAGCAATGTTTAAAATGTGTCCCTGGTTTTTGGGCTTTTGTCCCCCCCCAATAAATTTTTGCTTTTTCCAGATTTCTTGTGCTGCAAAGTTCAGAGATACAGCTGAGTGTCAAGTAGATTTTGCAAGAAGCTGAGAGCTGCAGGGGAACAAAAGTTTAGTGCTAATGGTGAGTCTGCTTGCATTGTTAATAGCACAGCAGGTAGTGTACTTGCTTTTGGTGCAGAAGGCTGTGGGTTCTACTCCCACAGTAGGTAGATGCCTTGCTGATATTGTACTGTGTTGTAAAGGGGGTGGATGCTGCACTTTTTTGGCAAAGATACCTAAAAACTATGAACCTGTTATCAGTTTGCCATCCATTCTCTATTGCAATATTACTAGCTTATCATTTTTAATGCAACATAGGGAATTTATTCCTCAAAGGCAACAGGTACTTTATTTGTAGATGAAACAATGAAATATAAAGTTGTTTGCTAGCATCAACCTCTTCATTAGTTACATATTTCTTTAATGTGGAATTATTTAGATTATTTTTTCTTCCTCAGAGATTGTGCATATGTACTGATACTGGTGGACTGTAGAAGTTTGAGTAGACTTTTATGATGGAAATGTTCTGAATTGGGCAGTTTTGTCACTATTGGTGCATTCATTTTGTTTCATTGTTTACTGGAAAAATGTTCTGAATTGGGCAGTTTTGTCATTATTGGTGCATGCATTTTGTTTCATTTACTGGAAAAAATGTTCAAAACAATCAATTTAAAATGCCCTCTAACAACTATACTGTATTGTACAAGGAATATAATTTAATACAATTGAGCACGTGTATGTTTTGTGTGCAAGGGGCCTATGATTTGAAAATAGCCCAAAGTTAATCTTTATCTACCACTGGCAAATGTATTTTCTTTGAATATGAGTTTCAATGCTGTTTCAATGAATGTGAGTTTCAAGGGCAGAGAAGTTTTAATGATAAGTCTATTTTCATTGTGAGACTGCATTGCTTTGTTTAGCAGATATCTATTAGTGTTTGTGCTGGAAAATGTAAAATAAAACTTTCAAGTCCAAATAATTGCAGAAGTAAAGCAGTATGCACATTACAGTGTTTTTGGTAAATGGGGTGAAATAACCAAGGAATGGGACTTTGGAATGGCTGCAGGGGGGAGGCTCCATTCAACCATGATTTTGTGAGGGGGAAGGGCAGCAGATTCAAAGACAGCCCCGGCTGAACTATACCTCTCAACTTTCCAGGTTTTGCAGAATGAATACATTTTTGCTTCTTATTTTTGGTTTGTTCCTCATAAAATTTGTGGTTTTCTGACAAATCATTTAAGAATGAAGTCACTAAATAAGGACAGACATTGAGTTTCAGATGTCATAACCTTCAGAAAAATGCATGCTAAAGCAAGACATTATTTTATCAACTGTCTTAAGTTTATACAAGATCAATTTTTAGTACTGTTTGTATGTTCCCCCAATATATTTGACCTTGTCCAGATTTCCTGCATTAAGAGGTTGGGAGATATGTGCAAATAAATTGCTTTATAGAATTAGGAATATCCAAACCTCTCAACTGTCCCCAGTTTTGGCTCAAAATGTTGTTCTCCCCCTAATAATCCCTCCGCAAAATGATAGTTTTGGAAGAAAACGTGGAGGGTTTACAATTATAATTAACTGTAATGATCAGAGTTATAGATTACTTTTGTTTCAGAAATACATGTAGATTCTCTTATTTTGTCAGCTGCACAAGTTAACAGTACTAATTTTAAAAAGGTATCCCTTCTTTGACAGGTACCCAGCTGTATTGTGTGGCAATTTTATATTTTTGCATCACATTTTTGGTCCATATTTCATAAAATTGTGGTTTTCTGGCAAATTAGTGGTAAATCATTAAAGGTTGAAGTTAGAAAATAATGGTAGACATTCGAGTTTCTGACTTCATACCCTTCAGAATATTCATACTAATGCAAGACCTACTACTATTCTATTATCTTTCTAAGTTTATAAGAGCAATATTTAAAAATGTCCTTATTTTTGGGCCTGTGTCCCACTTCTATGTATGGCTTTCTCCATATTTCTTGCTCTGAGGATGAGAGGTATGAGTGTCAGAGCCATCACTGTCAGCCAGAGACATTTCAAATTGTGACATACTTGTTGCACCCCACTCCCCCATGTAGTGACTCCGGATGTGTCCAAGCAAGACAAGGAGTAGTTATGCAGTGTAAGTGTGCAGAGTATTTCCCCATCCAAGGTAGACTCAAGTATGACAGTGGCTTTTCATCTGTACTTGATTTTGCAGAACGTTCTGGTTTTCTGTCATTTTTTTATACTGCTGATTGGATTTATGCTTCTAATTATTCAGAAAAGGCATGCTGTTGCAGTGCCCTGTTGCTCTGTGTTTAAGTAGCAATGCTTTAATGACCATCAGGTATGCTTGTTGGAGATTGTAAGGTGCAAGTAAGCTTTAATAAGCATACTGTTAAAGAATTACCAACATTGAAAGCCTTTTTGTTATTGCCATGCAGAGAATATTTACATAACTAGATAATGTATAAGCCTTGGGTACTGAAATGCATATGACAGTATTTGTAATAAAAGACAGGCTTACAGTATTTTCAGAAGCTCATTACATTTGTTGAAGACTTGCAGTCATCTTTGCAGGCTTTACCTGTAAACTAAACAGAATGCCAATCTATCATGTGTGGTCCAGAATCTTTGCAGTAATCCTTTAAACAGTTTATCTTGAGCTTGTTTAATGTTTGCTGTTCATTTTTTACTTTGATCATGTCTTCCCCATGAAACAAGTAGATAGTTGTTGTCAGGCAGCAGGTCTTTTTTGGATAAGAAACATTTTTACAAGTGGGGGTATCACAGAGATTGCTACTTTCAGCATGTTACTTGGTAATTTTATAAAGCTGAATATAAATTATAATTAGAACTGCAGTGCAAGGAGAAGTGGTTTGAGTTGAGTGCTGCTTGTTTTTTATACTTGATTTTGACTGGCATTCCAGTAATGTATTTAAAAAGTAATTTATTTTTCATGGCTCACAACCTTTGTGTTTCCATCTAGATATTAAGTAAGATGTCATGTAGTCAATGTATTGAAATATTTTTTCTTCTACACTTTATTTTGTATTGATTGAACTCTCGTAATGATGGTTTGGCACCCAGAGCCACCTATTTAATTAAAATTCCAGTTGCTGTGGTTTTGAGCATAGCCCCACCCCTTTCTAGTTGACCACACCCTTCCCATTGGCCCCACCCATTCAGCTGTCTCCTGCAGCCCCTCTTTAATTTGAAGTCACCAGCCACCACTGTGTTTACTTAACTGCTTAGGCCATGGCTATAATTTGGCTCCTAGAAACCAACAAAGTGTAAAGACTTCTCATCTTCTCTTTGTTGCTGATTTAAAGCTGTACAGCTCATCAGATGAGGAACTGAAAGCACAACTGCAGGTTATCAAAACTTTTTCAGATGATATAAGAATGTCATTTGGTCTTGATAAATATGCAAAAACAACCTTTAAAGCAGGAAAACCGCAGCACCAGGAAAACTTCAGTTTGGGACAAGAATGTGATATAAAAGAACTTGAGCAAGAGGGAGTGTATAAATATTTGGGTACTGATGAAGGATCAACAATAAAACATGAACAAATGTGAATAAAACTTAGTAAGGAATACTTTAGAAGATTTAAATTAATCCGGAAAACAGCGTTGATATCTAGGTACAAAATCCAAGCTATAAATCACTTCCTGTCCTAACTTACAGTGATTGACTGGCCCTAAAATGTGTTGGATAGATTAGGTAGGAAAAGAGGAAGGATGCTTCATGCTCACCAAATGATTTATAAAAATCAGTGCATACCAATATTATATATTCCCTGTTCCGAAGGAGGGGTGAGCCTCCTTGAAATTGATTACATGTATAGATCTGCAATCATGGGACTCCACACATATCTGCTGACCTCACAAGACCCAAACATAGTGAATGTTTTGAAATATGAGGAGAATAAATCTAAGATGACTTCCCTGCTGAGGCTAGCAGAAGCATATCAGCATCAAGCAGGAATGGAAATCAAACCAGAAGTAGATAAAAATCAGGCAGCAACTGAATGTGCCAAAAAACAAAAGAAAGAATATAAAGTGAAGGATCAGATGAGAAGACAGGAAATGTAACAAATGCATAAATATAGTTGCAAGTATAGAAAACTTCTGGAAGAACCTCATATTGATTAGGAATGAACACAGGAATGGTTAAGGAGAGGTGAATTCAAACCAAGAGATGAAAGGTTAATATTGACATCCCAAGATAGTGGACTATGTACATGCTGGTTTACAAAGTCCATTGAACGTGTGGGAGAAACAGACAAATGTAGATTTTGTAAAACTGAATTGGAAACAGTCTCACATTGTCATTGCTGGTTGTGACATACTAACGGCAAAAGGACTGTATACTGAAAGGCATAATAATGTGGCAAGGCTGTTGCACCAGGGATTGTGCAAACATTATGGTATTGAAGTGGCTGAAAAACACTGGAAACATGATCCACAAAGCATCATAGAAAATGATGAAGTTTACGTCACATATGTTCACCAATTACCAACAGTTCAAAAAATATATGCAAGAAACCCAGGTATTGTAGTCCAATAAAAGAAGACAAAAGTAGCATTGATCATTGAAATCATCACACCCAGTGACTACAGTGTGTTGTGTACAGAGAGACACAAAGTCAAAAAATATCAGGATCTGCAGGCAGAAACAAGAGCAATGTGGAAAAAAGATACTCAGACAGTTCCAATAGTAGTTGGAGCAATGGGTCTTATAAAAAAGAATCTACAATTGTATTTATATATGTTACCATTCCATGTAACCCCATACAAATTGCAGAAGGAGTCATAACTGGGCACATTACAGGTACTGAGAAGAGCACTTTTGGCTAACATCAAAGATCGAAAACAATAGTAATTTCATGAACTTTAATTGAACTTTGTCTTAGGAATGGGGTCCACTCCTCTCATGATACTGGAAACACAAAAGATTTGGAGAAATTAAAAAGGAAGGATAGGAGTTAGTGGCCCATGCCAGCTTCCCACCTTGGGGAGGGAGGTAGCTTGGATCATTGCAATAGCAGCCTGAAGAACCTGGTGAACTCCATGCTGTAAGTAGTGTGATGTTTGGTTGGGCAGTTGAACACACATGGTGACCTCATGCTTTGCTAAAATGCAGCCACAGCTGAGCTTGCAAGAATGACAAAAGATGGTGGGTTAGGACATGTTTCCCATCAGTGTTATGATGCAGCACCAGCATCCTCAATCTTCTTACCAACCCTGGGCATGGGTCAGATAAAGAGTGAAATACAACAGTGAGGAATTAATAGAAAAGACAAATAACCAACATGAAATAATGCCCGAAGAAGTTCAAAGATGGTTTAGAAACATACATTTATTGAGTGCTTTCATTCCACTGAAGGGGACTTCTTCAGAATGAAGTAAATGCATATAAAACCATCAATGTATACCACATTGTGCACTGATTTCATTTATTGAATACATAATGAGTAAATTAAATTAATTTGTATAAAACAATTTTAATTGATACAATCATTTAAAAAAAAACAACGATTACATTAACTTATAAACATTTTCAACTCTACTATATTTTAAACTAGTAGTATAAAATAAACAGTTAAAAACAATACAAGATCTTGTTGTGCATGAATATAAAATGCAATGAAATAAAAATAAAATAAAATTATTGTGGAACCCAGTTATAAATTTCTAGCTTTCATTTGTAACACAGGTGTAATAGAAGTGCATTCATTATCCTGGGGAAGAGTGGCCCATAGTCTGAGTTGCCAGACCAATTCCTGAATTTCTAATGTCACCTTCTAACCACCTCCACGTGGGATGTGAATGACTTGTTCCAAGATACCAAAGCAGAATTTTTTGAAGGAATGACAAGTTAAAGTGTGTTTATATAATACATTATTTTTTGTCTTTTATGTTGTAATTATGTCCATGCATTCTTGTTTTAAAATGTTGTTCTGTTTTCCCCATGTAAAAGGCAGGGCATTTGGAACATACAGCAAGTTTTTAAGATTAATTAATCTAATTATTGTTTTTAAAAAACTGTTTGTACCAATTAAAATTGTTTTATACTAATTAATTTAACTTACTCATTATGTATTCACCCAATGAAATTAATGTACTATGTGTTATAAGTTGATGGTTTTATCAGCATTTACTTCATTCTGATGAAGTCTCTTTCGGTAGGACAAAAGTGCTCAATAAATTTATGTTTCTAAACTATCTTTGAACTTCCTCATGTGTTACTTTGTGTTGGTTACGGGCCATATAAAGCCCTGGAGAAAAGAAAGTGGGTCTAATAGACCCAGTGAATGAGGGCTGGAGCTGGTGGCAGCTGATAGTTAGAGGCAGGGAGCCAAATAAGTATTTGATACAGGAATGGCTAAGGGGTGGTCATTTTTAACCAAAAAGTGAAAGATAGCGGATTACATATTCTCTAGTTTACAAAATCTATAGGAAAAAGTAGGAGGGGTGGACAGTGGACACATGTAGGTTCTGTTGTACAGAACTAGAAACAGTTACATATCTTGTGGCTGGTTATGATACACTCAAGGCTGAGAGTCTGTACAGTAAAAGTTACAATAATGGGGCAAGACTGTTATATTGGGGATTGAGGTTAGTGCAAACACTACAACATACAGGCAGTTGAGAAGCACTGGAAATATAAACCAGTAAGTATTGTTGAAAATGAAGACATACTAATCACATGTGATTCAATATTAACAGTTAAGAAAGAAGAAGCAAGAAAACCATATATTTTACTTGAAGAAAAAATGACTAAACTAACAACAGTCATTGAAATATCTACAACTAGCAATTATAGTGTTCTGCATACCGAGAGATATGAAGTTATAAAATACCAGTATATGCAAGTAAGAACTAGAATAATGTAGAATCAAGACTCTAATACAATTTGTCTAGGAATAGGAGTATTAGGGCTAATAAAAAAAGAATCTTCAGTCATACTTAAATGTGTTGTTGACACAGGTAACTCCATAAGAACTACAGAAGGAAGCAATTCTAGGTACATTACAGGTACTGAAAAAAGTATTCTTGGCAAACATCAAAGACTAAAGAAATAATAATTTCATGAACTTTAATCATACCTGGGCTTAGAAATGGGTCCCATTCTGTCAAGGTATTACAAATCCTAAACATTTCTAGAAATGAATACAGAGAAATAGAGGTGATTTATGAGGCTGACGATAGACGTGAACCTGTTGGCAGACATGCCAGAATAAGTAGTGAGTGTAGGTGAAAGGTTAATATGAGGGACAAAACAAAGAAGGCAGCCATTGACATGTGGGTTGCACTAAATCATAGCACCACCACTCCATCTGACATGTTACTCATACCTGATAAGAAGATAACGCTCGCACGTGGGACTGATGTATCAGTATTGGGGATACCATGAGGGATGGACATTGATGCCCGTTCTATGCTGCTTATATTGTCACTTGCATAGTATATGATGTGTATATTTTTGCAGGGCAAGCCTCTGCAGGTACAATGGTTGATGTCTATCACAGTGGACTGGATCCTCACATCTCATGCACATATAACACTTTTGCATATATCTATGACATATCTCCCAGAACTTTTTGTGAGGAGGAATACACACATATGAATCATGCAATGTGTTACAAGTCCTATAACTGCTACCTTCATGTCTGTATCCACATCCGCTGATGTGGAAGTGCCATGCACTACTAGGGGTGCATTTGGCAGCTCTGCACCCTATAGAAGAAGGATGCCAGACTGGATAATGTAGTAGGAATTGTAAAAGATGGTACAAACTTTGATGCACTGCTGACAAATATTGTCTTTGTCTTATTTTAGCACAGTAACTATGTTACTAACCCATTCAGCTGGTTCTGTTTAACTATTACTCCTAGTGACTGTATACATCTTGATTCTTATTCAGTTTTAGTTTTTTTTTTCTTTTTTGAGTTTTAAGTTCAGCAAGCACTCTGTGTGGAATAGTGGAATACAGATCACAAGAACTGCTTTAGGTGATAGCTTATATGGTATTTTACCTGTAACAGCCTTGTCCTCCAAAAATATCAGCGTAGTTTTTTAGAATATTATTTAGAGTCTGTACTGCAGATCCTGTAATGTTTGTACTTTTGCTTCTATACATGTAACAAACTACTAATCAGCCACATTTTGTAAAATTTCCTTGCTACATGCAGTGAGTAATTTGACAGAAATATTCATTTTTCTTGAGTTCTACACTCTGCAAACAGCATTTGACTGACTCTGTGCTACAGCAGTTTCAGAACTGCTCACAAATTCACACAGGCTTCCTGCAAGATTAATATTCACATCCTCTCCAATCCGCTCAAATCCCTGTGTTACAGTTACTTGAATTTGTGCTATATTTGAATATTCTTGTTGGTATGGATCATTATAATGCAAAGTGACTGCTTTATTTATCCATTTATAATGTGGGAAAGTTTGGCCATCATTCTCTCCTTAAAGCTAGGAGCAGTTTAACAAATGCTAACAATGTGCTGGAAAGAGCCATGCATAACTCAGTACACAAGCCTCTCAACCTGCAGGCACTGAAATAGGTAAAAATGCTGTCAAAAAGTAGGTACATCCAGCCAAAACTTTGGATACCTAATTAGCATAACATTTGAATACTGAATAGCATATAACTCTTTCCACGTCCAGTAGGTCTCTAGTATTCTACTAAGACACTCAAGTTTAAAAATAATCCAAAAATATAAGCATATTATCAAGGAAACAGTGTCATATTTGTAGACGTTCATGAAGGATATTGCCAAACTCTGCATAAAGTACTTTACTTTTTCCTCTGAATAAAAGGGCAATATAATATGTGAGTCCTCTTTCTTTAAATTATTAGTACCATGAGTATGTTGGTCATACAGTCTGGTTTTCTGTTTGCTAAACAGCTTCTAAATCCTATGTGATGGGAAGGTGAGAGGTTCAGAAAATCAAGTGAATGTGTAAATCAGGCCTTTGAAATAGGAATGCACCTCCAAAAATAGCTACATCAACTGAAGGGGTAAATTAAGCCTGAAAATAGGAATGTACCTCCAAAATAACTACATCTGAGAGGTCTTTCCAGTCAACATACAATATATTATGAAAATGGTGATGCAGTAATCCATTACAGTGGCTCAGGCATAACAAATAACCAGTTAAACACAAAAACATAGACTACAGAGCTATAGGAAAATCTGCACAATAAGTGCAAAACAAAGGGTATAGGTGAAAACGTGTAGCAGATGTGAAAAATGTGGCACAATAGCACACAGTCATTCCAACAGCACAAACCCAGCAGTATACTTTACAACAATTTGATAAATGTCAACTAATGACATTCAGTAACTGGAACACAAATTTATATAAATGTTGCATAAAATGAAACTGCATATAATAGTGTCATCTACTATCTAAAATGGTAAGGTGGTATGAAATTTGACAATCAGTGTAAAGACAGTGAAACAGTGCTTCATAAAATTGACCAGATTAAATACATAACTTTTAACAGTGTAAGATAATCTTTCTGAATATATACTTCATTATGACAATGATTACCAAAAGTACAGGCACTTTGCTGTATGCCTGTATCATTTAAACATGAGACCCACTGCATCCAAGTGATGCAGACCCTCTGAAATTATAAGCAGCAGGTCTATGCGTTTCTAACATCTGTTAAGACATTTCTTATATTTTTCACAATGGGACCCTGATTGATAGTGACATCACTTACAGAGTAGAAAGATGCCATGTACAGAAATAAAGTCAGAAAACACATTTGCATATAATACACCAGTGCCTATAATATTTGTGAAAGAACTTAGAGCGCTGGGCTTAGTCATGCATAAATTGGTCAATATCATTAAATGAGAACTATTTTACATGTAGTGTTTGGCACAGATATATAACAGTGATATACAACTGAGGAACAGTGACATTACATTTTGTTGTGTATACTATAGCAAGAGATTGACGTGCACAAAAAGTACATTATTGATGTGTGTACATATCTGCAGTCATCAGATACGCACTTGTATTACGGAGAGCAGTACAGTGGAAAAGAATATCCTTACAAAATGTCATCAGGAGGAAACCACATAATCTTTGAGCTAAACAGCCTTCGGAAGTGTGCTACTTATTATTAGAAACATCCTATTTGCAAGTTAGCACTTATCCAGTCATCACAGAGAAGCAGAAACACGTATATCACTTCAGTAATTAGGATGAATCACCCCTGAAACAATATTGCATAAGCAGATTACTACTATTTTAAATAAGACAAATAAAATCAGTATCTGAACGTCAGACTACAGGGAATTAACTAATTTACTAATTTCAGCATAGAAACATTTGCATGGTCATCTACTACCCACTACTGCAGAAACATTTTCAAACGCGCTGCATGCTCACAATAAGGGAAGTTGGTCTCAGTCATTCTTAAGACCAGATGGGGTTCTTGCTAGCCTAGTAGATCCTTATACATTTATAATGTTTGTTTTGTTTAGCTGGAAGTGGAACTTCATCTTATTTGTTGACTTGATAAAATGTTTTTCATTCAGTATGATACATTAAAAAATGTCTGCTCGTATAATAAGATATACACTTTGGAAGGCTGAGATAGTAAGTGGTTTTCATGGCCAGTGTTAGCATTGGGGGGTTCCCAGGAACCTCCAGTCTAAGTATCACCCTATAACTGCCACCCCCTCCTAAACAACCTTTCAATTTATCCTGCAAAGGTTTAGGAGTGCTCATAGAGTATATGGGTATACATAAAGACATGTAAACAGCATATTATCTATAGTCAAATGATTGCCAGTCAAAATATCTAAACTGCAAAATATCTAAATACAAAATAGCAACAGAAATGAAGTTATACTGGGGAAGGATTTTTGCCTTTTCCCCACTGCTATGTGACATCATAGTTTGGTATATGTTATTAGCAGGGAGTGTGAAAGTGTAGGGGGGGGGGCTTGCCCCACCTTCAAAAACATTGACAAAATGTGGTTTGATATTCTCAAAATTTTCAGTGGGTTTTATATGTGGTTAGATTGTATTGCATTTTTCAATGACCCCTCCATCCCCCTGCCAATTATATATACAAATGCTGAGGTCACACAACAGTGAGGAAAGGGCATAAACCCTTCACAAGTTTAACTTTGATTTTGTCAGTATTTTGTGTTTAGATATTTTGATTGTTGAGTATTTGACTATAGTTATTATGTTGTTTAGAGCATTTAAAGTACACCTATATATATATATATATATATATATATATATATATATATACATGCACACATACACACACACACACACACACACACACACACACACACACACACACACACACACACACACACACACACATCCAGATGGACAGTGCCAAGTGGACTGGCTTCAGTAGGGAGTATGTGTTTTTCACTAGATGATGGAATTAGTTTATACTGCAACAGTATCTGACTCCAGATACTCAGTTTAATTCAGACATCTGATATGATTTTTGATATCTCAATGTCTCCTTTGCTGAAAGGCAGTTCTCATCTGAAGAATGTAGTGCAATATGCACAACTCCCAGAACATATGTTTGTGTAGATACACTGGAAGAGGGACAACACTGTCTCTCTATTTCATCTTAGACATACAGCACAGTGGCTCAGTAGTTAAGGTTTATGCCTGAGATGTCAAGGGTCATGCTTTACATCCTCACTTTTGCTCATTCCATGGAATTTTCATGCCACTTTAATATCTCTTTAAGGTTTGCTAAATGACAGTTCGCAGCCATACTATATTGGGCAATATGGAGAATCTCAAGAACTGTTTCCTCTAATATGTATATTAGCATCTGTTATTTTTGCATTTAGTTATGTTTTTAGTATGTTTGGATAGTTACAACTGGATTTCCATTTGCCTGTAACACTGTTTTCATACTAGCTAGTTCTGTATAATGTTATTATTATTTTTTTAGATCTGTCTTTTTTTAACCTAACTTTTTTCAGCAATAAGAATTCATTTAATTTCTAATGGATTGATTTACATGATCAGTATTTTTTTTCGGGGGGGGGGGGTTGTATATGTGTGATTTGTATGTGCAGAGTTTAAGTATGTAAAGTTACTTTTTTACATTGTAGTAAATAGGAACTGTGGTATGTGTTTCATTTTTTTTTCCATCAGATTTTAGCTAAAGAAAAGGTATATTTGGTAGGGTTGGTTTAGGTGATTTATGTTGTTTTTGTATGGTGTCAGCTTGTTTTCTGCGTATTTATTTATTTATTTATTTGCATTTGTTGATGGGGAGTGTCCGACTGGATGTAGGTCCATTTTCAGCAGAGGCCCGGGGAGAAAAGCTCCACAGTTAAAATAAACAGACAGTAGCGACATTGGATTACATAGCGATTAACAATTTAACATAGCAATTAATTACAAACATATTTACAGATGAAGAACATAGTACATCAGTAGACAACTAGAATCTTTATCTGCGAAGTACATAACATGCATTAACAAATGTTACAATAAGAAGTTCCTGATGTATAATAAGTACTAGGCTTATGAGCATCTGAGCTTGCTATAATCAAGGTAGCTAGTGGGGTGGAAAGAAAGGTAGTGGTTGGATGGGGTGGGTGATATTAGAGTGGGAGTTGCAAGGGCATAGCTAGCATGTTTTTAGGTGCGCTTTTAGTAAAGTTTTGAAGTGGGTGCATGATGGTACGGAGGTAATTGTGGATGGGAGGGAGTTCCATAATTTGGCTATGGTGCAAGAAAATAGTGCTTCACCAGCAGAGTTATTGGCTTTAGTGATCTGCAAGGGATTTTTGTTGCTGGATCTTAGTGGTCTGGTGGTGCGATAGGGTTGGAGTAGATTCTGGAGGGATGGGACATTTAGTGGATGGTTTACTAGTTTGTGGGTGAGTGATAGTTGATACCATTGAAGGAGGTGAGGGAGTTCAAGCCAGCCCAGTTCAGCAAGTGAGAGACAATGGTGACTACGGTAGGATGCCCCTGTGGCGAATTTGGCGATTTTGTTGTAGCAGGTCTCTAGCTTGTTTAGATCGCATTGCCTTAGGTTGGTATATATTGGAGAGGCATAAAGTAGGGTGGAGATAAGGTGGGAATTTGTTATTGAAATCTTTGCTGCTTTGGTGAGAAGTTGCGTATTTCTGTATAACGCTCCTAGTTTTTTGTGGACTTTTTTTATGGTCATGGATATGTGAATGTCAAATTTTAGTTTATTGTCTATTTCCACTCCTAGCAATTTGGTGTGTTTAGTTGGATATATAGTGGTGTTGTCTTTAGCTGTGATGTTAAGTGAGAGTTGTTTTGAGTATGTTTGGTGGGTTGGAAGATGAGTAGTTTAGTTTTGTTTGGGTTGAGTATTAATTGGGCATCGAATAACCAAGTTTCAACAAAGGAAAAGGCTTCCTGTGTGACTTTTTGCAGTTTGGGTAGGGACTGGGCTGAGCAGATGATGATTGAGTCATCTGCGTATTGTATGAGTGTGCCATGTTTGGTGGCAGAGGCTAGATTATTGGTGAAAACAGAGAAGAGTAGGGGTCCAAGGATGAATCCTTGGAGAATCCCTATGGAGACCGGTAGTTGGGGAGATATGTCATTCTGCCATACAACGGATTGTTGGCGGTCAGACAGGGAACTCTGAAACCAGATGATGACTGACTGAGAGAAGGATAGGTTATTGAGGACAGAGATGAGTTGTTTGTGTGGGACCATGTCAAATGCTTTAGATAGGTTTAGGAAAGTAGCAGAGGAGAGATAGCCATTGTTTTTATGCTGAAGGATAGTGTTAGTAAAGGAGAGTAAGGCAGTGGTGGTGCTATAATTTGGTCAGAAACCATGCTGAGTATTGGAAAGGAGGTTGTTAGTAAGGAGGTAGTCTGAGACCTGAGAATGTATGCATCTCTCTAGTATTTTGGAGAGTGGAGAGAGAATAGCTATGGGGCGGTAATTGGTTAGTTCTGTGGAGGAGTCACCCTTGTGGAGGGGGAATTATATGTGATACTTTCCACAGTGCGGGAATGTAACTTTATGACAGAGATTGGTTAATCAAGATGGATACTGGGTAGGCTAGAGCATCAGCTGCGATTAAAGGTATTCACTTGGGAGGTTGTCTGCTGCTAATTTGGTGGGCTTAAGTTTAGTTAAGAGTTTTTCTATGTTGGAGGTAGGTACAGGAGAAAAAGAGAAGGCGGTGGAGAGATTACTAGTTGAAGGTGTGGGTTGGAGGGGAGGGGGGTTGTGTTGTTCATCTAGTGATAGTATGGTTTGTGTGAAGTGTATGTTGAATGAGGTATCAATATGTTTGGAGGAGTGAGGGATGTTAGGAGGAGGGGTACTGACTTTACCTGGGTGGAGGATGGAGTTTATGGAGGACCAGAATTGTTTGGGGCTGTGTTGGGAGGAGTCTAGGGCAGACTGGTAGTATTGGAATTTGTCCTGTTTTATTAGCTTTTTAACTCTATTGCATAGTTCTAGGAATTTCTGTCTAGTTGAGGGGTTTTGGTTTTGCACCAGTGCTCCCAGGCTTTAACCCTGTTTTTAATTTCTTACTTAGTGGTTCTCTGTAGCCATGGGGAGGGTTGTGCTTTCATTATGGAAAGTCTTATGGGGGCATGGTAATTAAGGATGCTCAGGAAGGTAGTATTAAAAATTTGAACTGCGTCATCAAGACTGAAGTACTTTAGGGGATGTCAGTTACATTCTTTGAGGGATGAGATGAATGTGAGTGGGTTAAAGTTTAGTTTTTTACATATTTGACTGTAGATGACAGGTTTAGCTTGGTATATGTATTTTTTGAGTAGGAATGTTGGGGAGTGATCACTGAGGCTATCTGATAAGCAGCCTGTTATATATGACTGGGGGCTCTTACTGACTAGTATCCAATCCAGGGTAGTGTTCTTGCTGGAGTTTTTATTTATCCTGGTGGGTGACTGGACTAGTTGGGTGAAGCCATGAAGGTTTATATAATGGGTTGGATTGTTGCCAGAACAGAATTGCCAGTCAATATTGAAATCACCTAAAATGATAGTTTCTTGGGGGAGATGGTGGGTAGACCAGCTGAGGAGGTTTTCTAGTGGAGGGATGTTTTGGACAGGTGGGAAGTAGCATCCAATTATGTTGATGGTTTTGTTTTGGTTTATTTTGAGGTTGGTATATATTATTTCTTCATTGCCTATTTGTGGAGCCGATGATTTACACCACCTCCTTTCTTGTTTAGCAGGTCTACTCTTAGTATGCTGTAACCAGTAGGGAGTATTTGTTCACTGGTAATGTGAGGTTTTAGCCAGGTTTCTGTCAGGATGACTATATCTGGGGAGTACAAGTCTATGGTGGCATGGAGTTCATGGACTTTGTTGGATATACTTCTAATATTTAGGCTTAGTAGAAGGAAGTCACTTGGCCTCTACTGGCTCTGATATAGGAGAAGCTGTGGTTTCTAGTCTGATTATGAGGATTGGGGTTGGAGATGGTAGGGTCAGGGTTGGGATGGATGTCTCCACTTAGGGCTAGTTTTGATATGCATGAGGCTATTACTTTTCTCAGTTTTTGAATGTGTTTGTTTATTAGGGAAAGTTTATGATTGTGCTCTGTTGGTAATAGGTATGGTGGGAGGGTTACTATGTTAAGTTGTAGGGATGCTTTATGTTTGAGTAATATAGTTGGTAGAATATGCCGGGAGTGCATAGAGATGGTTCTTGAGTTGGTGGGAGGGGAGCTGAGTGAGGGTGAGACATGAGTAGTGGTGTGAGTAGTAGTACAGTGGTAGTGGTTGAGTGGAGGAATGATGGAGCTTTGGTAAATGTAAGATATGCAAGGAGAGTGCATGCAGTAAGCATAGGTAAGGTATGCTTGTACATGTAAATTGAGGAGGTGTGACAGTAGTGGGAAAATGGAGGAGGTAGTGTTGGGTTACCTCTGTGGTAGGCTATTAGAAAGATGTGAAGAGTTTGTGAGTGTAATAAAGGTAGGACCACTGGGGGTGGGCGGGAATAGGAGGGAGGGTGGGGAGCGAAGCAGGAAGAGACCCTATTAGTTGCTCTTATGAGGGGGCTGGAAACAATCAGGTAACAGAGTAAACTGATAAATGAACATATGATAGTGACAAAGGGTGGTTGTAGTCTTAAAAATGGTGCCTGCCACAGATAATATTTATTAACTTTGGGATTGGCTTAAGGTAATAAGCAGGGAAGAGGGAGGGAAAGAACAAGGGTGTGAGCAGGCAGTTCTTTTGTACTGCTGCTAATGAACCAAAGCAAAGACAAGTTTGTGTTTAAGAAACAATCAGAATTGACCAAGGACTGCTCTGAAACTGTAAGTCATTTCTTAACCATTTCTCAGGGGGAAAAACAGGATAACCTTGTATCAGTAGGCTACTGTGGTCTCAGTTTAAATTAACAAACACAGTATTGATCAGTTATGGATACTATTTGCTAACAGAGGGGAATGAGAGAGAAAGTGGAAGATGAGTGAGTGTGTGTGCGTGTGGGGGGGGGGCTGCTTAAAAGCCAAAGCACAGTGCTTTCCAGAAAATGAATATTGGCTCAAACAGGTAGACACATGCTCAAAAGTTAACATTAGCTGTTTGCAGACAGTTCAGACCCGGACTGTGCTTTTCTTATAAGAATGATAAAGGTGGTACCCCAGTTGAATACTTAAGAGTGGTGTTAGGACTAGAAAAGAAGAGTACAGAGAGGAGTAAGCACTTTTGAGATGGTAAAGATATATTATAAAGATTACAAAAAACAAACTGAGCAAATAGCTACTGTAACTACTAGTATATGCAGATAATGAGACAATTGGAAAAACATCTGTTAAAAGAAACTGCATCAGACAGTTATGCAGTCACAGATAAAAATATAGGGAGTAGCACTCTGTCCAGGGTCTCCAATGTGATTCTATCCACCAGTAACAACACAATTATATAGAAATAATTGGACACCAGTATGAGCTGTCTACACACAACACATTTACATGAATAAAATTAGTGAACAAGGAGCAGCTATGCAAATAGATCATACTATTATACTAAAAACAACTTGGTGCAGACAAAATGCTAGCATGCCATAGTAACTTCCAATAATAAAGCATAAATCATATTAGATGTCTAACACAATTCAACATAAACATATGAAGTTGTGAAATATCTAACACAACTCAACATAAATAGGCATTTACAGTTGTAAAACACTTACTGGAGAGACACTGAGCTCCTCATGGGGCCTGTAGCAGAGTGGATTGTAGTTTTAAAAATGGTGCCTGCCACAGGTAATATTTATTAACTTTGGGTTTCGCTTAAGGTAATAAACAGGGAAGGGGGAGGGGGAGAACAAGGGTGTGAGCAGGAGGTTCTTTTGTACTGCTGATAATGAGCCAAAGCAAAGACAAGTTTGTGTTTAAGAAACAATTAGAATTGACCAAGGACTGCTCTGAAAATATAAGTCATTTCTTAACCATTTCTCAGGTGGAAAAACAGGATAACCTTGTATCAGTAGGCTACTGTGGTCTCAGTTTAAATTAACAAACACACAGTATTGATGAGTTATGGATACTATTTGCTAACAGAAGGGAATGAGAGAGAAAGTGGAAGATGAGTGAATGTGTGTGTGGGGGGGAGGGGTGCTTACAAGCCAAAGCACAGTGCTCTCCAGGGGAAAATGAATATTGGCTCAAACAGGTAGAAACATAGTCAAAAGTTAACTTTAGCTGTTTGCAGACAGTTCAGACCCGGACTGCACTTTTCTTATAAGAATGATAAAGGTGGTACCGTAGTTGAATACTTAAGAGTGGTGTTAGGTTCAAAAGTTAACTTTAGCTGTTTGCAGACAGTTCAGACCCTGACTGCACTTTTCTTATAAGAATGATAAAGGTGGTACTGCAATTGAATACTTAAGAGTGGTATTAGGTTCAAAAGTTAACTTTATCTGTTTGCAGACAGTTCAGACCCGGACTGCGCTTTTCTTATAAGTATGATAAAGGTGGTACCGCAGTTGAATACTTAAGAGTGGTGTTAGGTCTAGAAAAGAAGAGTACAGAGAGGAGTAAGCACTTTTGAGATGGTAAAGATATATTATAAAGATTACAAAAAACAAACTGAGCAAATAGCTACTGTAAGTACTAGTATATGCAGATAATGAGCCAATTGGAAAACATCTGTTAGAAGAAACCGCATCAGACAGTTATGCAGCCACTGATAAAAATATAGGGAGCAGCACTCTGTCCAGGGTCTCTAATGTGATTCTATCCACCAGTAACAGCACAATTATATAGAAATAATTAGACACCAGTAAGAACTGTCTACACACAACACATTTACATGAATAACATTAGTGAGCAAGGAGCAGCTATGCAAATAGACCATACTATTATACTAAAAACAACTTGGTGCAGACAAAATGCTAGCATATCATAGTAATGTCCAATAATAAAGCATAAATCATATTGGATGTCTAACACAATTTAACATAAACATATACAGTTGTAAAATATCTAACACAATTCAAAACAAATAGGCATTTACAGTTGTAAAACAATTACAGGAGAGACACTGAGCTCCTCATGGGGCCTGTAGCAGAGTGTATTGTAGTTTTAAAAATGGTGCCTGCCACAGGTAATATTTATTAACTTTGGGATTGGCTTAAGGTAATAAACAGGGAAGGGGGAGGGGGAGAACAAGGGTGTGAGCAGGCAATTCTTTTATACTGCTGCTAATGAGCCAAAGCAAAGAAAAGTTTGTGGTTAAGAAACAATCACAATTGACTAAGGACTGCTCTGAAACTGTAAGTCATTTCTTAACCATTTCTCAGGAGGAAAAACAGGATAACCCTGTATCAGTAGGCTACTGTGGTCGCAGTTTAAATTAACAAACACACAGTATCGATCAGTTATGGATACTATTTGCTAACAGAAGGGAATGAGAGAGAAAGTGGAAGATGAGTGAATGTGTGTGTGTGTGTGTGGGGGGGGGGGGGAGCTTACAAGCCAAAGCACAGTGCTCTCCAGGGGAAAATTAATATTGGCTCAAACAGGTAGACACATACTCAAAAGTTAACTTTAGCTGTTTGCAGACAGTTCAGACCCGGACTGCACTTTTTTTATAAGAATGAGAAAGGTGGTACCGCAGTTGAATACTTAAGAGTGGTGTTAGGTCTAAAAAAGAAGAGTACAGGTATGAGTAAGCACTTTTGAGATGGTAAAGATATATTATAAAGATCACAAAAAACAAACTGAGCAAATAACTACTGTAACTACTAGTATACGCAGATAATGAGCCAATTGGAATTACATCTGTTAGAAGAAACCGCATCAGAGAGTTATGCAGTCACAGATAAAAATATAGGGAGCAGCACTCTGTCCAGGGTCTCTAATGTGATACTATCCACCAGTAACAGCACAATTATAAAGAAATAATTAGACACCAGTATGAGCTGTCTACACACAACACATTTACATGAACAACATCAGTGAACAAGGAGCAGCTATGCAAATAGACCATACTATTATACTAAAAACAACTTGGTGCAGACAAAATGCTAGCATGCCATACTAACTTCCAATAAAAAGCATAAATCATATTAGATGTCTAACACAATTTAACATGAACATATACAGTTGTAAAATATCTAACACAATTCAACATAAATAGGCATTTACAGTTGTAAAACACTTACTGGAGAGTCACCGAGCTCCTCATGGGGCCGGTAGCAGAGTGGATTGTAGTTTTAAAAATGGTGCCTGCCACAATTAATATTTATTAACTTTGGGATTCGCTTAAGGTAATAAACAGGGAAGGGGGAGGGGGAGAACAAGGGTGTGAGCAGGCGGTTCTTTTGTACTGCTGCTAATGAGCCAAAGCAAAGACAAGTTTGTGTTTAAGAAACAATCAGAATTGACCAAGGACTGCTCAGAAACTGTAAGTCGTTTCTTAACCATTTCTCAGGTGGAAAAACAGAATAACCTTGTATCAGTAGGCTACTGTGGTCTCAGTTTAAATTGACAAACACACAGTACTGATCAGTTATGGATACTATTTGCTAACAGAAGGGAATGAGAGAGAAAGTGGAAGGTGAGTGAGTGTGTGTGTTTGTCTGTGGGGGGGGGGGGGTGCTTACAAGCCGAAGCACAGTGCTCTCCAGGGGAAAATGAATATTGGCTCAAACAGGTAGGCACATACTCAAAAGTTAACTTTAGCTGTTTGCAGACAGTTCAGACCCAGACTGCGCTTTTCTTATAAGAATGATAAAGGTGGTACCACAGTTGAATACTTAAGAGTGTTGTTAGGTTCAAAAGTTAATTTTAGCTGTTTGCAGACAATTCAGACCCAGACTGCGCTTTTCTTATAAGAATGGTAAAGGTGGTAAAACAGTTGAATACTTACGACTGGTGTTAGGTTGAAAAGTTAACCTTAGCTGTTTGCAGACAGTTCAGACCAGGACTGCGCTTTTCTTATAAGAATGATAAAGATGGTACTGCAGTTGAATACTTAAGAGTGGTGTTAGGTTCAAAGTTAACTTTAGCTGTTTGCAGACAGTTCAGACCCGGACTGCGCTTTTCTTATAAGAATGATAAAGGTGGTACCGCAGTTGAATACTTAAGAGTGGTGTTAGGTCTAGAAAAGAAGAGCACAGAGAGGCGTAAGCATTTTTGAGATGGTAAAGATATAAAGATTACAATAAAAACTGAGCAAATAGCTATTGTAACTACTAGTATATGCAGATAATGAGCCAATGGGAAAAACATCTGTTAGAAGAAATTGCATCAGACAGTTATGCAGTCACAGATGAAAATATAGGGAGCAGCACTCTGTCCAGGGTCTCTAATGCGATTCTATCCAACAGTAACAACACCATTATATAGAAATAATTAGACACCAGTAAGAGCTGTCTACACACAACACATTTACATGAATAACATTAGTGAACAAGGAGCAGCTATGCAAATAGATCATACTATTATACTAAAAACAACTTGGTGCAGACAAAATGCTAGCATACCATAGTAACGTCCAATAATAAAGCATAAATCATATTAGCTGTCTAACACAATTCAACATAAACATATACAGTTGTAAAATATCTAACACAATTCAACATAAATTGGCATTTACAGTTGTAAAACACTTACTGGAGAGACACTAAGCTCCTCAAAGGGCCTGTAGCAGACTGGATTGTAGTTTTAAAAATGGTGCCTGCCACAGGTAATATTTATTAACTTTGGGATTGGCTTAAGGTAATAAACAGGGAAGGGGAGGGGGAGAACAAGGGTGTGAAGAGGAGGTTCGTTTTGTACTGCTGCTAATGAGGCAAAGCAAAGACAAGTTTGTGTTTAAGAAACAATCAGAATTGACCAAGGACTGCTCAGAAACTGTAAGTCATTTCTTAACCATTTCTCAGGTGGAAAAAAAGGATAACCTTGTATCAGTAGGCTACTGTGGTCGCGGTTTAAATTAACAAACACACAGTATTGATCAGTTATGGATACTATTTGCTAACAGAAGGGAATGAGAGAGAAAGTGGAAGATGAGTGAATGTGTGTGTGTGTGTGGGGGGGGGGTGCTTACAAGCCAAAGCACAGTGCTCTCCAGGGGAAAATGAATATTAGCTCAAACAGGTAGACACATACTCAAAAGTTAACTTTAGCTGTTTGCATACAGTTCAGACCCAGACTGCGCTTTTCTTATAAGAATGATAAAGGTGGTACCGCAGTTGAATACTTAAGAGTGGTGTTAGGTTCAAAAGTTAACTTTAGCTGTTTGCAGACAATTCAGACCCAGACTGCGCTTTTCTTATAAGAATGATAAAGGTGGTACCGCAGTTGAATACTTAAGAGTGGTGTTAGGTTCAAAAGTTAACTTTAGCTGTTTGCAGACAGTTCAGACCCAGACTGTGCTTTTCTTATAAGAATGATAAAGGTGGTACTGCAGTTGAATACTTAAGAGTGGTGTTAGGTTCAAAGTTAACTGTAGCTGTTTGTGGACAGCTCAGACCTGGACTGCGCTTTTCTTATAAGAATGATAAAGGTGGTACCGCAGTTGAATACTTAAGAGTGGTATTAGGTTCAAAGTTAACTGCTGCTGTTTGCAGACAGTTCAGACCCGGGCTGTGCTTTTCTTATAAGAATGTTAAAGGTGGTACCGCAGTTGAATACTTAAGAGTGGTGTTAGGTTCAAAAGTTAACTTTAGCTGTTTGCAGACAGTTCAGACCCAGACTGAGTTTTTCTTATAAGAATGATAAAGGTGGTACCACAGTTGAATACTTAAGAGTGGTGTTAGGTTCAAAAGTTAACTTTATCTGTTTGCAGACAGTTCAGACCCGGACTGCGCTTTTCTTATAAGAATGATAAAGGTGGTACCGCAGTTGAATACTTAAGAGTGGTGTTATGTTCAAAAGTTAACTTTAGCTGTTTGCAGACCGTTCAGACTCGGACTGCACTTTTCTTATAAGTATGATAAAGGTGGTACCGCAGTTGAATACTTAAGAGTGGTGTTAGGTCTAGAAAAGAAGAGTACAGAGAGGAGTAAGCACTTTTGAGATGGTAAAGATATATTATAAAGATTACAAAAAACAAACTGAGCAAATAGCTACTGTAACTACTAGTATATGCAGATAATGAGCCAATTGGAATTACATCTGTTAGAAGAAACCGCATCAGACAGTTATGCAGTCACAGATAAAAATATAGGGAGCAGTACTCTGTCCAGGATCTCTAATGTGATTCTATCCACCAGTAACAGCACAATTATATAGAAATAATTGGACACCAGTATGAGCTGTCTACACACAACACATTTGCATGAATAACATCAGTGAACAAGGAGCAGCTATGCAAATAGATCATACTATTATACTAAAAACAACTTGGTGCAGACAAAATGCTAGCATTCCATAGTAACTTCCAATAATAAAGCATAAATCATATTAGATGTCTAACACAATTCAACATAAACATATACAGTTGTAAAGTATCTAACACAATTCAACATAAATAGGCATTTACAGTTGTAAAACACTTACTGGAGAGACACCGAGCTCCTCATGGGGCCTGTAGCAGAGTGGATTGTAATTTTAAAAATGGTGCCTGCCACAGGTAATATTTATTAACTTTGAGATTCGCTTAAGGTAATAAACAGGGAAGGGGAGGGGGAGAACAAGGGTGTGAGCAGGCGGTTCTTTTGTACTGCTGCTAATGAGCCAAAGCAAAGACAAGTTTGTGTTTAAGAAACAATTAGAATTGACCAAGGACTGCTCTGAAAATATAAGTCATTTTTTAACCATTTCTCAGGTGGAAAAACAGGATAACCTTGTATCAGTAGGCTACTGTGGTCTCAGTTTAAATTAACAAACACACAGTATTGATGAGTTATGGATACTATTTGCTAACAGAAGGGAATGAGAGAGAAAGTGGAAGATGAGTGAATGTGTGTGTGGGGGGGAGGGTGCTTACAAGCCAAAGCACAGTGCTCCAGGGAAAATGAATATTGGCTCAAACAGGTAGAAACATAGTCAAAAGTTAACTTTAGCTGTTTGCAGACAGTTCAGACCCGGACTGCACTTTTCTTATAAGAATGATAAAGGTGGTACCGTAGTTGAATACTTAAGAGTGGTGTTAGGTTCAAAAGTTAACTTTAGCTGTTTGCAGACAGTTCAGACCCTGACTGCACTTTTCTTATAAGAATGATAAAGGTGGTACTGCAATTGAATACTTAAGAGTGGTATTAGGTTCAAAAGTTAACTTTATCTGTTTGCAGACAGTTCAGACCCGGACTGCGCTTTTCTTATAAGTATGATAAAGGTGGTACCGCAGTTGAATACTTATGAGTGGTGTTAGGTTCAAAAGTTAACTTTAGCTGTTTGCAGACAGTTCAGACCCGGACTGCGCTTTTCTTATAAGTATGATAAAGGTGGTACCGCAGTTGAATACTTAAGAGTGGTGTTAGGTCTAGAAAAGAAGAGTACAGAGAGGAGTAAGCACTTTTGAGATGGTAAAGATATATTATAAAGATTACAAAAAACAAACTGAGCAAATAGCTACTGTAAGTACTAGTATATGCAGATAATGAGCCAATTGGAAAACATCTGTTAGAAGAAACCGCATCAGACAGTTATGCAGCCACTGATAAAAATATAGGGAGCAGCACTCTGTCCAGGGTCTCTAATGTGATTCTATCCACCAGTAACAGCACAATTATATAGAAATAATTAGACACCAGTAAGAACTGTCTACACACAACACATTTACATGAATAACATTAGTGAGCAAGGAGCAGCTATGCAAATAGACCATACTATTATACTAAAACAACTTGGTGCAGACAAAATGCTAGCATATCATAGTAATGTCCAATAATAAAGCATAAATCATATTGGATGTCTAACACAATTTAACATAAACATATACAGTTGTAAAATATCTAACACAATTCAAAACAAATAGGCATTTACAGTTGTAAAACAATTACAGGAGAGACACTGAGCTCCTCATGGGGCCTGTAGCAGAGTGTATTGTAGTTTTAAAAATGGTGCCTGCCACAGGTAATATTTATTAACTTTGGGATTGGCTTAAGGTAATAAACAGGGAAGGGGAGGGGGAGAACAAGGGTGTGAGCAGGCAATTCTTTTATACTGCTGCTAATGAGCCAAAGCAAAGAAAAGTTTGTGGTTAAGAAACAATCACAATTGACTAAGGACTGCTCTGAAACTGTAAGTCATTTCTTAACCATTTCTCAGGAGGAAAAACAGGATAACCCTGTATCAGTAGGCTACTGTGGTCGCAGTTTAAATTAACAAACACACAGTATTGATCAGTTATGGATACTATTTGCTAACAGAAGGGAATGAGAGAGAAAGTGGAAGATGAGTGAATGTGTGTGTGTGGGGGGGGGGGGTGGGAGCTTACAAGCCAAAGCACAGTGCTCTCCAGGGGAAAATTAATATTGGCTCAAACAGGTAGACACATACTCAAAAGTTAACTTTAGCTGTTTGCAGACAGTTCAGACCCGGACTACACTTTTTTTATAAGAATGAGAAAGGTGGTACCGCAGTTGAATACTTAAGAGTGGTGTTAGGTCTAAAAAAGAAGAGTACAGGTATGAGTAAGCACTTTTGAGATGGTAAAGATATATTATAAAGATCACAAAAAACAAACTGAGCAAATAACTACTGTAACTACTAGTATACGCAGATAATGAGCCAATTGGAATTACATCTGTTAGAAGAAACCGCATCAGAGAGTTATGCAGTCACAGATAAAAATATAGGGAGCAGCACTCTGTCCAGGGTCTCTAATGTGATACTATCCACCAGTAACAGCACAATTATAAAGAAATAATTAGACACCAGTATGAGCTGTCTACACACAACACATTTACATGAATAACATCAGTGAACAAGGAGCAGCTATGCAAATAGACCATACTATTATACTAAAAACAACTTGGTGCAGACAAAATGCTAGCATGCCATACTAACTTCCAATAATAAAGCATAAATCATATTAGATGTCTAACACAATTTAACATAAACATATACAGTTGTAAAATATCTAACACAATTCAACATAAATAGGCATTTACAGTTGTAAAACACTTACTGGAGAGTCACCGAGCTCCTCATGGGGCCGGTAGCAGAGTGGATTGTAGTTTTAAAAATGGTGCCTGCCACAATTAATATTTATTAACTTTGGGATTCGCTTAAGGTAATAAACAGGGAAGGGGGAGGGGGAGAACAAGGGTGTGAGCAGGCAGTTCTTTTGTACTGCTGCTAATGAGCCAAAGCAAAGACAAGTTTGTGTTTAAGAAACAATCAGAATTGACCAAGGACTGCTCAGAAACTGTAAGTCATTTCTTAACCATTTCTCAGGTGGAAAAACAGAATAACCTTGTATCAGTAGGCTACTGTGGTCTCAGTTTAAATTGACAAACACACAGTACTGATCAGTTATGGATACTATTTGCTAACAGAAGGGAATGAGAGAGAACGTGGAAGGTGAGTGAGTGTGTGTGTTTGTCTGTGGGGGGGGGGGTGCTTACAAGCCAAAGCACAGTGCTCTCCAGGGGAAAATGAATATTGGCTCAAACAGGTAGGCACATACTCAAAAGTTAACTTTAGCTGTTTGCAGACAGTTCAGACCCAGACTGCGCTTTTCTTATAAGAATGATAAAGGTGGTACCACAGTTGAATACTTAAGAGTGGTGTTAGGTTCAAAAGTTAACTTTAGCTGTTTGCAGACAGTTCAGACCCGGACTGCGCTTTTATTATAAGACTGATAAAGGTGGTACCACAGTTGAATACTTAAGAGTGGTGTTAGGTTAAAAGTTAATTTTAGCTGTTTGCAGACAATTCAGACCCAGACTGCGCTTTTCTTATAAGAATGGTAAAGGTGGTAAAACAGTTGAATACTTAAGAGTGGTGTTAGGTTCAAAAGTTAATTTTAGCTGTTTGCAGACAATTCAGACCCGGACTGCGCTTTTCTTATAAGAATGGTAAAGGTGGTAAAACAGTTGAATACTTATGACTGGTGTTAGGTTGAAAAGTTAACCTTAGCTGTTTGCAGACAGTTCAGACCCGGACTGCGCTTTTCTTATAAGAATGATAAAGATGGTACTACAGTTGAATACTTAACAGTGGTGTTAGGTTCAAAGTTAACTTTAGCTGTTTGCAGACAGTTCAGACCCGGACTGCGCTTTTCTTATAAGAATGATAAAGGTGGTACCGCAGTTGAATACTTAAGAGTGGTGTTAGGTCTAGAAAAGAAGAGCACAGAGAGGCGTAAGCATTTTTGAGATGGTAAAAATATAAAGATTACAATAAAAACTGAGCAAATAGCTATTGTAACTACTAGTATATGCAGATAATGAGCCAATGGGAAAAACATCTGTTAGAAGAAATTGCATCAGACAGTTATGCAGTCACAGATGAAAATATAGGGAGCAGCACTCTGTCCAGGGTCTCTAATGCGATTCTATCCACCAGTAACAACACCATTATATAGAAATAATTAGACACCAGTAAGAGCTGTCTACACACAACACATTTACATGAATAACATTAGTGAACAAGGAGCAGCTATGCAAATAGATCATACTATTATACTAAAAACAACTTGGTGCAGACAAGATGCTAGCATACCATAGTAACGTCCAATAATAAAGCATAAATCATATTAGCTGTCTAACACAATTCAACATAAACATATACAGTTGTAAAATATCTAACACAATTCAACATAAATTGGCATTTACAGTTGTAAAACACTTACTGGAGAGACACTAAGCTCCTCAAGGGGCCTGTAGCAGACTGGATTGTAGTTTTAAAAATGGTGCCTGCCACAGGTAATATTTATTAACTTTGGGATTGGCTTAAGGTAATAAACAGGGAAGGGGGAGGGGGAGAACAAGGGTGTGAAGAGGAGGTTCTTTTGTACTGCTGCTAATGAGGCAAAGCAAAGACAAGTTTGTGTTTAAGAAACAATCAGAATTGACCAAGGACTGCTCTGAAAATGTAAGTCATTTCTTAACCATTTCTCAGGTGGAAAAAAAGGATAACCTTGTATCAGTAGGCTACTGTGGTCGCAGTTTAAATTAACAAACACACAGTATTGATCAGTTATGGATACTATTTGCTAACAGAAGGGAATGAGAGAGAAAGTGGAAGATGAGTGAATGTGTGTGTGTGTGTGGGGGGGGGGTGCTTACAAGCCAAAGCACAGTGCTCTCCAGGGGAAAATGAATATTAGCTCAAACAGGTAGACACATACTCAAAAGTTAACTTTAGCTGTTTGCAGACAGTTCAGACCCAGACTGCGCTTTTCTTATAAGAATGATAAAGGTGGTACCGCAGTTGAATACTTAAGAGTGGTGTTAGGTTCAAAAGTTAACTTTAGCTGTTTGCAGACAATTCAGACCCGGACTGCGCTTTTCTTATAAGAATGATAAAGGTGGTACCACAGTTGAATACTTAAGAGTGGTGTTAGGTTCAAAAGTTTACTTTAGCTGTTTGCAGACAGTTCGAACCAGGACTGTGCTTTTCTTATAAGAATGATAAAGGTGGTACTGCAGTTGAATACTTAAGAGTGGTGTTAGGTTCAAAGTTAACTGTAGCTGTTTGTAGACAGCTCAGACCTGGACTGCGCTTTTCTTATAAGAATGATAAAAGTGGTACCGCAGTTGAATACTTAAGAGTGGTATTAGGTTCAAAGTTAACTGTTGCTGTTTGCAGACAGTTCAGACCCGGGCTGTGCTTTTCTTATAAGAATGTTAAAGGTGGTACCGCAGTTGAATACTTAAGAGTGGTGTTAGGTTCAAAAGTTAACTTTAGCTGTTTGCAGACAATTCAGACCCAGACTGAGTTTTTCTTATAAGAATGATAAAGGTGGTACCACAGTTGAATACTTAAGAGTGGTGTTAGGTTCAAAAGTTAACTTTATCTGTTTGCAGACAGTTCAGACCCGGACTGCGCTTTTCTTATAAGAATGATAAAGGTGGTACCGCAGTTGAATACTTAAGAGTGGTATTATGTTCAAAAGTTAACTTTAGCTGTTTGCAGACCGTTCAGACTCGGACTGCGCTTTTCTTATAAGTATGATAAAGGTGGTACCGCAGTTGAATACTTAAGAGTGGTGTTAGGTCTAGAAAAGAAGAGTACAGAGAGGAGTAAGCACTTTTGAGATGGTAAAGATATATTATAAAGATTACAAAAAACAAACTGAGCAAATAGCTACTGTAACTACTAGTATATGCAGATAATGAGCCAATTGGAATTACATCTGTTAGAAGAAACCGCATCAGACAGTTATGCAGTCACAGATAAAAATATAGGGAGCAGTACTCTGTCCAGGATCTCTAATGTGATTCTATCCACCAGTAACAGCACAATTATATAGAAATAATTGGACACCAGTATGAGCTGTCTACACACAACACATTTGCATGAATAACATCAGTGAACAAGGAGCAGCTATGCAAATAGATCATACTATTATACTAAAAACAACTTGGTGCAGACAAAATGCTAGCATGCCATAGTAACTTCCAATAATAAAGCATAAATCATATTAGATGTCTAACACAATTCAACATAAACATATACAGCTGTAAAGTATCTAACACAATTCAACATAAATAGGCATTTACAGTTGTAAAACACTTACTGGAGAGACACCGAGCTCCTCATGGGGCCTGTAGCAGAGTGGATTGTAATTTTAAAAATGGTGCCTGCCACAGGTAATATTTATTAACTTTGAGATTCGCTTAAAGTAATAAACAGGGAAGGGGGAGGGGGAGAACAAGGGTGTGAGCAGGCGGTTCTTTTGTACTGCTGCTAATGAGCCAAATCAAAGACAAATTTGTGTTTAAGAAACAATCAAAATTGACCAAGGACTACTCAGAAACTGTAAGTCGTTTCTTAACCATTTCTCAGGTGGAAAAACAGGACAACCTTGTATCAGTAGGCTACTGTGGTCTCAGTTTAAATTAACAAACACACAGTATTGATCAGTTATGGATACTATTTGCTAACAGAAGGGAATGAGAGAGAAAGTGGAAGATAAGTGAGTGTGTGTGTGTGGGGGGGGGGGTGCTTACAAGCCAAAGCACAGTGCTCTCCAGAGGAAAATGAATATTGGCTCAAACAGGTAGACACATAGTCAAAAGTTAACTTTAGCTTTTTGCAGACAGTTCAGACCCGGACTGTGCTTTTTTTATAAGAATGATAAAGGTGGTACCGCAGTTGAATACTTAAGAGTGTTGTTAGGTTGGAGAGACACTGTGCTCTACATGGGGCCTGTAGCAGAGTGGATTGTAGCTTTAAAACAATCTGGGTATAACTATGTATGAAATGAACATAGTTATACCCAGGTCTTCACAGGCATATTCTGACAATGTATACAATCACCTTGTGCAGTATGTGTTTATAAACCACTGCAGACTACCCCATTTCATGAACATAGAGCAGAATAATCCATGTCAGCAATATCTAAACTCTTTCTTGGATGGTACACATGAGCAGTAGAAATAGCAAGAATTCCGGCATTCAGGGTATCTAGCAGCAGTGCATAGCCTGGCAGTAGAGCTGGATCATGGTGAAATGAGGCCCTAGGAAGGGTAATGGAAAATACCCCCCCTAGCCATTCCAGTATTCCATTACCCGACTATCTCTCCCCAGTTATGATAGTGTTCAGGCCTTTCAATGTGCATGCTATTTTCTTCTTTACTTTTAGAGTGATTATATACATTTGGATTTAATTTAAAACATTTAATTCAATTTTTTACAGCATAAACACTGATGGCCATTTGCTAATAAAAACAAAACAGTTGCACATTTAAAGCAGATTTAGCATGAGCCACTGTAAACTTCACGTCACTTGAAACTCACATTCATTGAAAAATGCACTGAAACTCACATTCATTACAAAATGCATTTGGCCAGTGGTGGATTAAGTGTACCTTGGTCTCCGGGATGTTTTCAAACCATGGGTCCCCTACACACATTTTTAGGAGTATGCATAAATACATGTGTTTTTTGATTCACCTTCTTGATTGTTTTAAATTATATTTAGACATTCTAAAGGCATGCATCTGGAACATTTCTCCCCGGGCCTCTGCTGCAAATAGGCTCTGCCCTAGTTGAACATTCCCGGTCAACAAATGTTAAATAAATAAATTAATTAATTTATTACATAATAGAGCAGCATATGTGCAACTGTGTTTTAAATTGTAGTTTTGTATATTTTCCCAATAAGCTGTGAAACAAAATGACAAAAGTAACCATTTCAGAACATTTGAACCATAAAAGGAAATTCAAACTGTTGTCATTATAATCCACGAATATCTGTACTCAACAATTACAGTCACTAAATCGACTGTGTATGCATCATGCTTGACTGTGATAAAAATGGCCACAGTAAAATATTCCAATTTGCTTTATACAAATGCACACTAGTCCTGCAAAGACAGACTAATGACTTTTTAACTTTGTTAGCTCAGCAGGGTCAGTCATTTTTATCTACAGACAACCCGCAAACCCAGCAATTATAGTTACATTGTTGACTGCTGCTCATATGTCAGTGTAAAGAAATTGACAATAATAATGACCAGTCACATATTTCAAATTTGCCACACACAAACACAGTAGCCAAAATATTCCTACTTAATTCACACACATACACACATGCACAGTAGTATTGTTAAAACATAAAAGTGTTTAAAAATGACCAAATGAGAACATAAGGTACTGAAAGATTCTACCCCCTTCACCCCACCAGCAATTATAGTCATGTTTTTGACAGTGTACACCCCTTATTGTATGAAGAAATAAATTACATGTTCTTTAGTGGTAGCTTTGGATGAGCTATATGAAACTGCAGGAAGATTATTGGCATAATACCATAAGATCCAACCAGGTGTAGCACAATTTAAATAGAAGAGTATTTATGAGGGCATAAGAAATATTAACCACCTGACAACACATGTTAAATCGATATACACAATCACTGCAGAAGTAAAGTTATATGAATAATTCCACATTAAAAAGAGCTATTACAAGTGCAGAGGTTGCTGCTGGCAAACAACATTGCATTTCAGTATTTCACCTAAAAATGTAGTGCCTGCTGTCCTGAAATAATAACTTGCATATGTTGTGTTACAAAATGGTGTGCTGGTGATATTGCCATAACATTTCCTAAACTAGATCAGCAACGCAATAGGTAATGGCTGGCAAACAATGGCAACAGGTTTGCTCTAATGCACTGCCAAGTTAAAGGACTTGCACAATGTCACTCAGTAGGTAAATGTAGTTGGAAGGATTCAAATCCTGCACCCTTGCCACATGAAGCAACTCATTAACAAGTTGGAGCTTCAGTCCTCTGCACTAACTAGCTGAATAACACTTTTAAACTAAATTCAGAAAGCCTTTACAATCTGATATTGTACAAAAAACTGCATCACAGTTTGTTTGTGCCTTTCGGCTTTTCCCAGTTAGGGGTTGCCATAGCGGAACTCCGGTCCGCGAATGATTGGTAGTTGATTTTTACATGCTGAGTTACCAGCCCTGATGCACAGCCTTCAACAAAGGTGCACCCATTCACGCATGTCTCCATGCGGATGACGGTCTAGCTGAGAATCGAACTGGACAGCGTCTTACTGTGAGGCGACAATGCTACCGCAGCACCACCACCGTAGGATACTGCATCACAGTAATATGCAATAATGACTACATAATGGATGCTAAAGATCAGACACCAAATAATGCAGACTACGACCTGAAAAATGTGAGCCTTTTCCATTTGCTGGAGACTGTAAAGAAGGTACTACAAAAACATATTATTAAAATGCAACATAGTTAGACTACACAATGCAGGCCTATTTAAATTTTTTTTATTAATCTTTTGTTGTCCCAGTTAGTCCCATTAGGCTAGTAGCCTCTTTCCAGGGGAGATTCAAGGTGGTATTTGTACTACTAGAGGAAATTTGGCCACAATGGGGATCTTACCCTATTCTTCTTATAGGTGTCATGGGATCTTTTACATCCACCTGAGCTACCACAAACTCAGGCAGATGGGCCTCAGTCTAATGTCTTATCTGAAGGATGACACACTCAGGAGTGGGAATAAAGCACATAACTTTTTGCATTAAATGCAAGTGTGCTACCTCTTGTGCCAGTGACACTGTCAGTTAGTACTTTCTTTAGTACAATGAATAAAGCTATGCAATTATTGACAATATAAATGCTACAGCAGCTTGTATTCAATAACCTACAAGTCATACAAAAATCTGAAATATTACTGCATATAACATAATACTTTTGTGGGGTCTTACATACTTTCAGGAAACCTACATCTCAATTTTGATCTCCCTATGTCTTCTCCATCATCAAGAACAGCTACCCCTTCTACCATCACTCAGTACAGGTCTGATCTACTTGAATAGCTACTAATTCTGCATTGTTGCAACATACACCTCTAGAGTTAACACCCCTGGATCATGGACAAATGGGATCCTATGTAGGGTAATGAATCAGGCCATGACAGATATGCTTATATCCCATTACTTGTCTGTCTCTCCCCAAGTACCATAAACACCCTGTCAGTGTACATACTATTTTATTCTTTATTTTTACTCATCTGCACTAAGTGCTAGACAAACTGCTGTAGCCCAGATACAGTGCATTTAACACCTGTGTGCCTGCAAAAAACAAGTTAAATCAAAAATATATTCATAATAAAAATATTAACATTAAACTCACAGACTTCATATTGTCCCATTTTTTAGCAGCTAAATTATAAACACACTGTGAACTGTAAGGAAAGCAAGGATCACATCCAAAGAACATGGTGCATATGATGATGCTCCTCTTTACTACAATCAGTTTCCTTCCTTTACATCATAATTACTCTGGTTCATGTTTACCCAGATCAGTTTCCTTCCTTTACACCTTAACTACTCTGGTCCATAGTTACTAGGCTTACAGTTCAATGGACTGTTCAGGAGTCTAGCCCAAATATCCAGTTTCCCCAAAGCACTGTCTTATTAAGTGACTTGGTCATGGACAGGGCATAAATATGAAGTAAAATCAGAGATGTTCGGCAAAACTGGAAACAGATAAAAACAGACTACCCTAAATTGCATAAAAGTTATCAGAACAATTTGCATCAATGTGTATGTTGTGAGCCACAAAAATTTTGAAATTCTAATGACTGGCATTTACTGGCTGCAGTCCTCAGAGATTTACCAAAGGAAATAAATATGACAGTTGTGTGGAGGATTAAGTCTGTGGTCATTGTACTGTCATTGATAGTAAGTCACTTAACCAACAGCTCTTTCTGTCTGAGGATTTCCCCCACACACACCGTCATTGCTTGAGTTCCATTGATTATAAAGAAATTCCATATTGTACATATTGCCGGCAGCCCAGAATGCCGACAACCATATGGCCGACACCATATGATCGACATTCGGATTGCCGACAATAGGAAACCCGCATCTCACTATAGTGCGGAATGGAAAGATTTCCATTCCTGCACTGTAATGCGATCTCGGAGTTGGTATATTAAAGTTATGGGGGTGCGGGGGGTGCATGGGGGCATAGCCCCTCTGCTAGCACTTTAAAGGTAACTTTATTTCCTTTTTTCTGGATTTTGAATGTCAGCCATATGGCGTTGGCCATATGGTTGTCGGCATTCTGTAATTTCGGCATTATGAAGTAGATCCATATATATATATATATATATATATATATATATATATAATTACACCTTCCTGTAGGTAGCACCCACAATCCAGGATTTTAATATCAGTACTTGCATCTCCCAGACTGCTGCCCTCCACCAAGTCACACCTACAGCATGTTGCTGCCCACCCACCCCCTTACAAACTGCTATCCAAGCTACTCTCTCTCCAGAATGCTGCTTTCTGAACTGATTACTGGTAGCTATATGCTAGGATGGTAATCACTTACTTGATGAAACAGTTTGGATGTTTCATTCCAAAGGTTTATCTTCCTTTGATGGAAATGCATAAAATACCTTCCTATTTACATTCAGACAGATTTCATACCAGTGGAGTTGTACCCCAAAGCTGAGTTATGGCTGGATTTTAATACAGTGTGGCAGAACCTCCAGGCATCAAAAAAGTGCTCATATGACTAGCCTTTAGTAGCATAAAGTGCCATGTGACAAGCTACAGTGCTATACCACAAGTCTCTGTACTACATCAAGGTAGCCATCATACAGAGGTCCTTTCATACCACAAAAGGATACCAGGTAAACAAATACCAGCATATTTTCTAAGTGGTTACAGTTACCAGTAAGTATCAGAGCTCCACAAGGCAAATAACTTTAAAGTCTCCTATGACCGCACTTAATGTCCCCCTACTTTTCTGTATACTCATCTGTTAAGCCAACTCAGTACTACTGCAAACTACTTACTGAATTTGTCTAATAAAGCTGTCTAACCATAATTACCAGGACAGAAAAATTGTATAAAATTGTATCCAGTGCTTAATGTTGAATGATATTTCATTTAAGAGTAGCAGCTGAACAAATTAGTTATTTTGATTGATTAGAAATGATAAATATAAATATGCTGCAAACAGTTTTATTTCCAGTCAGACATAGCTGCCATTAAATTGGATCCCCACTACAATTTCTTGGCATACATTCTAATACTTAGAGACACATCCTGTAAATGCTTATACCAAACTGCATTACTTAATATCATATTTCCAATAGTTCCCTAGCAAACATACAAACAGTCAGATACTACTACTACCAATTGGCCAGTTCATTCCTGCCTCAGCAGAGAGTGCCATGAGCTCTGCAGTCTGGCTAAGAATGTGTCGTTAGCAAAGAATAAGTCTTTGGCCAGTGTTTCAAAACTGACATCACATATGAAAGGTGTGGTCTGCAAATCAATAAGCTAATATTCTGCATTAGTACTAGCATGTGTAGCACTCGTGTCAGTGGCTGGCAACATCCAACTCATTAGGTTCAACACTTGGATAAGTAGCTGGTGTCATTCTAGGGAGATCCAGTTTGTATCATCCTGGGATGAGATGATTGATTAGACCTCCTTGCTTTGCAACTGTCAGCTTGCATCACTCATTCAAGGGGTTCTGCATACTGGGTAAAGCTTTTGTTGCCCCATCATGCCTTTATTAGGCAGATTTCATATTAAGGATATCCTAAATTAACAAATGTATGTAAACCCAAATTGGTGACCATCCAGATGGATCTTCTCAATGCCAGCAGTCAACTACCTAAACAGGAGACACTTCCATATATGTATAGTTGCTGAGACATGGTTCAAATGGAAACAAAGTACTCCTTCCTTGCCTGAGTTTTGTGTTTATCATACAGTTAGACTCACTATGAAATGTGGTGGAATGTTCATTACTGAAAATATTCTTTCAAAAGGCATATCCAGAAACTCTCATTGTGAACTCATAGAGCAACAGTTTAGCTTAGGAAAGTTGAACTTCCAATAATAAGGAAGCCTCATACAATTATACAATGAAATCTCTAAATTTACCCACTATACTTCCATTGTTGACCCTAGTTAGGCTGTCAATTAAAAGGACGTTTATGGTCCTGTAGACAAAAGCATAGACATAGCAGTCTCAGCTTTCCAAGATGGCTGCACACTGATTAACAGCTTAACTTCAAGCCTGCCACTTTGAAAAAAAAACTGAAAGACAAGGGACAAAAACTTTGTCACTTTTAGTAAATTCAGTATCAACTCACAACAAAAAGCTGGAAAAATGGAAGAAGCTTTAACTAGATATTCAAATGAGCTGATAAAACTGGAAAAATTAAAGGTTGAAAACCAAGAAAAGGATGGCTTTGTTTGAGACTGTTCAAGAAGAGATGTTTAAAAAAATGGTGGAATTAGAGGATAGAGCACATAAAGAAAATCTGAGATTTTATGCTGTGACAGATATTCTAGAAAGAGCAAACTGTATTAATTTTATGAAGGCATACATAAGCAACTGGACACATATTCCACAGCCTGAACTATTATCTGAAATGGCACACCATGTGTATGCTCCAAATCTGGCCATGAGAAAGCAGCCAAAAACCACTATTAATAAACCTACCAGCAGAAAGAGTTGATCCTGACAAAACTGTGGCAAAAGGACAAATTATTAAAAGCTGGAGACAGTAGAGTGTGGGAAATGATTATTCACTGTACACCAGGCAGAAGAAAAACAATTGTATTCCTTCAGTCAGAGAATGTTGAGATGCAGGTATAATATTCAATCTGCTGTATCCAGCTGTCTTCAGAATATTTTTTTCCTGGAGGATCAAAGTCATTTTTGATGCAGAACAGGCCAAGTAGGGAATACAAAAGCTTGTTCAACAAAAAGTGAGCCATCAAGCAGATGAGGACTCTGCTTCTCATTCTTCTGACAATACTTTGCCAGTGAAATCTTTTCCACTGTTCCAAAAGAAAATGCTTGATAGACAGAGAAAAGCATAGGAGTTGAATGGAAGACTTGGGAGTACCTTGGAATTGAACTGGAATATGGAGCTGAGAGATGGAGGTGAACAAGAAGAAGACCAGCAACACTGAAATTAGTGAATAATTGTGTGACTGTAAAGCATCTATCGCATTTGTGAAATGTATAAAAAAACTAGAAAGTGTCAACTTTTGTTGACTTTGTTAAGCTTGTGGAGCACTGAAAGGTATTTGTCTCACTTCATATCATTAATGTTTGGAAGAACACTGAAGGGAGGGGAAGAGGGAGGAAAAAGGTAACTGTAAGTAAAACTATTTGTGTTTTAACAGTATTTCTATGAACTTTTTGATGATATAAATTGCTTTATAGTAAAGCATTTTTAGTTGTTCTTGTATGTGATAAAGATACTTAATCAAATGGATACATTTTTTATTCTTACTTTTCCATGAAGACAAGCTGATAACAGGGCAATACAAAGCCAGAACATTGGTTTCTTCAAGGCTAAATGTTAATGCTTTCTAAAAGTGTGCAAGTCGTTTTTCACATCTGGAAGGGAATAAAGATATAAAAAGAACAAAAACTAATTAGTGCAAGTAGAACACAAGGTCTTAGCATTGATAACCTCAAGTTTAAGTTAATTAAGGCATTTTTTTGCAGCTGTCTATCTGGGGTGGTTGTTCCTGTTAGGAGGTTTAAACTTCATTAATTGAATATGCACATGAGTGTTTTCCTTAAAATAAAAAATCTGTGACATGAGTTCCAATGTTGATGATAAGAAAAACTGTGTAAAGGATTAACCTGCCAAACATTAATGTGTGTATGTATCACAAAATCCAGAAGCAGACATTCAAAAAAGCAGTCATATATATAATACATGGGAAGGATGACTTCTTAACATAATGGCAACACTTTCCATATTATCTTGGGATGTGAATGGTCTCACAGGTATAGGGAAAAAGGAAATAATGTTTAATTATTTAAGAAATGCAGAGTGGTAATAGCAATGCTACAGGAGACACATTTGGAAAGATCTGCACGTGTGAATTTGATAAAGAAAGGATTTCAGGATGGGTATTTAGCAAAATATTAGGGACAAAGGAATAGAGTAGTACTGTTATTTATTGCTAGAGGAGCTCTAACAGTGATAGAAAAGGAAGAAAAAGATAATAATTGTGGCAGTAAGAGGCTACTGGCAAGGGATGAGGATTATTCTAGCATATATATATATATATATATATATATATATATATATATATATATATACCACCTAAAAATATTATTATAGGGCTTAAACATTGAGAGATATAATCTTTCAGCAAGGAATATTATTTATAGGTGGTGACTAGAATTTGATTTACAACAGTGAGGATACATCTGGGGCCCTAGAAGAGATAATATAATAAAAGAGGGTAAATTTTCAGAGAACTTTTTGATAATATTTGTTATAGAAGATGTGAATTCAGTAGTAGGAATTCAGAGAGAATTTATATATTATTCCTCAGGGTATAATAACTTGGCTAGACTAGACATTTAATTGAAAACTTTAACACACATCCAATAATTATTTCAGATCATGCACACATAATTACTAAGATAGAAATGCAGGGTAATGAAGTAAAGACACACAGGCACGTCTCTATCTACCTGTTAAAAAGAGAGGAATTTAAGGAGTGGGTAGTGGACATTATTCAGGAGTTATTATGGAACATAGAAAGCACTTCAGAAATTATAGCTACTGAATGGCATAAAAATAAAAGTGAAGTATAAAAATAGGACAGAAGTCAAATAAAAAGCGATATAGTTAAGAAGTAACAAGAATTATTTTGAGGGGCTGACAAAGGTTAATGTATTACATAATAAGGGGAATCTCACCAAACAAGAAGAGGCACAACTGCAGAATGTTAAAGTGAAAATAAGGGAGTACCTAGGTAATATGCTTGAGTTTAGAAAGACTGCTGTTAAACAACAGTTTTTTGATAACAACTCCAGAGCACAAAAACATTTGGCACAATGACTTAGGATGTTTTGTTTAACAGTATTTTAAAAGGAGGGGAAGCACCAACATTCTGGAAGGAAGCTGTGGTGGCTGTAATGGCTATAGGCAATAACGGCCCATCAGATCCAGCTTTATATTGGCCCATTTTAATTTTAAACCATGAAGTGTTTATGTCTAATGTCTAAAAGGATGGCAAAGGTGTTCCCAAAATTGATAGTTATAGATTAATGTGGTTTTGTGGGAGGGAAGCAAACATTTAAAACATTACTAGAACAATGATCCAGAAGGAAGTACAATTTAAGAAAATGCAGCTGTTGTTGTTGGGTCTTGATGCAGAGAAAGCATTCAAGATAGTAAGCTGGGATTTTATGAATAGGGTAATGTAAGCATTTGCATTCCTTGATACAATAATGTGAATTATGAGAATATATGAGGGCTTGGAGGCAAAAAACAAAGTGTTAAGGTTCCTTTCTGACAAGTAGTGTCTGATCAGAGGAACCAGGCAGGGATATCTTCTTTCCCCTTTGTTATTTGGATTATATTTAGAACAAGTGGCAAAGAAAATAAAGGACTCTGAAATTCAAAGATATAATTGGCGTGGTATTTAAGAAAAGTCGGCTTTATTTGCAGATGATATTATTTCATACATGATAGAACCAGAAAAAGACATCTCAGTGTTGTAGAACATTCCAAGACAGTTCCAGTTTGTTTTCAGGATATCAAATTAATGTAGATATAACAAAGGCTATAGCTGTAAAATATGCACCCACACATGAATTGGTTCAGCAATATTGTAACAGAGATAAAAGAATAGGAAGTGGGATCTTTAAAAAGGTGTAGGAGTAAATTGCATAAACATTGAAATTGCATGAACTATACATGCACAAAAATATTTTAGAGGAGGAATGAGGTTTAAGAGAAGGCTGGAATTGAACAATTTATTTAATGTTGGTTTGATTATATTGTATAGAACAATATATGTGATGTATAGTGTTTGTAAATGTGAACTTGTTAATATGGTTTGATTACATCTCTATAAATATAAGTTTGCCTATATCATGAGTGATAATCCAGTAAAGGTGTTTTTTAAAAGAATATATTCCAGTGGATTCTTTAACTTTTTTGGTCCAGGGAGTTCTAATTTATGAAATGCATGAATTTTTGGGAACAACAAACATTTATGATATAGATATCCCAGTTTATCAATGGGTATTTAAAGTCTCCCAGGATGATGGAGTTCCCGTGTATTCATCCATAACATTTAGGAATTGAACATGGTTTTCTTGGGAGCATCACGGTGGGTCTAATAACAAGCTGTTATCTAGCAGATGTTTTTACTTAGTGTGATTTGTATCTCAATAAATTTGGTTTGTGGTTCTCTAGAAATCTGTTTTAAGGTAATGAGGGCTTTAACAAAAATGGATACTCCATCACAGGTTCTATTGGGTCTAAAGGAACAGTGGAGCATTTTCTGTATTATGAAATCAACTTTCAGTAAAAATAAACACAAGAAATTGCTCCAAATGTATGTGGGGCCTCAATATCAGGCAGTTATGTGGGGACTCAATATCAGGCAGTTTGTTATTTAGACTCCATGCTTTGAGCAGTGCCACTTTGATATTATCCAGTGCTTGAGTTATTTTGTTTGCTATGTTGAGAGATCCATCAGCTGGACGCTACATAAAAACACACTATGGGAGCAGCAATTACTTTAGCCAGTATGTGGAAGCCTTGGAATGAGAGGTTCAAGCAGTTCTTGGACAGGCAAGTATGGCTGTGCAACAACTCATCCTAAGTTGACATATACTGCCCCCTAATTTATTCAACCAGTTGCTGAAACCAGTCCTTTCTTTTTTTTTATACCTCGGCAACATTGTTGGAGAGCTCTGAAATGTCTCTGCATATCCCTCAGGAGTTTGCATGCCAGGTCATTTACATCCAGATAGACTAACGCATGTCACAGTTATAGTTGTTTGGCTTAAGGATATTGATGGCTCTTGAAACATTAAAGATCTTGGCTCTTGCAAAGACAACTCACTGCCACCCTATTTTTGTCCAGCCTTGTGAGGCTAGAGTATGTGTGCCTGACTATGGAGTCACCATTACATTCTTATTAGTAGAAGATTTATGAGTACTGAGTTTATGGTGAGTTATTTCCTGATGAATGTCAGCTATCTTTATAGTAGTATATGTTGTGCTGTTTGATTTTCACTGAGTCCAATTTTGTCATACCTCTGATGTTTAGGCAACAATATTTTTACAAGTCTCAGCATATTATAAATTTCTAGGTATTTATGTGGAGTGCTGTGAGGGTGTGTGTTGCTCACAGACTGTGTTCATTTGTTAAAGTGATGCCACCATCTTAACAAAATATTTGCATCTGTCATGGATATTTAGAAGCAGGATAATAGTTAATTATCTGTGAGCTTCAGACAATTGCTACATTGCCTGATTATAAAGCTGGCTGGCATTTAGTCCAAGAATATAAAAATATAGGCTGTAGAGACTTGTTTGTATGGTATCTGACTTGCTTGAATGCTGGTTTTCTTTAGTAAATTCTTATCAGTGGAATATAATACATTTTAGTAAGTACAATAAAATATTTTCAGTATATAAATAAATATTGGTCGGGCTCTAAGATAGAAATAGATAAACTAATGTAACTTGGTCCAGGTAGCATCTTAGAGTTGCCTGCAAGGTATGGCTTTTTTTAGGCTTGTAGAGAGTAAAACGTCATCTGAGGTGCCTGTTTATATCGAGTACAGCTTTGCACAGCACTGTGAGATGTACAGCTCTGTAAAGTATAACCAAACTAGGAATTCAAAGAAACCAATGAAAAAACAGTTTTTGGCCTCGGCCAACCAGCTTCCTAGAAGCATCAATAGTTAATCCTGTCAGACTGCCCACACACTTGAGCAAAACTGTAACCATAACTAAGTTGCAAGTAGTTAAAATGGAGAGACAAGCAGTAGGTTTAACACAGAAAACACTATAGCAGTTAATAAATCAGTCTGGTGACTGCACAAACAGTAACGAAGTTGTAAGTACCACGACAATCCTCCCCTATATCTACCTACTCCCCATCTTGGACCCTGCGCACCACTAACCAGCAACTTTTGGAAATATACCATCTAAAAAAATGTGGGAAAACTACTGTATAAAAGCTTCCTTGCCCAAGCTTGGAACAAACTTCCTGTACACATTCATTCCATTATCCACCCTGTACACTTTAAAAAAGAGCTTAAACCTCACCTTCTCAACTCCAAGACTTGTCCATGCCATGACCCCATCTAAACTCTTCTTCTCCCTCATTTCATATTTCCTCTTCTTGCATATTTATTCTATTTATCTACCCTTCTTTTAACTAGCAATCCTTCTAGGCATGGGTGCCCACAGGCAGGTGCAAGGGGGTGCACTTGCACCCCCCTGGAACTGACTGGCCGAGAAATTAATTTTATTTTTATTTAAAAATAAACATTTTTTTTTTTAAAGGGCGTTCCTATTTAAGAACGCCCTTTGCATCCATAGGCGCCAGAACCATAGAAGACCCATGCGTGCATTGCACGCTAACGTAAATTCAAACACAAAAGTGCGCGAAGGTTGCCAGAGTCACAGTGATCCATTTATGCACTGCCATTTTTGTTTATATGCAGGCTGACTGAGGTAAGGATTTTTCTGCCAGAGAAGTGATCCGTTTTGTTTATTTATATACGGCAGAGGAACGTACCTTATGTGGGATCTTAAAACGTTCATGGTCCTTGAAGTTTCACACACCGAAAAGGGTCTGTAGACTGTTACACTTTTAGCTGATACCCATTGTAAAAAGAAATCATATTAATTAAAATATCTATGTCCTTCCTAGCTGAAGTTGTTTGTAAGATCTTAGTTTGTGTTCCACATTATGATGGCTAATGTACCTCATTTTGGAGATGGAAGGTTGAGAGCTATGCTCATACTACCTTCAAAAACATAGACTAAAATGTCTGAAGCTCCTGTTCTTAATTTATGTTGCTATGGGGACAGCATCAAGATGGCATAGGGTTGAGTGTCAACGTCTTGTGGAGAGAAACTTAAAAGAGTAAAGCAGTGTTTGATATAATCAGTACCAACTTAAAATGTAGGAGAAAGTTTACTTTTTAATTTTAGTCTGCAACAGAATCTTGCTGACATATGGATATGTCACAGAAATGCTCATATTTAGTCCAAAATGCTAAATATATGGTTTTGTGATTGTTGGGAAGTTTCCTTTTGCAGAATGATGCAAAGACCGTTGCCGTTTTCTAATCGTTATGCATATCCTTGTTATTACATCGGAATAATTATGAAATAATGTAATCTTTTTCTTGCTCCATTTAATGTGGATGAAGTGTAAGTGTTTTTCTTATATTTAACAGCCCTACTTACATATTTACAGCCCTTTATGTAAGCCACGCTGTTATTGTAAACATGAAGAACTAAGGAACAAGTGTTGTCAATGCCCAGTCTTGGCTTGTGCTGTGTTGTTTTAGTTGATATGCAGGCAGAAGTGCTCTGTTGTTTTTGGATTCATCTCTATGCAGACTCCATTTACTAAGGTGTGTGTGTTAATCTCTATGCAGGCTTATGCTGGGTTGGTTTATGCACTGCTGTTTTAGTTTATGTGCAGGCAGAAGTGCTCCATTTTTCTAAGGTCCATTGTGTTTGGATTAATCTCTATGCAGAGATTCCATTTACTAAGGGGCATGAGTGTGGATTAATCTCTATTCAAAGATTCCATTTACTAAGGGTGTGTGTGTGTTTGTAAGAGGGAGGGAGGGGTGTATGGGGGGTCATACCTCACAATTATCCAGATTTTTGCCTCATATTTTCAGATTGTTTCTCATAAAATTGTGTTATTTCTGGCAAATCACTGAAGACTGAAGTTGAGTTTTAGATGTCATATCCTCAGAAAATGCATACTAATGCAAACAATTTTGTTCTATCCATTTTCTAAGGAGGTCGGGGGGATGTATGTGTGTGACTCATACCTCTAAAATGTACAGATTTTCACAGAGGCTGATGTATGTGTGTGTGAGAGAGAGTGAAATGCCCTATTTAGAGTTAGCAGGTGGAATTTATTTTCAAGGAATTGTGAGTTTTAAGGGAAAAGAAGTTTACTACTGCTCATGCTAAGTCTGCTTAAAATGTGCAACTGTTTTGTTTAACAAATGGTATCACTAGTGTGGTGTAGAATTTCAAAACAGTCTTAATAGCATAGCAGGTAGCATTCTTGCATCTTGATGTAGAGGGCTGTAGGTTGTACTCCCACTGCATGTAGATTTGTATTTTAAGGGGGTGGAGTGCTGCAGTCCTGAGTATGTCCTCCTTTGGATGAGATGCCTAGTAACTATGAACCTGTGTTTCCGCTTGCCACTTATTCCTATTGCAATATACAAGCTTAGCATTTTTTTAAATATAACATAGGCAATTTATTGTTTAAGAGGAGCAGGCACTGAATTTGTAGATGAAACACTGAAATATAAAGCTGTTTTCTAGCAACAACCTCTCCGTTAGTTTCAGATCTCTTTAATGTGAAATTATTCAGATGACTTTTACTTCTGCAGAGATTGTGCATATTGACTGATATTGGTGGATTATTATGATTGATGTTTAACTGGCCTTTTATGGTTGAAATGTTCTGAATTGGGCAATTTGTCATTATTGGTTCATATGTTTTGTTTCATTGCTTACTGGAAAAAATGTTTAAAACTATGAAACACACTCTCTAAGTGGTGCTGTATTAACAAGGGATATAATTCAATTATTATATATTATAATTAATACAATCAGGAAGATTAATCAAAGCAGTTATGCATAGTTTTGAAATATGTGCAAAGGGCCTATGATTTGAAAGCAGTCCAAAGGTAAACTTAACCTGCCACTGGCCAGATGCATTTTCTTTGAATGTGGGTTTCAATGCTGTTTCAGTGAATGCGAGTCTCAAAGGTAGAGAAGTTTTAATGCTAAGTCTGTTTTCATTGTAAGACTATTGCTTTGTTTAAGTTTAGCAAATGTCTATCAGTGTTTGTGCTATAAAATAGGAAGTTACTAGGCTATTGGCCCTGAGGCCCTAAAATTTGAAATAAAAGTTGTAAATTAAAACCAAATATCTGTAATCATTGTAGAAGTAAAGCATAAAACAGTATGCACATCGATAGTTTTGAACAGTGTTTATGGCAACTGGGGAGAAATAGCCAAGTAATGGGATACTGGAATGGCTGTGTGTGTGTGTGTGTGTGTGTGGGGATGGTGGTGGTGAAGGGGGCGGGGTTGGGTGGTGCTTTTAAGGGGGCGGGATTGGGGCGGTGCTCCGGGTTTGCACCCCCCTGCAAAAAATCCTGCGGGCTCCCTTGCTTCTAGGTGTTTACCTATTAAACTCAACCCATCTAAAATGAAGGGTCTATATTATATCATCGAACGCTTAAAAAGCAAACGCTGATTGATCGACCTAATTTAAGTGAAAGCTTACAATCTCAAACTGTCAGATCAGTGATTTTTTTTCCCAGGGGAAATAAATTGCTGATCCAAAACACATACACACAACACAAGCACACCAAACAAACAGAAATCCACACACATACACCTAAAATCTGATACCTAACCCTACACTAAACTATGCACACACCACTAACTACCCACTTACCTTAACCCAAACCCTAACCCTAAGGTCCGTCACTATCGCACACTCACCTCACCTGCTCCCTAACCCTAACTCACTTAAATCCACCCTAACCCTCATGTCCACTCAATCGCACACACACCTAACCCGAGCCCTAACCCTAACTCACCTAAATCACCCTAACACTCACATCCACACAATTGCACACTTACTTGAATCTGACCGGTAACTTTCCACCATAACACTGAAAATACCAAAGCAACAGAAACGGACAACCGAATTCTTTCCCTAGGAAAAAATTTGAGTTTCTGCTGCTTCGATATTTTGCAGTTTCGCAAAAATAAGTTCGATCAATCAGCGTTCGCTTTTTTAAGCGTTCGAGGATATAATATAGACCCTAAAATGAAGACTAGAATATTGCAATGTATATTCTTTCTTTATCTCCTTCTTTGTATGTGCAACTTTTTGATTTACTATGTGCTTTTTTCATACTGTCTACTTATTCATTGTTGTACTTAAAATTTTTTGTACTATCTTGAAGTATGAATGAATTACACACACTGCAAAATATTGATTGTAAATTTTAATCTGAAATGTCTTTGCAATCTGTATGTCTTTGGAATCTGGAGCTTTTCTCCTCAGGTCTCCACTGAAAATGGGCTTCTGGCCCAGTTGGACTAACCCGGTTAACAAATGTCAATAAATAAAATAAATAAGTAAAGTAGTTTAATGGAGGTAAAGCAGTAGACTTAACTCCAGGAAACAGTGCATGACTTTAATTAGCCAGGACACTGTAGAAACACAACACTTTGACTTTCGAGCAAATAATATAAATCAACAAAACCTATTAAAATACCATTAAAATGCTGAAATTAACAGAATTACAATAAGTGAAAAAAGTAAAGTACTTTCTTCTTTTTTTAACTTTGAAATAAGGTCAAAATGCAGCTTTTTGCTTATTCCAGCTCACATGCACTGAGCACAACCTTCTGAAGTCTTAAGGAAAAGACACCAAACAAACCTCAGTCAGCCCAATATAGCTGAGCGAAGAATTCAAAGAAACTGATGAAAAAATAGCTTTTGGCTTCAGTCGATAATTCTAGCTTCCTAGAAACAGTAGTAGCATATCATCTCCCACAGGATAATCACTACTTTCTTTCAGACTGCCCACACACTTGACCAAAACTGTAACTAAGTTGCAATCAGTTAAAAATGTAGGGAAAATAGTTGATTTAACATAGGAATCGCTACAGCAGTTAATAAATCAATCAGGTGACTTCACAAACATTACTTAAGTTGCAAGTAATTAAAATACAGGTAGAAACAGCAGGTTTAACACCTGGGAACATTACAACACTTAAATTAGCTAGGTGGCTGTAGAAACACCATACTTTAACTTTCCATTAAATTATATAAAACATTAAAAAAACTGTTAAAATATTACCAAAAATGAATAAATCAACAGGAGACAAGTGCAGAAGAAATAAAGTACTTTCCTGACTTTGGAATAAGGTCGAAATACCACATTTTATTTATTCCAACACTTATGCATTGAACGCAACCTGCTGAAGTCTTAAGGCAAGCAAGCCTCTGTCAGAGCATTGTAGTTAAGATAAGAATCATTTAGAGAAGCCAATGGGAAAGTAAACCCAGGTTCCAAGAAACAGAAGTAGTTTATTCTCTCCTACAAAGTAATCACTATTATCTATGCCTCTGTAGATGTGTGTGCGTTTGATGTATATATACACGTGTACGTCATATATATATATATATATATATATATATATATATATATAAAATATTTATATAACTTATATTTTGAAAATAAAATACTTCATCCAATAACAATTACATATGCTATACCAACTTTGATACATTTGGTGGAAGAACTATTTTATATCAAAAGTATAACAAATATGTATATACTGATAATAATAAAACAAATACAAAATTCAATAGATATCCCATTGTCTAAATGCAATAATGTTCTCCAGGGTGGGGTTTACAGAAAAATGATGGACCTTCCAAGTGCTGTCGGGCCTCATAACACTTCTAAGCAGTACATTATTTCCCTGTAATGACCACCCAGTCAAACATTGTTATCTGCATAGTAAATGAATATTTATTTTCAAGCTTGTAATCATTTAAATATTTTAACAAAGAGATTAAGACTGTATCTGTAGCTTTCACATTTATTTGCGTCACCATCATCTGGCACAAGGACATCTCTGGACACAGCTCAGGCAGTTTTGTTTCTGGTATTTTTATCTTTATTATGATACCCAGTGCTAAAGAATGTAAGATGCTATCAGATTAATTTAAACGATTAAAGAGTGTCAATGGATGCAGAAATCACAACTGTGACTTGGAATCTGATATAGAGCAGATAGTGACTGTTGTCAGTCTGAAGTTAAATGGCTGAGATGCCTGCTTCTGTTTAAGGTGTCATTCAATTTTTCCTATGGAAAAGTTTATTTGAAATGTGCTTATCTATGTGTTGCAAATCATCTGTATATTTCAAAACTTAGAAAGGTGTCTTATATTTTTGTCTTAAATGGTAGTATTATAATATTTTCAGCATTTCTGAAAATCATATTGCTGCTATAATAGGTCCTATACAATTTGTATCTGATTCACCCCTTTTGTTTTTTTTTTTCTAGGCACTGTCCATCTTTGACATGAATTGTTTAATTTTTGGAGTAACACCAGGGAGAGTTATAGTCTTCATATGAATATGCATGTGTTTAGTAGCTTTAGAAGAATTTATTTAAAAAAATAGGCAGGCATCATCAAATAACAGAAGGTTATTGATCTGTATCCAGTCCATATGTTATAGCTGGTGACCTACAATCTCAGTGATTAACTTCTTGATATTCTGGCTTAATGTGTTATATACAAAGTGTTTTATGAATCCATACAGCTTAGGCAGGTCTATATCATATATTCGAAATTCCAAAATGTCAAACATCATATGTTCGAACTTGGAATTTCGAATATTGAAAACACTGAATGCTCAGAATAGTGAAATTTTTTCCCAGGGAAAAAATTTGCTGGTCCGAGAAACACACACCCAACACAAGCACACCAAAATAAATAAACCACACACATACATTTAACAAAACCCAACCCCACACTAAACCACACATACATTACTAACTATCCACTTACCTTAACCCGCACCCTAACCTTAAGGTCTGTAACTATCGCCCACATACCCTACAAATCTATACACAAACAAACTAATTAATACACACACATACAGTTAACAAAACACAACCCTACACTACGCCATACATACATTACTAACTATCCACTTACCTTAACCCGCACCCTAACCCTAAGGTCCGTAACTGTCGCACCACAGTGGAGGAAATAGCAAAGCCATGGAACAGCCCACCAAAATCTTGCCCCAGATAAGATTTCGATGTTCCGGGGCTTCGCTATTTTCACCATTTGCTATTTTGGGTTCGATGTTTTCAAATTCGGCATTGTACCTCTTCGGAATTTTGATATAGACCCAGCTTAGGCAGATAGCACCTTAGGGAATCTGAAAGTGCATCTTTGTTTACAAAGTGTTATGCATTTTTGGTAAGGATTCATTTGAGATCACTGGTTACTATAGCACTTTTGCCATAACTAGTAAGAACCGTGATTAGCTGGTAATACCAAAGAGTTATAATTTAGTGCTTTTGATGGAGGATTATATCAGATTTGTAAATAAGGCTTGGTTCACATAACAGTTCAGGATAGCTGAAAAGAGGTATCAAGATATGCTTCAACAATTTCAATGTTTTACTGGAGACTAAAGTCACAGCCCAGGCCACAAAACTCATACTCCAGACTACTTGGTGTCTAAAAGGTATAGCGCTAGGTATATGCTTAGTAAGTGACAATGCCCACCCCTTTTACTGAAGTTAAGATCCATACATGGGCTTATTATCCACTTACACATATGGCTAAATAATCCCTCTACTATAAGTTATGACTAATGCACTTTTACAGTGGTTATGATTTCATACATTGAACTCTATTATATATAAGTCCAGAATGTCTGAGAGGTCCATTAGCAATTTGCCCAAACCACAAATATTTATAGCCACTAACTAGTTAGGGACTGACTTCAGTTTGACTATCACCACTCAGATGAGCATTATTCAAGTCAAAAGTTTCAAACAGATCTGTTGTAGATTTCAGTCGACTGGAAATTGATTCAAGTTTGGAAAATGCATGTGAAGTCTTCTGAGACTTCACCAAATCTTGTTCCAAGGACTGATTTGTCTCTTTGTCTCCAGTTGTGGCACCATATCTGGTAATTTCTGTAAATAGCATTGATTTCTTCCATATGACTGCATACTGTCATATTGACTGATATATGATATTGGTTGATTAGGGTGACCAATAATTATGGCTTGAAATGGCACTTCATGTCCAAGATCAGAATTTTGGGCCATCCTAACCTTTTTCTTCTTCCTTCAAAACAGATATATATATATTTTTTACAGTTTTATTGTAAAATATCTCTTTTGACTGTCAGTTAATTAACAGCTCTGACACTGGTTGTCCACTATCATAAACTGGTAATAAGGAATAAAGTATGAAGCGTGAACTGGGTGGCTCTGAACTCAACCATCTATCCACTGGGAGTTATGGTCGCAAAAGTTCTGCTGATTACAGAACTGCATTTTAGTACTCAAGTAATAAGGACAAATAGTCTGTATGAGTAGTCATACCTTTTCATGATTTTCCTTATTGTCTAGACCATTATTTACTTGACCATTCAATTGAGAAAATATATGAATGAGTACTTTACAAATAATACTAAACCATCTAGTTATCCTAGTGTTACTGTTAATTGTTAATTGCAGTATGAGAATTCCATACACCCATGCATTAGACTAAAAGCAGTAAGAAAGGCTGTCATAAGTATGACATCTAACTGTTCAATGGGTAAGGATGGTATCCAAGCCATCCTTATAAAAACTGTTAAGGATGACTTGATAAAGCCATTGTTTAAAGTACTGAATACATTAATAGAAACGAGATAGGTTCCTTAGGACTGGAAGTACTCAAATGTTGCTTCTATTCATAAAGGGGTCATCTACTGATATTAGGAACCATAGACCAATAAGTATGATCTCATTAGTTAGTAAATATTTTGAGAGGTGTCTTCTTGTATGCTATAATTGAGTCTGCAGCATATAGCCAAAGTATAGACATCACACAGCATAGTTTCATTAAAAAGATTAATGTTAACCAGTTTAATTTACTTTAATTTAATTTCATAAACTAGCTGCAATAGCCAACAATGTGAGTTTGACTGTTGAAATAGGATATCATGATTTGGTAAAAGCATTTGATACTCTGCCTCTCATTAAAAATGTATCAAACACGTCACTAAAATAATATCAATGCTTACTTTGTATGGTAGAGTAATAACTGGTTAACAAAAATAAACCAGCAAGAAGCTGTCCTTGGAGATTATTTCACAAAAAAACTGTTTATGCTGGAGTATCTCAGAGTTCTGTTCTGCATCTGGTATTGTTTGGTTTAGCTTTTGGATCAGTTCCACAGCATGATACATGATTGGTTATAAAGTATATAGATGACTGCAGAAAAAACATTGTTCTGAACTGACATGCAGATAACACCACCTTGGACAAATATCTATTGGATATCTCTTCTTGGATAATGAAACTATATTGAATTTCAGTGCAGGAGAGTGCAAACTCATTGTTTTAGTGGGGAGAACTATCTTCTTTACAAGTTATGCTGAATAACTCATAACACTGACTTTGGATATTAAGTAATATAAAGATCTAAAATTATATTTGCTTCTACTTTTTATTTAATGATTACATTATATAACTTAAACATAAATCAATGAGTGAAGCATGAGTATTATTTAAAAGTATTGTTTTATTTGATGCAGGTAGAATTAATACAGTTCTAGTCTCCGTATATACTCTCAAATTAAAAACAAAAATTTGGAGATAGTTTAGTGGAAATTTGCTAAGTTTATTCATAGCATTACACATTAAATATCATCAGAGACTGGAAAGGTTTAACCTATTTACTATTCAGTGGAGGAATGTTTGAGGCGAGCTTATATTAGCATGCATGATTTATAATGAAGCACTGATGACTGTTTTTGAGCTTCAAATATATACTAATCCTAAGACACATATGCAAAAGATCATGGCCATCTTAATGAACTTGAGTAAGAGACATTGACATAATCAATGTATTACTTAAAGTTATTCCATGTCTCTAGAACGAACTGCCTTATTCTATAAGGGCATTTGGAAACAAAACTCAATATAAAAACAATTACACAAATGTGTTGGTAAGTATGTTTGTGACATTAGTTTGAGACAGTCGGAGTTCTCTGATGGCCAAATGGCCCAAACAGCAGATCATGAATCTATAAACCAATAAACTGTACGTTATAGCTGATTTGATATTATATGTGAGAATTCCTACAATACAGCAACAAAAGCTGTAATTTCTGAGTTAAAAATCATGGACCATTATCAAATGTTACTTCTTTTGGCATTCCATGTCTTAAAACTATGGACATCAGAGCTGTTACCAGTAATTATGCGTGGTATCTCTTTTTCGGTCAGCTATCTTTTTATTGCATTTTGCAATCTATAAAGAACACACAAAAAAAAAAAAAAAAAAAACAAAAGAAAATTAAGCAACTGGCCTACCAGGTAGCCAGAATATACAAACTTACACAAATCAAATTAAATTAAAAGAACCAAATTAAACAGTTTGCAAACTATTTTAAACAGAATGCAAGAAGTTCCTCAAGTACAGCAATTACATATATCATAAAAATCTTGGTCCAAGTTATAGTAGGTCCATGATAATTTGATGTCAACTTCTATATGATACTTTCTAGTCCATGATTTTTTTTTATCTTGGGAGTCAGCCTGTATGCTCTTAAATGCTTAGTTATATAGGAAGTAAATTCATCCACTGAACAGTTACATAGAGTAATTCAGACAGTGCTATATTCAGTAATATAGAATCTTTACTTGTGAGGTCAACCCAAAACTTAAAGTGCTCTGCTTTCAGAACAAGACATGTATTAATACCAATATAATCATCACAATTATATATTGAATACAAGATGGTTTCCTCTTATGTGGTACTTGAATTCATCAAAGGTTCCAACACAAAAACATGTGCATGTTTCAAGAAATAAAAAACTACAATAAACTTGATTTGAGTTGCGAGAGTTTATTTATTTATTGACATTTGATTACTGCAAAAGTTCCACTGGGTAGGTACCCATTTTCATTAGAAGCCTGGGGAGAAAAGTTTCAAAGTTTTATCAGAATCACATTTATTGGCCAAGTATGCACTCATACAAGGAATTTGACTCCAGTTTCAGTGACTCTCCAAGTATGAATTACATAAACGACATACATTCAACTATTAAGAACAAGACAAATGACATACATGCACCTATTAGGAACAAAACAAAAAAGTAAACACACACATATATATATATATATATATATATATATATATATATACATACACACACATACAAGGTACAAATTGCAACTCGTGCAAGAAATATTGAAATAAACTCTGAAAGAAACAATTATTGACAATATGTAAACAATACTGCAGAATTCTCAGAGGCTTGGAAAAAAGAATACCCCAACCTAATAAGCTGAGCTAACCGTTTATGAACTTGATTGCCTGTGGAGGAAAAAAACTGTTTTTATATCTGCTTGTTTTGGTGTGTATTAATCTATAATACCTGGCTGAGAGTAATAGTTAAAAATATGGCGGCCTGGATGTGAAGCATCAGTGATGATCTTCCCTGCCTTTTTCATGACTCTGGAATAGTACAGGTCCTGTAAGGAGGGCAAACTAGCACCAATGATATTTTTGGCAGACCTGTCTATTCGATGTAACCTATTAATGTCATGATTAGACAGAGATCCAAACCACTCTGTTATGGATGAGCCAAAAACAGACTCAATGACTGCTGTATAGAACTGAATCGACAGTTCCTGTGGGAGGTTGACCTTCCTCAGCTGTTGCAGAAAGTACATTTGCTGTTATGCCTTTTTTATGATGAACCCTACATTGCTCTCCCACCTCAAGACCCAGGAGATTATAGATCCCAAAAACTTGAAGGATTCCACAACTGATACAGCAGTATTAAATATACAGAGGGAGGGAAAATATTGCATTACCACTCCTAAAGTACACGGTCATCTCCACAGTTTTAAGAGTGTTTAGTTCTGGATTATTCTGACTACACCAAAGGGCCAGCTGCTCAACTTCCCATTTGTATGCAGACTCATCACCATTCCTGATGAACCCAATGACAATTGTATCGTCTGCTTATTTAATAAGTTTGACAGAGGAGTCCTTAGAGGTGCAGTCATTAGTGTAGAGGAGAATAGCATTGAGGAGGGCACACATCCCTGGGGATCATCTGTATTGATCGTGTGAAAGCTAGATATAAATTCCCCCAGTTTCATTTGCTGTTTCTTATTGGTTAGAAAATCGGTGATCCATTGGCAGGTGGAAGCAGGAATGGAAAGCTAGGAGAGTTTCAAGTGAAGATGTTTTGGAATTATATTAAATGCAGAGGTGAAGTCCACAAACAGAATCCTTGCATATGTCCCTGGGTTATCAAGATGTTGCAAGATATAGTGCAGGTCCATAATAACTGCATCATCCACTGACCAGAAGCAAACTGAAGGGGGTCCAATGAGGGAGCTATAATATCCTTCAAGTGAGCTAACATCAGCCTCTCAAAAGTCTTCATGACCACTGATGTCAAAGCAACAGGCCTGTAGTCATCCAGTCTTGTTATAGTGGATTTTTTAGGTAGTGGAATGATTGTGGCTTGTTTGAAACATAAGGGAACTTCATACAGCTCTATGATTTATTAAAAATCTGAGTAAAAACAGGAGACAGTTGATCAGCACATGTTTTTAAACAGCAGGGTGAAACACCATCTGGACTAGTTCCTTTCTTAATTTGCTGTGTTTAAAAAACTGACACATCCTCCACAGAGATAATTAATGCAGGCTGAATGTGAGAATGTGTGGAAGAGAGAATGTGTGGAAGGGTTATAAAAACATTTTACAAACAATAATTTTATAATCTTCAGAAATAATAAAAAAAAACTACAGTTTTAATAATTATACCAGATTAGACACAATGTGATAACATTGGTTAAAAGATTGTTACAACTTTTATGACAATGATTTAGTATTTAGAGAAATGAGCTGACTATAATACTAGTCTTCTCTTAACCAGGTTTTTCCCCTTTTAATCCTTTTCTCATATCTGACCTTAGTATCACTATTATCATATCATGTTTTGATATTTCAAATGAACTTCACATCTTATTTTTGCATAAGAGACCAGATCAGGCTTCATGTTTTATCTGATTAAGGTAAAACCTATAAAATATATGTAAGGAAAACACTTCAATGAATGAAAATGTGTGTCATAAGACTATCCTGATGGACCAACAAATAACAATCTAAACTCTACTCCAGCAGCATTGAACCTATTCTGGTCCCACCCATATCTTTTATATACAAAGGTGATTCATAATAATACAGTACAAAAATGTGATTAATACCAGCTATGACTACAGTTATACAACTTTTATAGATGGCACCAAAATTTATTTATTGGAATTTGTTTACTAGGAAAGTCTGACTGAGCAGTGCCTTGTTTTTAGTCAAGGCCTAGAGAGAAAAGCTCCATTACACAGACATCATGAACATCATTTGAAATGTTTCATCATTTGCAGTCAATTTCATGCACAAGCAAATAGTTCCATTATTCACATATCATTGACATCAGATAAAATAAGATGGCTGCTCTAGTCTCTTAAATAAAATTAATGTAAAGTTCACCTGAAATTTTAAAACATGGCGTGATACTAAAGTCCAATATCAAGGAAGGATTAAAAGGTGAAAGGCCTAGTTAAGAGAAGGCTAATATTGTAGTTAGCCCATACATAGGGATGGAAATGAGTATTTCTCCTTTATGATCATATAGTGGGAATGAAAAAATGGACATTAAAATGCGTGGGAAGGTATAGATATACAGATCTAAAACATAAATATGCATTAGACTGAGGGAATAAAATGCAACAAATATAGACAAGTGCTAACTTCTAAGCAAACAGATAATTAAAAAGAAGTGTGCAAGCATATATAAAAAGAAGCAAAAAGGAAGTCAGATATTTAGCTGAAGCTGTCATTTTAATTCTGAGTATGCCTATAAAGTATATTATTTAGACTGAGGAAATTAAATGCAACAAGTATAAACAAGTGCTAACCTCTAAGAAAACAATTACTTCAAAAGAACTCTATTAGTGCAAATAAAAGTAACCAGAAAAAGATAATCAGTTATTTAGTCAAGGCTGCCGTTTTAACTCAGGGTATGCATGCAAAGTCATTGTGAGCATAGCATGTCTGTGCATCAGTGTTACTGCTCTTTTCACAAATGGCAACAGCTCTGCTGTCCTGTAAAAGTACTGCTTCAACCCTTGCTGACCTGACTCAATTTGAAGGATCATGGATAACATCATATCACTGCATTTAGATGATAGGGGTCCAAATGAAGAGATGATAGGGGTCTGAATGGAGAGATGATAGGGGTCTGCATGGAGAAACAGCAAGCAAAGGAAAGTAGTATTGCTGGAAATCCTCAAGTCTCAGTGAATACCTTCACTAGGTTGACACTGTTTCACAAATTCTCACCAAGATGATACTGCTATATATAGACTGTATTTTGTATAGCATATATCACAGACAGAAGTAGGTTCAAAAATAAAAAGATAGCTGGATGCACAAGAACCAGAATAAAAAAATTTCCCAATCCTGGTAGGTGCACTGGTGCCAGGACTGGAAAAATGACACTGTGGAATCCTCAAGACACAGAAACATTCCTACAATGGGGCTAGCTCAGATGCAGAGATAGGATGACCCCCCCCCCCCCCCCTTTTGTCAGAGAAAGTAGTAGTCCACAAAAATCACAAAAACTGATAGGCAAAAAAGAGCCATAAAGATGACAGAGTGGACTATTGAAGATAAGAAAGAAATTATGTATTGTTAATATTATGCAAGAAGCCCAGAATTTCCAGACAGAAGGCATGCAAAAAGATTAAGAGAGAAAATAGAAGAAAGAAAAATACTTGCAAAAGAAAAATGGTCAGAAGCTTTGAATAGAACAGATTTATGAAAAACATTATATGTAGACCAAGAAACTTTAGGCCATTTGGAAAAAGAAGCGACTGAGGAAGTGTGAAAATATAAAGAGCAAAATCTAGAGATTTTTGAAAGGTATGAAAAAGAAATATGGATCTAATGTGGTGCAGTATTTATGCAAAGGAGAAAGTCAAATTCTTCAATACAAAAAAGCAGCCCCAAAGATATTCAAAGAGGAATACAGGCAAAGGCATCCAGATTTGGAAAATTTCACAATACAAAAAATAAGATCACAAAGAGGGGGATGTAGAACCGAAAATTAGTAAAGTGAAAGTCAAGGATTTTATGTAAAATGTCTAACACAAGTTATCACTGCATGATGGAGCAATGAGTCCCCCAAATAAGAAGAAACAGGAAGAGCAAGAGACACCCAAAGAAAAAATATGGACATGGGAAAGAAAAAAAAGATTTAATATGGTGCAATAGTTATGCAAATGAGAAAGCAAAACTAAGCAATACAAAAAGAGCAGCACCAAAGATATTTGAAGAGAAATATAGGCAAAGGAATCTGGATATGAAAAATCTTACAATGCAAAAAATAAGAAAACAAAGAGGAAAGTAGAAAAGAGGATAAGTAATGACAAAGTTAAAGAAATAGAAACTGAGATTATGGATTACCTGCGAAGTGAAGGATTTAGTGTAGAAAAATCTAACTCTGATAACATCACAGCAGGATTGGGCAATGGATCCACAAATCATGGAGAAACCAGAGGAGTGGGAAACATCTGACCAGTTGTCATATGAAGATATTTTGGAGCCTTCCATAGGAAACCGGTACAAAAGTTCAGATGGAGCTGCACAGCAAGGGAAGAAAGAGGAAACTGTGGCAAGTCTGACACAGTCAATTTTGTGGAGTGATATGCCAGTGAGTTCCCATATGAAAGAGCAACAGATGACAAAGGATGAAACTGAAGAGAATGTGGCAAAGGAAGATGCTCTGGAACTTTATATAGAATGCCTGCAGGAAATGGAGAGCAAAGAATGTGTCCTCAGTTTAGAAAACAATGATCTAAGAGAAGAGTTGCTAGATTTAATACAGATGGACAGACACTTTAAGATCAATGAAAGAAATAGACTACAGAAAGTTAATTAAACCCAAAAAGTTAGATGTTTGATAAAACAAATGAGCACAGTAATTGGGACTGTTCATATACATTCATGTGATATAACATAAGTAAATAGGATATATTGCTGTGCAGTTAAATTAATAATGGATAAAGTCTTTCCACAAAAACACAGGGCAGTAAGGGAAAGGAAAGGGAAAGAAATCAAATGCTTTCATGGAATCATCAAACAGAGAAAACTATAAAGCAATTTAAAAAAGTGTCACTGTTATAAGACTATAGAAGAGGGAACAGATCAACAAAAATACTAAAAACATAGATGTGATATAAGCAATGCACAGTATCAGAACAGATCAGGATCTATCATGTACTATCGCAAATAATAAACTGAAAAGATCAACGCAGGCAGAAAAACTTAGACAATATGCAGATAAATATAAAAGAAATAATAGATAATTATATAATTTATATAATATATAAAGATATAATTGTTTAGAAATTATTGTGACTGAGCTCATCAACAAAGTTTTAAGTCTACTAGTTTTTCTGTTTTTTTTAAATATAAAAGAAAAGTACAAAATAAGCAATTTATTGATGACCTAAAAAAAGTTTTATAAAGAATTGGGAAACAAAGCAAAAGGAATTGAAACACCACCAAAAAAGAAGAAACAGATGTATTTGGAGAAAAATCTATGAAGAGCCTGTGGAACATAACAAAGATGCTAAATTGATAGAAGGAGTAAAAAAAAAGAATAAGAAGTTCAAAGGTTCAAGATATGAAGTGGGATGAAGTAACGGCCAGAGAGATTGAAACAAAGCTAAGAAAAGCACCTAATTGGAAAACTCCAGGCCCAGATGCAGTACCTAACTTCTGGCTAAAAGTATTAACATCTTTACATGAAGAATAACCATGAATAACAACTATTTATATGCGCACCCTAAACAGACACCAACCTGGTTACCAACAGGAAAATCAATATTCCTTCTTAAGAGTGAACCTGCAAGCTATCCTAAAAACTATAGACCAATAACTAGCTTTCCAACGACATATAAAATATATATTGAAGTTGATGCCAGCAGAGTTTATAGTCATTTAGAAGACAACACAATCATGGCAATAGAACAAAAGGGTAAAAAAAGAAAGTCATATGGAACCAAGGATCATTTGTTGTTAAATAAAGTCATAATGGAGAACTGTAACGGGGGAAGAATCTAAGTATGGTATGGATAGACTACAAAAAAGCATTTGATGGTATCTTACATTCATGGATAAAAGAGTACCTAAAAATGTATATGATACACCCTATACTAATCGATTACATTACAGTGACCATGAAAAAGTGGCAAACTACTTTGCAGTTAAGCCATGATAAAGGACAAATTATTATTTCTGGGACAAAAATTCAAAGGGGGATATTTCAGGGTGACTCTTTGTCACTGCTGCTCTTTTGTCTTGCCCTTAACCCATTAAGCTGCTTACTTAACAGATTAAGTCATGACCACAATTTGGCTCTCAGAAAGCAGCAAAGTGTAAAGATTTATCATCTTCTTTTTGTGGATGATTTAAAACTGTATAGTTCATCAGATGAGGACCTGAAAGCACAACTGCAAGTGGTCAAAAATTTTTCAGATGATATAAGAATGTCATTTGGTCTTTATAAATTTACAAAAGCAACCTTTAAAGCAGGAAAGCTGCAGCACCAAGAAAACGTCAGTCTTGGACAGGGATGTGATGCAAAACAATTTGAGCAAGAGGGAGTGTATGAATATTTGGAAATTGATGAAGGATGAACAATAAAACACAAATAAATGTGAATAAAACTTAGTAAGGAATATTTTAGAGGACTAAAATTAATATTGAAAACACTGCTGACATCTAGGAACAAAGTCTGAGTTATAAACCAATTTGCTCTTCCTGTCCTAACTTACAGTTTTGAAGTGATTGACAGGCCCTAAAAAGTGTTGGATTGCTTGGACAGGAAAACACGAAGGATGATTCATGCTGACCAAATGATTTATACAAATCAGTGTATACCAAGACTATATATTCCCTGTTCTGAAGGAGGTATAGGATCCTCGAAATTGATTACATGTATAGATCTGCAACCATAGGACTGCATACATATCTGCTGACCTCACAAGACCCAAGTGTAGTGAAAGTTTTAAAACATGAGGAGAATAAGTCTAAGGTGACTTCCCTGCTTAGTTTAGCAGAAGCATGTTGCTATCAAGCAGGAATGGAAATCAAACGGGAAGTAGATAAAAATCAGGCAGTAACTGAATATGCCAAAAAAAAAAAAAAAAAAAGAAAGAATATAAGGTGAAGGATCAGATGAGAAGGCAAAAAAATGCGGAAGATGCATAAATATAGTTGCAAGTATAGAAAACACTTGGAACAACCTCATGTTGATCAGGACTGAACACAGGAATGGTTAAGGGGAGATGAATTTGAACCAAAACATGAAAGTTTAATATTGGTGTCTCAAGACAGTGGACTACGTACATGTTGGTTTTCAAATTCCATTGAACATGTGGGAGAAAGAGACAAATGTAGGTTTTGTAAAACAGAATTGGAATCACTTGCACATCTTGTTGCTGGTTGTGATATACTAATGGCAGAAGGATTGTATACTAAAAGACAATAATTTGGCAAGACTGTTGCACTGGGGATTGTGTAAACATTGTAATATTGAAGAAACTGAAAAGAACTGGAAACATGAGCCACAAAGCATTATAGAAAATGATGAAGTTTATATCATATGGGATCACCCATTACCAACAGTTCAAAAAATATATGCAAGAAACCCAGATATAGTAGTCCAATAAAAGAAGACAAAAGTAGCATTGATAATTGAAATTGCTACACCCAGTGACTACAGTTTCTTACATACAGAGAGACACAAAGTCATAAAATACCAGGATTTCCAAGCAGAAACGAGGGCATCGTGGAAGAAGTATACCCAGACAGTTCCAATAGTATTATGAGCAAGGGGTCTTATAAAAAAGAATTTACATACGTACTTAAATATATTACAGATACATGTAACTCATTACTGGCCACACTGAGGATGCTATGAAGAGCACTTCTGGCACATCAAAGATTGAAACAATACTAATTTCATGAACTTTAATCCTACTTTGACTTGGGAATGGGGTCCATTCCCAGTATGGTATTAGAAACCCAAAAGTCTTCGAGAAATTAAAAAGGGAAAGTCCACAATTCATTATTTGAGCTGTGTATCCAGCCCAGCTTGTTGTTTAAACAAACTGTTTATTAGCATATTTAGCTATCATATTGCATTATGTGTCTGTGTTCATTTTAAAACAACTGTTTGCCTTTAATCCACAACTTTTTATACCGAACATCACTTATGTCATCGTTTACAGATTATATATGATTTGAGCTGACTGCACTGATATTGTATTGGTATGCAATGAATGCACTTCAATAATGCCCACAGACATTTTTGCTTTTGACTAATATTCTGTTTCAACACCATTAAAATCTTGACAATGCACTTGTTTATATCTCAAACAGGAGATTCTGGTGAAACAAATATTCCTTTCACAGAGTTTACAGACTTTACAATGCACTTTTTTTGTCTCTAAAGCCACAACATTTGCACAAGGTAATGTATCTGACTGCTCACTTGACAAGTACTGGCTTAACTACCACGTGGTTGCTAGCAGTTTCATTTTTATTTTAAGTATTTTTGTAAATATAGGTTCAATTTTCACATCATTTTCATTCATAGTCCAAATGTTATTCACTTCAAGCTCTTCTGCAATGCTTTAAAGTTGCACATTCAACAATCCACCCACTCTGCATACATATGTGCATTTCCCTGATGTTAAATCACATTCTGTCAAAAGTATTCCCCTTACCACATCACTTCTGATTCCACAAACAATCTCTAATACATCATTTCTGATTCCAGAGGCAATCTCTAATAAGTGAATCAGCTAATTTACCAAATTCACTGTCTTACACTCTGCGCTTAGGAACAACGTTGTGAGCATCGACAGTTTTCTGAACTGGAAATCCTTTATTTCTAGCAAACAAATAATGTCTCACATAAGACAGATTCTTCTTTGGCCTGCTGTATGCCTGGGTTTATTTAATACTGTAAATATGTCTTTCCCCTCACATTTTGAAGTAAATGTATTAAATACCTTGATGGCTTCTTCACCTGTGACGTGAGACATAACACTATGGATCCCTTTGTGATTGTCTTCACTACTTGCAGTGAGATATAGCTGAAAATAATAAATGCAACCAGTTTTCAGAGAGATCCCCCTTCACTTTCACAGATGGTGGTGTTAGGACTGTCATTTTGTAGCAAAAATAATGAAACAAAGTGTAAATGCACTGATAGTACAGCAGAGCCTGAAAATAACGTTTTGTAAGAACAAGACTTGAAACTGACTGGGTGGTGAAAAGGAAGGTGCAAATTTTGTTTGATATTATGCAAAATGAGACAAATGGCAGAGTAAACACTATGCATTGCTTGCTTGTTCAAGTTTTGCTCAGGTGTGTAGTTGGCCTGGCATCATACCATCACCAATACAGACCTTAGCAGAAAGAAAATGAAGGCAGCAGCTGTGTGGCAAGCCTAGAGGCAGAAACGAAATTACAGCATTACAGTGACCTTTACTACAAGCATAGCTGGCTCAGTCAGTGCCCTTTGCTGATTTCAAAGTTGCTTCAGTTTATACCCTGCCTGTATGGAATACTAATTCTTCTTTTAGACTGCAGCAAACTGCTTGCTACAAATGTAGCAAATAGTTGTTACATTTTAGAGTCTGCCTGCGTGGAGTGCTACAGTGCTCATTTTTAGTATAAAAAGACTCCTTTTTAAACTGTAGCAAACTGCTTACTACAATGATAGCAACCAGTTTCTACAGTTTATTCCCTGCCTGCATGTAGCTGCAACACTCAGGTTTTAGTTAAAAAAAAAAGAAAAACTGAAGAAAACTACTTGCTACAATGTAACAAGCAGTTGCTGCAGTTTAGACCACTCATAGAGTGCTACAGCACTCAGGTGGCCGAAATAACACATTTACTTATACCAAGTATGAGATGGCCTTTTCCAAAAATTTTCCCTTTTCTCTCAAGGGTGATCTCAGGGTTGGTAAATATAAGTTTAGGGGGTGTGGGGGCTTGTCTCTCCATCAGGGGTGTTGGAGCCCCCTGTAAAAAGGAAGTTTAGAGGAGGATAACAATGTTCAAGATTCGCTCTTTTCTCAGACTTTCAATCTGTTTTTTTTTTTTTTGGTCTGTAGGCATTTTGCATTACTAGTGCTAACATTTCAATAAGAAGCTACTAAAATGTCATCTTGCAAATCTATTTAAGTGCAGCGGTCCTAGGGATCCTGGTTAAGCCACATTTGCAAACAATCCATGCTCTCTCCCTCTCAATAGATGTACATATCTATCTATTTATCTATATATGAAAGTAAGCAAGTGATTGTCTCTGAGTCAAAATTGACTCATGCTGACTCTAAAGGAAGACCTCATAGGGTTTTTGTGTCATACATTATGGAAGTACATTGCCAGGCCAGGCTTTTCTTCCATGTAGATACTGCTGCTGCTCAGTTGTTCCCAAGCCATTTTCAAACCCAGGTCTACCAATTGGTAATCCTGCACCTTAACCTGTATGCTATCATGTATACACATATGTGCATATCTATTTATATTCCTACAGGACTAGTAGTGGCTTTTCTATTTGTTTATGACTCAGGAACTCATTCCATTTCTTCTGATATAATTTTGAAAAATCTGTAAACATTTGTTTTATTAAGGCATTTATTGGTGTATAATTGTAATCATTATCATTTTCATCATTCACATCAGCTTCATCACTTTCATCATTCACATCAGCTTCATCACTTTCATCATTGTCATAGGTTGATAGGATCATAGGTAAATACTAGACAATCTGTCTGCAGACCAATGTAAGCATAGCCAAAATCCCTATTCAAAGGTTCCCTCCAGCCTCAAGGAGGGGAAGACAGGATGGAGCGGGAAAGAATTTGAATTATGTAGGTTTACCTTGAAGTGGCAAGAGAGTTACTCTGCTTGATATGAAGTGCAAGTTTGTTCCACAAATGAGGGATACTTTGGGATATGAACTTATCACTGCACTGTGTCTTATTTATCTTATTTGTATTTATTAACCATCATTGAGTACTGATTAAAGAAGACCAATTTCAGTCTCAAGAAATGAAGAGAAGGGTACAATAGTATATTATTTATTTAACATTTGTTTATCAGGAAAGTCTGACTTGGAACAAGCCAATTTTCAGCAGAGGCTAGGGGCAAAACTCTCCAGGGAACAAACTCTCCCGATGCATGTCTTTGTAACATGGGAGGAAACTGGAGCACCCGGAGGAAATCCACACAAATACAGGGAGGACATACAAACTCTGCACAGAAGGCACCCCAGCTGAGAATCAAACCAGAGAACCTCTTGCTGTGAGGTGACAACACAAACCATGCAACACTGCACCATGTAAAAGAGGAAGTCCAATAGCATAGTGCAGTTTCATAGATACAATGAACTTAAAAGGATTCACGAATGAGATTAAAGGCAGTATGTGGAAACAGTAATATATTTACAATTATCTAAATGTCCACTGGGTTTAGTTCCTTTAACTGGGTGTTTAAGGTACCATTTGTTTTCTGAAGGAATAAGAGATCAAAGACAGTTGGATGTTTGATGGCTCAAAAAGATAGATACCGATCTCCATGGAGGAGCTTATAAGAGATGACGTATAGAGAGAGGGCTGCCATTCTGTCCTGATAAACTAACATTTTTTGATGCCAGTGGTCTTTTTAGTTATGACTCTCAGGTATTTCAAGTTGAATGATATGTTTAGATGAATAAATGCCAAAAGGCATATTTTATTCAATAGTGGATTGGATAAGAAATGAGTAAAGGGGAATTAAGACTTCTTTGGATCTAGTCATGATGCCACTGGAAATTAGATTAACCAGATAGAAGACTTTGCTAACTACTGCAGTGACATAATGGTCAAATGATAATAATAATGGATGTATGCATGAGGAATAGTGTCAAAGGCCTTGGCCAGGTCCAGATATGTTGTATAAACTACATTACTGCATTCCACCGCTTTTGTTACTATTTTAAATAAATTAATAAGGTTAAAGAGACAGGACCATCCACTGATGAAGCCAAATAGATGAGGATCCAAGAATAAGAGATTTTCAATGTCCAATTTTAGTGAATTCTGAGATAGTATGCTTGATGGCTTTATATATGAGGCTAGTGAGACTAATGATTTTATAGTTACCAGGGTCCACAATTGGGCTACCCTTGTTTAATGGCATTACAATAGCTGTTTTACAGGTTAAAGAAATGCAGCCAATGGAGAGACTTTGATTAAAGAGGTTAAGCAGGGGTTCAGCTATGCCATATTTGGCAGTGATTATTGAGTAACCTAGTATATTATCAGGGTCCATGGATGAGGCGTTCTTAGCTTTTGAGGGGGCTGAGAAAACTTGTTCCACTAAATTTGTCATACAGTATTAGCTATTTCCTTTAGTTCAAAGTGTGCAGTATTATTGTGAAGTAGAACCAAACATTGTTGGTTGTTAGCTCTTAGCTTTCTGCACACTTTGAGCTAAAGGAAATAGTTAATACTCTAGATGAAAAATTTAGTGCAAAGTTTACTCCACCCGTAGTTGTAGCTATGCCACCGATTTCAAAGTCCTAGCAAGCCCTTTGAATCACAGTGGAACAAGTTTTCTCAGCCCTCTCAAAAGCTAAGAACATCTCATCCATGGGCCCTGGTAATATACCAGGTTGCTTGATAATCAATGCCAAATATGACATATCTGAACTCCTGGCATACTTAAAGAAATATTTGTAGTTATCTTTGGTTTTAGTGGCTATTTTAACTTAATATTTAGCACTGAGCTTCCTAATAGTTCCATTAACCTCTTAACTAGTTTGCTTAAGCATACCCTTAGATTAGGTAGAATGACTCTGCTTAAAAACATTAAGTAAGTTCTTTTTTTGTTAAATAATTTATACAGGTATTCTACTATTTGCTTTGTAATTTCTCATTATATTTGGTGCAGAGTCTGCCTTATCAGTACAGCTATTTAAGTGGGAGTAGAAGTCAGTGGCAAGACATGAGCTTTAGCAATGGGAATCCATCACAGGATGAGTACAGCAGAATGTAGTTAGGTCAAGTAACAGACAAAGGTTTACTTTTGAGAAGTTCCCAAATAAAGTCATATTTACAGGGGAAATACCACAAGTTTATAGGAAAAGGTCACTAAATTATGGTCTGATTTGACTAGACAGGATGATACACATGGAGATTTTCAAGGAAATGGCCACATTTGTGAGGACTAGATCAAGGCTATTGGGGCCCCTAGCAGAATGGTTATTTGCAAAAGCAAGTTCACTTTTATAATGTCAAGAAAGCACTGACCACTGGCAGTGCAGGTCACACAGTTTACAGATGGATAGCTGGAATTCCCCAGTGAATAGGTATTAGGCTCAATGAGATTTCAGCTGATGTGCTATTGTACTCAGATTGCACAAAGAGGGAGTTCTATAGCTATCTATGAAGTGGTAATTAGGCTTCTTTATGCTGATTTATACATCTAAGAGTTCAAGAGTGGTGTCCTGAGGAATCTGTCCTGATGAGGTCCTTGACAACTACTGATTCTTCTCCACAATTGCCAGAAGGTCTGAAGACAAGATATGCACTATACCTAGGAAAAAGGGGAGTGTTTTCATCGCTCTAAAATCATGTTTGTGTAACTACGCATATATGAATGATTCAGGAAAAACTAAAGTCCGGGGATTTTTTGTTAAGACTTCTGCTGGCACTGAGCAGACCCATATTAATGTTTTCCAAATTAGAGTTTACTAGGATGGTATGTACATCAGATGGATACTGCCTAAAAAGGCATTATAGGGGCAGCAAAGGATTAAGCCATAATGTAAAAGCCTTGGTAAGCAATGTGCAGACCAGCCCTGGCAAAGAAGAAAGGCTTGGCAGCATCTTATCTCAAGATAACATATACTGGACTCCCCTAGAGTGACACCAGCTACATAGCCAATTATTAAAGTCAATTATATTTTCTCTGAATCTTGGCATCATTCTCAGTGATGGTAAAATACCACTGAAGACCAGTGTCTTTCCAACCTCAGACTCATACATAGCAAGCTCAGTCACATACTTCTGCATGTCTCTCTGGGTAGAGCGCCTAGGATTATTCACCCCAACATGGACCTCTGTTAAGTCATAAATGTCTTTGTTAGAATGTAGAGATCTAAGAGTCCTTATTAAGTGTTATATCCTGGTTCTGGAAAGACAGCTAACTGTCACCCTGTTTATAATCAGCCTGGTGAGGGTGGTGTTCATATGCCGGAAAATAGAGTCACTTTTGACTGAAACATTACTGTGGTCAGATGCAGTGTCAGTGGGCCATAAAGGCTTGGAGTCTGCACCTTTACGATTCTTAGAGGTATGTGTACTGGAAAGAAAGGTGAAGGTGAGCATGCTGCTATGTGAACTAATGTATGAGGTTTCTTAGGGGTCTGTGACATTTTGTAGAATGGCTATTCAGTGAATAGCCATTCAGCAAATACCTCTTTATCGAAGCTGCTCTTCAGCAAATGGTAGATTTTAACTAGCGCACACAAGCGGTTGGCCAACTATGTGACTGCAAAAAAAAATTTAAAACCTGTCAAGGTGGGGGGGGGCTTTACCCCCCCACACCCCCACAATATGTGGGGGCTGTACCCCTCACCCCTCCCAACTAAATATACCAACTCCAAAATCATGCTACCATGCAGAAAAGAGGTGGCCAACTGCTGGTTTGCCCTAGTTAAACTCTGCCATTTGCTGAAGAACGGCATCAATAAATAGGCATTCAACGAATGGGTATTCTCTGAATAGCCCATTCAATGATATGGCATAGACCCAGTTTCTTAGTCCTTAGCCTGGGAGGCTTAAATAGTGTTCTCTTAACAGTGTAAGTCAGTTTACTGAAAATGCTCTGTGTTGTATGTGTGTATGTGTGTTGTGCTTACCAAATGTACTCAGAGGTGAGAAGGTAGCCTCCAAGTTAAGTAAATACTTACACCTCTTACATGCTGAATCATTGTGAAGTAGCAATAAGGAGTTTTTGGCAAGCGTGATGAAGCAGTTACTGAACTGCTCAAAATAGCTAGTGCTATCAGGTTGGTTACAGAAAGGTCAAAGGTTGACTGAAATTCCATATGGGCCAATGCAGGCAAAGGAATGTAACAAAACAGGACAGGTTAATAACTTACTATGAGGCATAGGGGGAAATTGACTGGGCTAGAAAAATATGATAATATGAAATATGGCTAAATGATAAAAGAATAAGCAGGAAAAAAATAAAATAAAGAAAGGAAATGCAAAATGACAATAATACATAGGATCAGTAAGGAAATCAGCAAAAGGTGACAAACGTAAAGCAATTAGCTTTATCCAGTAGGGTAATGTGATCTCTACATAGCCAGTAAAACAATGAGCAATGGTTAGTGTAATATAATGGATATGGGTGTAGTAAGTGTAATAGCTACAGACAATCTACATGAGTAGATTTAAACGTAATAACTGTAAAGCAAATAGTTTCAGTGCAGTATCAGTATAGAAGTCAGCCAAGTGATAAGAGTATATCACAACGGTAAAGCTGTACTGTTTAGAGTAGTAGCTTTAAAATGCCATAGTAGTAAGCAGTAATGAGCAGAAATGCTACACCACCAGTGACTGCTTTCTTTTTGCTCTGTTTTTCAGTGAGTGCTTTTCCTCACTGTTTGTATTTATTATATAATATGTAATTGTTTAGAGTAAATGAAATCGTCATAATAACTAGATATGTATCTTGTTCAATACAGTACATTTATATCATGTTTTTGTTCATACTTATACTGTTGTATGGTTAAAACAGCAGAAATGGGGGGAGGTTGGCATAATGGTTAAGGTGTTTATCTTACAGACACAGGATGCAGGGTTTGATTTTCACTTGGGGCAATTGGCTAGGCTTAAAAAAGTCCACAAGGGCAGTTAGCCTAGCACTGAACTATGAACCTATGAAAACAGCAACAGTAAACTGAAGCACGACTTGTATCACCATTCAGTAAAATAAAATCACATTTATTTCCAGGTAGGTAAGTGCTTTCACCACAAAATGTGGCTTCATCAGACCATTTACAATTTACCTCTCAATACTTATAAATTTACCATTTACCTCTCACTACTTATACATTTTGTAGAAGTAATCGAAAATACAACAAACTTTCTGAAGTTTGAACTGAAATATTCTACAAAGGGGATAGCATTCCTAGACGTTTTTGTTTCAATAAATGCACAAGGGTTGTTTGAGACTAGGATATATCGCAAAGACTGTTATACTAACACACTTTTCCACAGGTCAAGCATGCACCCAAGGAAAACATTTAAGAATATAGTGAAAGGACAGGAGATGTGTGTATCACATTTGAGTAATCAGGACAATGTGTTTACTGAAGGTCTTGTTCAACTAGAGAAAAATTTTATATAAAAGGGGATACCAAGATACAGATGTAGTACCAGTTTTACAGGAAGTTAGAACAATCAGAGACAGTAGAGCTAAATCTTATTTTTCTGAAAGTCCTAATATAGCTTTACAAGTGGAGAATGTAACACCAATGCATAATAAAGTGAATTGGGTTAAAGTCACGATATCATGCACCAGTGACATTAATAGAGTTACGAATGTGTTCGATAAACATTGGTCATTGTTAATGACTGATAATAAAATTAAGGCAGTAGTGGGGGGAGAACTCAACTTCTGTTTTAAGAATAGAAAAAAATCTTAAAAGGATGCTGTGTTGTCCGAAAGAAATAATAAATACATCTGGTTTGACAATGACAGGAACTAGGAAGTGCGGTCACTGGAACATGTGCCAGTTTATTAAACAAACTAATCAGTTTGTACATCCTGAAACACAAGTAGTATATAAAGTGTATAACCTGATGGATTGTAATAGTAGGAATATAATATGCTTGGCACAATGTGACTGCTGTTTAAGATTCTATGTGGGCAAAACTAATAGAACACTCAAGGAGCGTATGAGGGAACATATCAATAGTATAAAGAATAGGGACTCCGTTAGTGCATTGTCCAAATATAATGAAATGAGTATTGTAAACCACAATTTCAAATTTATAGGCCTAGAACAGGTTAGTCCTGGATACAGGATGGGGAATATTATAAATCTTACAGAAAAGAGTGAACTTAGCTTGATTTTAAAACTTAGAGCTGAAAAAGGGCTGGGCCTTAATGGTAAGATATATATGAGGAGTGTATTGGAAGTAAGGGAGTTACCTTCCAAATAGTGATGTACACATATACATTAGGTAGTATAGGAAGAATATTATACATTTACTTTCTAGACTACAATATACTAACATGAAATTGGTCCTACATTTTAGCTGAACCATGGAATATTTAGTAATATGTGTAGAAGTATGTATATAAGTGAATCTGTTTATACAACTATATGGTCAGTTTTATATGAACATGCACGTAAATTAATGGTTGGTTATGTATGTTAAGACTATTTCATATAGCTTGGGCTAGAAGTGCATATATATGTATATATGTTATATATATATGTATATATATATATATATATATATATATATATATATATATATATATATATATATATATATATATATATATATATATATATATATATATATATATATATATATATATATATATATATATATATATATATATATATATATATATATATATACATATAATATATATATATATATATATATATATATATATATACACACACACAATTTTTTTTTAACTATATCTGGCTATATACTATGACATGCACTCTATAGTTTATATATAACAACCGATGTGCCGTGGTATCGATCATGATACCATATATATTTAGAACATGTCTTACAGTTTAGTATATGTAACTCAAATGATAAAGGATTTTTTGGCTAGCTATAAATATTTTCATATGAAGTGCAGTTTAGTTTTTAAAATTGCATTTATTGTCTATGATCTGTCATTCTTCACTACTATTTCTATATAAATACCTGTTAGATTAAATTAGTTTGAAGATGTAGATTGATGCCAGTAGTAGTAGCAATTTGATGGATGTACAATAATATACTTATATGGGCATTGATTCTATATAATACCATATATGTCGAATATATAATGGAACTGCTCATGTTTGTGAATAGATTTTTTAAAGTGTATGTATATATATATATATATATATATATATATATATATATATATATATATATACACACACACACACACATACACGAGGACTTAGTATTAGGTAAATTTGATGTTATATAGTCTTTATGTTATAGGAAATGCACTTTGCAAGTAGCCGAACAGTGAACTATTTAGACGACTATGTTTTCAAGGAACAGAGGCATAGCGTGATGATGTCACGATTAGGAGTGCTTTTGCGAAGTAAATAGTAGAGTGAGTGCTTAACAGCATTCTTGCTAAAAAAGGGGGTTTATTGCAAAAGTAAACCAGATAAGTGCATATTTAACTGCATTTTGGAACCTACTATGGATATATAGATAAATACGCTCATCGTCCATCTATGTTTAGGAAGGTACAGTAAACTGTTTATTTGAATGACACTAAATAGAAATTATTCTTGATTGATTTTTGACAGCATACAAGGGCTGTAAGCTGAATGATTATGTATTCACATGTTTGATGGTATTATATCTTTCATTTGAAAGGACCTAGCTACACTACAGGATAGACTTGGAGGGATATTTAAATGTGTGTAATATGACTCGATCCATGAATGTGTAAGTAATGATGTATTGACTTGAATGATTTGAGTTTTGGAGTCGAGTGAGTGCTTGACCATATAATCAGTTATAACAAGGAGGGGGAATGTTATGTCACAACGTTATAAATTTATTATTGTGTGACGATCTATATATAACAAAAGCAACTAGACAGCTGGTTGATTTATAGATGCACAATATAATTTATGCTGCTAAGGATGAGATTTGTATATATTTTAAAGTGGAGCGTGCATACAATTTTATTATGTGATGAAGTTTGAGTAGTATAATGTGGATTTTATTTATGTAAGAGCAATGAATAGTTAATTTGTTGCTGTTTTAATTTGTTTATAATGTCAAGCAACTAGGGGGCATTTTGTGCTGAATTGATTTGCTACAACAAACATATGAATTTTATTAGGGGGAGGTGTTATGTATAAATGGAAATGTTTGGCAGTTTATGCACTTTTACTTGTAAATGGTCTGATGAAGCCACATTTTGTGGTGAAAGTGCTTACCTACCCGAAAATAAATGAGATTTTATTTTACTGAATGGTGATACAAGTCGTGCTTCAGTTTACTGTTGCTGTTTTCTGCTGTTTTGCCTACATTTTACAATGGGGACTGTTTGCCTATTGGGGAACATTCTTTCTTGGATTACTGTTGTATGTTTGTTGATGCCATTTGGCCCAGGTCATGACTGAAAATGGGCCAGTGTTTATGATGTCTATTTACGTGGTTAACAAAGGAAATAAATAAATTAAATCAACATGAAAATAATACTAAAGACACCTTAAGGTTAATAACTGAGTATACAGTAAAGGAAATCTTAGTTTAATTAATACTGATCGGTACAACTCAATGGCAGGTAATCTTTGTTGAACAAAGTGCTAAAAATAACATGTTCTACTCTTGCAAAACATTGATAAGTTAGGGAGACATAATGTAGTGCTGAGATTGGGGGGGTAGTGATATTATGTGTATTTGTCCTTAATTTCAGTCAATAAAGATGCTCTGGTTTGCAATAAACCTGATCAGAACAGGTAAAAAAAAGAAATTGCTCTAATGTCTCTGATCATCATATTCTTTTTTCTGAATCCCCAGTGAAGTGTCAAGTAAAATGTACTCAACGCCACTCTTCAGAAGTAATGTGACACCCTGATCCCATTTACAAAATGGGAAAAAGGGGCTGATGCCAGTGGTGATGCTGAAAAAAATAGCATTTTTGCAGGGGCTTAAGCCTCTCCCTACAGAGCTCCCCCCCCCCCGTTACTTATATATAATCTCTAAGACCTATGTTAGACTCGTACCAACTGTTCTCTGTACTTCTTGCATACATACTCTCTTACAGACCTATCCAGTTGATAGTTATAACATACATAGGTAATCCTCAGCGAATGAAACATTCAGTCACCAGCAGGGGAGCCAGAGCTTATTTTGGTACTCGATGGGTGCAATGCAAGGAAGCTAATCCCAGATGGGTGCCAAGATATTGAAGAATATACACACATGTACTCACACCTATGGGCAATGTACATGATCACCAATTCACCTACAGCATGTCTTTGGGATGTAGTAAGAAAATGTAGTACCCAGTACAAAACCCACACCGACTCCAAATCCAGCTCCAGACAAGTGACAAGTGGAGTACCTCAGGGTTCAGTCCTGGGACCGCTCTTGTTTGGCATCTACTTCTCTGAAGTACAGGCCAACACTAAGGGACTCTGGCTAACAAAGTTCACAGATGACTGCAAATTGGGAACCATTATTGAATCCCCAAATGATGTGGATATTCTACAAAAGGGCCTTACAGAAACAGATGCTTAGTGCCAGAGCCATGGGCTCAAGCTCAATGCCAAGAAATGTATAGTTATCCCCTTTGGGAAAAAACATGTACCCCTGAATTACCACATAGGTGGCAGTACACTAAACACTGAAAGTGTGATAAGAGACTTAGGGACACAGGTGGACAGTGGTCTCACCTTCGATAACCACATTGCCACAACAGTCAGGAAATCCTTCTATGTGGCACACCTCATCACTAAGGGCTTTTCATTCAGGAAAAAGGAGGTCATTGTCCCACTGTACTCATCCCTCATTAGACCCATTATAGAATACAATGCCCCGTTTGGTATGTACCTCTCAAGACATCTGTAACAACTGGAAAGGCCGCAGAAATACCTCACTAAAAGAATCACAGACCTAAAGCAGATGCCCTACGCTGGCTGCCTTAAAAAACTCCAGCTATACTCTGTCACATATCATTTACTCAGATGCGATCTCTGCTTAACATACAAGGCCATGTCAAACCCAAAGCTATTGGACATGCTACACTTAAAGAAATCCCAATCCCTCAGAGCCACACGCTCCAGGGATCTAAACCTTGTCATCACAATAAACAAAACATGCTGGAGGGATAGGTTCTTGACCCAGAGACTCCCCAGACTCTGGAATAGACTGCCCATACATGTCAAGCAGAGCGCCTCTTTGGCTCTCTTCAAAAGGAACCTTGACGATTGGATGGGAGAAAGGAAATTCACCCTGGGGATCATGTCAGTCACCCTGCTTGACAGGGGTCCAGGGAAGTAAATAGTGTGGGAAGAAATAGCCAGGGAATTGTTATGGCTAGGCTTATATAGGCCCTAGAGCCGATAGCCTAGTACCAACATATGAAACTATGAACCTATTAATAAATGGGCCTTCTCTGCCTGGAACTCAGTTGATGCATATTTGCTAACAGCTCCCACAGTCAAGCTGATTTAATGTGAAAGCTATATTATTACCCACACTGTTCCATGTTTACAGAGACTGAGGCATTCAAGCTACTGGATGAAATCATATGAACAACAAAAATATCCCATCCACAAGTAAAAAGATACAGTATCTGTGATCTAGATGTATCTTCTATAAAGAAATCTATTATTAACATCAGGCAAAATAATTCATAAATTATCTACAGTAAGTTCTAAGGATGCCTGGAAAGTCTGTCATATTCAAGCTGTTAACCCATCCACTGGATGTCCACTGCAAGGGTCCCTTTCAGTTCTGCCGAGTGCATTAGTGGTCCACTGGCAGAATCAGCAGTCCAATTTCAAAGAAACCCTACATTCCTCCAACCACTTCTCAGATGATATGTTACTGGAGTATGCACAAGATGTGCCTAAGAAGCCTGTTCTGTTTAGATATTTGCCACATTCTGTTTTAGCATCATGGTAACCATTACATTTTCAAAGGCATACAAAGCATTTTGCTGAATTCTGTAGCTGAAAGAAGATTTCAGTTAAAATGTTTTAGAGAATACTGGTATTTCACAAGGCATATTGCATAACTCAAACAAATCATTTTCTGCTTTTTAGTACATAAAAATCATCAGCTCCTTATCATAGTCTTTGGAATACAGACAGACAGGTTTCCCCTCTAGGGTTACTCATGTTAAGCCATTTTAATTTGCTGTTAAACTGGGATGTACTTAGAAGTGTGTTTGCAAGGATGCACTTCTCTAGTACATGTGAACTAGCTGTAAATAATAGAGACAGAGTCCAGCTGAAATAGATTGGAACTGTGCAATACTTTTTCCCAAACAACAATGTGACCCCAACAATGAGAAGGCCACTTAAAACATCAGAAAATGTACTTGAATCCAGCTTTTTTCTGTATTCTATGCTAGATAAAAGAAGCTAATAAATCACATACTATAACTCTGGTTTATGCTTCCTCAATTCTCATTTTCATACAGTGTGACTATGAGCAAGTGGTATGCCTTCGTGTTACTTAAAAAGATGCCAGTTTAAACAATAATAAGCCTGGCTTGGAATGACAGATACTGACTATGATGTTCTCAAGGGACCCATAAGTAAAATGGAGTAACTGGTCTTTGGTGGGGGGGACATTTCATCCAAGCTTAGAACTACTGCAATAAACACATCTGCTACATCACCAGTAGTAAGACATCACTCTGAAGTGCAATGTTCTCCATTTATACATTCATTTCACAATTACTCTCTTAATGCATTTCAGGGTCATAGGGGAGCCAGAGCTTATTTTGGTACTCTTTGGGTGCAATGCAAGGAAGCTAATCCCAGATGGGTGCTAAGCTATTGAAGAATATACACACGTACATGATCACCAATTCACCTACAGCATGTCTTTGGGATGTAGTAAGAAAATGTAGTACCCAATAAAAACCCCACACAGACACAGTAGAGATATACAGATTCCACACAGAAGATACCCCAGCTAAGAATTGAACCAAGAACCAAGCACAGTGAGGCAGTAATGCTCACTGCCGTGTCACTGTGACATCTCATGATGGTCACCAATTCAAGATGGAGTAACATGATCTGCACATCACAAAACAACATAGTATATGTCTCATAATCCCACTGCACTGTCAGCAAGATGGTTATCTACTGTACTCGTGCTTCATATCTGTGAATGTTGGTGTTGTCATTCCATCAATGTGTCACCTTTCCACTGAAGACCATTCAGTCAGGACTAGCTGACCAAACTGAACAGCCCTGTTTATTTTATTTAAAGTTTACTGTATGGCTTTTTAGCCTCATAGATAGTTATAATAGTATGGGGTACATGTGGTTCACATGAGAGTTGTGGAGTTGAAAAAATAACCTATGGGAAAAAAAAGACACTGACAAAGTCTGTTTGATAAACTGTCTGCAAAAGAAAGCCTTTGATGAAAAAGTCTTCATCGTTATGGCCTACATTCATGACTATTTGCATCAAATATTAGATGTAATGTGGTCCTATCTCACCACATTCTTAACTGATGGGTTTGGAGCCAAGAATCGGCTCTGACTCGGCTGCTATTTACTAGCTTGAAGTCTCTGATTGGCTGGGCTAGCCCTAGTATCCCAAGATGCACCACGCCCAACCCCCAGATCTCGTTTGCCGCTCGTAGAGTACAGACGTGGTCTCAAGCTTGGCTGTGGCTAAGTACCTTATTTAAACTATTTTTCTTAGTTTATTCTGTCTATTTTTCTGTCAAAAGCTGTTCTTACAGCTACGTTCAGTGTATCCTCTGAGTTGCGACTATTTTTAGTCATTTTTTTGTTTTTTGTGGATTCCTTGTGTTTTCAGCAGGCTAGGCCTATTTAAATTAGAGGACCTTAGCCTCTCCTGTGTCTGTTACACCTGTAGGGGTGTTTTGAGTTAGTGCCCCTTCCTTTATTTAGTTAGTTTTTCTGTAGAAACCTTGTTTTTCACAGGCTAGGCCCGTTTAAGTTAGAGGGCCTTAGCCCTCCCCCCGGTCTGTTAAGTCTGTTGGGAATTCAAGTTAGAGTCCCTCAGCCACCCTTCCTTACCTTGTGTGTGTGTTTTATTGTATTGCCATGTCAGGCAAAGATCAGAAAGAGCATAAGCTTCAAAAAGTGTGCCAAATGTTCTTATAAGATGTCCTTAACAGACGGCCATGACATCTGTGTGTATTGCTTGGGTGCTATTCATTTGCAAGAATCTTGTAGTGTGTGTCAGTCTTTTAGCTCTAGAGTCTTGCAAGAAAGGAAAAATAAATTGATTCCCAGGGCCCTTGTCAAACCTGCCTTGAAGAAGCTTTGGAGTCGTCTTCCTCTAGTGGGAAGTCTAAGTCTAAACCAAAAAAGAGATCTCTGGCTCCGTCTGGTTCATCAGAGCCATCGGAGAAAATAATGAAGACTGCTCCACCTTCCTCGGCTCCATTGGCTTCGGAGCCAAAGGAAGGGATTTCTTTGTCTGAGTCAACCTCCTCGGCTCCATTGTTATCGGTGCCGCAGGAGGTTTCTATGACACTGGAGCTGGCTTCAGCTCCGATCCTCTTGGAACCGATTCGGAGCCTTTCTCCTAGCCTAACCTTGGATCCTCTGGGTAAGAGATCTTGACCACCTTCTGTGTCCTCCAAGTCTTCCAGGTTGTCTGATTCGGATGTGGACATGGTGGTGCAGAGGCTCCTTCAGGCACCGGTATTAGCCAGGTTATTGTCCACTCCAGCCCAGTCAGCTCTGGAGCCTTCCCTCTTGTCGGTTCTGACTATTCCTCCTCTGAGCACTCCTGTGTCATCGGAGCCGGGGTATTCTGCGTTGAATGGGGTCCTGGGGTCGGCTCAGATACCCCCATTAAGCCTATCAACTTTGACCTCGGCTCCAACCTGTTCGATTCCATATTCTGGTTTTGGCACTCGGGTTTCCTCGGTCGGACCCGAGGGGGATACATCGGGGCTTCATCCCTTGGCTCTGAGTCTCCCTCTTGGTGTCTCAGCTAGGGGAACCCCTTCTCCGATTGTGGTTTCAGAGATGGGTCGATCCTCAGATTCCGGTGGACCCACATTCGAGGCCAAGTCTTCAGTGACTTCACTCGAATCAGCCACTCCTTCCCTCGGCACTGTGGCTGGAGACTCTGATGCCCCCTTATCAGTGGACAGTGGGGCTCAAAGGCCTGAGGATACTTCCATGCGTGATTCCCAGCCTTCTGAGGGCCCTTCAGATTCCTCACCTGAGGAGCCTCCCAGAAAGAAGTCGTGCAAGAGGAAGCACGTTGACTCCCCAAATGAGTCCATCACTTCTGATACCGACCTTGATGACGCAGAGGGGTCCCCTAAGTCGCCCTCCGATGAGGTCTCATTCTCTGATATTCTAGAGATTTTAAGGCAGAGAGGCGACTGGCTTTCTAAATCCCCATCTGAGGATGAGTCGGTCCTCCTCAAAGCCTTCGGAGCCTGACCTTCTGCCTCCTGGGTTTCTCCACCCTTCAACGAATTGTTAGACCTTATTTGTCGAAGGGTGTGGGAACACCCTGACTCCGTGGAACCTGTGCCCAGCCACCCAAACAAGTTTCTATCAGCACCCCCGGAGAAAGAGTTCCTAACTAAAGGAGTTCCTGTAGATGCCATGGTGGTGGCGTCTGCCACTCAGCAAGAAGTTGCAGAAGCTTCTGCTTCCATTCATCCTCTTAACAAGGAGTCCAGGAGTATGGATCAGTATGGGAAGCGTACCCTGTCTTCAGCGACCTTTACTTTGCGGTCATTGAACTATCTTTGCCACTTCACTAGACTCCAAAGAGATCTCCTTAAGGAATTGGGAGATACCCTGTCGGGTAACTTGCCTGAGGCGCTGAATCAGACTGTCAATGCCCAGCTGTCAACCTTTTCCTCTATTGTCAATTCGTCCATGAGGCTCATATCCTAAACAGATGAAGGGGCAGGTAGGGCAGCTAGCTCAGGCGTAGCCCTCAGGAGGCAAACCTGGATGCGCCTGTGTCACTTCGCGGAAGCCTTCAAGTCTTCCTTCATGGACACCCCCTATGATGGGTCCTCCCTCTTTGGACCCAAAGTGAAAGACACTCTCACCAGATGTGAGCAGGAGGGTAAGACTTTGTCTGCCATAGGGGCCCATTTCTTGCCTCCCTCTAGGTCTTATCCCAAGGCACGGAGGGGAGGTAAGATGTGGTTCAGGAAATCTCAGAAGTCTTTCCCCATCGATCATGGTGACCCCCCCCTCCAGGGGCAGAGGAGGGGGGAATTACTCTGGAAGGCACCACCCTAGAGGCCGAAGAGGCCTCCCGCAACTCAGGAGACCGTGAATCCTTTCGTGGATCCTCCTACCAACGTCCCTGAGGGACTGCCCGACTGTGCTACTCCAGAGCCAGTCGGGGGCCGTTTTTCGAGGCATCCTCAAGCCTGGGAATGTATCACTCAGGATCAATGGGTGCTCCAAATAATTACCAGTGGTTACACCATTCCCTTTCTTATACTCCCTCCCCTATCCAGAAAAATCCCAGACGTTCCGCCCAGTCAAAGGGATCAAGCAGCACTAGAGGTTTCGAAGCTGCTGGAAAAAGGAGTCATCCAACCAGTCCCCTCAGACCAGATTGGATCAGGAACTTACTCAAGATAAGATGATTCTTATCGCACCATACTGGCCTCATCAAGTTTGGTCCTCCTTTTTCAGAAGTATACAGTGGACAGCCCTTGGACTCTGGAACCAGCACCAGACCTATTGACTCATTAGTCGGGTCAGTTCCATCCATCCCTATGAACCCTCAGGTTGACAGCTTGGCTGCTCCACTTCCATCCTTAGTTAGACTACATTCCTTTTCACCTGTGGTGTTGCATATTCTATCGTCCTCTCACAAGTCATCTACCAGAAAACTTTACTCTAGCAAATGGAAAAGATTTGCTATCTGGGCTGAAGCACACAATCTAGATCCCTTCACAGCCCCCTTGTCGGCGGTATTAGATTTTTTGGCTATGCTCTTCAAACAGGGTTCCACTACCTCCACTATTAAGGTACAGCTGGTGGCCATTTCTAACTTTTCACGTCTCACATGAGCCTTCCCTTATGGGCCATAAACTCTGTAAAGCCTTCCTGAAAGGAGCCTGGTTACTCCGTCCGCCATTGTCACAACCAGTTTTACCTTGGCATTTAAGCTTGGTGCTTCAAACCTTAACTTCTACCCCCTTTGAACCAGCTGACACTTGTGAATTAAAATATTTGTCTTGGAAGACAGCCTTTCTGGTCACCATTACTTCAGCCAAGAGGGTATCGGAGCTTCAAGCCCTTTCCATAAAGCCCCCTTATTTGGTCTTCCATAAGGAGAGGGTTTCCTTGAGACTCAACCCCTCTTTCCTTCCTAAGGTATCTTCTACCCTTTGTCTTCACCAATCCATTGAGTTACCAGTTTTCTTTCCAAACTTTTCAAATTAAGCAGAATTCAAATTCCACCAGTTGGATATTCATAGACAACTAAGGTTTTATTTGCACAGGACACAACCCCACAGGAAATCAGATCAGTTGTTTGTGTCCTTTTCAGAGAACAAGAATGGTAGCCCTGTGACTAAAGGTACTATTGCTAAATGGATTAAGGACTGTATCTCCTTTATTTATGCATTAGCAGGCAGAGATTTACCTTTCCCAGTTAAGGCTCATTCTACCAGGGCTATGGCTGCATCAGTAGCTTATCATGTTAGGCTCTCCTTGGATGACATCTGTGCTGCGGCCACCTGGTCCTCTCCGCACACCTTTGTTTCTCATTACAAGCTTGATGTGGTGTCTAGAGACTGGGCTTCCTTTGGTTCCACGGTGCTCAGGAGTATTGTCAGTGAGCCTCCCAGAATGTAGGTGCTAGGGATGCTGTCCCATCAGTTAAGAATGTGGTGAGATAGGACCACATTACATCAATTAGTTATGTACTCACCATAACGTCAGATGTATGTGGTCCATCTCTCCTACATTCTTACGTACCCGCCCACCATCCCCCGACCTGCTGGACTTGGAGGAGATTATGTTCTTAGACCCTTCTGAGGATGTTATTTTTTCTCTCTTCCTGCTTGTGTTATTTCTAGGAGGTTGTGTATGTCACTCTGTTATATTGTTGGCAAATAAGATCTGGGGGTTGGGCGTGGTGCATCTTGGGATACTAGGGCTAGCCCAGCCAATCAGAGACTTTGAGCTAGTAAATACAGGCCGAGTCGGAGCCGATTCTCGGCTCCGAACCCTTCAGAATGTAGGTGAGATGGACCACACACATCTGACGTTATGGTGAGTACATAACTAATTGTTTTCCTGTGCTATAGTCATCCAGGCATATGAGAGCGAGAGAGAGAGAACTCAGTCTCATCATGTATTTTGTGCTACTGCCACTTTGTGCCTTCATTGAATTTATTCATTTTTGTAAATTTCTGCAAACCTAGCTTTTTGTAAATTATATAGGTTCAAATTTTTGAACAACCCACATATGTGGATAATAAATGAAATAATAATAACCCATGCATCATTCTGTATTGCTCTGTATAAGAACAGTGTGTAAAAGATATTGTACTCTGTCTAACTAGTAATGACTGCTCTAACTATAATATATCCTTTAAATGTAAGTAGAGATTTGTATTTGGCAATGTGCACAACAAATGCACACAAAAGTGAGAATGAATTAAGTATTCCATGTGAGATCTGAACAAAGGCCCTTCAGAACAGGGTTTAGTACACTGCCAACTGCACCTCATAAACTACCAGTTCAGTGCTTTACAGGTAAGATCTAAGCTTCAAAATCCCAAGGTTTGGGATTCAATCCTGACTTCTTTTCACTGTCAAGAGGAGTGTTTATGTTCTTTAAATATCTCTGTGGATTCTCTCCAGGTATTCCATTTCTCTCCCAAAACATGCTAACTGATTGGCTGTACTAAACTTGTCTGCATATACTGTATTCACTCACTTTTGCCCTTGTGGCCAAGATAATAGATGAAAGGGTCTACAAACCAGCTCACTTATCCAGTTAACAAATGAAAAATAAAATAAAAATAAGCTATACCTCTGTGCTCCTATATACATGTGACATATATGGAATTACATAAATAATTTGACAACAAATTATTGCATCATAAATCATAATAGAAAACTAACCCAAACTCAGTTTAGTCATCCCTCACCACATCCCACACCACATATTAGCACACATAACCAGACAGCAGAAAACAACAAAAACATTATTTGCAAGCCTTCCTTCTCTCATACCACCTGTTACTTATATATACAAACTCCAAGACTGTACAAGAGCATAGTTCCAGTCCCCACTACAGGGCAATCTTGCACCACTGCAGCTGAACATCTGTTAGGCCGACTAAATGTGCTCGTCAGTAAACACTAAACACACAAAGACAAAATGACATGCTCCCATTTATATATATATATATATATATATATATATATATATATATATATATATATATATATATATATGTATATATATATATATATATATATATATATATATATATATATATATATATATATATATATATATATATATATATATATATTTATGTACCCAAGTGTACTGGAATATATTGAAATGCAGCATTGTGAATGTTGCCACGTAAAGATCAGCATTTGCAATGTCACCAGCTCCACATACATGCTCTGAGCAATGCAAAGAGCATGCAAACACTACAACACTGTTCTTTGCAGAGTGAAAGCTCCCCTACACCCCCCACCCCCCGCTAATTATATTTACTAACTCTAAGATTGCACAATCCCTGGGGAAGGAGTAAACTACTCAAACTTAGGGGTTGTTGATCTCACAAACCTGTCAACCATCTGTTTTGTCGATCAAAGTACGTTGACAAAACAGATGTTCTCCAAAGCAACACTTATATATATAGGAATAATCGACAGCTGTTTTTGTTAACACAATCTGGTCAACAAAACAGTTGATTGATAGTTGTGTGAAATTGTTGTAATGCTTTCATTGAGGAATATTCAATTTCCCTGGTATTGTGCAGTCTCTAAGTTGGAATATGTAAGTAGCAGGGGGTGAGGGGTACAGGGAGTCTTGCCTTCTTCAAAACACATTGTTTTTTAGTTGTGTTGCTATTACCGATGTCAACATTTAGCAGTTTAGATATTTTCCAGTACACAGACACACATACATACATGTGTGTATGAGTGTATGTGTGTGTGTGTGTGTGTGTGTGTGTGTGTGTGTGTGTGTGTGTGTGTGTGTGTGTGTGTGTGTGTGTGTGTGTGTGTGTTTGTGTATTTACATACCATATGATTGATAGCAAAATATCTAAAATATCTAAACTGAAAAACATCTAAACACAAAAGACTGATAAAACTGAAGTTAAACTAAGAAAGGGTTTATGCCCATTCCTCACTATTGTGGCACCTCAGAGCTGGTATACAGTATATAATTAGCAGGGGGTGTGTGGGTGCAGAGGGTCTTGCCTCCCCCTGCAAAAACATTAAGAAATGTGACAGTATCTAATAACATAGAAAACCATTGAAAATATGACAACGTTGAACAATAATATTTGAGGAATAGCAGTGACACAGCCAAGAATCAACAGGGAACAGTTTTAATTTATTTTTAGAAGATATGTGCATTGTTCATCAGTCTGATTGGAGGAGGGGATTAAGTTTCAGGATTTTGAGATGCACAGTTATGAGCTTTATAAATTGAGAGGAGATGTTTGACTGTAGAGTGGGGGTGGAGTGGAGTTGTAATATATCACTTAGGGCAGGGCATTTCCAGGGTGAAATACTAATCTGTGTACAAATTGACATTGAGAGTATGTGAGGAGATTAGGTAGCTCAAGCCAATTAATGTGCCTGATGTCAATATATTGATGCATGGAGTATGAGTTGCTGGAAGCAGATTTGACTATTTTATTATAGCACTGCTCTAGTCTCGTTGTCCGGGTGCACTGGGTGTTGGTGAAAATAGGAGAGGCATGTAGAAATGTAAACAGCAGGTAGGTGGATGCTAATGTTATCTGGCTACCTTCAGTTAGATATTGTTTGGCTCTGTACAGCAGACCTAATTTCTGATGTGCTTTTTGATTGCTAGTTGGATATGTAGGATGAATGTCTTGGTGTCATCTGCTATAACCCCTAGAAACTTAGTTTTGGAGACTACCTCAATATTTGTGCTATTTGCAGGGGTGATTTGAAAGTTAGCTTTGAATTTGGTATGAGACGTAGGAGAAAAAGGAGACATTTTTATCTTTTTTGGATTTAGTATCGGGTCTGTTTTTGCTAGCCAGTTTTATGTGGAGGGGCATGGATCTTGTATGTGAGCTGGATTTTAAGCAGGACAGATAAGGGTTGCATCATCAGCATATGGGACTACTTTGGCATGTTTTGAGGCAGTATTTAAATTATTGGTAAATATATTTAACTGTAGTGGTCCTAATATGGAGTCTTGGGGAACACTGGGAGAGGCAGGTAAAAAGGTTTGCATGCTAGGTTGTCATTTAACAGCTTGGGAACTTTCAGTCAGGTGGCTAAGGAACTAGGAGAGACTGGAGTAGGACAGATCAATGGATGTTAGCTGACAGAGCAGTTTATTATGAGAGAGAGAGTGTCAAAGGCTTTAGACAGGTCCAAGAAAAAGGCAGATACAATATTACCTGTATTGTGACTGTGAGTAAAGCTGTTAGGAAGTCTGTTAGTGCAGTAGTGGTGCTATAGTTTGGTCTAAAGCAATGCTGAGTGGAGGAGAGTAGGTTTTTGATAAGAACATAGTTGAGGAGTTGAGAATGGATTCATTTTTCCAAAATTTTTGATGGGGAGAAGTATGGCTATGGGTCTATAGCTGGAAAGTCAGGTGTGTTTCCTACTTTGTAAAAGAGGAGGGTGCATGATTTCTTCCATAGGTAGAGGACATAAGACTGTTGGATGGATCTGGTAATGAGTATTGAGATGGGGCAGACAACTGCATCTCCTGCCATTTTTAGGTATTCAGGAGGTAGGTTATGACCATTGGTTCTGCGAGGGTCCCAGGGAGGATTCCAGAAGTTACATCTGTTCCAGAGGAAAGGCTATCTGAAGGGTGTTTCTAGAAGGGAAATGAGCTGATTACCTACCAGAAGAGAAGCCATTAGGATGTTTCCTTAACTGGAAAAATAAGAATCACTACAGTTTGTCCCTTCCTGTGTAAGAGCATAAAGAGAGCTACTCTCCAGCTGTGGTCCCTGTAAATACTGTTGTTACTAGACAGCTTTTGAGTGTACTACCAGTATAAAGAGCTGCTTAAAAAAGAAAGACTGGATGAACTCCTTCGCCTTGCCTGTCGGAATTGTGTAAAACCTGCAGAATGTGGATGGACACCTATGAGAAAAAGTTTTATCTAAACCTAAAACTATTTCAGACTGTTTTTCCCATGTAAACTATATTACTGGCCAGTTGTGTAAAGGGACATTACATCTAACTTATTCTTGAAATTGATAAAACTGCATCTGAACGTAAAGGAAGACTTCCATAGAGTTACACTGCACTTAACAAAGAAGCATGGTTAATATTGAGGTGCCTGAACTTTGTGCTGATAAAAAAGAATTGGATGCCTTTTATGTGTGTATGTGTGCATGTCTATAATATATACACATATACTACACTTTATTAGAACCAAAACTTGTACTTGTCATGACCCTACCTAACTCCTATAGTATTCTGTATTCCACAATCCCATACATCTCAGCATACTTTTTATCACTCAATACTATTCCTTTTTACCATAATCTCATACAATCCTGTCAGCATATTATTTCCCATATATTTTTCTCTAACATCACATTAGACCTCTAGATATACCTTCCACCCCATTCATGCACTCTCATCTCTCACACCTCATAATTTGTACTATTCCTAAAACACTACAACTTACTATACATCAGTTATGTGTAAAAAAATATATATATTAAAGTACAGTACTTATTTATACTTTTTGTGTTACTGATCTTATCCCTGTTATGCCTTTTAACTTATCACTGCGAATTACTTTAAATTGTCCTGCTAATAATAATAATTGTTTTTTAATTGTAAACTAAACTATGTATACTTAAGCTGTCTGCAACTGGAGGTTTTTCTCCTCGGGTCTCTACTGAAAAAAGGCTCCTGGCCCAGCTGGACAAACCCGGTTAACAAATGTCAATAAATAAATAAATAAATTATATATATATATATATATATATATATATATATATATATATATATATATATATATATACATATTTTTTTCTGTCTTTCTCTCGCTACATTGTTGCCTCACAGAAAGAGGTTCTCCTGTTCGATTCACGGCTGGAGTGCCTTCTGTGTGGAGTCTGCATGTCCTCCCCGCGGTCGAGTGGCCTCCGAAAGACATGCGTGAATGGGCGTGCCTTCGTTGAAGGTTGGCGTCGGACTGGCAACTCGGCATCATAAAAAATCTACTGCCAATCATTAGCAGACCGGAGTTCCGCTGTGGCGATCCCTAACCGGGAAAAGCCGAAAAGACAAACAACATTTTTCTCGCTACCTACTAATACACACATATATACACACAATCACAAGTGAAGTGCTGCCTTCTCCCTAAGCTGTGTATGCATATGTTGTTAGGTATTTCAGTGGGGTTCAGGCGCCTAGGCAGCAAGACATTTCCCTGTGGTACATTTGACTGGGGACACATGGCTGAAGGGATAGTTAGCTGCAGAGAAATATGGCTGTTTGCAAATTCCCTTTGGGCAAAGAGAAGAATGTGTTGCCATGCCCACAACTTCAATAACCAAATGCACAGGGTGAAAACAATATCCATGGTCCCCAAGGGAACATGAGACAGCAGGCAATATGGCAGGCATTAGCAGCAGGCTGGCCAGAGGGCATGTCAGTGGCAGTAAAAATGCAGTGCACAATGGGCAGTGCCTTTATAATTGTTGTGTGTGGACTACTACCCCCTTCACAGTGTCTAGGGAACATTACCTACAATGCATACTGAAGCATAAATGTGACTACAGCAGAATGCAGGATTTCCTTTATGCTCTAGCACACTTCTACATGTTGTAGGTACATAAGTATGTACTGTACACTGAGCACAACTCTCATTACTTCATTTACCTCCATACCCTCAGTCAGTAAAGCTGTGGGCATGGCAATGTTGCTTTTCTTTGCCCACAGGGGAATTTGCAAACAGCCATATTTCTCTGCAGCTGAATGTCACTTCAGCCATGTGTCCCCAGGCAAATGTACCACAGGGAGATGTCTCGCTGCCTAGGTGCCTGAACCCATTTCAGTGTCATGCTGTGCACTTAGGGCGTGACCGGACATCTGCCACTCTCAATTTGTAGATTAGCTACGTTATGGTACAATTAAGGTGCTATTAAGTTAAGAAAACCTAGAGAACTTTCTGTGTTTAGATGTATTTGGTATGTTGTCTCCAGGCAATAGCAGTTATTTAACAAGGGCAATAAACAATGAAGAGATGATTATTTGTAACACAAAGTTCCTTATTGATTTAGAAGACACCATTCATGAAAACAATCTAGGTATTATGGGAGCAGTTCTGTTTTGACGTGTGTAATTCATGTTTATTTACTATCTTAATGTACTTATTATACAGAAATGGAAATAATGTGTCAGTTTCAGTTGAGGCCACAAAAGGTGTGAAGCGACTCTTTGAAGTACGCAAAAAAATATTTGTGTGGTAAAATGCTTTGCTGTAGCTAGGCAATAAAAGTAGTAAGTTATGTCAAATAAAAAATAAAATAAAATCCACATTCCTAAATACTCAGCTCACTAGTTCCCAAGTGTGTCTCCCTTAAAGTTGGCATGAAATGCAATCTGGATCTGACGGAAATTATTAAAGCGTAAAGCAAGGAAGTGTATCAGATATGGCACTCCTGGAAAATCAGCAAGAGGAAAGCCTGTTAGAGAACATGGAATTTCCTTATCAGTATTCTACTCACATTCTTAAATTAAACTTCCAATATTCAAAAACACAGCTTAGTTGAAAACATAACAAATTCAATCATTTTCAGTCCAGAAGATACTCATGGTCAGGGAACAAAACCTTCCTAGCTATCTCCTAATATTTTCCTGGACCACTTCATAGCCTGCTTTGAAAGGTGTGCCCATACTACATATATATATATATATATTTATAGTAAAGAACATACAGTATTAAATACATATTTAACTTTACTGTATTTGACTTTCAGTAGCTCATCTGTGAAGACAGTTAACTGAATTCTGCTTTCAGATAGGACACCTCTTTTTTTACCTTCTAATAACATTTGGTCATGGAAAAGATTTGCTCATGGTACAATTATTTTATAGGAGGTACAATTTCACCAAAAGCTGCCACTGAAAAGGTTAAGAAATGTTATCCTGAGTGAAGTGAGAGGCAAGCCCTCTCCCAATGCACAAACACAATTTAACCTGTTCTGAGACTGCACAATCTCAAAGCAAGTACAGATTTGATGAAATGATCCATCCCTCCAAAATAATAAGGACCAGAAAAATTGTGCAGTTATTAAAATATTGTCTTCTGTGCTCTTCTCTCTATAATTATATCCCTGAATGTACTAATAAATGTCATTGCCAAAGTGGTGGCTTTACAGTTGAAAACACAAACCATTCTCCCACGATTGTCTCCTTGAGGAGGTGGGCATCCATGGGAGGGAGCACAGACTGGTGCCACTCCTGGGCTATGAGCTATTAACTTCAGGTTACAGTCGAACTAACACTCTATGATCACAACTGGCACTTTTACCACCTCACCAAACATACTTCAGTTTTTCAGGAGCCCACACAGCCCTTCTCCACCCAAACAGTAATTATATGGGACATGGAATGGACAAACACCCCTCCCAGCATTGCTGACATTACGTTTTACTCTGTTTCACATGATTCTTAGTCAATTTATATTTCCATAGCCTGTAACAATAGCTGTTAACAGCAATGTCCAACTCACACAGCCTATCTAGATCTCACCAAGGCATTTGACACCATCCTCCACTCTGAAATTATAGATAAACTCACTAAACTAGGGATAAATCCCTATGTCACAGGATGGGTTGCCAACTGGCTCACTGACAGAACCCACACTGTGAAAGTAGCAGACTCCAAATCCGGCTTCAGACCAGTGACAAGTGGAGTACCACAGGGTTCAGTCCTGGGTCCTCTCCTGTTTGGTATCTACTATTCTGAAATACAGGCTAACACAGAAGGTCTTTGGCTAATGAAATTTGCAGATGACTGCAAACTAGGAGCCATAATTGAAACTCCTAACAATGTGAACATCCTACAAAAGGGCCTCATGGAGAGAGATGCCTGGTGTCAAAGCCATGGCCTCAAGCTCAATGCCAAAAAGGGCATTGTCAACCCCTTTGGTAAAAACTCTACCCATGAGCTACCACATAGGTGGTAGTCTACCTAACACCGAAAGTGTAATAAGAGACCTTGGGACTCTGGTAGACAGTAGTCTCTATTTTGATAATCACATCACCACAGTAGTTAGAAAATCCTTCTACATAGCACACCTCATCACAAAAGGTTTCTCATCCAGGAAAAAAGAGGTCATTGTTCCCCTCTACTCGTCACTCATTAGACCCATTATAGAGTACAATGCTCCTTTTGGTATATACCTCACAAGACATCTACAATAACTGGAAAGGCCACAGAAATTCCTCACAAAGAGGATTGCCGGCCTCAAACAGATGCCCTACGCAGACTGTCTCAAACAAATCCAGCTTTACTCCATCGCATATTGCCTACTTAGAGGCGATCTCTGCCTAACATACAAAGCTATGTCAAACCCAGAGCTGTTGGCCATACTACACATAAAGAAATCCCAATCCCTCCAAACTACATGCTCTAGGGACCTAAGCCTTGTCACTACAATTAACAGAACATGTTGGAGGGATAGATTCCTGTCCCAGAGACTTCCCATACTCTTGGAACAAACTACCTATCTATATCAAACATAGCTCCTCATTAGCACTCTTCAAGAAAAATCTTGATGATTGGATGGGAAATAGAAAATTCACCGCGGGGATCACCTGTGTTGCTCTGCTCAACAGGGGCACAGGAAAATAATTTTCTTGGGTGGCGAAAGCCAGCGTACCTTTTTGGCTAGGCTTATATAGGCCCAAGGGCCAATTGCCTAGTACCTACCTATGAACCTATGAACATGCTCTAGGGACCTAAACATTGTCACCACAATAAACAGAACATGCTGGAAGGATAGATTCCTGTCCCAGAGACTTCCCATACTCTGGAACAAACTACCTATCTATATCAAACAAAGCTCCTCATTAGCACTCTTCAAGAAAAATCTTGATGATTGGATGGGAAATAGGAAATTCACCCCATGGATTACCTCTGTGGCTCTGCTCAACAGCGTCATAGGAAAATAATTTTCTTGGGTGGTGAAAGCCAGGGTACCTTTTTGGCTAGGCTTGTATAGACCCTAGGGCCGATAGCCTAGGACCTACCTATGAACCTATGAACCTATGTTTTATGTTTAATTGAGCCTTGACTGTTCACTTAAGTGATAATGTTGTGATTGCAGTTTGGACATAAACAGCATAGACTGGTCATGTCAGCAAATGTGTGCCATACTTACATTACTAAGAAAAGCAGTTAAGGTCAGATTACACACACATACCTTAAAAAGCCTGTGCTTAAACATTGTTTTGTAGCATAAAATATGAAAGTAAAACTTTGTCTCTTGTTTGTTTTTTTTTTTTGGTCTTGGAACCAGGACTTCTATCATTCAACATTACTGTCACTGCCTCTGGACTAATAAGGAGCCTCTGAACAATTAGTTACTGGGGTTCCATCAAAAATCCTTCCATTTCAACTAGGAAACCTTTAGTGTAGCTATTTTACACTCAGATTACACATACATTCCCAGACAGACATGCAGGTATGCACACACACAAGCACACACACACACACACACACACACACACACACACACACACACACACACACACACACACACACACAAGTAGATTCTGAGTTCTCCTTAATAGACCATTTCCTTTCAGATAAACACCTCCAAAATGGAAATAATATCTCAGATTACACACAAAGGCATTAGAAAGCCTCTGCTTTGGCATTATTTGGAATCATGGATAGTGAATGGAAAATTACGAGCAACTCAGCACTTAGTTGTTTAAAGACTCATTTTTAGTCTAGAGGTAGTGACAACAGCATGGAATGGTGGAGATCATAGTTTCATGTCCCAGACATAAAGTCAGTATTTTCCCTTCTTGTTCTATTATGGAAAACAATGCCTAAGAAAAGGTTTTCTACTGCATTTGTGGGTGCGTGTGTGTACGTGTGTGTGTCTGTCTGTCTGTATATTGGGGTAAAGGCAGGTCTGGGCTGATGCTATAGTAAGGCAATTGACAAGATGTTTTTGTGTTGTGTGTGTTTTCCCCATTTATTTGTTGGGGTATGTGATGAAGGGAGATACTGACAGCACAATCTGGAATTTTATAAATAATTATATGTCATTTGTGAATATCAACACAATTTATATAAGATGCTTGCGTTACAACTGTATTAGAATGGTATGTTATGTGTATATCAAACATGTTTGTACAGACGTGTGTTGAAAAGTGTATTTGTAAAATGCTTATGTTTTAAATGGATCCACAATGTACACTACTGCAAGAGAACAGAAATGTACATGCACTATTGTAACTGTTTTAATGTCTATATTTTAGCAGTGGAAACTGGACTACAGGAGGTTAACCTCAGAAAATAGCTGAAATTAAATTACTTTATGGCAGCTAGAGACAGAATGTCTGTACTAGGGAGTTTTCTGTATTGTCTTTAAGGTGAAATAATTACTAGTTTTGAAATGTGAAGGAATGTTATTGTTTTATGACTTCCAGCATCTGCCAAAGATCTGAGGTCTATGTATTTTCACAGGTAGATGCTAAATATTGCCAGCTCACAGAAGTGGGGGTTTCATCTGGGTTAGAGTCACATGACAGAGTAATAATGTCATTCTGCAAGCTATTCCAGCAGTAATATTTGAGATATTAATTTGAGAACTCTCTTAGAGAGACAGAGCATTCTGTATTCTGTCTTGAACCTGCAACAACAACAATAAGAACCATTCACCACATTTGCCTTGCTCTTAAGTAAGTTAACTAGGGTATGCTAATTTTCTTAGATTCAGTCAGGAATATAGTGAAGCTTAGTTTAGATGTTTTTCTTTATTTATTTGAGACTGTCCTGCAATGTTGTTTTAAATATTTCCCGTGATTTTGAACTCTGTGAATATATATTGAGTATTTTCTTGTTCTTCTATTATTTATTATTAAATATATTTAAACCTTTAATTTTGGCTGATCTTTGTGAGACATATTTAAGTTTTGAGAGTACTTGCATATTTATTTGGTGACACTGTGGGGCACTCCTAATAGCCTTGCTTTTGGTTAAACTACCATTTGTATTAATATTAATATTACACAGTAAGTTTGGGCACCCTTTGTTAAGGGCCTTAAAGTAGCTGATAAGAGTTGGCTGGTGGCAGTAATAACTACCTTATATTCTGGGCAAAAGGGGGCATAGCTAGTAAACCTGTGCCAGCCATTCTCAGGTGTGTGTGTGTGTGTGTGTGTGTGTGTGTGTGTGTGTGTGTGTGTGTGTGTGTGTGTGTGTGTGTATGTGTGTGTATGTGTAAATCAAATCTCAAAGAGTATGTGTGTCAGCTACTTGGGCAGGGACACGAAGCACTGGTTGGACACAGAGGTCTTGGCTTGGCCACTCAGCTGAGATCTCAACTCTATAGTTGTTCCAGTGGGGAGTCATATTGGGGATCCGGAGAAAGAGGGAGAAACCAGTCCCAGACTGACTGTGGTCTCTGTGTGCTCTTAAGGGAAATTGCACTTGATGCAGAAAGTTGCATCTGGAAATATTGTGTGTATACCTGTCATCCTCCCCGAGTACGTTCCCCACTGGTGCCAGTAGTGAAGATTGAGGCTTCTTGATTACTGGTCCAGTGGTGGGTCATCACAGGGTGACTGGAATAACTATAGGAATTACTCTATATGTGATGAACCCCAAGATGCCATACATCCAACAGTGGACAAAGCCTTAATGATTTGGTGGTGTTTGGTTGGTATTTTGGAAGGATTTTGTATGCTTAGAATGAAAACTCCTCCATTTGTTTTGAAGGAATAGTAGGTCAACTTAAAGAAGCACATTTGAAGTGAAACTAAGCAACAACGCAGTTCATGGTGACCCAGCTGTCTTTATTTTAGCTAACTTTTAAGACATTATTGGAAGTGATCTTGTATAAATGGGAAATGCCACATACAGATTTGACTCTGTTTGATCACTGTAGTTTAGGGTCACCAGAATTAATAAAAATGGAGATACGTGAACATGAATTCTAGTAAGCCATATCTGATTTGATGATGTACAGCTGTTATAGATTAGAGAAAAGTTATATACTAAAGCCTGAATATCTAGTTTGCTTCATAGCCATTAGATTCTTTTTTCTTGCAATAATGCAAAATATAAAATGTACATTCCAATCCAGGAGGGACTAGGTTATTTACAACATTGTCCATAGTACCACACAGGCATTGTGTGAATCTCTGTTTATGTACAGTCTGGACATTAGCACAATTCATAGAAATGTGCTGCCATAATGTCAGAAATAATACTGTCAAACTGAATGTACCTGGATCGATTACCATACAGAATAGCCTCATCTTTGCTAGGAAGCTGTCACTGCCCTTTCAGTCACATTTGTATTTGCACCCTTAATCCTGATGTGTACCATCTGTCTACCAAAACAGCACTATCTTTCTGTGCCTTAGCAGATCTTGCATTGCATTAGCTGACACAGCTGATGGGGCATCTACCAAGTTTAGAGAACAGAAATGTAGGAAACTGCAGAGAATATCTAGGACTATCATGAAAATGCCAAGACAGTAATTTTCAGTTATTTCTCAAAAGGATAAGATTCACAGAACACATACCATGATTAAGGAGGAAATTTCTGTCTAGTCATATATAGGTGCTGACAGTGTGCAGCAGAGCGATTTATCAGAATGGTATCATAGCTGCCCATCTCAAGAATGACAGCACTGTCATTCCACAGGTTTCAGATGTCCATTTGGGTTTATTTGCCTAACTCCTTTTCTATTATATATTAAATGGTTTTATACATTACTTTCACTATATATTGGCATATCCACCATGCTTCTTTGTGTGTATGTATCTAGTGTTGTCACTTAACCGTTTTTTTTTTCAGACTAGCCTGAAAAAACAGTGTTGATCCAGTATATTATATCAGGGTTTACAAATACCACTTTCATGTGATGCAAATTTGACTCAAGGTGAGGAATTCCACCTCCCAGCATGAAAAACAGACATGCCGATACATGTTATAAAATGGGCAGGTAAAGGTACAGATACAGTAGTTGAGGCAATGGGTGGAGCAAGAATTTTGGCTTTTGTCCTGTTTTTGCCTCTTCTGAAGGTAGAAACTCCATGTGTGTGACCCACACACAGAAATTACTGTGTGCTGGTGTGTGTGTGTGTGTGTGTGTGTGTGTGTGTGTGTGTGTGTGTGTGTGTGTGTGTGTGTGTGTGTGTGTGTGTGTGTGTTTCCCATTAATGCACAACTATGTGCCTATTTTGTTTAAGGTTTGGGGGGAACAGTATTCCTGTGTTTACATGCTGCTGCTGGTATCAGAGGATGAATACATGACAGACTGTCACAAATGTATTCATCCTCAGTGCATTGCAGCACTTGCGCTGGTGACAAACCAGATACGCTGTAGAAGTTACAGCCATGTCCGACTTTAGAATGTTTATGGGAAGCCTTGAGAGAGGTAGGATCATTAGTAGTGGGGTCAAGTTCTCAGTGGAAGTAGTTTTGGTGTGCACATTCTTATAGTATGTTACATCATCTGAGCAAAGTACATTTATGGATATTGCTCTGTACTGAAATGTTGGCACTCGCAATGCTGAGTACCAACAAGCTGAAAAAACAGATAGGAAATGCAGGAAAGAGAAAATATTGAACATCACTCTTCCCCTTTAAACTTCTTTTTTGCAGGGGGGGGGCAAGTCCTCCCTGCACTCCCAATGTTGGGGGCACCCCCCACTACCACCATCTGAACTTATATATGCTAATTCTGAGATTACCATACTTCAGAGAAAAGGGAATGTTTCAGGAAATGGCCTTATCAGACAGTATATTTCAGTCAATTTTTTTGGCCATTCAGTCTTCGTGTTTCAGGACTTGCTCTAGTGGGGACCAACCTTACAAATGTTACCTATGGATATGCATATTAACAATAGTTATAAGGCCTGTAATTGTTTCTTCTTGGAAAGATACTGAAAATTGACTGTTAAATCATTGTTTCATCCTTAGCAAATACATGGAAAACATTTTATAACTTTATCAATAAAAGAGGAAGATATCAAATGCATTGAACTATTGCAATACAGAAGCAGACAATGGTGTCGGTAATGAAAACACTGTTTTCAAATACCGGATACTAGAACTATCTAAATATTTTAGTTTCTTAAGTTGTGATCATATTTTCTTTAAATATTTGTTACTCTTACTACAAAATGTGCTTATGCTGTGTTGCTTATGGTTTTATGCGTTTGCTAGAATAAAGCTGTAGTTTCAAAGAAAAAACAGGAACTTTGTACACCACATGTTCATGCCCTGGAAAATATCTATCCATCCATCACAAAACTGACACCACCAAGTTTAAGTAAATCCACAAACTAGTATTTAATGTAAAAACACACCAAAGAAATCACGTAGTACACAAGCGCTTTCGCTAGGATGTTCCTAGCTTTATCAAATTATTAAACCATTCCACCATCTTGACTTAAATAGCAGCTTGCCATCAATTAAACAATTTAATAATCAATTAAAACCAAATTGAATTATGCATTTAAAAAAATATATATGTATATATTAAAATAAAATGTTCAACATATAGATCCATTCATTGCACAGTGTTAAAAAATTGGAAAATTGAAAAACTTTTAGTTACCCACTACTGTGCCCCTTATTTAAATAATTTATTGATATTATTAATACTTCCATAAATTGAACACTTAAAAACATTGTTTTACCAAAAAACATTTTGCCATGTTTATACATGATTACATGCCTGTGAATAAAAGGGCTCTACAATAGATCTACAAACCATGCCCTGGACAATGAACAGAATGTACAAATTACATCTGTGTGTGGATGTTAAAATGAATGCATGTGTGTACAGACAGATCCAGTGGTCAACCAAAATGCATTGAAATAATCAACAACCAGAAGAAAAAGGAAAAACATATGCCTAGGCAAATCAAGCCATATTCGTGTCCTAGTTCATTGTCCAGGGCATGGTTTGTAGATCTATTGTAGAGCCCTTTTATTCACAGGCATGTAATCATGTATAAACATGGCAAAATGTTTTTTGGTAAAACAATGTTTTTAAGTGTTCAATTTATGGAAGTATTAATAATATCAATAAATTATTTAAATAAGGGGCACAGTAGTGGGTAACTAAAAGTTTTTCAATTTTCCAATTTTTTAACACTGTGCAATGAATGGATCTATATGTTGAACATTTTATTTTAATATATACATATATATTTTTTTAAATGCATAATTCAATTTGGTTTTAATTGATTATTAAATTGTTTAATTGATGGCAAGCTGCTATTTAAGTCAAGATGGTGGAATGGTTTAATAACTTGATAAAGCTAGGAACATCCTAGCGAAAGCGCTTGTGTACTACGTGATTTCTTTGGTGTGTTTTTACATTAAATACTAGTTTGTGGATTTACTTAAACTTGGTGGTGTCAGTTTTGTGGCCGGTCATTTGTTCTTGGCTCTGTTCTTTCGTTTTACTGGATCTATCCATCCATCCACAACCCTTTTTCCTCCATTTTTACACACAAGAGTCAGGGTGTCACTTCAACAGTCAATGTTCAAACTGCTGGGCGATTAGCTCTACCACATTTTTTTCTTCCATACCACACATATACATGTACACTCACTCCAACAGCCAATTTAGAGTGTCAAGTCCACCTGCTGCTTGTCTTTGGAATGTGGGAGGAAACCGAAGCTCATGAAGAAAACCCATGGGAACAAAGGGAGGAGATACAGACTCTACATAGAAGGCGCCCTAGCCAAAAATCAAATCAGAGAACCTCTTACTGTGAGACGATAACACTACCTGCTGTTCATGTTTCCCTTCAGATGGCATAAGTCTTTCACCCTGAAACTATATCTCTTATTTATTACAGTAGGCCTCCCTGACACATCAGATCCAACAATACTGTACCCACAGTCAGCATGCAGACAGTTTTCTGTTGTGCTAAATGATCCTTCTGTCATATGCACCAGAAGGTGGTATTGCTGGTGGGTTGCCATCATGGATGCTGTACTACTAATCATACTACAATGGGTCAGTGCAGGACCATTGCAGCAGCGGAATCAGTGACCTCTTCTCCTCTAAAACTGAGAATACATCTGGGGCTTAGTCACCACAAAAGCAAAGTCACCTGCTGTCACTCTTTAGACATGGGAAAGTATGTTTCGTAAAACTTTCAGCCTCTCTGAGGATTCCTGCAGAGCAGGGTTTATTTGCTTATGATATAAATGAAGGAATAGGTGTTATGATCACTCTCACAAGATTGCTGGGGGTGGGTACATGTCAGGTTGCAGTGGCCTGCTTACATACTTATAACACAGCTATGAGATGTGTGTTTCCCTCCCTATTAGGTATGGCGATGGCATTTTATATGTTGTACTTGTGGAGTTGTAGTGTACCTATATAAATGTCTGCAGCTCCTGCAATCTTTATGCCATGATTCACAGGTTTGTAAATACTGAACATGGTGTTGGTGATCATTTTGCATAACTGCTTCATACCTTGTCTCTTCCAGGTATGCAGTAGTGTAGAAAGCTACTACTGGAGTTACACAGACGTTTATAGGTTGCATATGGGTCTAGTATGTGTTTTGTAGCTGCATACCAGCGCTACACAATTGTGGACCATGTTTATGAATCCCATCCATACATGATAAAGTTAATAGTAATCAAGTGGTTTTGCAAATGAAGTTTTCTCACAGACCATTATTTGCAATAACCAATAGCACTGTTGTTTTTGAGTTATTTGTGAGCAAGAACATCTTACAACATTCCTCAAAAGGAAAATTGCCTAGAAGTTGATACCAATTATTTATACTTAATATTTAAGTTGTCATACATGATGTTTTTGAGCAACTGGTTCATTTGTGCAGGCAAGTTCATGCAGATATCAGATAATAATGAAAAAAAGTAAAAAAAAAAAACAAAAAACAACTACTTTTTTCCTGGTTCTTCTCTACGGTTGGATTAATGTAACTGCAGACTAAAACTTCCCATTTCTGCAGTACTGAGCATGGTGTTTTGTGGATTTATTATTTGATATTTGGGCTTATGCTTACATTTGCAGGATTGACTAAGTATGCTGTAGCTGTCTTTGAATTTATGAATACCCATCCAATTATCTAGGTTCCATTTGAATGAAGATACTTATTTATTTATTTATTTAACATTTGTTTACTGGGAAAGTCCGACTTGGAACGAAGCCAGTTTTCATTGGAGGCCCAGGAAGAAACACTCCAGACACATGTCTTTGTAACGTGGGAGGAAACCAGAGCACCCAGAAGAAATCCCCACAAATGCATGGAGGACATGTAGACTCCACATAGAAGGCAGAGAATCAAACTGAAGAACTTCTTGCTGCAAGGCGACAATGTTACCGCTGCACCACAATAGTATATTATATTTCTTTATCTGCAGGGAATTGACTCCAGAGGTGAGGAAGATGGTGAGTAATGAATCTGTTCCTCCACCTTGTTTTACTGGTCTGCTGAAGTAGGTTTAGATCCCTTGTTCTGGTATTTGGGTGGAATGTCTGATTTGTAAAGGTACAGGAGATCTTGGACTACTGGGTCCCTGACTGCTTAAAAATCAAGGCATTAGTGTCTTCAGAGGACCCAATAAGATAGAGAAAGGGGGGACAGTACTTTTTATTCTTTTCTGGTATCTTAAGGTTTTAAGCCTGTGACCATCTTTTTTAGGAATTTCTGAGGTCTTCCTAACTGTTTGATATGTCTGGTGAGGTACATCCCAAAGGGAGCACTGTATTCTATAAAATAAGAGGACAATAACATTATTAGATTTGGATGATATTGCCTTGGGGATGAGCTGAGCTAATTAGAAGGATTTCTTGACAACCACTGCTGTATGGTAATCAAGGGAGAGGAAATTATCAACTCAGGTTCCCAGATACCGAACTAGAATTTTATTTTGAAGTTGGGTATTGTCATTGCCATATGCTGGAGGGATGGCTTGTCTGCCAAATGTGACAATATTGCATTTTTTACAATTTAATTTAAGGCCGTTTTCAATACTCTAATCATTTATAACTGTAAAGTCCTACTGGAGAGCTTCTAAATCAGAGGGAAATTTGACAATGACAACCAATTTGCAGTCATCTACAAACTTGTTTAGCCATAGGTCTTGGTTTGCAGTTTACAGATCTGTGAAGCAAATGCCAAACAGAACAGTTGTTGAACTGAGCTCTGCCAGAAAGCACTGGTCACCTTCATGTTCTGATGTTGCCCTTTCACTCGCACCATGTGGGTGCTGTCTTTTACATAATTTGCTCTCCACTTTACTACAAAAGAAGTTTTAATGCATTTAGTTTAGTAATTATTCTAGCATGGAGAATGGTGTCAAATGCCTTGCCCAACTCAAGGTAGACTGGGTGTACATTGTGATCACTGTCAATAGCTTGTGTTATCCTTCCGAATAACTTTACCAGGTTTATTAGATATGCTCTACCTTTTACAAAACCGATTTGCTGCAGATCTAGCCCTGTGAGATTGCTGATGTCCATGTTAATCCTGTGTGTCATACTGATTTCCATTTCCTTACAAATGAAACTCATTAGTCTGATAGACCTACAGTTTCTGGAAGGGGCTGTAGGGCTAACTTTATGTGGGGCATTACTTGTGCTGTACACTTTACACCTGAAATGGAGCCTGTTGTGAAGATAAGTGAAGGCTGCCGGCCTAGCCAGACAGAATTTTGTAGATAATTCTGTCATTTGTAAATATTAATAAAGGCCACAGGCTTGTTCTCTTAAATGGGAAAACATGGTGTTAAATGTGGAACTGCAAAAATGTAGCAACAGTGCGCTCTGCTGTAACAAAGCTGATAAGTCAATTCTTTGATGTCAAAACTCGGAGCCGAGCTGTCTAGATAAAGGCATTCTGCCTATTGTTTTGAGGCCAGAGTTAATGGCTAGAATTTGCATGTATAATTTCTTTTATTGTTCTGGTTTCCTGACCAGCTGCAAGATCAAGGGCTATTATAGCAAACCCACTTTAGTGATGTTCTACCTCACATGGATATCTTGAGCAACATGTTATCAATACTCTTATGCAACCACTCTCATGAAATTGTAAACCTTAAGTTTAATCTACCTCATGTGAATATTTTGTCCAACATTATTGTAAATATTTGTCTTGTAATAAACTGTAAAATGTTTGTATCTACTGCTATGTTAACTTGATTGTAACCTGACAAACACTGTTTTGTATTTGTAACCTTATACATTTTGTTATAATGTATCTGTCTTTGGAGCTTTTCTCCCCAGGCCTCTACTGAAAATGGACATATATCCAGTTGGACTAGCCCGGTCAACAAATGTAAAATAAAATAAATATTAACTTCTAAGAGTCTGTTAGCCTGGGAACCAGAAAAAAATGATGTAATCTGAAATGAATCCGTGGTACTGTGTTATTAATTTAAGGACAGAAAGAATGACAGCATTAGAGCATTTGTCTTGAGAACATCCAACTCTGCCTGTGTCTATATGTAAGTAGGATTTTAGAACTGTGTTTTCTCTTAGATATAACTAAGAAATAGGAAGATTAGAGTAGTTTCTTTTTCTGTGATGCCAGAACTTTTCTACTGTATTATTTTAAGTATTTCTCTGTGATTTCTGAACTTTTGACTATTTTTTTTTATTAAATATTAAATATTTGTAAACCTTTCAACTGTGGCTGTTTTGTGTAGAGATAATTTATGCTCTAAAAGTACATTGCATGTATATAGTGATACTGTACCAAGTCACTCCAAGTAAATCTTGACTGTTCAGTCGCACTTACTATTTGGATAATAATATTGCACAGTATAATTGGGCACCCTTTCATAAGGGCTTTTGAGTAGCTGATAAATATTAGCTGAGTGGTGGCAGTGATTTCTACCATATAGTCTGGGTAAAAGGGGCACAGCTGGAGAACCTGTGCCAGCCTTCCCCAGGAGTGTCTGTGTAATTGTATAAACTCTTATCCCAAAGTGTCTGTATGTCAGCTACTTGGGCAGGGACACAAAGCACTGGCTGGACAGAGAGGGTGTATGTTATCTAGTCTCATGGAGGAAGTGTTCTCAGTCGTGGATAGCACCTTCAGTAAATGCTCCTCAGTGCAGGTGTTTTTTTTTTCTTTTTTGTTTAGAGCTATAGGGATTCTAGAACTTTTGATAATCATTTCAAGACCAAATGTATGAATACCCATCTAATTATCTAGGCCCTGTTTACAGTAAGGTAATGTATCAAACCTTCTTTATCTGCAGGAGGATTCTATTCTACAGGTAAGGGAGATGCTGAGTAATGAATTTGTCTTTCCACCTTGTTTAACTGATCTGATGAAGCATATTTAGATCTCATCAGGTCTGAGTAGGTTTTGCCATTTAGTATGACTTCTTTTCACTGTTGGGTGTTTTTTAGCTTTCTCTAATAAGTAAAGAATGATTTTAATTATCCTTCACTTCAGATGCCAACCTGAGTTCATGGGTTGCCTTAGTAGATCTACTAGTCTTTTTTACAGTCTTTGCCAAATTTCTAATATTTTTTTTGACTTGAAGGTCTTTACATATGTTGTATACTGTAAATAGTTCTCCCCCTTTTACTGAAGATTTTATTTATGTCAGTGGACCACCAAGTTAAGATACCAAAGCATTTGGTCAACTGTCAGATCTGAAATTAGACAAGATTTCAATAATGCATAGATTCAGAGTGATTTCATCTAAATGAAGAAAGGATTTTTTTAGTTAATACATCCTAAACAATAATTTATCCGTATTCTTCCTAAGATTCACAAATCACTGCAGTATCCCCTAGGTCACCCTATTGTCACTGTCCCTATTTCTAATTTTCTAGAAAGCTGTCTTATACTACTTTTGTAATAGGTCAGATCTTGTGTTAAAGATACAACTAATTTTCTTCAAATTATGAATGAGTTACACATCACTTTTAGTGGTTTACTTTGTACTCTGATGTTAATTCCCTATACATCAACAATCCCCATGAGTTATGCATGCAGGCAGTTAAATTCTAGTTGGACCTGAGAGACATTTACACTTTAATGATTTTATTGTGCAGCTCAGTGAAACGGCTCTAACCAAAATATCTATTATTATAAGGGTAAATTTTATTTGGACATGGCAACAGTGACTTCTTTCCCCCATTTATGACAACCAATTCATGGGTTATTTTGAACATCATTAATATATAATAGGGCATACTACATTTCTAGAACAAATTAACATGTGTCACGATTATCTGGATGACTTCTGAATGATATGGTTTGCTAACAGGAGGGAGTTAAAAAAATTTTGGGACTATTTAAAAAATTACATCCTTTGGGAATCCACTCATGTTTCAGATTGAATATTTCACTATTGATTTTCTAGATAACAGAACTATACATGCCTCCTTGTATAGAAAGGCCTTTTCTCTGAATCCCTTACTGTCTTCAACTAGTTGTTACCTGCATCACATTCTCAGAAACATTCCAAAATCCAGGTTTGTGCAGTTAAAACACATTTATTCATCTGACGAAGACTAGCACAGCTTATCTATAGATTTATGCTATTGATTCTGACACAGAGGATATGCAAGTAGCTGTCTTGATACAGTACTGGAAAAGTTATAATCCCTGTCTAGAGATAACCTATTACATTCCCAAAATCAGAGAACCTTGGAAAATTAGGTGTCCATACCATGCTTCATTGTGACATATGGTGTGAATGTGTACAAAATCAGAAATGTCATACAAGACTTCTTCCACCTATTAAAGTGAGATAGATTTTGGGTCTATATTCAGAGACAACTATTGGTTCACTTTTAGATGTGATTCCAGTTTTTCTAAGATACTGAGAATACATAAACAAGCAGAATGCCCTTTAGGCAGTCACTTTCCAGTAGGCAGTTCCCCATATAGTCAATGTGTTTTGTGTTTATATTGTTCTACTTTCAAATCTTGAAATACTGAAATACCGAATTCCAATATCTCAAGACAAGAATAACGAAAATCCACTACAATGAAAAATTAAAAAAAAACAAATGTCACTATATGAAAGTTCATAATACCAAATTTGCAGTAAGCAACGTTCTGTTTTTTAATGTACCATCCACCACACAAACAAAAATACAAACATGACTTTCTTCCCTAAACCATCACAAACCAAAACAACACACAAACCAACAAAACCTAAGTAATCAACATTTAAGAAGGGGAGTAAGCCCCCTGCACCTCCCATGTGGGGGGCCTGCACCCCTCACACCCCAGCTACTTATCTATACCAAGTCCAAGGTCACACTACCATGAAAAAGACAACAAACCTACCATTACGCTCCCTACACTTCCATTGCACACTGTCGGACTTATACTCACAAGAAACATACACTCTACACATCTACACAAATCATCACTTTCAACACTTGCATACACACACACTCTCACCTACCTACCCCAACCTACTCCTAAAACTTCCCAAAAAATTAAAACAAAACACATTTCTATCCAAAACCTTAACATGCTACAAACCTACCTGAATCTCCAAAAATAACCTCACATCATCCACCATGTATATATACATCCCAGAAACCGCTAAACCTTAAAGGGACAGCATAGTATACAGAACAGACCACACCACAACTACGAATTTGGCAACCTCAGATTCTTCATTATGCAGTTTTGAACAACAACACTTTTCCTATTCTTGTCTCGAGAGATATTTCAGTATTTTGAGATTTGAAAGTAGAACCATTTATATATATATATATATATATATATATATATATATATATATATATATATATATATATATAAAGCTGAAATATTTTCTTCACATTGTTCTAAACTTAGATATTCTATTACTTGTAGCATAGACTGTGGTATTTTATGCAGGTCAAATATCTCAGACTTTTAGGCAAGGAATGTTCCTGTCTTAATAATGAGTACTTGCTGATGGAAATATTCATGGTAAAGACAAAATGTTTTAGCCATGCTTTAGTGATTAGAGGTTTATCAGGTTGATATAGACCAAGGAGTACCTTATGCTGTTTGGTTTTGTTGCGAATATTAAATATGTTAATGTGAAAAAGCTTTAACCCTGCTCCTAATGTCCAGGTTATGTTGTATGGAAAAGTGAAAGTTTGGTCAGCAATAGGTAGCTAAGATGTGATAGACGTTACTGGGAGTGGGGTCCAGGGTTCAAGTGGATGTCTCCAGAGACGAGTAGATCATATTATAGGTGAACCTGAGAAATGAGCTAAATAGTGCAATTGTCTTGCAATTATAATTAATCTTTAATTATCTGAGTATGTTAACTCATGACAGTCTGATATTTGTTGAAGGCCAGTCTATAACAAAGGGTACACACACACACACACACACACACACACACACACACACACACACACACGCATGCATGCGTGTGTGTGTGTGTGTGTGTGTGTGTGTGTGTGTGTATATATATATATATATATATATATATATATATATATATATATATATATATATACCTTGAGTGAGGCAAGAGAAGGGAGATACTACTGAATTGTAGTCTTCCTAAGGTATGACACGGAAGTGTATACATGCTTAAATGAAGAATAAAATAGAAGAAGGAAGGTATAGAATTAGTACCCAAGGGCTATAATGATGTCTGGCCTTAACAAGAAGTAAGCTGTCTACTACTAATTGCCTTAATAACATATTTTTGACAGATGAACAGAGTATATCCTTGAAACAAATAAGTCTATGCCAGATTTAGCGATCAAACTTTACAGTTATGAATGGATCAAGATGTGAAGTTTCCGCATACCAGGTGAATAATATTTCTATAGAATGCAAGTGAGCTAGGTTAAGCTAAAGGCTAGTGGAAAAGAGCGGAAAGGAGAAGTTATTTCAGTAGTGTCCCTTTGTGATCACTCATGCTTGAAATAAATACATAATGTGATGACAAATTGTGGATACTGGCATATAAAACAAGGTCGGCAAACATGGATGAAAAATGTCAGGAACAGTGTCAGGAACAAAGCTGTTATTAGTAAAATAAAGTTAGTTAGTGTAGGTTAGAAATATTGGAAATGTTAGGAAAAAATACATTGTTAAAAGAAAAGAGGCCCGCCAATGCTAGTTCAAAACAGACTCCTGAGCATACGAATTAGTAACTGTGAGATAATATGTTGCATAAAAAGAGAAAGATACTAAATAAGTAATTGGCCAGGACTACTGTAAATTGCTGAAAAGGGAACAAGTGGAAAGGAATTAATATTTGTATATTAAGTTTTGCTTCAAATATGAGAAGCAAAAATAAGCAGATGTTGACAGGAGTATTTTTGGACTGGAATACTTATTATAAAGTGTTCCACCCAATATATCAATTCATCACCAAATGGATGGTGGAATAAACTCACAAAACTTATCATGTTGGCCTTGCTAGACTTTCAGCAGATTTATCGACTTCTAATGAAGCAATAGATATGTTTGGTCTCATACTGCCATGGCTATTGTGTAATGTGAGCATTTACTAGTAGATATGAATATGCCAGGTGCAGTATTCTGCGTGATCAAAACCTGGCTGTCATTGGTAAAACAGGTAGAGGGGTGGTAAATGTTTGATGATGTGTGTAGAGTGGTGATAAATCCTTTATACAAGCAGAGTGGTGAAAAGCAAAATATCTGACTCTGTAGCCCATTGTATACACATACTGCAAGGTTAGGATAAATACATGCATACATATATATGCTAACCCAAACTAGAAAGGATTTAAAAAAAAAAAAAAAAAAAAATATATATATATATATATATATATATATATATATATATATATGTGTGTGTGTGTGTGTGTGTGTGTGTGTGTGTGTGTGTGTTTGTGTATATGTATATTATAAAATATGGTACTAGCTATGTATTAAATGCAATTGTAAAAAACACTCTCATAATGTCTTAATGCATTTGCAAGATGTTTAATATCGACATTGCCTATATTGCAAAGATGTATTTATTTATTTGACGTGTTTGCTTGTTTGTTAACTAACCAGAATAGAACACTGATCAATATAATTGTTATTTTCAGTTTAAACTTAGTGTATGAATATTTTCTAAGCCAACTGAACAGGTGTAAGCAGTTGCAGTGAGCCTTCTGCTAGAGCACTGAATTACTGTGTACAGATATTCAGTGTGGTGGTAATTTGCAGTAAATCTGTTTTTCTTTCAAAGACAATCAATAGCAGTTAAATAATTCTACAATATGCTGTTCCCTAGCCTACATACTAAATAACCACTTCAGGTAATGATGGCAAACATTCAACTCTATATATAACTATTACTAAGCAGACAGATGTCTGTGGACAACCTTGAGCTATTGGTGCATGTAATTCAGTGTGAGCAAGTAACACAAATAAATGCAGTGATTTGAATACACTTCTCCTTGTATACAGTATCAAAGGCAGATGAGACCAGCTGGTTGGACTACCAGATGTGAGATTTCTAAGAAGAAGAAAAAAGATGCAAGTTCTGCACAGAATAAGATGATGTCAGTTAACAACCCTGAAGCAAGATATACTGCCTTACTGAGTGTTTATTAAGAAAACATTTACTTAAAACCTGTAGATACTGAATAAAAGAATCAGTTCATTAGGCCTGTAGCAACAAATGCTGACTTACGGAATGCCTGTTGTTTTTGTCTGAGAAAATAATGCAGGTTAAACCCTGAATGTACTGAATAAAAAAGTTTCATCTAATAAGCCTGCAACAATACTTGCATTGTTATGTCTAGTTTTATATATATATATATATATATATATATATAGGGAGAAGGCTTAACATGAGAACCAAAAAGTATGTCACTGATCAAATGAATATCTTTTGGAATATAACAGCATGAGCCAGCATTACCAATAAGTAACCCACTCTTCGCTGGCTTGCCTGATGACTGGCTACATTCTGTGTAAGCTCTGTATGCCCTCTCTGTGTCTGCATCTGTTTTCACTGTTGGCTCAGCTTGTCCCCCATTTTCTAAAATCATGCCAATAGACTTAAATGGCAATCCTTCAAATTGTGTGTAGGTGTATGTATGATATAAACGTATGTGTGTCTTGAGATGGGCTGGTATCCATTGCAATATCTATCTTATGCATTATACTGTAGGCCCACTGTGTTTCAAGATTAGCCCTGGCTATGCTAGAGCCAGAGGACAAAGCATGTATCAAACAGTGAACAAATGAATGAAGTTGTATATCTCACATTATACAATGATAGCTCATTACTATTCAAAAATGAGCATAGACCAATATAAAAAAGTCCGGTCGCTGAAGTACCACTGAGCAGCCAGACTTTCATCCATTACTAAATGTATGGAGGCATACAGCTCAACTGTCTAGATTTTCATAGAATGTCCAGATTTTTGTCACATACTTTTGGTCTGTTCCTCATAAAATTTGCATTTTTTTGACGAATCACTGAGGACTGAATTCACAAAATAATGACATACACTTCAGTTTCAGCCTTCATATCCTTCAGACAATGCACAATAACACAAATCTTGTTATTCTAGCAGCTTTATAAGATTATATCAGCAACATTTACAATTGGTCCCTATTTTGAGACCTTTGTCCCCTGTTATTGGAGGCTTTATCCACATTTCTTGAGGTAAGAGGTTGAGAGGTATTTATGGAAGGCAGAGTAACTACAAGGAAAATCAGATACATTCTGCAAAACTAAAGAAACATATCTGGTTTTCCTAGTATTTCTGCTTTGTTTCTCTCATACCTCAAAATTGTCTGCATTTTATACTTAAAAAAATAAGCAACATAGATCTTCCTTTTCCATTGCTTGTTTTCAGCAGCGCTGATATTGTGTGCAAGCATGGGAAAATATGTCTCATGTAGTACATCAACAAATGCGGAAGAAAGAGGAAAAAACATGGAGGAATGCTACGGCACCATTATACAAAGACATTATTTAAGAAAAGAAAGCAATTTCTTTCTTAAATAATGTCATTGTTTAATAGCAATAACCAACTCATGGGTGTGGGTATATGAGGATTTACCCATGGCTGGCTTTGTTGATAACCTCAAGAGGTTAAGTATAATTATGTCACCCAGTGGATAGCCAACTGGCTCACAGAGAGAACCCAGGAAGTTACAAATGGGGAGGCCGGTCACAAGCAGAGTCCTTCAGGAATTGAACCACTCCTTTTTTGGCATTTACTTCTGTAAAATCAAGGCCACTGTCAAAAACTTTTGGCTGACTAAATTTTCAAATTAGGAGCAGTCATAGAAAAACCCACCAACACAAATGTTCTCCATGAAGGAATAACACAGACAACTTGTGTCAGAGCCATGGACTAAAACTTAATGCCAAGAAATGGATAATAGCATCCTTTGGGAAGTCATCCACCCCTCATAACTACCATCCTACCTTACATAACTACTACTGGGTGGTGCAGCAGTTATTATCATCTCCTCACATCAAGAGGTTCTCCGGTTTGATTCTGAGCTGGGGTGCTTTCTGTGCAGAGTCTGCATGTCCTCCCTGCATTCATGTGAGCTTCCTCCGGGTGCTCTGATTTCCTCTCACAGTCCAAAGACATGCGGCTGGAACATTTCTCCCCGGGCCTCTGCTAAACCTGTACATATGAGATGGAGAATCATCGATGCTGTTACACTGATGTTTTGCTCACAAGTATCAAGTCCCACCCAATCACACAAATAAGTTGCTTCTGACTTCTTAAATTGATTAGGTAATGGTAAGTTTTTTAACACTCTGTAGAGTTATAATGCACATACAAAAATCGTTAGAGAAAAAACAAAATATTGATTGGCTCATGCAGCAAATACAGTATGTAAACAGAGAGTAGGAAGTCCATCATCTAATTTTTGCCGAGATTCTTATGGCACTGAATGTTTAAGGAATTATAAGTCTGTGTTTCACCAGGGAATGAGAATGTTTCAACTAGATAAACAAGTTTACCATCCCTTTGTAACACATGTACACACCTCTGGCTTTGATTGGTTCTGCCTACTTAGTCCACTCCTCATTGAGTTTGTGGCCATTATGACCTGCACCCATTCTACCACTTCAGAAACTAGTGATGTCTAGAAAATAAGGTATGAATGCTGTGGATAAATTTGTACATAGTCATTTAAATAGTTCATGTTGATTTGAAAATAATTCATTAGAACATTACAGGCCTAATGGTTGGAAGGAGAAATGCAGTTCTTCAATTAAAAAAGAAAAAAGTCTTTCTTTGTAATATTTCAGGCTAACAGTGATTACCATAATGGTGTATCATAGTCACTATGGTGGATATATGTGGTGATAATTAAATCATAAATAATAAAAACTACATTTGTATGTATTTATTCCTCTGTTAGAATGTGAAGACTAGGACTGGCATAAGCCTGAAAACAAAAAGTCAGCCATCTTAAAACTCTCTGTCTATAGACTTTCAAACGTCCATTGTGCATTGGAGCGGCAGATCATAATTAACATTTTGTGTTAAATCCTAGCTGCTGGGTAGACAGCTCAGAATTGTTCGCTAGAAGGCACAAACATTGTCAGTTACTGTAGTGCACATGTATAACAGATGACTAACAACTTTGACTAGGCAGATATTGGAGAAAGTATGTAGATTATTTAGTATATTATTTGAAATTTAGAGGACCCCCTTGTAAAAATGTAAAATCCAAGTAAAGTGATATGGAGAGGGATGATTAATTCTACTACTGATGTAAGAAGTTTAGGTGTAAGGAAACGTTTGGTAACAATTTAGGATTATATTACATCAGTGAAGTTGTGTTACAGCAGTTTAGTAGTAGCTTAGCTTTATGTGCATCAAATTGTTGTCAGATTAATTAATACCAGGGTTACAGTATTTCAGGGATATAAATGTTCAAGCCTAAAAGAATGCTAGCTGGACAATATAAATTAATATAAATTATACTTTTACTTCCAGCAGCAGAAATTACACAGGGCAGTGGGGAATTTTCCTTTAGACAGTAGACCGGTTATATCATAGGTGTTAGTACAGTATCAGAGGTTACAGTAAATTCAGTACATGATCCGATCCGGTTCAGTATACTGCATGTTACAGAATTTTAAAAGATTATCTACATAATGATGCTTCCTTGAGTACGGCAAGACTTGCAGGACTGAAAAAGGCAATAATATTTTTTTTTTCTTTCCGAATAGTGGCAAACTTTAACTGAGATATTATAATTATTCACTATGAACCTATAAAACTGAGGGCACATGGGATGAAACTAAGTACAGACAAGACAGGTGTCATGGCAACAACTGAGGGAATCAGAAAAAGCTGAAATCTGAGACAGATATGGAAAACAGAGAAACAGGTTAACAGCTTTAAGTCTTTGAGATAGTTGACTGAAGAGAAGGGAAGTCTGAATGAGGAGATCAAAGCTAGCATCAGAGGGGTTGCAGCTAACTGGAACAGAGTGTTAGGGTAGTGTGTGACAGAAGAATGCCAAAGAGGCTGAGAAGTAATGTGTACAAAAACTTGGCCAGTGAAGGCAGGCCATTTGAGGAAGGAAATTAAAGGTGAAGGAGATGAAGTACCTGAGATGGGTGGTAGGCCACATACTGTGAGACAGAAAAATAAATAATGACATCAGAGCAGAAGTGAAAGTAGCTCCAATTGCAGAAAATGCCAAAGAGAATAGATTATACTGGTTCAGGCACTTGTGCAGGAGAAGACAATCCCAACACTCTTCTGGAGAAACCCTCTGCTCTAACTGCATAGCCAAACTTTGGAATTCTCTTCCACTAAATATGAAAACAACCACAAACACAACAAAGTTCAAAGAGATTCTTAAAACACACTTACAGAAAACCTGGATATGCCCTTGCTCTAACCTGCCCTAACCAAAATAGCTGTTAACATAGCAGGCCCATGATCCGGTTCATATTTCCTCAAAACACCTAATACAGCAGTACTGCTACCATAACTGAGTTCCATCATAATCCTAAGATAAATTACCTTCCCTGCTACAACAAAACTCTGCTATTGTTTTCTGTTTAACCTGCACTGTAACCCATATTCACAACAAAATGCTCAACTGAAATGTTATATCCGGATATTTTTTCTTACGTTATATCGTGATATGTTGCCTACTTTCTCTGTATCTAAAGCAAGTGTTTGTGTTACTGTATAGCAAAATTGTTCTATCGCTGTAAATCTCAGTCTAATTTATGTGGAGCTTTTCTCCTTGGCCCTCCACTGAAAAAGGACATCTAGTCGGACTTTCCAGGTAAACAAATGTAAAATAAATAAAATTAAGAAGATTTGAGATAAACAGGAAGTAGACAAGAGGAAATGAGAACAACCAGCAAAAAGAAGTCCAGATTGTGTGACAGAAGACTTGCAACAGTCAGACCTGACAGTCAAAGAAAGTAGAACAGTAACATTGAAACAGAAGATGTGGTGTCAGTTAATGTAACACCCTGATTACACACAGAACAATAGTTACAAGAGGGATTTATGATGATGATGACTCCAACAAAGCAGCATGCTATTCCCATAACAACATACTCTGCTTCTTTTTTCACCTCTTTATCTACTAAAGTATTGTTTTAATTATCCCTATTTATTTATTAAATACACCCCCGGATTCACGAATCCTCCGTGTAAGACTTAATAAGTCTTACTCGGAGGCTGCAGTTGAACGGTATGACGTCAGCGTGCCATGAATATGCATGAGGGCACGCTGACTCAACCGTAAGTTTTACACAGACTGTGTAAGAAAGCAGGGGGCGTGTCCGACTGCCGAGCAGTCCAAATGTCCACGCCCCTGCAAGTGTTTTAAAACTAAACAAAGCACACACACATGAGCGAGTCCGCTCAAATGTCCCTGCACCCAACACCACACTCCCTGATATTGTAAACCCTGATCAGAGTTCTAAAACGCAAAACATTAAATATATTTTTTTAAATCCCCAAAATAGCTGCCCGTATTTGCGCGTGTGTGCGCAGGTGTGCCCATTGTTTAGCTAGTGTTAGCAATTCTGACATGGAAGAGCATAAGAAAGAATGTTAATGCAAATCACACCAAATAGCAATAGTGTAATGGTAGAGCATTTGTACAAAGAAGAGGCATTCACAGTTTGAGTCCCACCACTCCCCTTCCTATTTATTTTTTAAATCAGTATATGAAATAATACCTGACAAATATGTTTAAACATTACTAAAAAGCAGTGAAATGACCAATGTATCAGTGAACAAAATAAATATTTTAAAGGATTCTGATATAAAATTGCCTGCAGTTAAGCAGCGCTTCACCCAGCACAATAGAGTTGCCCGTAGTTTAATAGCGCTTTACCTAGCGCAATAGAGTTGCCTATAGTTTCATAGCGCTTCACCCAGCGCAATAGCGTTGCCCATAGGTTAATAATGCTTAACCCAGCACAATAGAGGTACCCACAGCGAAATAGCGCTTTAACCAGCGCCAACCAGGGCACCGTAGGGCACTGAGGAGCAACGTAGAGCAAAGTTGCTTAAATGCAGCCACACCCCCTAGCCTGTCTGGATAGTATGAAAATAAAATGAATGACGAGGTTTGAACCCAGGACTCTGTGCATCAAAAGTACAGAACCACTAAGCCATGACAACATAGGGGAAACAGCCACTATTAACATACATATACTTATGAATGGTAGTTTAACCATTACTAAGCAGGTCTGCAGTCAGCCGAGAATTTTACAAAATGGCCAGTCACAAAAAAGTGCGGGAAATGCGGCATATTTAAGCCCCACAGGTGGGAATACACGCCATAACTGATTGTAGCTCACATCTGCAGTTAGAATGTCTGGTGTCGGAGAGGGAACACACTTCTGAGCGCAACATTGGGGCATCGAGGAGTCCAAATACACGGTTGGTTCCTTGTCCATCATCAAGAGTCAAGACTCCTGCAGGGCCATTTCCAAGGGATGGAGTACAAGGCAGAGGCTTGGAACCGGTTAGCTCGTGACCTCACCAGTGCCACAGGCATTCCTCGGACTGGTGAGCAGGTCCGTCACCACCATGCAGACCTGAAGAGACGAAAGCAGGACCGCCTGAACCAATGGATACAGGAGGCCCGTGGGATGCGGGATGCCCCACAACTGAGTATGTAGCCATGGAATGCAGTATGTAAGAATTGATAATGGAGTATGCATAACGGATAGGTATGTCTCAATATCCCTTCATTTACTTTACAGCTGCAGGTGACCGTGCTATGAATCAGCAAGCCTATGCTGATAGGCTGCTAAGGCTGCGCCACCAGGCAGGTTAGTGATTATTATGCATGTATTGTTATATAAAATATGGGAGAGAGCATGAAAGAAAGTGTTGTAGTCCAATAATACAGCCATAAAATTGCCTGAATAAGTCCTCTGCATGTACAGATAAAAACATCAGAGAGGCAGAAAAAGAGTGTAGAAACCCATTAAGAAAGGTAACATATGTCTGGAATAATATCTCTGCAGGCACTGTCATATAAAATAAGTGAGTGAGCCTGAAAAAAGATTGTTCTAACCTATTAATAATGGTATAATATATCTTGAACATGTCTGCCATATACACCGTTAAAACAAATAAAGGAGTGAGCCTGTGGAAAAGTGTGTAATGTCATTAATAAAGGTCTAAAACCCAGAGTGTGTCTGTGTCACAGAGTCTGAAATGTTGTTGTACCCTTGCAGTATAGAAACAGTACTGTTTGAAAAGGTGCTAGCAACCCAGAGTTGTGCAGTCCCATATAAAGTGGGTGATGGAAGTACTAGTAGCTGTGAAACATATATACAGTCCACAACAGGCAGTTACTGGCTGGCATGAATAAGTAAACCTGGCACACGTGTAGCATGTTATTTTTTCCCCAGAAATGTGAGTGTGTGTCAAGAAATGCAGGGTTCTGTACAAATTGAAGTGAAGATGTCATGTGAAAACATCCCAGATACGTAGATAAAGAAATAGAAATGCAATCAAGAAATATGTAGCAGTAACATCTGCATCCTGGACAGTTAGTATGTCAGATATAGGTCAGGCATATATTGAACAAGCCAAACCCATTACACAACCTAATGTATGGTGGCAAGTGTAATAATACAGGTAGGGGATATACACTTGCAGTCACTAGGAATGTAGTGTAGACTAAAAGGTCATTATAAGATGCTAACCGAGGTTTTTTATACACCCTACTGTATGTGCATAAACCATGCAATTCCACACCTCAATGGGTATGTGTAATCTTAAATATTTGTTGGGACATATGTCCTATTGTTCTATAAATATTTGCATTCACATTGATGCATGTGCCCTGTTTAAACATCACAATCATGGTGGCCTGTTGCTACAAAACATCCCTGCATGCTGTTGGAATAACCACTGTGGTTCAATATATGCATGTGTTATGCTTGCTGTTCAACTGTTGTACCCTTGGTGTGTTGGGTTAATGGGAATATTATTGCATGCTGTTACAACTAATCTGGAATGCTGTTTTGCTTATGCTGTAATTAAACACACCTAATCACAGAACGTATGGGAAGGCCGGTCCCAGCGGACCCACCAGTCCCTCCTCAGCCGACGAGTGCACCTGGCACCAGCAGGTCCGGTGCCCAGCCCAGGCTCCCCTCCTCCATTGGTCCTGTGCCACCTTTGGGTGGAAGCGCTGCAGGGGATGGGGCTCATCCCCCGTGCAAGTGTGAGTGGAGAAGGGCCACCTATCACCCTTCAAAGGGTCCGGGCTGTGGTGCGTAGGGAGATCCAGCGTTCAGTCACTGATCCCCTACGACAGCTTGAGGCAAGAGTGGCGCATCTCACAGGTGAGCCTGCCCATCCTATGCAGCCCCCAGCACAGCCACCCTCGGGGCTGTGAAGGTTCAGTGGTGACTGCCCATGGGTGGGGTATCTCAGTTCCACTGTTACCATCTGTGGGCTCATGGACTTGCGATTTCCAAACATCCGACCCCGTCAATTGTGTTCACCCACCCCATGTGTCATACACCGCCCCTGTATGCATCTCTTCTGTCTTGTATGTTTATCTTCCCAACCTTCCTACTTCCTCTACCTCACTTCCCACTCTCACCTGAAAAAAAAAAAGGCAATCTGTACCCACAAAAAAATTACGCCCCATACATAGCTGCCCATTTCGCACACATGTCCATCAGACAAACATGTAAGCTGATAATTAGAATTGGCAGTACAACATACTTTGTTGTCCTCACCCCTCTCCCAAGGGTGTAAGGTTTCAAATTTCACTCCAAATTCATTGTATATGCACAGCTGTTGCTGTTAAAGAAATGGGCAGCTATGGACCTTCCCTACACCCATCCTGCACATCCCGAGCTTGTTTACCTACTGTGTGTCCCTCTTTGTGCCCCCTTTTTCACCACTTTCCTATCTCCCCATTTTCTTTTCTTTAAAAGAAATTAGCGTGGGGGTTAGCGGGAGTAAGCATTTTTAAGCAGTAGTAAGTGGGTTTAAGCGAGTGTGCGCATGTGTACGCTTAGCTAAGCATCGCTAAGCATCGTGCAAACCCACGCAAACCCGCTTACAACTGCTTAAAAGTGCCTTAGTCACTCTATGGCAGGGCCCTTGTTCTGCTCAGCAGCAAAAGAAAATACCTCTGCCAGTCTTGAACCCCAGACCATTGACAAAATAGACTGCAGGAATTACCACTAAGCCACAGCAGATATACAAATAACTTGGTTCTGAAATAACTATATCATGCATTACAATGAGGGAATGTAAATGAAAATTAGGAATGGTATAACACTAAACCTTTTCTGTGGGTCTTTACAGCAGTGGTTGTGGAATTGCATGACATGACTGTGAAAGGAGAACCAGCCATCGTAGCAGGGAATAATGTTACAGTAGCACCTTACAAACACCACACAGTATCAAACCAGGATTAATACTGGCCACAGGAATACAGTGCAATAACCACATTTGTATGGCAGTTAATTGTGTAAGTGAGAAAAAAGTACATACTCCCATGTATCCTGTGTTAGCATTTGGAGGGGTGCGTACATGTCTACACTGAGATGTGTGTACTGGAAGCAGCAACATTCAGGTTTGAGTACAACATGCATATCACTGGCTACAACCCTAGCATCAGATAAGAGACATATACCAACCTTCAGACTGACACAACGGTGTCCAGAGCTATGCCTACCTAAACTAGCATTTTATATCAGTAGGCTGCAATCAAAGTGAGTAATGCAATCACCAAACAGCAGGCTGCATGCAATTACTGAATGGTGGGCAGCAATTGGTGCAGAGGCTGTCACATGCACAAGTGCAGATACCTAGAAAAGCAGGCTGTACCTGCAGTCCACACATGCAATTATATCATTGCAGGTGCTGTGAGATAGAGAGTGAGTGAGAGAGAGAGAGAGAGAGAGAGACGGACACAGACACAGACACAACTGAGACAGAGATAGAGACAGAACAGAACAGAATGAGAAACAGAGACAGAACATTGAATAGAGGGCGAAAACCAAAAAAACCCAATAAAAAATAAAAACTACAAAACCGTAACACACGGAGCAGGGAAATACTAAGGTAAGGTATGTAACTCACATGTATGTGTTGGCATGTTGTAGATGTTCCTGAAGAGTACTCTACACACTGCAAATCATCCATATGTTGGCAGCAGTATGTATCTACCTGTATCTGCCCATGTGCATAGGGCAAGGGACATACTGCAACTGTTAGTGAAGGATGGACAGATATCTGTCAGTGAAGGTTGATATGTGCATATATCCATGTAGGTCATAGTGTGTGGCTTAGAAAACAGCATGCAGTGCGCAGAGGCGGCCGTAGGTCAACTGGTGCCCTAGGCAAAAGGGATCCATGGCGCCCCCTACCACACTTCCTGGTGCCCCCATCCTTGTCGTACTACACCACATAAATAGTGGAAAAGCACCCCTGCTAGAGCGGCGCCCTAGGCGGCCGCCCAGTTGGCCTATGCTTAAGGCCAGCTAAGGTAATATTGATATATGTCATGTGGTGGTTAAATGCTGTGGGACAGACGTGTCAGATCTGCTGTGTTACAGCCAGTGAGGCCTGCTAATGCAACAAGGGCTGAGGACACCCACATGCATTCTGCGCAACACTGTGCAATTTAATCACATACCTGTACATCCCACAACTGTCGCATAAGTGATATCCCCACCATGAAAGGTGGACTGTACATGTGCCTATATGTACATCCATGTAGACAGCAATGGATGTGTACATGTATGTGTATAGATATGCATGTATATAATATATATATATATATATATATATATATATATATATATATATATATATATATATATATATAGTGACAGAGAGAAACAGAGAGACACGGGTTCATATGTACCGCAACAGGTGTGTGACCAAGGCACGGACTGTAGACAAGTGTTGATACTGCAGTGCCATTCCACCTTCCCAAAACAGTGTACCCATTAACTACCACATAGGTAGAGATGTACCTAACAGTAAAGGTGTGATAAGGAAACATGGGAGACAAGTGGACAGTAGCCTCTGTTTTGATGAAGACAGTGCCACACTACACCTGTAATCTGTCTGTGTGGTATGTGTCATGACAACAGTTGTGTCAGCTATGGATGTATAGGGTAGAGTTCCGCTGTACTCATCACAATGTTGTGTGTGGTATGTACTTCACATGACAACTACACCAGGTGAACAGGCCACAGACAGACCCCCCAGAGGGTAATACTGGCTGCAAAGAGATGCCCTATGTAGACTGACTCACAAAATCACAAGTACACTGTTTTACATACTGGCCACACAGAGGTGACCTCTGCCGGACATACAGAGGTATGTCACACCCATAGCTGGGTGACAACTACTATGGCAACATATCACAATCCCTCTGGGATAAATGCTCTAGAGCCCTAAACCTTGTCAGCTCACTAAATGGCACATGCTGGAGGGATAGGTTCCCATCTCAGAGATATGCCATACACTAGAATAGACCACATATCAATAGCAAACAAGGCTCCTTCTTAGCAGTTGTTATAAATACCCCTGATGATTGTGTGGGAGATTGGTAATACACCCCAGGAAACATCTCTGAGGTTCAGGTTGGCAGGGGCAAGTGAAATCAAAGTACATGTGTGTCAAAGGCCAGGGTAGCATATGGCTAGGCTGCCGTAGGCCCTAGGGCCAATAGCATATTACCTACCTATGACACTATGCACTCACATGTACTTAATGCAATAGCTGCTATGTGACGTTGCATAAGTGTAACGCTGAATGTGTGCAAGGTCTGTAAAGGTGTGATAGCTTAGTGTGATGTTGTATCTGACATGGTAGTGCCTATCCTAGCTGTGAGGACAGCAAATGATGTGTAATGTACTGTTAGGCAGACATAGTAGTATGGCAGATGATGTGACGTAGTTCTCCATTGACAAATGTGGTGTCTCATTGTAGGCTAAAGCAATACATGTATGTTTAATGAGTGGTACTGCTGGTGAATCCATCACCAATATGAACTGTAGTACTACCTGAAGCTGTAGGCCTAAACAGCACAGTATGGCATGCGTTCACATTGCTTGGAAACACTGTCATGTGTGTTTCCTTTAGTCTCCACAGAGGACAGAATGCAGACATAAGGGTGTGTAAGTAGTGGCACACAGTACCATATGGTACACAGGTAATGCTCATCTGTGTTGGCATACAGTGGTGCGTTGTATGTTTGCCTGATGTGTGTGTGATTATGCCTGTACAATGGCTGCGTTCATATGTGTGGTACAGGGTAAATGTGTGTATCCAGCAACATATATAGTCTGTTACAGCAGTATGCCACCTATAGTAACAACTGGACACATATGTCAGGCAGGGCTATGGCATCAATGACTAGGGTGGTTGATTGGTACTACTGTGCCTGTACTATACATCCATTGCAATGGATGACATCTCTGTTCGTGCATCGGTGTGATATACACCCCTGTCTTGAGGTTGTGCAATGTGTCACAAACAGTGTGTCAGGTACTGTTGTATAGTGGTATGATATATAGAGTCTGCCAGGCAGTGTTAGTTAGTTGTGGCCTGAGAACCAATAAATGGTATTGAATGTGTGCAACCTCTGACAGCCAATAGGATGGTATAGATGGCAGTAAAGTGATATCTGTGGGTAAAGGTGTAAAGTGTGACACAGGACACTCTCACATATATTGTTCATATCTTTTTCATCCAGATGGCCCACCACCACAACCCAGCATATACAGCGGAGGAGGAAGAGGTGATACGCAACAGCCTTTTTCATCAGTACACAATGCTCTTCTCCAGAAGCGGCCAGCACCAGCAGGAGTGGACTGCACTGTGGCAGGAACTTGTTAGTCGGGTAAATGACATAGGCATGCATAACCGGACATATGAGCAGGTACATCATCACTACAGTGATTTAATTAGACAAGTCCGGCGGTGTGCGTCTGATATCCAAAGACAGCAGCTTGCCAAAGGTGGATGGGTGGCCATTCATCCCCCCCTCACTAGAGCGGAGGAGCTGCTCCTAAGCGTGGTGGCTCCTAGACAACAGCTACAACAACCACTGACATGTGTTGTAATGGAGGCCGGAGCCACCCAGCACATCCACCTGGAGCAAGCAGGTAACATGCCCAATCTGTAGACTACAGCTAACTGTATTGTTAGATTATGTGTATGTGAGATGTGTACTGTGTGTTTAGCAGTTCAGCTGCCTAGTGTTGTGCAATATGGATAGTTTGAATAATATCCCTACACCTACACCTGTGACTGTTGACTGTTGTTGTACTGCAGTTTAGCATACCCACTGTAACAATTTCACAGTTGTGGCCACTGACGAACCCTCTCATATTCTTGTAGGTCCCTCTGGTGTGACGGCAGGGCAGCCGATCCATGCTGGTGAGTGTGTTATACCTGCAATGTTGGTAATGAAATATGCATGTCATAGGTGAGGTGTAGGCCATGTACACGTAACACACCTACGCATAATGCATGCCATGCATGTTTGCTGTGAGATGTTGCACAGCCCAGTAATGTCAGTAACTGCCTCAATGACATGCAATACACATAGCATGACACACAGTTGTGGCAACCCCGTACTGCACATTGGATAGGCATAGTTGCAACACCTGTACACAACATAACACATTGATCACATGCAGTACACAAAGTCATGCTACATATGGCGTAACCACACACCCACTGTAAGGTCAGACATCAGTATCCCACGTCATCCACACACACATGACGTACCGCGGGGGTAGAGGCCTAGCATGGGGCTGTGCAACACTCTTCAACACAAAACACAGTCATGTGTGGCAATGCTCCCTACTGGGCACCTCATACACCCATGTACAAAGTGGCTGTGTAATAGTGAATGTATCCATGGCACTGCATTTCAGGTACAGCATGCTAGGCGGTGGTCTGTTGCACAGTAGTAGCTGTGAGTGACCACAAGATGCATGATGATGATGATGGCACATGGTACTACACCCCATCTGTTTACAGTGATCACAGTACTACACATAGCAGTCTTTGCTGTGCACCTCATTGTTCCGTGTGTGCAAACATATGCACCTATACACACCATGCATAGCATGTTGTGTGTGTGCTTACATATGCTAGTATACACATTCTGCACATCAGTCGCCATCTGTACAAAGAGTCACATATATGTCCTGGAATGCTATTGGGTGTATAGGTCACATGACACACATTGGGTATGTGTGGTGTTTAATGCTGCAGTCGTGTAGCATGCCATGTCGTGGCTGGCACTGACATATCTGCAATATGTGCCACACTCACCATAACCACTGTACAATGTCCATGTCGAGCATTGGCATTCCTTCATGTCTACATGCACCACTCATCCCATGTCTGTACATTGCATGGATTTGCTACACCTGTGCCCACTATTATGTGCTATGGACACAGACACTGTCATCAGACACGGCAATCTATGTGTCACGCAGATAACACATGCAGCCATGGTATGTATACCATTGAGTGATGGTGCACATGACATTGCAGAGCAGATAATATTTGCACAGCAATGTTGTGTCCATGTACACACTTTGTTCCAGGGTGTACCCAATCACTGAACAACTACACACATGCATCAAAGCCATGTATAATGTCATTAGATAGGGCTGTCTACACTTGCACTGCATGGTCTTGAGCAACACATATTCTGCATGCTGACACGTATGTGGTGACTCTTTGCCTTGTGATACTGTCACCCACCATCACCCACTATTGTGTATGTGTTGGATTGCTGTTTTGTGTGTGTGTGTGTGTGTGTGTGTGTGTGTGTGTGTGTGTGTGTGTGTGTGTGTGTATGTGCTGTGGTGAGCAGTGTATTTATGTGCATGTGTGCATGTGTTCATGTGTTCATGTTTTCATGTGTGCATGTGTTCATGTGTGCATGGGTGCATGGGTGCATGTGTGCATGTGCTCATGTGTGCATGTATGCATGTGTGCTAACATCATGTACAGATTGTAAAGTGTGTTTCCTGTCTTCCTTCCACAGCTGCTGAGTTAGGGGTGGCTGAATGCAGCAGGGAACCTGATGTCACCACCACTGATAGTGGAGATGATGAGACATGTATTGTGGTACAGGAAGTTCTGACAGGGTCTGTCATTGGTCTACCAATCGACACTACACAGAGGTCAACCCCATCTATGCACACACTCATACTGCCAATACATCCCTCTTCACCAATGGCCTTAGCTGAGGGACAGCATACAGTTGGCATTGACCAGGAGAGTGTGGTACCTATGGCATGTGCATCCCCTCACAGCAGCTATAGCCAGATTACTGGAACGGTACCACATAGGCGGATGTCCAGGGATTCTCGGGGGAGCACCACTGGTCATATTGCCCCTGGCAGACGTGCCCCCAAAAGTATTACAACCTCCAGTATGTTCCGGGCTGTAATGCAGGCACAGGCACGTATGGAACCGTACACCCGACAGGGACTAAGGGAGCAGAGGGCCCATTACATTGCTATCAATGACAGCATCTGTGACCTTGCCGGTGCCATCTGGAATTACACTGAGGTCATTGACAGCTGGTGGAGGAAGACATTAGATGTCCTCCACGATGTGTTAGCCATGAGCCAGGACCATACGGGACAGATGTGAAGCCAACACGGACGCATGCCAACAACAGCATCAGCTGGACGTCATCACTGACAGACCACGGATCACAGCCGCTCCCGTAGTGGCAGTACCAGCCCTAGCAATGCTGGGGCTGGCCTGTCCATTGACCATCCTACTAGGCCACGTGCACGTGGCACTGGCCAGTCCCAGCAAGGACATGGGTCCAGTCATCATACCTCTGCCTCTGATGACAGCACCCAGTCAGGGTTGGTCCCCGATACTGCCCGTAGCACCCCTGCTAAGCACAGGTACTGTGCCCGTGGCCAGAGACAGTGATTTATATGGCCTAGCAGGTACAGTCTGTGGCTGTCCCACAACCACCCATATATGGCAGCCACATGGTGGAGTTGTGTGCATGCAGGCACACACACATTTACCATACAACTAGGGCTCACACATACATACACACATTACATCAACATTGGCCCATGCAGTGCTGTTGTCCCACACACACACACACACACACACACACACACACACACACACACACAGATATGCTGATTGGATGGGTCAATGTCAGGCTCTGGCAGACCTACAACACACTCTGTGCTTATGATGACACCTGTGCCACCTTCTGTCATCTGTAACATTGATGCAGGAACAGGCTAACATGGTTCTGATGCACAGGGTGACATTATAGCAGTGTAGCAATAGTAGCAAGTTGACAACAGGAAAGTGTAATGATATCCTTGTAGGTATACCTGAGCAGGCATTATGCATCACAGCTGTGATAGTCATTGTAGCATTGTTTACACCAGTGTTAGTCCTGAGTATGTAGGGTCCACCCATGTGCCACTTGGCTGAAGTGTACAGTATTGCCAGCATGTGTCAATGAGTGGACAGTACGTGTGTGATGTGTGCATTACAAATTAGTGGGTGTACATCTGTGAACATGGTGTGTGCGCACTGTCTGCATGTACGTGCATAGTGGACACATGGGATGCATGACTTACCCTGTTCTACACATTGTTAACATATCATGGTATCTTTCGATGGCCAGTATGCATTCTACTACATACTACAGATATGTACTAACATGGGTACACGTGTGTATGACATGGGTTGGCACTATGCTGTGGGTGATACTGTTGATATCTGTCAATGATCTGCAGTCTGGTAGTATACACCATCTCAACAGCATGACTATAACCAATCATTAGATGATGTCCTGATAAATGACTCACAGTTGTAGGGAACTCAGTAACAGCTGGATCCTCCCAGTACTATACAATTACAGTAACCAGTGGTATTGACTGCCACATGTTCCTGGGACCACAGCTGTGTGGCATTTAGCCCTCTTAGGTACATGCAAATACAATAGGGATATGTCCATCAACATCTGGAAATGCATGAATTGGCCTACACTGCATTCCCTGAATGGGACGCATATCCTACACAAGGGTATCATACAGACAGATACCTGTTGACCAATACATGCTGTATAGCAGTAAGCCGTCTATGGCATATTCATCCACATTTACTATACATACTATCCCGACAGTACCACATAGGTGGTAGCCCTCAACATGTATGTTGGGTACCAATGTGTACAGACAGACACGTGTTATGTCATCTGTCCCTTGGTATCCACATATCCATAGGTATTGTGGGGTCCCTCGGTGTTTCACATAACACATTAGGGGCCTGCATGCATATCCACAGGGCTGGTGTACACCTATAATGACTGTCCATTATTGCCAGTCATTGTTGTGTATGAACATGTCTGACATATACCCCGGCAATTACCCTCACTCACAGCACTCTATAGTACCTGTCATGGGTGTGTGTGGCAGAGATGTCCTTGACCACGGATCACTACATTGGCCGGGCTTGACACAGACATACATATGTGACCTATGATTTGTGAAGCAGTGGCACAATCTGTCGAAGGTTACAAATGTATTCATGTTGTATGCAGGCTTCACACCTATGTACTGATTGAGGTCACATGTACACATATTTATTTGACACGCAGATACCCTATGTATGCAATGCACATACGATTTGAAACATTTGTCATACCATAGTAAAAGCAAAACCCACTCTGCATTGACCACCTGTGGCACACACACACACACACACACACACACACACACACTGGGTGTTTGTAGGACTCAAACCCCTACCTATCTTTGTTATGATACTAGAGAGATAAGCATTAACATGGGGTGCCATATGCATTACTGGGTGATTTATGTTCTCCTTGAATATTTGTAGGATACTGACATCATCTGACTTTCCAAAGAGGGATGTACCTCTTTTAATGTGTTTTCCCAGTCTCCAAAAAGGTTACTCCTCTCAAAGGAAACCACACACATACACACACACCCTCCCACACACACTTGGCGTTTGCAGGACTCAAACCCCTACCTAACTATGTTATGATACTAGAGAGATACGTATTAACATGGCGTACTATATGCATTACTGGGTGGTTTATGTTCTCCTTGAATATTTGTAGGATGCTGACATCATCGGACTTTCCAAAGAGGGATGTACCTCTTTTAATGTGTTTTTCCAGTCTCCAAAAAGGCTATTCCTCTCAAAGGAAACCACACACATACTTGGCGTTTGCAGGACTCAAACCTCTACCTAACTATGTTATGATACTAGAGAGATACACATTAATATGGCGGCATGATATATGCATTACTGGGTGGTTTATGTTCTCCTTGAATATTTGTAGGATGCTGATATCATCGGACTTTCCAAATAGGGATGTACCTCTTTTAATATGTTTTCCCAGTCTCCAAAAAGGCTACTCCTCTCAAAGGAAATGACACACATACCCCCCCCCACACACACACACACACACTTGGCATTTGCAGGACTCAAACCCCTACCTAACTATGTTATGATACTAGAGAGATACGCATTAACATGGCACAATATATGCATTACTGGGTGATTTCTGTTCTCCTGGTATATTTGTAGGATGATGGCACCATCAGACTGGACATGGTAATGTGTGTACACATTGTTTTGAAATCCCAGGAATGATCCATGTAGGTTGGCAGGTATCAACAGCTTGTACAGGACCCTGTGAGTCTCACCTTGTGTGATCTATCTGTGGACACATTGACATCCCTCCATATGTCAACACATATCTATGCACAGATTGTTGATTTAGTGGATACGACATGTGTCTGTGATGTTGATGAAGAGCTGTTCAAAGTCTGTGTGGGACATGTGTAGCTCTGTTCCATGATGTATGTCCTGGGTGGCTGCCTTGCAGAGGGTGTAGCATGCTTGGGAACCATGATCTGCACACAGTTGGTAGGGGTGTGTGTTTGTCGGTTTCCAATAGCTCTGTTTATCACATCTGCCATGGTGCACTCCATGGCCTTGCAGATCAGACTTTATAGGCTTACTGGACTATATTTCCCATGGTGTGTTGTGCACCCACACATGTGGGGAGTGCCTTATGTTGCTGTAACACATTCAACGGTTCCAGGTCCTCTGGAGTGGGTGAGGCTCAACAGACTGTTCAGGTGCAGGGTCTGTTTGTTCTGTAGTGCATGCATGACACATATTGGGAAACAATGTAATCCAATTGCTGCCATGCTTTTGGCTTTGGGGGGAGCTGTTCAGCCATTCTACACATGATATCTCCTGTCTGTGGGAGGTGGGTATGTATACATGGGCCTGTCTGCTAGGATGTTGGCAATGCCAGTAAGGTACAGTTGTCCCTGACTCAGCACATATATGCGTGTACATTACTATTTATTACATAGCTGAAGGACATGTCATGAATCTCAGTCTGGACTCCTTCTGAGCCACTCTTTACAAAACACCAACAAACCTGAGCACTAATCCCGGTTATACACTTTTACACACTTAACACCCTACTGATCCTTTGTGCTCAGGCTACAGAGTATGTCATCATAATACACTGGCATGTCCAGGGGTCGGTTTAATGTGTACTCTCCAGTCCAGCTAGTGAATTTTGTGGTTATGACACAATGTCACATCTGCCTCATGTACACAGACGACCCTCTCCTCCTCACATCACACTCACATATATGTAGGAGATGTAACAATATTGACATACAGGATGCTGAGCTCTCTCAACCCATGACTGGCATAGTCTATCAGGTGGTGAGGGTGACCACACACAACACATATCAGTCTCACATACACCGATAGTGACAGCACACAAACCACATTATCACATATACACATATTTGGAGGCTCTACATACACTCTGCCTAAGCAGCAGAGACCACCACAGCAGACACACATACAACTGCTACCCCACTACAATGCCCACATGTCACACAGTTCACAATGTCAGTGTGCCACACAGTCACTGCCCTTTGGGCTAAACAACACACCTGATACACTTGTTATAGGTGACACTTAATGTCAAACACACTGTAATCCCACTCACCAGGCAAAACAAGGGAATAGTCACGTTGAGCTGTCTCTCAGGTGCCAGGATCCGCCACATGACACATACACTCAGGTCACTCCAAAGCAAGTCCAGGACTGGCTCCGTCATTGTCCACGCTGGTGCGTACAACCTCAGACATTCCTCCCTGGACCACATGACATGAAACATAGAGGAACTCTGTGATCATGTAGCCCAGCCCAGTATTAACCTGACCTTGTCTAGCATCTTACACTCACCAAGTATGATGTCACAGTATACCAACACACTGAACACGTTTAACAGTTGGCTAACATATTGGTGTTATTCAAAGGGGATACAGTGTCTGTCACCCTGGGGTGACATGCTCGACATGCCATGTAGCTTCCCTATGGACAGCTTGCACCTGTCACCCTTGGACCTTTGAATACTGGCTAGGGTACTTGCTGCCACCATAGTGCCTTATTTAAGCGGGGCTCAAAAGACAGAACCACCTCCACAGACATTACAGAGTACACGACACTGAGGGTAATGCTGCTCAACCCCAGATGTATTACCCTCAAATTGTGCCCACTCAGGGATCTCCTCAGTATGGAGGATAGCAATATCTGTGCACTAACAGACACATGGTTCAGGCTCCCACATGCACACCAGCACTACCAGGTTGTATTTTGTACCATGCTTTCTGACCACATAACTCGGAATGGTCAACACAATTAGGGGGTGTATCCATATACATCACAGATACACATACCTCCGAGTTGGTAGCACTGCACAAAGCATCACAGACCATACATATGCACCTAACATTGTGCAAATCGGCCTTTTGGTTTGTTGCCTGCTACAGACCACACTCCCCAACTCAGCAACCCCACTCAGCTTTCCTGGGAACATTGGACAATATGAAGGTCTCCCCAAACACCATTATATTGGGTGACGTCAAATACCCACGCATTGACTGTGGATAGTACTCAGGCCACAGCACCCTCGACCAACAGTTGCTACTATTTCTACACTCATATGTTATGGCACAACTGGTCACCACACCCACACGAGGGGAGAACATATTGGACATGATCATCACCGACATGGGGACTCTATGTGCCACACCTGCGATATATCCCTCATTGCTAAGGGCAGAACATACTTTATCTCACTGGACATCCATATCCCGTCTCCACACCCTTCCTGGGTAATATTGGTGAACTTCCCATGGGAAAACGTCACACTCCTCCAAACCACGGTGGTATCCCTCAGAGACACTGTGTCAGTGGTAAGGATGGCTCAGACTGCTGTATCCTTTACATACACATTCTATGGACACCTAGTGGACCGCATGGATCGTTACATCCAAAATAACAACTGGACTCATTCCTGCAATGGCAGTGGACCTGTGTGGTAGACCCCAGCCATTCATATGCTTTACAACAAATGGAGGAAGCTACTACATGATAGAGCACAATCCCAGACAGGGAAGGCATCTGTGATCTGTACTAGCAGACAGCTACAATCACTTGGGTAATTATGTCAGGCACGCTTCTAACGGACAATTGCACCAGACACATCAGACACTCACAAGGCCTTCTTCAGTTGATACAGGTACCTGGCCGGACACTCACTGATATGCTGTGTGTTACTGCATACTGACTACACATACCCTGAACCCACTGACATTGCCATCATCCTGGCAAACACGTTCAGTGCAGATGTGCCCCCCACATCCCCCCTAAGGTGGTACTGTCCATACCAACAGAGTGTAACCTCCCAGACATCACGAGTAAACAGGTGAGTGTTGCCCTCCCCAAAGCGGACATCACAGAATCAATGGGACCAGACGATGTCCCAGCCTGTGTCGTACACAGCCTTCATAACAGACATTACACTCACATTACGTCACTGTTCGACATAAGATTTACTGCAGCATATGTACCCATGGAATGGTGTACAGCGATAGTGGTCCCGCTCCACTGATTACTGCCACAACAGACCACAGGCAATATCGGCCTAAAAGGCTAATTAGCCTGTTCTGCAAAGCTATGGGGTGTATTGTAATGGGACTCATGCACATAGACATGGGAAACCTACAGACACTGGGTCCTACACATTACAGCATTGTTGTGGGCAGATCTTGCCTGTTGGACCTGTTCATATTCTTTCAACAGTTACCAGGTCCATCAGTGTTGGGACGGTTGTCCACACAGCCTGCCTGGACCTTGCACAACCCTTCAACACAATACCCCGCTCGGCCATTATGCATAGGCTCCCCAGCATCAATATCGACACATATCTGACATGATGGATTGCTACCTGGATCAGGAATAGCACTCACATGCTCAGTGTTGCAGGTGCCATGTCTGACTATACACCCATGACACATGGCATCCCACAAGGCTCAGTCCTGGGACCTCTCTTGTTCAGTATATATTTGTGTGATGTACAGGCTATCACAGGAGGGCTATGGCTGCCCATGTTCGCAGATGACTGCAAACTGGGTGCCATAATCAGCTCTCCTGCTGGCACATGCATAGTCATACAGGGTCTCACAGAGATAGGTTGAATGGTGCCTGAGCCATGGCCCACGGCTACATGCCATTAGTTGCATAGTCATCCCCTTTGAGGATGACAAAATGCCCACACATTACCACATAGGTTGTGATCCATTACATACAGTAGTGGTTGTTATGGTTTTGGGGACACAACCTGTTCATACTCTCGCCTTTGACAATCCTATTGCCATAGTGGTTAGACAGTACGTCTACATAGCCCACCATATCCCACATGGTTTCACATGTTGATCACGTGTGGTCATTGTGCCCCTATACTCTTCATGACCATGCTTGGTTACTATGCCACATTTGGGATGTACCTTACCTGACACCTACAGCAACTGTAATGGCCACAAATGTTACTCATCGAGCAGATGTAGGGACTCACACAGATGCCCTGCACAGTTCCAATACAGTAACTCCAGCTATACTCAGTCACTTACCACCTATATGGATGTGTTGTGTGCCTGTAGTTGCAGGCAATATCTGACCCAGACTTACTGGACATGCCCCACCTCAGGATATCCAACTCCCTTGGAGCTACACACTACAGGGACATATACCTCAGCACTGATGTTAAAAGGACATGCTGGGGGAACAGATTATTATCAGAAAACCTCCACTCACTCTGGAGTGTAGTCCAGGTTTTGCATAGGCAGAGCCACCCACTGACCACCTACAGGTGACATCTTGACATGTGGATGGGTGATCACATGTTTACCCATGCAATATCTTCTGGGTCCCTGCTAGACAGAGGCACAATACACTCAACATGAATGGGCTATCTTGTGTGACCTACTATTCGGAGGCACTGTGTTCTGATTAGACTGGGTTGCAGAAGCCAAACACACTCTGGCTATGCTTGTACATGCCCTAGGGCAGATAGCCTAGTATCAACCTCTGAACCTATGATAATTTTCATGATGCACAATGTTTATTGCTGATACTGTTTGCAGGTTTTTATCATCTTTGCTTTCACACTTTCTATGAACCGCCTAGGTATCTGCAGAACATATTTGCTTATGGCAGGGTTCCACTATACTATTTACGTGTCTGTTGTCATTCAGTGTGTGCACAGGTCAGATTGCTGGGTAGTGAGAGGTTCGTGGCTTGACACATGCAACTGCTTGCTATATGTGGCCCAATGCTGTACTCCAACATGGCCTAAGTGTGTGAGCATGCCCAGTTCAGACTGTCAGTGTTCTGTTGCCAGACATTTGTCTCATGTATTCAAGTTTGTGAGCATGCCCAGTGTGACCTTTCTGTATGTTGCTGTCTGAGGTCCACTACATTTGTTGATGTATGTCTCCATGTCCAATATTAACATTTGTACTGTGTGTGTTGAAAGTCAGGTTCTATTCTTACTGCAGGACTCTCCTTTGTGTCATAACTCGACAGGGATTATGCTGTGCCTGCAGGGTTCCCATGAAATACTTTGCATAGACTTATCGACATTTCTTCATATAGGCTAAGCACTGCAATACTGTCATGGTTTAGGGGTTCAGTGCTATGACTATAGTGCACAGGATCCTGGGTTCGAGGCCCATCGCAGCTTATATCTTCATACTGAGCAGACCACACTGCTTAGGGGCCAGTAGAGCAAATATGAGCATGTTGGGTTTTGTTCAGCTATGCCCTACCTAGACCCAGCTTGTCCAACATTGCTCAATATTACCCTCATTGCTGGACATTGGCCAATATTACTCTACATTGACCACATTTGTAGTAGTTGGTGTGTGCGATTTTGTTTACATATACTTCATGATGATAAATGCTGTTTAGCACTGCTTTATATTGCTTAACACATGGCAATCATGCCTCAGGTGTTGATGCAGGGCTGCCTATGTCGGATGCACATACTACACTCCCTATACATGTTTGAAAGCAGGTAGTGTCAACGTAGGCATCCCTTTTACTATATGTGCGGGTCAGAGAGAGGTATCATTTCCAGAGTTCCTACTGAGCCAGTGTATGTGCTATGCGTTGCCTCTTTGCCAAGGCCAAAGCATACTGGGCATGCCTCCTTCTGCCCACTGGGGCAGGCTCAGGTTGTTCCTCCTCTGAGTCACGCTCTGCCTGTGATGGCCTTGGCAATGGTGGGGTCTGTTTGTCCCAGGCCTATGCTGGTCCTGATGCAGCTGTTTTCGCAGGATCATATTGTGTAGCATAGCACATACCATGAGAATTTGGGTACATGTAGTTGGTGAGTACTGCAAGGCTCCACCAGATGTGTCCAGGCACTGGAGCTGTGACTTGAGCAGCCCAAACACATGCTCAATTACATTTCGTGTTTGTGTGTGTGCCTCATTATGGCGTTCCTGTTCAGGTGTGTGTGCGTTTCTGATGGGTGTCATCAGCCACGGCTCCAGTGCATAGCCAGCATCCCCCACTAGGTGACCATGTGGGATGTCCCCACTGGCAAATGTCTGGTACAGCTGCATCAGATGCCAGATATGGGAATCATGGCAGCTTCCAGGGCAGCCAGCACACACATTCAGTATTATGCCCTGGGCATCACACACGACCTGGCAGTTGATGGAGGGGAAGCCCTTGCGGTTGAAGTAGACCCTACCCCGCTCACCAGCTGGTGCTTTGATGCATATGTGCATGCAGTCTATTGCACCCACTACCACAGGGTATTCTGCTATTTGCTGGAAGAGATGCATATTGCTAGCCAATTCCTCAAGGGAACTGGGGGAATATACATGATCACCGACATGTGCTGACATGGCATCCAGGAACTGGTGCAGTACCCTGGATGCTGATGCCTGTGGTATCCCCATCATATCACCAGTTGGTCTCTGGAAGGTACCTGTTGCTAATATTCTTAGGCCAACACATACCTTAGTTTCCACTGGGATGGGTTCCCCTCTGTTGGTTCTGTGTGTGAGGCGTGGCCTGCACAGCTCAACAATTTGCTGCAAGAGGTCTCTGTCCACTCTATAGCACTCCACTATCTCCAGCTCATGTAGCCCCTGGTAGGTAACCCTGGGCCTGTACACTCTTCTCCGTCTCCTCACTGTGGGTTGTCCAGCAGCATTTGCGTTATCACCACCCTCAGCATGTTGCATATGTCGCCTTATAACAGCAATGGCAGCCCCTAACATTTTTTGTCTCAGTGAAGCTTTTCAGTTTTCACTTCTATTAGCTTACTGCAGTGTTGCAGTGTCTCTTAAGAGAAACATAATGGACTGTTGTTTGCAGAGTTTTAAGTGCTGGGATGGGCTGGGCTTGTGTTCTGCCTGGGTAATTGCCTGTTCTGATTGTTTTCACCTGCTAGCTCTGCTAGTACTCCCTGGTAACTTCCCACTATTTGGTGTGCTTCCTTTTTCCTTTCTGTTTCCTCAGGGTGGGGGGGAGCACCGAGCACACAAGTGCAAACACGCGCACAGCAGCCAACTCACACGCACACATGCTTACACGGACTAAACCTTGCTTATACTTGTTAAAATGTGCGCATACCATCGCAAATGCACTTACTACTGTTTACACAGCCTTACATATGCTTACTCAAGCCTACACATGCACACACATGCTAACATGTGTGCACACTGTCTTACTCGGGTTTACTGGTGCACACACGTGCGCATGCACACTCAGCAAGAAACTTTGGTGTTATCCACGGCATACACCTTCAATTTCTTGACTTTACCTGGCCTACCTGTTGACACACCTCTTTCACTATTACGTGAATGTAAGCTGACACATGACACTCTGCTCCAATGAGCTTCACTCCTTTCATACATACCCCCCTCATGATGTCACCTATCTTCTACTCTGTTACACCCCTTATCCTCCTCCTACACTCCACTGACTGTGCTCATTTGCTATGTAAACTTCCGATTCACTATCCTAACTCTCATTTGCATAGGATTGCCTACTAATGCTTAGTTACATCTCTTAGACTGAGCTTCCCCCCTTAGCAACCTCTACTCAGTGGCCATGTTGTCTTCAGCCTGCCATTCTCTTGCATTCTAAGTTCTTTTTATCTATAAAATCCACATTTGTGGATCTTAATTATTAATTTTCTGCTTTTAGGGCGCAATGCGTTTGCGCGGCACTGCGCTACGGTTAAACCCCAGAGATCGGGATAAAAAAATAAGTTATTTTATTTTTAATTTGCATCCCTTCCCATTGCCAGTGGCCATATTTTTGGCCATTGGCATGCTTCCTCCTGTACATTCATGCTTTATTTCCAGCTGACACGGCTCAGTTTTTCTATTTGCAGAACCGTACTCAGTTATCAACTGAGTACGTTTCTGCAAGTAACACTACTCCTACTCGGACAGGTTCGGGTTTCCTGGATCGCAAATGTACCTCATTTGCATAGCTTTCACCTGCAATTGAGGTAATTTGCATATCCCAGCCCTGTCCGTGTAGGACTAGTTTAGAGATCTCAGTTGCACGCCCCTACCGGCTGTTCCTGGATCGCTCGGCGGACATGTTGGCTGCATGGAGTCTTACTCTACTCTAAGACTCCATGCAAGCCTTTGTGAATCCGGCCCACAGTCATTCATTTTTGGACTTGCCTCTCTGCCAATACTTTACAAGCTATGGAAGTCACCTACTTAAAAGTTCATGCACCCAGCTAACTTATACCAAGTACCTGGCATCACTTGTATTATTTATAATACTATCTTTCAGACCTTATAAACTGTGTGGTTGCTGAACATCAGAGTTTATCTTTAATCCCCCAGCTAACTTCACCCATGCCCTATAGAAACATAAACACCATATCTCTGACATTTGAGTAGTCCTTTTCTATATTTAAGCACATGGGGTACAGCACATTATCCTCACTTTAGCTTTCTTGGTTTAGCCATCATGCTGCTAAAGTTCTGTGCTCTACTGTTTTCTCATGTTCCTTTCAGCCAGACTATGGCATTGCAGTCTGGAGTGAGCATGACATTTGTATCTAGCCTACCTTGAGTTAAATGTCCCTAGTTATTAACCTCTCTTGCAGTGCTGTATAGTCCTTACCACATTTCAGTGATTCTGTGAGTGCCACTGATTGCTTTGATAGTATCTAATGCCTGTTATACAGGATAATCACTGTCAGTAGGTGAACATTTTTGTTTATTTATCTCATTTCAGGGTTTGACATGGTGCACCATCCAATGTCAGTAGCTCATAAATTACCTGATAAATGCTACAATAGCCCTGTTTGTACATCACATCTGAACTCCTACTGTGGAATTATTGTACTGTCTTTTTAAATTCTTTAAATGTGTTGTGAGCCCCAGGAAGTGATGTAATGGTCTCCTCCTGGTTGTAGTAATACATATTTGTGTGTGTTAAACAAGAGTCATTCATTCTTATGAGATCTTTTCAAAAGATGAAAGCGCTAAATAAATAGTGGATATTTTACAAATTCTGTTTGGAGGAGCGACAGGTTTTTTTGGTGTGTCATTGATGGAGGCATTCTTTAGGGTTATTTGTATATTTGTTCCTCTCACTGCCAATTTGTTTTGTGATTACATGCAGTAACATACGTAGTATTATATAATAGTAGAGTACAGGGCAGATGGATCTCAAGGTGTTAGATGCAGGTCCAATGAGGATGAATCATAACCCACAATGTGATGCAAATCTACAAATCAGAGGTCACATAATATTTAAGTTTAAAGAAATTACTATAATGAAAAAAAAATACAACTGCAGAATTACTACTGCACACACATATGGTTAGTACCTTTCTATGGAGCAAAATGAATGTGCACTACACATTTACAGCCAAGACTTAAGTCCAAAATATACCTCACATTTCTCAAATCAAACCCTACCAATGGTAGAATGAGTGCGGATGGTCTTCATCCCAAGTCCCTATACATTCATAATACCATTAATGCCATTCCTCTTACACATTTACTCACTCTATTCATTTCTATGGGCAATGTCTTATTATAGAAATCTTCAGACATTGTCCCCTCGCCTAAAACGTCCATGCCCTTCTCTGCAAATAACAAAGATCCTACTCCTCCTACTCTTGTCCTCAGCAAAATCTTGAAAAAGACCTTATCTGTCCTTGCTTAATAGTGTGGAAAAGGGTGCTTTGAAGGAAATATATTTGTTCATAGGTTCATAGGTTCATACTAGGCTATCTGCCCTAGGGCATTTATAAGCCTAGCCAGAATGTGTTTGGCTTTTGCCACCCATTTTAAATTTATTTTGCTATGCCCTTTTTCGAGGTTAGTATACTGTGCCTCTGTCTAACAGTGACACAGAAGTGATACCCGGGGTAAACCTACAATCTCCCATCCACTCATCAAGATTCCTCTTGAAGAGAGTCAATGAGGGACTCTGCCTAACCTGGACTGGGATTTTATTCCAGAGTGAAGGGAGCCTCTGGGTTATGAATCTGTCCCTCCAGCATGTCGTATTTATTTCAGTGCTGAGGTTCAAGTCTCTCGAGCACGTAGCTCGATGGGATTTGGATTTTCTGAGATGCAGCATGTCCATTAATTCCGGGTTGGACATGGCTTTATACGTCAGGCACAGATCGCCTCTGAACAGGCGGTATGCCACTGAGTAGAACTGGAGTTTCTTTAACCGGGCAGCATATGGCATCTGTTTGAGCCCTTTGATCCTCTTGGTGAGGTACTTTTGGGGTCTTTCCATTTGCTGCAGGTGTCTGGTAAGGTACATCCCAAAAGGGGCATTGTACTTAATTATGGGCCTGATGAGGAATGAGTAAAAAGGCACGATGACCTCTCCTGATTTAGATGTGAATCCCTTCATGATTAGGTGGGCTATATAAAATGTTTTTCTAACCACTTTGGCCACGTGGTTATCAAATGAGAGATTGCTATCAACTTGGGTCCCTAGGTCCCTAATTACTTCTTCTGTACTTAATGGATTACCACCTATGTGGTAATTTGTGGGCACTTTGTTTTTGCCAAAGGGGATGACTATACACTTTTTGGCATTTAGCTTGAGGCCATGGCTCTGGCACCAGTTGTATGTTTCTATGAGGCCCTTTTGAAGGATGCTTGTGTCAGCTGGAGAGTCGATTATGGCACCCAGTTTGCAGTCATCTGCAAACTTGGTCAGCCACAGTCCTTCCGTGTTGGCCTGTACCTCCGAGAAATATATACCGAACAAGAGAGGTCCCAGGACTGAGCCTTGTGGGACACCACTTGTAACTGGTTTGGAGTCTGACATGGCTCCAGCAATTCTAACCATGTGGGTTCTGTCCTTGAGCCAGTTTGCAATCCATCTAGTGACATAGGGGTTTATATTTAAGCTGGTGAGCTTATCTATAATGCTCGAGTGGGGTATTGTATCAAAGGCTTTTGCGAGGTCCAGGTAGGCTGTATGGACCACCTTCCCCTCGGCAATGGCCTTGGTGACTGTTTCAAAGAAATCAACCAGGTTTAAGAGGCAGGATCTGCCCTTAACAAAGCCAAACTGGGTAGGATCCAGTGTCTGTAGGTCCCCAATATCTATATTTATGAGGTCCATGATGATCCTTTCCATAGCTTTGCAGACCAAGCTAGCCGGGCTTATGGGGCAATAGTTTCCAGGATCCGTTGAGGCACCACCTTTATGGAGAGGGACCACTGTTGCTGTACGCCACTCTTTGAGCACATATCCTGTAGTAAGGCTGAGACTGAACAGTAGTTTTATGTTTGGGTTTAGCTCTTCTTGGAGTTCATGTAGGACACAGCCCAGGACACCGTCTGGTCCCATTGATGCTGTGTTTTTTGCTTTACAGAGGGCGGCTCTTACCTGAGCATCTGAGATGTCAGGGGGCAGCACTCTGCTGGGATAGATATTTGCCCTTTTGGTGGGGGGGGGAGAAGTTTGCGCTGAACCTGTCAGCTAGGATGTTGGCAATGTCTGTGGGTTCGGTGTATTTTTTGTCATTTTGGACTAATTCTGAGCATATCTGGGAATTACCACCCAGGTTGCTAACATAACTAAAGAAAGCCTTGTGATTATCCTTAGTGTCCTGTGCAATTTTTCTCTCGAAGCTGGCCTTAGGCAATTTTATGAGTGCCCGTAGTTTTTTGCTAATACTGATCAGTGATGCCTTCCCTTTTTGGGATTTTGCTCTATCATTTAGTAGCTTCCTCCTTCTATTGTATAGTTTGTTTATGGCTGGGGTCCACCAGACAGGACATCTGCCTTTGGAGGATTGGGTCTTGGTTTTATTTGGGATCGCATGATCCATGCATTCCTGAAGGTGTTCATAGAATGCGTTTATAAAGGATTCTGCAGTCTGGGTCGTATTTTCCACAGGCCCGGAGGCTTTGAAGGATTCCCTCTCGGTTTTGAGGTGTGTGAAATTTGCTTTAGAGAAGTTTTTCACTGTGGTTTTCTGGGCAGGGGGTGGGGTCGGGATGTGAATATCCAGTGAGATTAGTTTATGGTCTGATCTTACCAGTGAGGGATACACTTCTGGTCTGGAGCATAGAGTCCCCATGTTGGTGATGATCAGGTCCAGTATGTTTTCCCCTCTTGTGGGAGTGGTAACAAGTTGTTCCATAGCATTTGAGTTGATAAATTCTAGGAACCTTTGGGCTAGGGTGTTGGAGCTAGAGTAATGCTCCCAGTCTATGTTTGGGTAGTTGAAGTCGCCCAGTATAATGGTGTTTGGAGAGACCTTCATATTTTCCAGTGTTCTCAGGAAGGCCGAGTGGGGTTCCTTGGTTTGGGAGGGTGGTCTGTAGCAGACTATAAACTGGAAGGCAGTTTTACTCACTGTTAGTTGCACATGGATAGTCTCTGATGCTTCGTGCTTTGCCACCAACCTGGAGGTGTGGGTATCTTTGATGAATATCGATACTCCCCCTCCTTTTGTGGTTCGGTCCAAGTTTTGGGGCCGAAAAGCATGGTATGAGGTATAACCTGGCAGTGCTGGGATGGTCTTGGGAGCCCGGAACCAGGTTTCTGTTACTGCACAGATATGCATGCTAAGGAGAGTTTCGAGTGCATGAATCTTGAGGTTTAGACTTCTGGCGTTGAGTAGCATTACTCTTAGTTTCTTATCCCTTGTGATACCTATGGAGGTGGGTTTGTCTTTTGAGCCTTGCCTAAAAAAGGCACTATGGGGGTAGCAAGAGCCTTTGCCAATATCCGAAAGCCCAGGGGTGACAGGTGCAAGCCGTCCCTAGCGAAGCATCGTGGCTTGTCGAGCATATCATCCCAAGCTGACAGGCATTGGATCCCCTTTGAATGACACCAGTACTTAAGCAAATTGTTGAAATTGATCATCTTGTCTTCATATTGTGGCATCATTCTTGGTGAGGGTAAGATGCTAATCAAGGTCAGGGTCATACCGGCCTGAGCTACATGCTCAGAGAGCTCCTCTATGTCTCTTTTCATGTAGTCCAGGGAGGTACGTCTCAGGTCATTCACACCAGCATGGACAATGACTGAGTCATATTTGCTCAGCACCACACCTATTCCTACTATAACTATAACTATATATATATATATATATATATATATATATATATATATATATATATATATATATATATATATATATATATATATACGCTCGAAATCCTGAAATATCTCATTTCAGAATCTCGAGCCCATAAAGTGGAAAGGCTAAAACAGCGAACACCAAGAAGCGCAAAATTAAAAATCGTGACTTTTATACTACACACACACCACACACATACACATACACACACCTTTGTCCCCACAGACAAACACACAACCCAATCCTATGTACAAGCAGGGGGCTGTGCCCCCTGAACCCCCCCATGTGGGGGGCTGTGCCCCCCTACTTAAATATACTAACTCCAAGGTCGCATTACATACATAAGCACACAAAACACCACCACACAAGCTACATCCTCCTCGCACACACACACCACAGTAACAAAACACACTAACAAACACTACAGCCCCTACCCAAACCCCTTAAAACATAAACACTTACCTGAATCCATGAACACAGCGCAACACCATAACTGCTAATTCAACATCTCTGAAATGCGAGATTTTGAATTTCACACTTCTGGGTGTTCGCTGTTTAAGCCTTTTCACTTTATGGACTCGAGATTCTGAAATTCGATATTTCAGGATTTCGAGCATATAAAATTTTTCCATATATATATATGTTTCATGACCTGAAATTGACTGTAATAACATAGGTTTAGAGCTACCTTGGTAATTGTTCAGAAAACGTCATATTGAAGGCATCTATGTTACTAAAGGCTTTGTGCTCGGGCCACCTCTTTTCTCCATTCTCCTGAACTCTGGCCTTATTCAAAATATTTAGGATAACATTTTGTAATGCACAAATAATATGGTTATGATCAGGTTTGTACCCTAATCCACTAACATCATTACTGTTCTTGACTCTGACATATATTTCTTCTCCACTCAGCCTTTGGGAAAAAACTCTCACCCTAGGCAATGATAAAATCAAAGCCTTGGTGTTTTCATCTCCAGGAGAAGAAGCTATGTTTGCTTAGAATGTGTTGTCTGCTCTCCATCTGGATCTTAGCTGCAAACAATGTGGTTATTTAGGTTCCTGGGAGTAATCTCCACACTTTTCTATACTTTTCCCTTTATATGGGCTGTATCCAAAGAAGAATCCCACCCATGCTCAAAGCCTGCTACAGATCCACTAGGTCCTTAAGCTCTTCAGGCTGCTTAAAATGGGTATTTATACCTATTCTAAAATATGTTTTGCGCTTTTCCCCTCACAGTCACAAATATTGATGGAGTTCAATGTACACAAAACAAAATATGTAGAGTTATGATACACTAATGTAACATGGTACACCACTGCATTGCTTTAGCAAAAGCTAAGTATCAAACTATCTGCCTCATACTGACATTCTTTTCCTGTTCAGATGCAGTCAAAGTCCTGCTTCTTGGCTAGAATCCTTTTCTTATAAACCCTCTTACTTCCCCTTTTAACCGAACACTTTGATTATCCTGGATGAATACAAAGACTCTAGCCCAGTCCTGTTGGCATAAAGGGATAAATCTCTGATTTTGAGTCATATGATTCAGATTCAACTAATGTCTCAGGCCCCTGAGGGAGACTGGATGTGGGGAAGAAAGGAATGATGTGTCTTTGCCTGCTTCCCTTTCTCAGAGAGGAGTGATGGGGATGATAAATCTAAGGAGGTGGCCTTTTCTCTGTAGCCTTCATGAAGACCAGTGTTCAGAAGGGCTGCCATGTTTGGTGAGTGAGTGTATCTAAGAGATGGTAGCACTCAAGGTTGGAACACTTCCAAGACCACTACTTATCACCCACCCAGTCTATGATAAGACAGTAGCACAAAAACAGGGGTAGAGGCATATCTGTTTATGTCTACCTCTACAACTAGCAGTATTTGATCCCATGCCCACTCCCCTCCAGTGAGAGACTATTGTCATTGGAAGAGGGAATAGGCAAACTTGACCTGGAGAGGTTAAAGCCCCCAAATAAAGCCACAACTAGTGCCCGAATCTTTGGTTCATAGGTTCATAGGTGCTTACTGGGCTAACGAACACAAGGTCCTTTTTAAGCCTAGCCATGCATCCCAAATCTCTGACAAGTTCTGTTACCCTTGATAAGTGTAAGCAGGGGCTTGATAAATTAAACATTTACAAGCAGGGGCCTCGGAGATGAACCATTTACAGGCACCCTGGGTCCATTACAGACATAGGTGCCAAACCAGGGATGAATTTCCTGTTCCCCATCCAATTGTCCAAGTTACACCTGAATTAGGTTACAGAGGAACTCCGTTTCACATGGATAGAGAGTCTGTTCCAGAGATGGAGTAGTCTCTGGGATACATACCTGTGTCTCCAGCAGGTCCTATTTATATCACAGACAAGGTTTAAGTCTTTAGAATCGGTAATTCTGGTGCTGTTTGTTTTGTGGATATGCAGAAAGTCCATCAGGGTGGGGTCTCACAATTCCTTGTATGCCCTGCATAGCTCTCTCCTCAACAGCCTGTAGGAGACACAACACAGGGATAGGGCCTTGAGGTGATCTGTGTAGGACATTTTACTTACACCCTGTATTCTTTTAATGAGGATTCTCTGTGGATGTTCCATTTGTTGGATATGCCTACACGGGGAGAGACAAAACTATTGTTTTGTTGAATGTGTGTTTGAGCTAAACTATTGTCACAACCTAGGCAGGAAGTGGTTATAATCCTAACAACCATAGCTCTCAACCTTCCATCTCCAAAATTAGGAACACTAGCCCTTATAATGTGGAACAAATGGGCAAAATGTGGAACACATACTAACGACTTACTAACAGCCTCAACTAGGAAGGTCATAGGATGGTTTAAATACTCTCTTTTTACTTATAAAAAAGATCTTTTAATGAATTATTATGATTCATTTCTATTTACCATGAATATCAGTTAAAAATTTCATAATACTGAATGTGTGACAGACCCTTTCAATGTGGAACTTTGAGGAACATGAACTTTTTAAGACAACAAATGAGGTACGTTCCTCATAATGAGGTACGCTTGAGAAGTATGCTAACAACCCAGAAATGTATAAATATATGAAACAATAAATGGTGAGACAGATGTCTGTTACTGTTTGTATATAAAAAGAAAGTTGCATATGTTAAGACCAATGTGCAATTAGTAAAGCTGCATCAGCTGAGAGACCCGCAGTGGTGTGAATTGTTAACAGATGTCTAGATCCTGTTACTATAGTACAGAGCTGTATATACCAATGAAACTGTTGCAACTGATAAGCGTGCAGCATTCAGTAATTCCCTAGATTAGTAGGATTCATAAAATACTTGCAGTGAAATTTGCACTATCTACTTACCTACTACTTACCTACAATTAATTGTGAAATAGATGAAGTTGCAACTCATCAATCTTAAATGGATGAGCTGTAACTCATCAAGTACTTTTGTTGATATAAAATTATTGTTATTGGTATTTCCATTACAGCCCCAGAAGCAATTCACTGATTTATGGAAGTTTCTCTTTTCTCTGCAATTCTACATCCATGACGTTGGTATTCATATGTCTGGGAGAGTGAGAAGAGCTTACAAAACTGATGTAAGTAAAGTGTTGCATTGAATTGAAATTTTGATGCATTGTTTCTACCCTGATGAGCTTTCGTGCATTAGTTAATCAGGAAAGCACAGGTGAACCTTTTAATGTGACAATGAAAAAAATACATGGTGCTTCTCAAGTATGTGCCTCCTAGTGTACAACTTTATACGTAAGGATTAGTACCAGTTAACCTATCATTACGAGTGGAACATTTAGCACTCGACAACAGGCAAAGACACAGTAGCCTTTTATAAATGAATTTTATTAATTCATTTAATTACATTTGTTAACCAGGTCAGTGACATACCTTTGAACGGTCCAAATTTTCACAGAATGTCTAGATTTTTGCCTCATATTTTTGGTCTGTTCCTGATAAAATTTGTGTTTTTCTGGCAAATCACTGGGATGCTCTGAGAATTTAAGTCACTAAATAATGGCATACAATTACGTTTCAGACTTCAAATCCTTCAGAAAATTAATGTTAACACAAATGCTGTTACTCTAGCAACTTTCTAAATTTATAAGAACAACATTTAAAATCTAAAAACAAAAGAGGATGAACCAAGCCACAACAGGCAGCAGATAAAAAAGAATTCCGTTTAATGGTAAGCACTTTCACAGCACATCAAGCTGCTTCATCAGACACACAAGAAATGCAATGCCTTACTTTTAAACTAAAATCAACCAATAAAATAATTTGTTCAATTACATGGAGTAATTAACTGTCGTATCCTCTCATGCAGATGCAGGTGGTTCCTTTCCCATGCAGCCATGACAATTGCACTAAGAGGTTGAGAGGTATGGTGAGTGATTCAGTCTGTGGACCCTTTTTAATCACAACCCAGACCAAAATGCAGTTACAAGCAAGCCCAGAAATTGCACTTAAATAATTAAAGTGAAAAAAGCAAAATTTCACCTAATTATTTAATGCAATGTATGACTCATGAATGCAAGTAAAAATGTTACAGATGTAGCCTTAGGGTTAACATTTTTACAATACACAGACACATCACCAAAGCAAATAAATAACAATGTGCTGAGTAAAAGGATACAAGTTGCAATATAACAGAGGCATACAAGTTGCTACACTGTCAGGATTCTGGCATAAAAAATAAAAGTGCATAGAGATTGGAATGCTTTTCATTCAAGAAGCACCACTACTGCAACATTGTATTATGATAGAGTCAAGTGATAGATATTGCACAACGTATTATGTACCACATATATAATATGTTAACACAGCTTATGTACTGCTTCTTGTGCATATAAAACAGTAACAGAGTCAATAAAGTGGCATCTGTGTGGTACCTTTAGTACTGTGTTGGAGTCAATGGTCTGCATCAGTTGTATTTACAATGGTGGTGGCAGGATTTCTAACAATACACATCTGTAACATACATTATATCATTGCATACCTACACACATAAGTTAGAATTCTCTTCCCGACTGCAGGCATATCAGCTCAATATTTGATTAACATGCACTTCCAGAAGGGTAGATGGGAGTCTTAGGAGCACAATTCAAACTAAAATGTGGGTAGGTAATGAAGGAAAATACATAAGGATTAGGATGGAGCAGGAACCTAATCAGGGTATTACAATATACAGTTTTAAAAATATATATATTGATCTTCCTATAGTCAGAGTAAGTATCCATGTAGTTAAAACTGTGGTGCACATACATATGGTACACATAATTAGCTACTTGTTTGGGCAGTCTCAGTGCTTACACTGTAAATATTCATTTATCCTTTGGGTATTTTGTAGTTCAGTTATCTATGCCATACAAGAACTAATACCTATTTTGCTGGACACACAGTGAGACTTCAGTGGTAACGATATAATAGCACCTCTACCTTTATTCCTCACAAACCACACCCACTTATCCAATTACCCAATCATTCTCCATTCCCTCAACACACCCATTCTCTTATCCCGCCCACTTTAATCTTAAACTACCCCACCTAGTTTACCCCACCTATCCAAATACCTTCAATTACTCTATTAACAAACAACCTTTAACTACTACCATATCAAACACTACTCTACTCCCCACTCCATTCTCTAAAATAAAAGACCTACCAGCTTCACAACACATACAATCACTATATAATTCGCAAATTGTTTTAGTAATCTACTTAACAACTCGTCACCTCATCTCATAATGCTTTCTAAACCTTTACTCATCTCCCTTCTACTGCTACTATTCCTACAGTTTTCCTTTATTCTCTACCTCACCCAACCCACTAATATCTACCACTCACAATCCTTCCATATAACTAACCATCTTACCTCACCTCTCCAACACTCATACACCCCAATCTCTCCACACCTATATCCCATAAAAAAACATCTACTTTTTCCATACAAACTTCTATCCTCACATAGACATTATACCCCCATAGTAACTAGCAAATCTTCCACAATCATAAGGGAGCCCAATGTATACTCTAAACTTTCCAATAACCTCTCTAACTATATCCACCCTATTATCTGGAGATATCCACCCTAACCCAGGTCCACTCACCTCAACAACTATGAACAAGTCCATACTATTTACCTCTTTAAACTCCCAAAGCATAGTCAACAAAATCCCAACCCTGCATGCCTGGCTCACACACAATAAACCTGACATCCTATCCATCTCAGAAACATGGGTAAAACCTCACATAAAAGACTTTGAAATTATCCCACCCAACTATTCTATCATTAGAAAAGACAGATCTCATAAAAAAGGGGGCGGTGTAGCTCTCCTATACTTATCCTCACTATCAGTTACTCCCTATAATAAACCCACTCCCCACTTTAAAAATGCTGAGTTACTACTAACATTACTCCAAATCAACAAACACAAGCATATATGTATAGCCTCCCTCTACATTCCCCCCAGGTGACAATATTTCAACACTTGAAGACATTCTCTACTGGCTCTCCACCAACATCAGTAATGAAACAATAATCCTAGGAGACATGAATATCAATTGGGCCTCCATTCAGTCTCCCTCCAACCCACTTAACATTAACCTCTACAACTTCTCTCAGCTTATGAACTCTGTAACCCGCCCCTCAAAAAACCTCTCCAGTGGCACTACCCTAGACTGGATCTTAGTCTCTCACCCTCATAATTGCTCTGACAGGGGTACTCTCCCCGATCCTCTTAGTGACCACTTACCCACCTTTATACACTGACTACCCTTACCCCTTCATCGTACTCATAACTTTATTACCACACGTAACCACAAAAACTTTGACCCAACAGCTTTTTCTAACTCTCTAAAAGCAATAAATTGGAACAGCCTAAAAACACTTCCTCTAGATAATGCAGTTGCCCATTTTAGCACAACCTTCTTACACCTCCTAGACCACCACGCTCCCCTAAGAACAAAAAGAATAAAGACCAAAACTGCCCCTTGGCTTACCAAAAATACACTTGCTACAATGCGACACAGAGACAAACTCTGGACTCAATACCAAAAAAATAGGACCCCCCTCATCCATAATGAATATAAAACACTTCGAAATAAAGTAAAAAAGCTCATCATCACTGACCGACAAAACTACTTCTCCTCACTCCAAAACAACAATAAAACAAACCCTCAGAAATTCTGGAAAGGCATCTCCACTCTCCTACATCCCAGTAAACCAGACACCCCCACCCCAGACCCGAATGCTTCCGATACAGACTTGGCTACTCAATTTAACTGTTTTTTATTGACTCTATATCCAAATTAACCTCTTCCTTCTCTAACACTACTACTCTTTCCCATTTACCCCCACCCTTGTCTACTTACCCTCCACCATTAACCACTAGTGCACCCCTTCTCCCATCATCCAACTCTACACCCTCCTCCTCTTACTCCACTCCCCCTCCCTCCTCATCACCCCTACCCCTAGATACCCCCACCTCCCACTCTCCACCTTTCTCTTTAAAACCCATACCCACATCTACCATTAAAAAACTCCTTCTAAAACTGAAACCTGGTTCAAATGCTCCTGATAATATTCCTCCACAATTCCTGAGCATAGCTGCCGAAGCAATTGCCTACCCCATTAGTATTTTAATAAACCGCTCCATCCAAGAAAGCATAGTACCCCTAATTTGGAAAAAAGCCTTTATCACACCCCTGCATAAACAACGTGACTAATTTCCGGCCCATCGCTATCCTGTCTCCCATCTCTAAACTCCTTGAAAAGTGCATCCAATTACAACTCCTACCATATCTCATTGATAACCACCTACTAACTCCCACACAACATGGTTTCAGACCAGGCCACAGTACTATGACAGCCCTCCTCTCCTTCCTGGAAACTGTAAACAAAGCCTGAGACTCAGGTCATACTGTTTCTTCCCTTTTTCTGGATCTCTCCAAGGCCTTCGACACTATCTCCCACAACCTTCTTCTATCTAAACTCTCTAAGCTTAACCTGTCTCCTTCCTCTCTGAACTGGTTCTCTAGCTACTTATCCAACAGATATAAAGCAGTAAAATGGAAAAAGGCAACCTCTTCATTCCTTAATACCCCAACTGGAGTTCCTCAAGGTTCCATATTGGGTCCCCTTCTCTTTAATATATTTATTAATGACTTCCGCAACTCTATCCCTTTCTCTAATATCATCCAATATGCAGACAACTGTACCATTATTTGCTCAGCCACTTCTATCCCCACACTTCAAAAGCTAACTCAAGATGCTTTTTCTTCCACTGAACAGTGGATGTAAAAAAATCACTTGGCACTCAATGCTTCTAAAACCAAATTAATGGTATTTACTCCCTCTAAAGTCACCCCTTTCAACAAAAACACATTTTGTATTACTATTCAAAACAACACAACCCTGGAACTGGTATCAGAGACCAAGCTACTTGGCATCCAAATTGACAATCAGCTTAAATTTAACTCCCACATACAACTAAATATCAAAAAAACCCATCAAAAACTAGGCATGCTTTATCAACAAAATTATTATCTTACACCCACCACTAAACTCACCCTCTCTACATCTTTTCTCATCCCCTCCCTCCTCTATGGTGCCCCACTCCTAACTAATCTACAATCCTCTCTGAAAACTCAACTATCTTGTTGCTACAACAAAATCGCCAAGTTCGCCACTAGCCATAAGTCTTCCACTCACCACTGTTCCTCTCTTCACAAACTAAAATGACTAGAGCTACCCAATCAGCTTATCTATACCCAGCTCACTCTAGCACATAAGCTCATTCTCAACCCCTCTCTCTGTCCCTCCCTTTCCTCTGCATTTAAAATGCACCTACCTGACAGAGTGCTAAGGTCTAACAACCAAAATCTTCTAGAAGTATACAAACCAGCTCGTCCCCCAGGCAAACACCTCCTATCCTTTAGTCTAGCACGACTCTGGAACTCCCTACCACCATCCATTCGTACTACCCCTAGCTACTCTATCTTCAAAAAAACTCTCCACTCACATCTAGTAACCCAGTGGGAATGCTCCTGCTGCCACCCTACATAACTTACTCTGCAAACTTTCATCTTCTCTTCCCTTCAATAGCATTCTTCCTTTTCATATACTCTTGTAAATCAATTTCTAAATGTATGTAATTCTTACCCACACCTCTCTCTGCAAGTTTACCACATGTATTATCGATCCTGTATATGTCTACTAATTATTCCCATAATATTCTGTATTATCTGTTCATTCATCACTAACCTAGACTTTTAGTAATATTTGTCCTTGTCTAAATTTCTGTAGTATACTTTCAATCTATGACATATAGTAATGTTAATAGTTTATGGTCCCTCTATTTTATAACACATGTAAGCTTATAATCTATACCATATAGTAACCTTGATTTGTTTATGGAGCTTTTCTCCCTAGGTCTAATTCCTGTTGTATATTTTCAATCTATGACATATAGTAATGTTAATAGTCTTTGGTCTGCTCTATTTTATAACTCATGTAATCTTATAATCTACATCATATTGTAACCTTGATTTTTATGGAGCTTTTCTCCCCAGGACTCCATTGAAAACGGGTTCACTTTGGCCCAATGGACTATCCTGGTAAACCAACTGCAAATAAAATAAAAAAAATAAATAAATAATAGATGGTAGCAAAGGCAGAAAGCAATCAATAATTGTGAGCACTATTATGTTATAAATTTCAGAAAGTTTATTGCCTTATAATATCACAAGTCACCTGATTATCAAGGAAATTGCAATGCAAAAGATTAAGGTTATGATCTGTCAATTAGCTTCATCCTGTAGCCTGTGGCTTCCTTCCCTCCATTTCATTTGCCTACTGTGTGGCTGAGCAAGTCACTTCACCAGGCACTTCCAGACAAGAGGCTTTTGTCTAGTGGGTCTAACAGTTTAACAAATTAATTAAAACGATTTCCCATAGATTTATCCAGTTTAATAAATGTGTCACTATATAGAACACATGAGGAATTCCAGTAAGGCAAGACAGAGGCTGTGTAAGGTAACTGGTAATTCAAAGACAGGGAAGGGGGTCGAGTCATCTGTCCCAAGCATGCATTTTAGTGTACTAGCTATTGCATCCTAGAAATCTGCATGCTGCCACATAAAATATTCAGCATGAGATATATATTATTATAAACATCATCATCTGACAGAAGAACATAAGGCAGCAGAAGTTCAGAGTACTATAATCATATACATCAGTATAAACTAATCAGCAACATGAAGGAAACCAAGACAATACAATACACAGTATTCAAACAGAAAGTTAAACAATGTAAAATAAAGAATTAAAGCAATTAAAACAGATAATACAATTTTAAATCAGGTAAGACACGTAGAGATTACTGCTACAGGCATATGTGGATAGTATTGTTCCACATCACACAATAACTGGGGAGTGTAACTTTTAATACAATTACTTTAAGTTCAAAATGTAAGTAACCTGCATGTATAAACAGTGTCCAGTGAGAGTCAATGTATTATCTGGAGTTCAACTTACGCACTAGTGACGATAAACTGTTGTTCCGTGTTATTTTTAAAAGTATTCAAAGCAGCTACCATGTGGAACTGATAGGAAGTTGAAATGGCAAGCAGGAATCATTGTTTCCAGTTCTAGTGTTGATTTTGAAGCTGCTGCTATTTATGGAACCCTGGGATTACTTGCAAAATATAACAGAAAAGCAGCTACCTAACTGCAGTTACAGTAGTCTGTAACCACAAGCAATGTGTGTCTGGCGCAACATGCTGCCAAGTTTCACTTATGGTCTCCTACTCAAGCCTGTCCTAGCTCTTGGAAAGTTTTGTGTTTGTGATAGATACAATATATGTCTTTCCTCTCTTCAGGATACAAATACGTCAATGTTAGTTGGTTAGAACAGATGGCAATATGCATAAAACAAAAAGTATGTGGGAAATGGCATCAGACAGCAAATAAAAGAACACATCTACCTTTCCCTATTTACAGAGCACTCTTATGTAGTTTTCACACGATAAAGCAATGACCAAATGATTCTCTCTATGTTTTTGTTCTTTTAGATAAATCTTGTAGATTGCTTGATAGCATTTTGTAACAGGCAATTCTTACAGCTGTCTAATAGGCTGTTATCCACCTGGACTAGGTTTAGCTGTTTTTCCACTAGATATTTATCAAGACATGGATACTTCAGATATTACAGGCTATCCCAGCTAGTCTGATGAAAACATAATTTGCAGATGTCTAGACTCTGAATGACCTAGCTGGACAGTTATTAACTATAACAATCTGTTTTAATTGATTTTGTCTTAGCCAACCCAACTGAAATGCAGTCTGCAAATGGTCAGACTTTCAGTGAAACACTACAGAAATTACTGAGATTTATATTATCAGGCTGTGGCTATTATGTCTCAGGCTAGCTAATCTGCCCTAATAGGCTGCTTGCAGTAGCTTGAGGTATTCGGATCGTGTCCCAAAGGAGAGCTCGGATGCTCTTTTCACATCTATGATTTAAATATTAAGAAAGGTAGCTGGACAACAGAAAATGTTGTATAAAACAATTTATTTTAATAAGCATTAGCCTTTAGTTGTCACCAGAGTCACTTACAAAGAATGTAGCTTGCATGTGTCCAAACCCTGAGTGACCTAACTGCGCAGCACAAGATGGATGCTAGGAACAAGGAGCATGTCCTTTACAGTGTTGTACCTGATAACTGGCACACTAATGAGTCTGAATGAAATGTAACCCACAGCTGTCATAACAGTGAGTGAGCTAGCTGGATGCCTAAGATATTTCATACGAACAAGATGGAACTATTTTTTCCAGTCTGTGACCATTAGATGTTTCCCTAGCCCCTATGCCCTAAATGGAGTCTGCAACTTATGCAAATTCTGGGTTGCTGTTAAGAACCAAAAAGAACTGCCTTAATATTTAGCTTTACCTTAGCCAGACTGACTGAAATTCAGCCTGTTGGTTTCCAAACAGTGGGCAAACCAGCAAACAGAACAACAAAGCATACCTCTCAACCTCTTAGCACAAGAAATCCGGACAAAGGCTAAAATATTGGGGGGGGGGGGACAAAGGCCCAAAAATATGGACAGATTTTAAATATTGCTGATATAAATGTAGAAAGAAGCTAAATAATAAGATGCATGTCATCATGCATTTTTCTGAAGGATATGAAGTCTGAAACTCAAATGTTTGGCATTATTTGGTGACTTCAATCCTCAGTGATTTGACAGAAAACCACAAATCTTGTGAGGAACAGACCAAAAATCCGAGGCAAAAATCTGGACATTCTGCAAAACTCTGGATAGTTGAGAGGTATGCATCAAGGGCTAGAGGTAAAAGCAATATTTATTGTTGGCATTTTCTATGGCCATAGACATCCTCTGTCTGTCTGTACTTCAAATGACCTTTCTGGAAAGTATTGCTGTAGTCACAAGAACAAAAATGCTTGTGCAGAAAAGGTCAATGGTCTAGATGACCAGCAATAACCAACAATCACAATATTAGCTTCAGTTATTTAGGTTGCGAAGGCCTAAAAAGCTGATGGCCATATGCATAGTAAAACAACACAGTAGCTATTTATGGGGAGCTGCTGTCACCTGACATTATAATCAATATGTGATTAGTACAATGTGAAGTCAAATCTGGTTCACAGCATCCTACTCAATCCTGGCCCAGCCCCTATAGATCTTGTGTCTGTAGAGATAGGTGCTTGTAACTGTTGTCCATGAGTGTGTGGCAAATGCCCTTGCCTTCAATAACAAGGTAGAAATCAACATGTGTCACTCCTTTGGCAAGTTTGTCATGCCTTGATGCCCTTAATGCTAAATAATGACCCTACTTTTCAGAGTTTGGCTTTTTGCTTCATATCTGGGGTTGGAAAGTTTGCCACATGCTTACATAGATAAAATTGTCATACACAGTCATATATGACAGGACATATCCATGATGTCAAAGGTGCTGAGCATGTTTACTTTAGGCATGTACAACTGAATGTTAAGACTGAAAAATGACAGAACTTGTTCCTATGGCATAGAGTGATAAAGCCCAAACTGTGACCTTGATGACTTGGATTTGAACAGAAACTTGGTTTCTGGAAGGGCTAAGACAGTCGAGACTAAGACTTACCAACCATTGCCAGTTTGCCCATTTTTGGGGGTGGTAGGGTAGTGTAATTGCTGCACCACTAACTCGAACAGCACTGTTGTGGGATTGTAGGTAACAGCTACTGAATCGAGTGGTTCATGCTGCATGTAAGCCGAGAGAACATGCATATGTGTGCAAAAGCACATACTGTGCAGGATCATCCATGAGTAGCAGTAGCAGCATCAGAGAAGCTGCCACAGAGAAAAATGTAGTTAGGTAGGACCAGCCTCACATGCACAACAGCCCACTCCTAATGCTTCACTGTCAGCCCAGAAGACAATGAGTGGGCCTTATAGATCTCACCTCACCTCTAGTGGTCATGTCACCCTGGTTACAGCTGCTTAATCCTGAACTGGTAGAATGTATGAATTTAAATGCTGGGACAGCCAATCAATTTGCTCCAACTTTCAATTAGGTCTCTTTCATTCCCATAGCCTGTGAACCAGAATGAGCTGCTTGCAGCTTATAATAAAGCTGCAGTGTTTTTTTTTGGATCTACTTGTCCTATTTTGTGTAACGTCTGTCCATCTTATTTAGCATGAGTCCTAGACTGATGCTGAGCTGTGTGATATAAGGAGGAAAGAGAGGAGTCTTGAGCATAAGTATGTGGTGGGCTATTCTCCTTGAAGACAAGTTTAGGTTTGATGAGTCTTATGTGGTTTACCAAGTGGACATGCTTTTTTTTTGAGGAATGAGTGTTCTTAGTAGCTTCAATGAGAACAGTATCCTTGTCCATGTTAAGATGAAATCATAGGAATAATAGGAAGTTCAAGGTTGCTAAGTCTAGCAGTCATTACGTTTTGCCAGTTCTCACCCTAGACTGTACCTCCCCCCTCAAGGATAGCTAGGCAGTCAAGCATGAGATTAATTTATGAATACTCATCCTATCATCCAGGTCCCATTTGAAGGAAAATAGTGCATTACATTGCTTTATCTGCAAGTGAGTGAAAACCACCTAATCTAGACTGAGACATTGCCTTGGATCTGGAACAAATTTTAGATTACAAACTACACTGATCATATCTCCATCATTTCAGATATGTAACATTTCAGCTTTGACGTAGACTAGATTCAGCTAGATTTGCTATTGCTCACCTTGATGTCCTCGGACTGTGGTTTATAAAATTGTGAAATCCCTCTTCTGGGCCAGTAATCAAGGAGCCCCAATCCTCATCACTGACACCAGTGAGGGAAGTCCACCTGGAACAAAACTGGATGCACACAGTATTTTTAGATGCAGCTGTCTGCACCAATCACAGTTTCCTTTAAGAGCACACAGGGAAGACACTCCAGTCCCGGAGCTGCATTCTCTCTTTCTCGCTCTCTCTCTCTCCACAACCCAAATAAGACACCACACTGACCACTAAGGAGCTCTGTGTCCCTGTTCCAAGTAGCTGACACACACACTCTTTGAGATTTGATTTTTACACACACACACACACACACACACACACACACACACACACACACACACACACACACACGCGCGCACACACACACACACACACACACACACACACACACACACACACACACACACACACACAGGAAAGGCTGGCACAGATTATTCTGCCCAGGCTATAAGGTAGTTCCACTGCCACCAGCCAGCTACTCTAAGACTTTTAACAGGGTATCCTATTATACTGAGTGAAATTAATACTAATACTATTGGTAATGTTGACCAAACAGCAAGGGTTTCAGGAGCGGCCACAGTATCCAAAGGTTAAAATATTCTCTAAAAGACCAGCCACAATGAAAAGTTTAAATATATTTAATAATAAATAATAAAAGAACATGAAAATACTAAATATCTATTTACAATAAATACCAGAGTTTCAACTACAGGAAATATTAACAATAAAACAGATGGAAAGGTTTCCACAGATACATAAAAGCAATACTTAACTAATCTCTCTATATTTTCCAGACTGATATAAAGTATTACTGTCCCCTAGTTCACTTACTACAGCAAGGCAAAATGACGTGGGTGATCAGTCCTTCTTTTTCAGGTTTCACAGACTGCTGAGAGCTGAGTGACAGCTCTAACTAATATCTAAATATAATTTCAGTGCTGGCTATAGAATGACATCACATCTGGCCATCTGACTCTGGTTCTCACCCTACCCCATTTACAAGAAACTCGAGACAGAATCTTGCATATATGTTTCATAATACACACACAAACAGAGCTTTTCTAAGATGTGTTACAGCATCTGGAAGCTGTAAAACAATTTTAACACTTCCATTCATCCTACAGAGCTACTAAATCAGGCTTCTCGCAGACATTTTGTCTCTGGCTGCAGTCAGAACTTTGAGATACAATTTTTATGGCCTAAACCAGGTAATTTAATTTCAGACGGGTTTTCAAAGTTTTCTGGACGGAGATTAACCTCTACTCTTCCAGTATCCTCTGTTACAACATATTCATTTCAATAGCTACAATACATTGTGACACGCAGGCGTATTTCTTTTCTGTCCAGCAGGACCCACTGCTGGAACATTTTTTAACACAAGCAGCTTTACAAATACATTTTTCAACACAAGCATGTACAAATCAGTTTGATATACAAATATAATTCTTTACAAAACTCCAGCTATCTATGCTGGCATATGTTACGCATCCATAGCCTTACTTCTCTTGACATAGCTGGCAATACCTCACGTAATCACACAAGTCACCATTAATCTTTAGTTAGTGGTGTCTTTCCAACTGTTTTGAATGAGGCCTTAGTAACTGTACCCTAAAGAAACTGATGCTCAACATTGATGAAGTAGATAACAACAAACCAAGCTCTAACCTTGCCTTTAATGGTAAGGTTACTGATAATATAGAATGCTCACAATGTTTATGATACATTGCAGATCACTTTTCATACATGACATAGTACTGAGACTGCCATTACTATGGTCATGGGTGCTCTTATTATGGCTAGAGATCAAAAATCTTATTCTGTCTTGGTCCTTTTTGATCTTTCTTTGGCATTTGATATGGTGGACCACAAAATCTTATTGGATCATCTTCAGACATATTGCAGGGCCTCAAAAACTAACTTAGATTGGTTTGCCTCTTACACTTCTGGACATAGCCAACAGATAGCTTCTGTCATACACACTTTGCCAGCTTTAATATCCTACACGGACTCATTTTGGACGCTTTGTTGTTTTCTGTATACATACTTCCACTAGATGAGCTCATTCATGGGAGAGGCTTGCAATGTCATTATTACACTAATGACACCCAGCTTTATCTTTCATTTCCTCTGGATGAAATGTCTGCTGTACAATCACTAAATAAAATAATTTATTTTAGGATTGGAAGAACTGTGGTTACTCAGACTTAGTACCTCCAAATTTGTGTTGATGGCTGTTTATGGTACTCTGAGACCATCAAACATTACAGCTTTGAAACCCATCATGTCATTGTTAATGGTGGTGGTACTCTGAAGTTCGTGTGTTACTCTACTGCCATACCTAATGTCTTAGCTTTCTTTATGAATCACAGTGAAGTATGACAGTGAACACAGTGCAGCAGGGGAGAATAATTTCTACATAGATGTCCTCTACTAGGCTGTCCTACTTTATGATGTAACACAGCAGAGTACAGCAGCTGTCTGGCTGTGGGGGTGGGATTAAATTGGCATAGGAATACACTGTACAACGCTGCATACAAAATGCTTCCATGTGCAATTTATAAAGAACTGAAGACATTTGCACACTTTCCTTAAGGACCACAATCCATGTCTATGAATTATGATCTTGAATAGTGGTATACATTATATAGTGCAGATAGTGGCTGTATGCCTCTGTGAACTAACATCTCTATATACTATGTCTATGAATAACATTGCCTGGGAATGGGCTGAGGCATTTTGGTGTGGTTATTGGCAATAAACTGACACTTACTGACCAGGTGTTATCAGCTGTCCACTCTTTTTGGTTCCATATTTGAAATATCTCCTACCTCAAGCATTTGCACCCACTTCAGGACCTGTCCACTTCTTGCCTTAGTTACTACAACTCCCTCTACTGAAGATTTCTTTACATAGAAGTCAAGTGGGTGCATCTTGTGCACAACTCCTTATCCTGGCTGCTGACTGGTAAACTCCATAAATTACACATTACATCAGTGTTGCAGACCCTTGTAGTGTCAGCACTGACTTCCTATCAAGTCTCATATCACCTTTCAATTTTATGTTAATCTAGTTGGCCCATAGTATGAGTCCTCTATACCTAAAACAGCTGCCGGCCCAGTACAACACAGTTAAATCTTTGTGCTCTTCTTCCTTGGGGTTGTTGGAGTTTCCAAGATATAATTTAGAGTCTTCTGTGACTTTTGTCTCTTGCCACCAGGCTCTACACTTCTGAAATCTTCTCCTCCAATGTTCAAAAGAGTCTTCCATGCTATCTTCAAAAGGTCACAGGAAACCCATTTATTTTATATTTTATTTTAACATTTTCTTGCAGTTCCATTTTATTTCAGCCAAAAACTTTTATAAATTGTCAGCTTTAATTAAAGTCATAGTGTTTTAACATGCTTTATTGTATTAGTACTTTAGAGTATAGCAGGATAATAAAATTAAATTTGAATGTTGAATTTGCTGAGGAGCAAATAGGTTCACTCAAATTTGGAGCAGGGTCAAATGAGTCAATTGGGCATTGGGAGGTGGGGCTTGAAGACGGTCATGTGCGGTTTCAAAACAAAAATAAAAAAGACTGAGAAGTGCCAGTTGTGGATCCAGTCTTGGGTACAATGTAGGGAGAGGCAGCATTTGATCTAAAGTCTGCTAAGACAATGGCAAGTCATGATAGGACCACCGCTGCCATCATGAAGAAAGTTAGTACATTTCTTTAGGCTGCATGTTATTACAGAAGAAAATCCCTTTGCTATTGCAGATTGGCAAGTTCCACAGACCTTATCCAGGAAAAACAAGATGGTTTGCAGTTGAATCTTTGAGAAGATTTCAGACCATGGCCTCAGAATGGTACTAAGTCATGCCACATCATTTAGTTCTATTATTTTTGCATCTCTATACAGTAGGCAAGGCTATTTCATATAACCAGCTTAAACCAGGAAATACTACACCAGCTATTGGCAAAATGATTAATCATCACAAATTAAATCAGTTTCATATCTGGACTTGCAGATACCAGTTAAAAAATATAGTTTTAAAGCTATAGTTTTAAATGCTAAATCATTCCTAAGCAACTGTGACAGACTCTTTACCACTTACCCCTGAGTTAAGGTTTTATGATACCTATTAATCTCCTGAGAAGAGTAAGAATTAGTTTGTACCAACCCAACAATGAGCAAAGGAAATAACCTACCAATAATTAAATCCATTTAATTGTGTACAAATTTATACAAATAAAGTTCAGATTAAAAGAAAGAAAGAAAATGACCTCTGAAAGCAAATCACAAAGATCATTATAATAAATCTCAGAACAACACAATAAGCACAGTGGCTTTCTGGAAACATAACCTGAACAACCAAGCACACACAGTCAAAGTACAATTTAATAAGGGTGATAATAGAACTGATCTCGATATTTTTCTAAATTTATAAAGTATGGTGGTTGCATGCTTATCTTACGTGCCGATTAAGGTTGCCGCCCAACAGGTTGCATGCTTATCTAAAGAAGCTAATCTACTATATACCTTTTACAAACTGAGTTGATGTTGATAAAAGAAATACTGACTGGTCTGCTAGGGCAGTTGTAGTATACATACCTTTAACCTTTTAACACAAGAAAACTGAACAAAGCCTAAAGTAATGGAGGGAGAAAGAGACAAAAATATGGACAGATTTTAAATATTGTTCTTACAAGCTGAGAAAGTTACTAGAATAACAGGGTTTGTTAGCATGCATTTTCTGAAGGATATGAAGTTTGAAATTCAATTGACTGTCATTGTCTTGTGAATTTAGTCCTCAGTGATGTGCCAGAAAACAACAAATTTTATGAGTAGCAGACCAAAAATATGAGACAAAGGTCTGGACATGATGAGAAAATCTGGATAGATGAGAGATATGGCAGTATGTCAAACTGTTTTACTAAATATAATTGATGCAGATGTATGGGTGGGGGGTAGTAACCGAAGGTGGGATGGAATGCACTCTTCCTCTTCTGGGTGAGGATGTGGGCTTTTGTTACTGCAAGGACATAAGACTCCTGTGGCTGCATGTGCCTCTGTGTGTTAATAACATATAGGTGGTAGAATAATTGCATAGCTGTGATACACAAGGATGCATTTTTGATGGACACAGATGCCATTGCATGCTTCACCCTCTGCATTAGGGCAGTTCCTTGCTTTCTAGTTTGAAGTTTTCTGTATAAATAAAAACAGTCTCTCCCCACCTGATATATCACAACTTTTTGCTTGCATCTAACTGCATAATGGACAGGGGGTAGGACTGGATGTAAAGGCTAAAAAATAAATAAATACATACATAAAAAGAGAAAATGATAACATGAAATTGCAACCAAATGCACAAATACAGCAATAAAGTCATCATTCGCAAACAATGAAACATCAAGGGGAGAATAAAAAAGTGTTCTTTTCATTTTAATAATATTCAGGATCAGGTTTGTTGGACTAACTAGTCTTGAAAATTATCAAAATTAGACTGTAAGTGAAAAATATATTTATTTACTTCATCAGAAGAAAAAAAACTTACATATAGCTGTGAGTAAATTTGCAAACTTGAACTACAGTACTGTGAAACACCATGAAAAACATGGGACCTAAATCAATCCTTGACGGATGCCAGAGGTCAACTTTTATGACGAAAAGAATGCCTCATTAAATGTAATTCAACAAGAATTCCTGAACTTTGGAAAAGAACCATTCAAGTGTATGCACTCCAGTGGACATTCCTCTCCCATCACAGCTGCACATACCTGACAGCAGTCAACCACATCAAACGCCTTGGATAAATCACTATATAAAGAACAGCACAAGAGCAGTTGTTGCTATAGGATCTATAAGTAGAATCCAGAAGTAAACTCAAGGCTATTTCTGTACTATGACTACAGCAAACACTATGCGTATCCTGGGGGAGGTGCTAAGCAATTTCCAAATAATTTATTTGCTGGTATGTACATTTATAAATAATCAAGAAATGGGTTACAAAACAGTTACTAGATGGTAATTATCAATTTCCTCCTCTGAACATTTTTAATTATAAACAAGCATTAGGCTGGATTCTTTGACTTTCCAGGGAAAACTCAGCATTAAGAAGTGAAGTGTTAAATAAACTGGTAACTGTCCATTTTAAATACTCATTTCCTTTCTCACAGTTCTGATAGCTGTTCCATCACATCCAAAATATGGCTCTGGACAAAGCTAAAAACAACAGGGGACAAAGTCCCAAAATCAGGGACATGTTTTAAACATTGCTCTTATAAACTTACCGTTACTAGAATAATATGTTTTGCATTATGATGCATTTTCTGAAGGATTTCTGAAACTTAAATGAATGCCATTATTTACTGAATTTACTCCTTCAATGGTTTGCCAGAAAGCCACAAATGTTAGGAGGAACAGATCAAAATTATGAAGCAAAACTCTGGACATTCTGTGAAAATCTGGACAGTTGAGGGGTATGAGACTACCTACAATACTACAATATATCATCAGGGGAAAGAGTGAAAAAAAAGCTCACTATCCATGTCTGTAAATGATGGTTAACTAAATGCAATACATTACCAGGGAAAATGAGTGAAAAAATAAAATGTATTCTCACTATCCATGTTGTAAATGGGAGTAGGCTAAATCTAATACTGGGAAAATGTTAATTACATCTATTTAATATAGCATTACTTAGAAAATAACCCCATCATCCATTGCCATTATCATCAGAGAATCAGTTTTTGGTATTTTAGCAGGGGGATAGATTTCGCTAGGCTTGTAAGGACTCTAGGGCCATTAACCTAGTAACCTCCTATGAACCTATAAATGTACAGCATAGTCTAAAAGAATTATTGGAGTTTAACTGAAAATGTATTTCAATACACCAGACTTCTATCAGAATAGTATATCCTTACAAATATTTCAGCTAGCATTAGAGTTCACTTATCATTTGATGTGCTCCTGTTATGTATCCCTTTTCATAGAATGACAACAGGAATAATACATAACATATGGAACAGTGTTATTGGATATGTGGACTTTTTTATTAACTTTACCTGAAGCAATACAAATCAGACCATTTCTATAAAGAAAATGCAATACTAACCTGTTTAGCAAAAACACTATTTTCTCTATAGTGAATGTAGTTATGCGTGGTATAACAAATCAAAAATACTACAGGTATGTGGTAACTGTTTGCTTCCATTAGTTCTTTACAGCAGCGATCACTGGCTGTATAGATCAGAAGGATAAAGCCTTGGAAGTGACTAAGGTGATTCAGGCATGATATGAGTACCAGTGGCTGGCTGGAAGGGTGAGAATAAGCAACTAATATTAGAAGGTTAAAAAGTGCTGCCTTCTAATACTGGCTGCTTGTACTACATGCAGCATTATCCATGTAATGTACGTATGCCTGCCAAGTAGTGTGAGCTATAGCTGTATCAGGCAAACGCTGGAATGTGCAGGCTTCACAGAACAGTAAAACAAGCTTTACTTGTCAGCCACTGAAGGCTTAGGGACAAGGCCATATCAGAAATACCCATCCCTTACTGTAAGTAGTAATAAAAAGTAAACAGCAATCTCAGAAGTGAATATGTAAGTCCATGACACAGGGGCAATTAAAGTATACCCTTAATTGTGGGTGGTCCACTCTTCCAGGTCAAGACCCTGAGGCCTTTAAGGATTAGGCTGCCCCCTCACAATGTGGGTAAAGAAAGTGAGGGTTCAGGGAGATAGGAGAATAAACTTCCTTAATGTATGCTTAGTGGTTTATCCAGGTGAATGTAGAGGGCTGATGGTCAGCAGGTACAAGCAGTATAAAGCATATAAAAATCATTCTATCATGGTCATTGATAAGAACCCAGTCATTGGTAGTACCGTTATCTTTAGGTAATACATATCTATGCAAGTTTAGGTAAGGCAGTCTAATTGGTATTAATGTATCTAAATGTATTAAAATCACAGTTGTAACCCGCTTAGGCATCTACAGGGAAGTAGTTTTTGTAATTTATTTAATTCAAGTAAACCCATAAGAAAATGGATTATAAATGACAGAATGACATTTTCTGTCCCAGAAAAAATATACATAGAGAAAAAAAAATATTTGTTGTGGATGAGACATAAGACAGTGAAACAGCAGAAATAAAGCCCTGTCTGTAATAATGCCATTCTCCATGAATATTTATTTTCTAAACATATGCATGCAGGACACTTAGCTGTATTTCATCATGGTCCACTTTATGAAACTGAACCTATAAATGAGCATTTACACAAAAAATAAAAAATGTTTTCTTTTGGAGACTGTAGGCCCCTCACAACTATGTTTGCATCAATAGACCCTGTACCTCCCTAATTAATATAATAAACATTACAAAATGGTGCTGTTATTCAGGAAAATCATGCTGTGATCTTGGAGAAAATGGAACCTGTAAGTGGCCACAAACACCACACTGCAATGAAGTAACCCACAAAAGAACATATGAGGTCCTATACAGACATATCCAGGAAGATGTGACTTAACAATATTACTAATACTGTATTTATCAGATAGTCATGACCTGCAAATAACAATAACAATCAAATTTATATAAGAACCCCAAACATAAATAAGTCAAATTTAGACATTAGTGATGTGCATTGAGAAAAAAATGCAAAATGTTCTGTATTGGCAGTTTGTGTAGGAGATTAAGGCCATGAGCTGTTATTGAGCTGCTTTATATGGTACAGGGTTTGATTCCCTCAGATTTCATTTGTGCACTGTATGACTGAGCAAATCACTCAACCAGACAGTGATTCCAGGCTAAGCCTGAAAAGATCCACGTGGATCAATGTTCTATCCTAGTGAATAAAAGAAAACAAGTGCTATGGTAAATAAAACTAATAACTAGCAAAATGAATGAAGATTCCAGACTACTCAAGAATGGTTTGGCAATTTAATATAAATTTCATTATTATGTATAGTGTAGAAAATATTTCCTGTGTTAAAGGGTAATAGGTAATCTTTAACATATCACTGTTACTATATTATAAAAGGGCAAACAATAACATTTGCAAATATAGATAAGTAAATAAATAAATACAACTTTTAGCCCATGCACCCAGCCAAAATATTAGCTTTTATACCTTCCCTTTAGCAGTTTTGCAAAAATGTCATGCCTTTAGGTACAAGTAGATACTAAAGTACTGTATCTAACAGCAATGACTTAATAACTCCTGATAAAGGACTGTTAGTCCAAAAGCCTGATAAATAGCAAAATCTATGCTGGTCCAATAAAAGGTATTTTTGTCACAAATTTAGACAATGTAACAGACATAACATAATATACTCACTTATTATTTTACAGACTACATAAGACAGTGATATACATAAAATGTATCATTGTAAAGAAATGAACACAGAAAACTTTACGTATAACTTATTTAACGCTTTGAGGGTGAAGGGCAGGAGATCAGTCTTTTGTTTTCTGAGTTCGCATTATTCCCAAGCATGTCTGAGCAATTTATGTTTAAAATAAATGCATAAAAAGTAAAGGAAGCAACAGACCATGGCTGTAGAGTATGCAAAATAGTTTAATCCACAACGTACATAGAATGGTGAGCACTTTCGTGGACCTGTCAAATGAAGTGGCTTGGTCCACGAAAGCGCTCACCATTCTGTTTGTTGTGGATTAAACTATTTTGCATTCTCTACAGCCCTGGTCTGTTGCTTCCTTTACTTTTTATGCATTTGGATTATTTTTTGGAAGTGCAGTTTACCAGCATCACCTGTTTTGTACTTTTCTTGGTTGTGTTTAAAATAAGTTTACCAGAAATAAAGATGACTTCTGCAGTATCCAAGAAAGCAGCAAGAAAAGCAGGTTCACAGAGTTTTTGATTATGCTTGAAGGCAAAAGAAAATGTAGATATAGCAAATAAAGTAAATAAAGTATACAGGCTATTTCCAAAGGCTGCGTTTTCACATTAGATGTTACAGGGAGCTACGAAAAGTGTTCAGAACAAGTGCTACAGCACTGGAGTTTGGTGCTGCTTCTTAGCAGCATTCGCCAGATGGAAGTCAAGAACCAACCACACAAAGATGTCAGTGATGTCTCATGTAGAAGTAAAGTACAGAATTAACAAATGCATATGCTGGCAGAATAAATGCTGAGATGTTAAAAGCCTATTTTCTCACATTAGGAATTACAGGAAGCCAGAATAATGCAAAGAACAAGAAATGCACAGAAGCAATCCAGTCTCTGCCACGCCTTTTAAACAGCATCTACCAATCAGAAGTCAGAAAAACAAGTGCAAAGAGTTAGCAAAGTTGTTCTAAGCTGAAATAAAGTGCACACAGCAAGTGGTAGCTTATCTTCTTAAGGATACAATATCACCTGATAATACCTCTGCTGAAACACACCCCTATACTATCCAGGTTCAACTTCAAAACGATTCCCACTTCTTCCATCAGTAAGTTTCTTTCCAGTTTAAAATCTACCATCCTTGCTCCAGACAGCTTCCCTCCTGAATATAAAAAAAAAATGTGCCACTGATGCCTTAGCTTATCCCATAGCTATTCTTTTAAATCACTCAGTAAAGGAAAACTATATACTCTCATTATGGAAAAAATCTTATATCCCTCCACTTCACAAATTAGGAACTCCACAGACCTTTCTAGCTATAGGCCTGCCACCATCCTATCATTTCTATCCAAAGTGCTTGAGATATGTATTTAATCTCAGCTCCTTAAATACATCACGGATAATAACTTACTACCACCCTCACAACATGGATTTCATCCTCACTATAGTAGCACTATAGCTCTCTTAAACTTCATCATCTACATAAACCAAAATAGAAATGAAGAAAATCTTGTTTCTGTTGTTTTCCCTGGCCTTTCAAAAGCATCTGATACTGTCTTCCTCTCCTGTATAGATTCTCTAATCTTGGACTTGGTGGATCTCCACTTTCCTGGTTCTACAGTTACCTCACTAAGAGATCGAAATCTGTAAAATAGCTTAATACCCAATCCACCTTTCTTCTTGTCACAGTGGGAGTACCCAAGGGCTCAATAACTGACCCCTACTCTTTAAAATCTTCACCTCCACACAGCAAAAGAAACATGTAACTCTGGTTCAATACACTGATGACTCCACATTAAGCTGTAGTGATACTAACCTCCACATGCTGGAGCAAACAATGCAAGACCTGCTCTCATCCATTGAATCATGTTTAACTAACTCACAACTCTTTCTGACAAAACTATACTCACAGTCATATTCTCAAACAGCACTATAATTGAGCTTATCTCACATAACATGCTGTTAGGAGCCGTCATTGATAAAAACCTAAAATTCGCTTTTCATATAAATAAGGTTGTCAACCATGCCTCTCAGCCTTTTGCTACAAGAAAATCTGGACAAAGCCAAAAATAATAGGGGGTACAAAGCCCCAAAAATAGGGACAGATTTTAAATATTTCTCTCATAAAATTAGAAAGTTGCTAGAATAACGGGTATTGTGTTATAATGCATTTTCTGAAGGTTATGAAGTCTGAAACTCAAATGCTTGTCATTATTTAGTGAATTCAGTCCTCACTGATGTGCTACAAAAATCCAGAAAACAACAAATTTTATGTGGAACAAACCAAAAATATGAGGCAAAAATCTGGACATTCTGCAAACATCTGGACAGTTGAGAGGTATGTAATGTCAACAAAACTATCAAAAGCTGCACCCTACTTTACCAGTTCCACTAGAAAACACACTTCATCAGCATTCCTTCACCCAACCTTGCTCCTGATTAACATACATGTAGCTCAGACCAACTTGCTAGAACAATGTTACAATAAGATAGCAAGATATGCCACAAACAAATCATAAAACTCATCAGTGCCTAACACTCAAGCAACTTTCCTGGCCTGAGCACCCACACTACCCAGCCCTCTCCCAGTTTGACATATCACATAACCTCATCTACAGTCTGAGTCATTGCCCTAACCTAGCTAATATCCTTCAGCCATACTCTCCCAATAAAGCTCTTCTTTCCACTGATAAGTTATTTCTTTTAACAAGAAAATCTAATAATCATGCTGGTGTCTGTCTTTACTCCTCACATGTCAGTAGGCTATGGGACTCCTTATTGTTTCAAATCAAACAACTTAACAAAAGTAAGACTTTTGGGGACCAGCTCAGAGAATACCTCAAACATAAGGGGATATCTCCCTGCTCCAGCCCTTACTTAGTTGATTACCTCTTATAATGACATGTTCTCTCTCCTCTCCACCTATTTCTTCTGTAACCTTGCTTGCCCGCTGTGCATGTCTAGTCTACCTTCTTACTGATTGAACCCTTCATCTGTCTGACTCAACTACTGCTAACCACACCTGCACTATCTTGAGTCTCATATCTCTCCCTGCTTACAGGCATTCATAATAACCGGCACCAAGATCATTGTCATTAATATTCCATACCAAATTATTTATTTATATACTCACATTTGATTACTGGGAAAGTCCAACTGGGTAGGTGCCCATTTTCTGTGGAAGCCAAGGGGGAATCTCCAAAGTATTGCAAAACATTTTAAGAACAATAATTTTAGAGGCTTCAAAATAATACAAAAACAGTTACCTTTTAAATAATTATACCAAATTCAACATAATATGACATTGGTTAAAATTAGATACAAGTTATATGACAATAATTTAATATTTGGAGGAAGTTTTAGCCAGTTTAGTGAAATTAAACGTAAGTTAGTATAATACAAACACGAACTGCGATATGAAGTGAGAAAAAACACGGTTATTATGGTATGATTAGATAAAGAGCCAGGGGAGACTGATTGCTGATAAGAAGTGAGTAAAGAAGGGGGAGTTAGTAGGTGTAAGATATGAACAGGTACTTGTTCATATTTAAAAATATAGTTTATTCTCAGGATGAACAACAACAGAGACAGATTTTGGCTAGGAAGTCCTTTAGAATGTTTTTAAAGGACCAGATGGCGGCCATTGACCTGATGGATATAGGTAAGGAGTTCCATGTTTTAGCAATATGGTATGAGTACATACCACACTCAGCAGATTTGAAAGGTTTGTGGACAGACCAAAGTTTGTGGTTATTGGATCACAATGGCCAAGTGGGAATATAGTTGTATAGAATGGTATTTAGGGCCAGACAAGCAGATGGATGCTAGAAAATGTTATTGGTGGTAAAAAGCTGTATAGCTGTTAGTTGATGGGGTAGTTCTAACTAATTAGTGCTACAAAGTGGTGGGTTCTAGAAGAGGTATTTGCTGCAAATTTAACCACTGTATTAAGGCATTGTTCAAGTTTTGCTTTCTGTGATTCCTGGAGGTTAGTAAGGATGGGAGTGCCATAAAGTAGTGAGGGGAGAAGGTAAGTAATAGCAAGTGTAATTTTAGTTGCAGTGGTGAGAATGTTTTTGGCTCTATAAAGTATTCCTAGCTTTTGTTAAGTTTGTAATGCAGTTTTGTATATGCAGATTGAATTTAAGATTATCATCCACTATCATCCCTGATAATTTGCTATGAGAAGTTACTTCACTGGTTGAATCATTAAGAGAGAGAATTTTAAATGTTTTTTCCATGAGGGAGGGATTTGGGGGAGGGTAGTTTTTGGTGGGGTTGAGCATCAGTTGTGTGTTGCAAAGCCATGTTTCAGTGGCTACTAAGGCTTCTTGAGTAATTTTTTTTTTTTTTTTTTTTTTTGAGGTGTACAAGGATGTCTGCTTTTCATATGAGTGTGGGGTCATATGTGTATTGTATTAGGGAAGCCTGTTGTGTGGATGTATAGAAGGTGTTAGTGAGAATGATAAAGAGGAGGAGACCAAGGCTAGAGCCTTGTGGTATACTAACGATGACTGAAAGGTATGGTGAGATTTGTCATGCAATTAGATGGGTCTGATGCTGTCTTAGCTACTCTGTTTTATTGTTTCAAGAACACTTTATGTATTTAATTTGTCAGAAATTGGAATAATAAACCTACTACTACTACTCCAGCATTATTTTTGTTCAATTTATACCTGCATTTGCTATTAGTCAATGTTTATAAATTCCTCCATTTGTTGTTATTAATGTTTGATGCTCTATATGTATGTCTTAAGATAGTACTGTTATCTGATCTGTGTAATGCTTTGTGAAATGTGTTTTGGAGCTTTTATCCCTGGGCCGCCACTAAAAAGGGGTAACTTTACTTCTCCATTTGTACCAACCCAGTAAACAAATGCCAATAAATAAATACATTCATTGCTTATTCATTCCCTCTAATGCAGTACTTAAATTAATTTCAAGTCTTGTAAACCACACAAATTGTTCGAACACTGCACCATGTTTCTGCATCATCCTAATTTTACAGCCTCTAGACTAGTACATAAAAGCGAATGCTGCACCAAATAAGGATACACGGTTACTACTGCACTGTGAAGTAATTAATTCAGTAGGGCCAGTTACACCTAGATGCTATGATCCTACAGCTATTGTTAATTATCTACTCACAGTTTCCTATAATATTTTGTACATACTTGAGATGGCAGCCAAGTTAACATATATTAACAGATATTTTTTCTTTGTGTATATCTATTTAACTAAGCTTATTAACTTGCAAATACCTGGGTGTGCTGCCATCACCAATGGTTTCTGTCTTTGAATATACTAGTATAACTGATTCTGCAACCTCTTTAACTTGTCACATAAAACACATTGTCCATTTATAAGTATGCAATATCTGCATTAATAATTGCCTGAACCTTTCTCTCTTGTTGTCCTCTATAAACAGATTATGCCCATTGCATATATCTGGCTAACAAACTAAATATCTTTCCCACTCTGATACATCACTAAGGAGAAACATTTAAACCCACTAGAACACAGGCACACATTTCTGGCAGTATGGAAATATTTAAAATCCTCTTCTGATTAGTCTCAAAGTGCCAATAAGGTTTAATTAAAGGATAAACTACAATTGTTTCTGAAAGTCAGTAATTACGTGTTTAAGTGGGAAATCCCCAGGAAAGAGTAATGATGAAATGTATGCACTCTGTTCTTTTTCTGTTTTACTGTGTACAAGTATTTCATGCTTGCTTCCTTTCCACTGACCTTAGCCCTAAATTCAGCTGTCTCATCCAACAGTATTTTCTGCATGGCATGAGTCAGAGTTCACATTCTTTGCTGTCTGCCCCACCGAATTAAATTTGGATTCCTTTTTCAGTCAGTATCCTCTATCCACTTTTTCACAGGAACAGAATGCAAGGCTGATACGCAAAATATCAAAGCCTGTTGTCTGAGCTGGAAATTACACTTGTGTGCAGTCAAGGGGTTAGATAGTAAGAAAAAAACTTCAGACATAGAAGATACTTACAAATGTAAAAAATCCACATGCAGGGAAAGAAGACGGCCACATCAAATCTCCACACTCACGAAGTCTCCACAGTTGCTAATAACTCCAAGTTCAAAGGCAATCAGCGTATGTTGAATGAAAACTTTAATTAAAAGCTAGCACAGTTAGCGCTTTCACCAAAACGGCTTTATCAAACTACAACAGATGTGAGTGTGGAGATTTGATGTGGCCATCTTCTTTCCCTGCATGTGGATTTTTTATTTATTATTACTGACATTCTCGGGTGCAGGAAAGTTAATCTCTTTGGTGGTTTGCTGCGTACTTGTGTCATACTTACAAATGTACAAAATCTACCCAATTGAAATAAATACGTGCATGCACTTGGCATCACATTTATTCAAGCTGATGTTTGGTGCATACCCCCTGAATGATTTTCTAGTGACTGCTGCTCATCTGGATGAGAATACTTGGGGCCTATGAGAAGTATTCTGTGATTCAGGTGCAGGGTTTAATTTTGAGCTGGGACCCACACTTATAGGTTCATAGGTTCATTGGTAAGTACTAGGCTAGCTGCCCTTGCAGGCCATTTCAAGCCTAGCCAGTTTCCATTTTTTTATGCTTGAAATAACTTAACTTATCCCATTTGGTGATAGACTGGCCTCACCCATCCCATGGTTAATAATTATATATTATCCCTAGAAAGAATAGCTGGGATCATACAATAGATAACCAGAGGGGGCCCATGTAGGGGATAAAGCATTTAAGAGCTGCCTCTCTCCATTAGTAGTACAAGGGAAAGTCTTGAGGTAAAATTTATATTTCCTATCCACAGATCAAAGTTGCAATTGAAAATGGACATTGACGAAATTTGCTTTGTGTAGATCGGGAGTCCGTTCCACAGCAGCAGTATCCTCTACAGGATACATCTGTTCCTTCAAGCTGTTCTGTTGATGTTGTAGAAGAGGTTTAGATCCATAGACTGAGCATTTCTGATACCATTTGACTTGCTGATGTGCAGTAAATCCATTAGTAATGGGTCAGAGGATGCCTTGTGTGCCAGACACAGGTCACCTCTTAGCAGGATGCCTAGTATACTGACAGAGCTTTAATTCGTCTATGTAGGACAGGTTGTTCAGGCCTTCTGACATTTTAGTAAGGTATCTCTGTGGGCAACAGATAAATGTCAAAAGGGGCATTATATTCAATGACTGACCTAATAAGGGCTGAGTAAAAGTAGACAATGATATCTATACATCAAGACAAAATCCCATTGTTTATAATCTGTACAGTATAGTAAGACTTTCTTACAACACTAGACACATGTTGGTTAAAGGTTGGTCACTGTCCAAATCCAAAACAACTGGGTTAACTCTTACAGGCATATTGTCAATGTAATTGTTGCCTGGGGTAGATGACTTCCCAAAGGATACAATAATGCATTTTTTGGCATTTAGTTTCTGGCCATGATATTGGCACCAATTATTTATTTGAGAAAACCTTCCTGCAGAATAGCTAAATCATTTGGTGATTCAGTGACTGCTCCTAGCTTGCAGTCATCTGCAAACTTAGACAGCCAGAGCCCTTTGGTATTGGCTTTTACATCATAAGACTAGATGCTAAACAGGAGAGGTCCCAGGACAGAACCATGGGGGACTCCTGTGGTGACTAGTCTCTTTGTGGAGTGTTTTGATTATCTGCATCATATCTGTGAGCCAGTGGGTGACATAGGGGTTTATTCCCAGTTTATTTAGTGTTCCTGCTATGCCTGAGTGGGGAATTGTGCAATTTGGCCAGGTCAAGGTATGCAGTGTGTACCGTTTTGCCTTTATCCATTACTTTGGTGACCTTTTCAAAGAAAATCCGCGAGGTTAACTAAGAATGACCTGCCCTCAATGAATCCAAACTGAGACAGGTCCAGTGTCTGGAAGTTCCCTATGTCCTGATTAATTAATTCCATAAGTTTTTCCATGGCTTTGCATATGATGGTTGTCAGAGTTATGGGTCTGCAATTGCTTGGGTCTGTGGAAGGTCCTTCCTTATGTAGTGGAATGACTGTAGCTGTTCTCCATTCACTTGGTACAAAACCTTTATGAAGGTTGAGATTGAACAGTGTTGTTAGGGGTGTGGCTAAAACGTGTTTCATGCTATTTAAAATGTATCCAGGGATATTGTTGGGACTCATCGATGCAGTATTTTTAGGTTTTGATGTTACTTTTAGAACTTGGTCTTGTATGATAGTTGAAGGCAAGGATGTTTCTAGGATATCTTGAGGAACAGATGGAGTTGAGAGAGGGGTAAAGTTAGAGCTAAATTTGTCAGCCAGTAGCTATATCCTCAGCCTCAGGACATAGTGCTTTTAAAGTTATGAACATAACTAAATATGCCTTTTGATTGTCTTTGACTTCTGTAGCTATTTTAGCCTCAAACTTGGCTTTGGTGGATTTTATTAAGTTCTTGAGTTGTTTGTTTATTTCAATGACAAGGAATCCAACATTCTGGGAATTCTTCTTACATTTGATCAATTTTTTTTTTCTTTTTATTATAAAGCTTGTTGATATTATGGCTCCACCATGTGGGTTTGTATCTGGTTGTGCCCCACCCTTTTTTATACAAGGTACAGATGCAGCTATGCAGCATTTTAACATGCTGGTATAGTGTGTGGGGTGCACATTTCTGCATGTTCAGTGGAGTTAACTGGGTTTGGTGGGGATTTGAACCTTGATGATATATCACATAGGAGTTGGTAGTTTGTCTTAAAAGAAATTTCTAAAGGAACCTTGAGTGGAAGGGATCTCTAGTTTCTTATGATCAGACCTAACAAGTGATGAAGATACACAAGGGATGGTGCAAGATGCTTCCATATTAGTAAGGACAAGATCCAATATGTGGGTATTCTGACTAATTGCTCCAGGCCATTTTATTGACGGAATCCAGGAATCTCTGTACTTGTACACTAGTGGTGGTGTAGGTGTCCCATTCTATATAGCTGGAGAGTTTAGATCACCTAGGAAAATAGTACTGGGTTTATTACTGAGTGATTCAGGCTCCTATAGATAGGTGTTGTGGCTTTCTTTTGTCATAGAGGGAGTTATATATTCTTGGTGGATTTAGTGAAGTAGAAGGTTAAGGGGCCTAAGGAGTGAAGATGTCAGGAATGCAGAGTGTCGGTACTGGAAAATGATTATAGCTTCCCTCAGAAGAGACCACAGCTGTTTCTCTTGTGAGTCACACAGAAATTAGAAAAGATCAATTAAGGTTAACTAACTGTGAACTGAGGGTGGAGCTAGGAATTAAACTTTCTATTTAATGGGTAAAATAAAACATTTCAGTGCTTTACTGGAAAAGTGCATCCAGACTCTGCCACAACTTGCTGTGATGGAAAGGTTAGTTTGTTTTTGCTTTCTTGTATTTTGTATTGCTTCACTGCCTTCATCTGTTTTGAATATTGTGACTTATTTTCTTTACACTGTGTTTTACTTGAATTCTGATTTTGCTTGCATACTTAAACTAGGAAAGAGACCACAGCTGTACCTCTTTTGAGTCACACAGAAATTAAGTTTTTCCTCACCCTCCCACCTTGATGCTGTTATGTTTCTAAAGTCAATGTGTCTTTCTAGTTGCCTGCCTCCATGTTAAATTGACCCAATATTTCCTTCTCTTTCCTCATTCATTGCCTACTGTGAACACAAAATGTTCATTTTCTAAAATCACTCCTCCTTCAACTGTTTACATTTATTTACTATCCCACTGTATTCCACAAAAGCCTAATACAATGTGCCCACCCCTTCCAATCTATCTTGCTCTTTTAAAATTAGTAGCCCTCCACTTAGACAGCTAAAGCTTAAGTTACTCCATTTTTCATATCTAACTGCTTAGTTCACACTGCAGGTCTTAGCATATTAACCCATTTGTCCATCTTATCTTTAAAATCTGCAACATCCAAGACCACTAATTATTGGAGAGCCCACATTCAGCCTCTCAGTAATCATCTTGGGATTAGTGCTTCTGATTTGCTCCTGTTGAGAAAAGTAGCACAGGGGACATATGTCTGGAGACTGCTGATCACCTGAATGCCTAATAACTGCTTCATAGGTGCCAGGTTGGAATTAGTGCTTATATTCTGCTTGTGATAAGAGAAGAAGCAGAGTGCATTTACTCCTGACTGTTTCTGGTTGGGCAGTGAGTGTCTGTGCTTGATGTTCCTGATTAGTCTGGTTGCTATTTAAGGCATCTACCTGGAAAAGGCTACAACAAACCTATAGACCCTTGCATCATCTGAGACAAGACTGTGGATCACCAAACAGCCTGTGGCCTTCTTCTCATCTTGGGATTGGTGGTAATGTTTTGTTTCTGGTGAGATAAGAATCAAAGGAGCCTTGTATCACAGTAGAATGAAGATGTGATTAGACTAGCACTAGTAGTAGCCAGGGAGTAGCCATTCAGGTGACACCCCTCTTTTCATCATTCTTGACAAGCTAATTCTTTCTTTTCAGTAAGTACTGTTTGATTTACTTCTAACTTCAGAATATCTGCCTTAATATGTCATCCATAAATCATCAGGGTCTACTTATTAGCTTCTCCTCAAGTGTTTGGTGGTGCCATGTATACACACGGACAGTTTGAGTCGACATTTTTCCTGTAAAAGCATCATTGCAATTTCACTATTATCTACTTGCACACAGGACAAATAGCTTGAAGGGACAAACCCTGCCCCAGAGTTGCCCCAAAGTTGCAAACTGGATACTCCTGACATTAGTTTATATTCTCATTCCAGCTGTCTAACCAATAAAAAATGAGTCTGTTGCCATGGATATAAACCTTCCCACTATCTCTGTTATCATTTTGGTGGATATGGGCATACTGCAGCAATGTAGAACGTGCCTCATGTTTATTGACAGCCAATTAATTCTCAAACTGATATGGTATGTTAGAGACATTTTTACACAGTGTCACAGGAGTATGTTCTATGAACGACCACAGATGTTCCTCACTAAAAATACATGGTGTAAGTAACATGTCCTGGGCGGACCATCTCAAGGCTCTAGCCCTGTATTCTGTCTCTTACAGGCTGTTGAGGGAAGATCTAGGCATGGCATACAAGGAATTGCCAGTCCCCACTTTGATGGACCTCCTGCATAAATGCAAAACAAGCTGTACTAGAATTACCCGTTCTAAAGACTTACACCTTGCTTGTGATATAAATACAACCTGCTAGAGAAACAGGTATGTGTCCCAGAAACTACCCCTTCTCTGAAACAGGCTCCCAATCCATGTGAAGCAGAGTTCCTCCCTACCCCAATTCAAGTGTAACTTGGACAATTGGATGGGGAACAGGAAATCCATTCCTGGTTTGGCACCTGTGTCTCTATGGACACAAGCGGCCTGTAAATAGGTCTATCTCCCGCGCCCCTGTTTGTAAGTGTTTCATCTCCAAAGCCCCTGCTTTCACTTATTAAGGGCATCAGAGATTTGGGATCCAAAGTTAGACTGAAAATGGCCCTTGTAGTGATTAGCCTAGTAAACACCTATGAACATCCTGAAAGAAGTTTTTTTTTTTTTTTTTGCTGAAGTGCTGTTTAGGCATGTGATATTAGTTCCATCCATTTTTAGCAAAAATTTTCTTTTAGAGACTTATGGACATTTTGATAGGAAGCTTTTATACATATTTTTTGTAATATCATTTCAAATATATGTTTCATTAGGAAATGAAAATCTGTGTATATAAACAATTTTAGATGTTTTTTTTATATATATTTATAAATTTGAGGTTTTTTTACATTTTTGAGTGAATCATATTTTTGATTTTTGGTTTGAAAAAATGATTCACTGATTTTTATTTTTTATTTTTAATGGAATGAACATAGGCCTTTGTAATATGATTGGTTGACAAAGAAAATGGGGTTTGTAAATTTCTTTATATAAACAAGAAGGATGTGGAGGAATGTTTAACCTGTATTTGAAAAAGTCTACTTATATGATGGAGTCTTTCTTGCAGTCTTGGTAAACTAGCTTTTTTGGTTGAAATATCGTACTAGTTAGTTGTGGTATGGATTCACCCTTTTTAGTATTGGGTGAATTTTCTTTCATCCACCATTTATTTCACTTTTGTTTCTCTTTTACATCTTGCAGACAGATTTTATCTGAGCACTCCTTTCTTAGAAACTCACCAAGTAATTCTAGTAAACAAATCAGCAATTCAGTAAATGCATAACTTACATATTTATACAAATTAAGATGGGAAACAAAAAAAAGAAAGAGAAACAAGGATAATAAAGCAATAATACTAAATAAACGAAGAAATGGAGATGCACTTTTGACTGGTCAAGAAAATATCCATTGTAATATAGCAAATGTTTAAGGCCTTCAAGAAGGATAGTTAGTGGTCAAGTTCCAGTAAACAAAACAGCTAGTTTAATTTGATTAAACAGAAAAACAATTACTTCAGGCATGAAAGTTCAGTGAAACTAAAACAATTCTAGTTACAAAACAGGTCCATTTTCTTTGCATACATTAAAAAACAGTACCCTTTTTACAAACTCAGCAACCTTCATATAGTTATAGCATTTAGTAGTTTCAGTGCATTCGTGTTTAGAGAATTCATTTCAGTTCCCATTTCTGGAACACCTTGCTTCACTGTCTCTTCATTTGGATAATTCAACTTGTGGTTGCTGCTCAGCATTAATCCTGAACATTCTGCCTTTCAAGCATAGCTTAACCAAGTCTCTGATTTACAAGTCATTTCCACTGTACCTTGATAGACATCATCACTCTAGTAGAGCCCCCCCCCCCCATTCCTCTGCTCATCAAACCTCTCTCTCTCTCCTTAGTGTAACAAGAGCTTCCTTCCTCTGTGAAGCTCTGATTCTTAACTATATGGCAGGGATACTCCACTAAATTTGCATTTCATTACCCAGACTACACACAGTACTTATTGGAAGTTTCCCTTCTCCTGCCTTACAAACACTTTTCGGGCTACTACAAACTTCTCTCTATCCTGGAAAATTATAGCAAAGACCCTTTCTCAAACATCCAGAAAGGCCAGGTTACATACAACATTTGAAGAATTTCCCGCCTTAATTTCACACAGCAGGCAATTTTCATCTCTTCTGGTTTTAACTCTTTTACTGTCTCTAACTATGAATTCAAAACTCCAAAGAACTCTCAATTTGTGTACATAGGTTCATAGGTGTTTACTAGGCTACCAGCCATAAGGACCTTTTTAAGCCTCGCCATGCATCCCAAATCTCTGACAAGTTCTGGTACCCTTGATAAGTATAATCAGGGGCTTGGGAAGTGAAACATTTACAAGCAGGGTCCTGGAAGATGAACCATTAGAAACGGTTGTGTTGCCCACATACTGTCCAGCTATCTTTTAAGGATTAAACCTTCAGCATCACAAGGGGGTATTCAGGGACAATCAGTGAAGTTTGCAGTGTATTCTTGCACTGAAAACTAGAATGCACAGCTAGGTAGATACTCAAACAACCAAGTAGCTCTGTGGGGCAATGGCAAGTGTATAAAAGTAGAATGTAAATTTCCAAATAATGACATACAAGTGATGAAAAAATTAGTACATAATGATGTGCAAATAACGAGGATAGAGAAAAGCAGGTTGTGTTAGAGTACCTGAGTATAAAGGAAAAGAGTGCACCAAAAATTGCAACACTGCAGGAGAGACATGTTAGCAGCAGTAGTGAAATTTGTGCATAATAACCTGAACTGGCAGATTCCTGGGTGAGCAACATAGCTGCATGACCACATATGATTGACCACGCATGCCACTGAATGTGGTACCAGCAGAAAACTGCTTCCATTTGCTTTCACATAGTGCAGTCATCATATGAACATTAGTTAATATGTACAGTCCACAGCTATAAAGACCTTCCAGTGACAAAATGGAGACTCGGGTGCATAGCAAGAGTCATCAATATATTGTTGGTGCATGTGGAAGAACACACCTGCTTTCCTAACACACCAGGGGAGATAGACACCATCACAGACTGCACACTCAGACTGCACACTCATGTGACAATAAAGGCCCTTCCTGATGTATGTGGCAGAATTCCATCAAGAGAAAGGGCTACCATTTCTCCATTTGTCATGTGCGATGTAATTCAAAGGGGTTAATAACCCATATGCCTGCAGAGCATATTAGAAGTTCCCTGATTCCTACATATGGCATACAGCTCGTCTGTTTTGCTGTTTCCTGTGTGAAGACATCCCACAGGCCCTACTAGTGCAAGCACAGTGGTACTCACATGTCCACAGCCACATACATAACATGTATACAAGGCTTGCTCCTCCAGTATCTCTCTCTGTCTGTCCCATTCATAATGTGTTGCAGGTGATTTAGGATACCCCTTGCAGACCCGATTGATAAGGCTGATACTGCACCACCATGTCATAGCCAAACATTAATACAACATCACAAATATTCATATCAAAACGTGGAAGAGTATGTGTTTGGCCAATTGAAGTCTCAGTTCTGCTAGCTAAATATATCTGGGGGACATTGAAGTATACCCCCTTTACTGCCTGCAAATTATGTATTTATAGTATGCTGCATAACATAACATAAATCAGGTAGGTCAATAGGCATCCCAAGGACCCTCCACCAGTGCAGTAACAGGAGTTGTAACCACTACCATCACATCCATCAGAAGCAATATGGTTGACAGTGGACAACCAGGAGTAAACACACCACACACTTCCAAATGGTGTTGTGCACAGTAGGCATACGCACTGTCAAATTAGTAACATCTAGTCTAACTCTGTGAGCCTTGACATGTACACAGTCACAGTGCAGTGTCACACAGACCAAAGTGATGCATATCATATTATCTAACAGCTATGCAGGGCACTGCATGACTCAGTTACACTGTGCATGACATCTCCACATACACCACACAGAACAGAGGCTGGTGGGGGGCATGGCCATCATCATTTGCACAGATTCTAAGACACATAGACACAAAAACAAAAAAAAATTGATTCCACAATGAGAAAAGGCTCACAAGCACTTTATTATCCAGAGTAAAGAGTTTTGTCACAAAAAATGACTTCATCAGTTTTAAGTAGCATTTACACGTCACAAAATAAATGCTATACGGCTCTATGATATCATAATTACTATCCAAAATATAAACATCTAAACAAACCCACTAAAACATATATTGCAAACAACTCACTTCATAGCTTTCAACCTTCCAGCTCCAAAATGAGGAACACTGCCTTTCATAATGTGGAACAAATGGGCAAAATATGGAACACTTGCTAACAGCTTACAGCTTCAAGTAGGAAGCTCATTGGAGGTTAAAGTGTGTTATTTTTACTTATAGAAAAGCTTCTTTAATGAATTAATATGATTCAGTTCTATTTACTATAGATATCAGTTAATTTTTTTCTAACACAATATGTGACAGACTCTTTCAATGGGAACTTTGAGGAACATGAATTTTAAGATCACAGATGAGGAACATTCCTCGTAATGAGGTGCAATTGAGATGTATTATTCACTTATTTAATAACATGTAACCTAATAAAATCATTTATATTTGCTTCTTTAATCTTTGTTTCTTTAAAATACATTTGAAATTAACATGTTTATTATTATCTCCTGTATTCAAAGCATTAAGTTCTGTTCACCATTCATACTCTTTCACAACTAAGAAAATTTCTGTCTCCACCACCTATATCAGGGTCTACTTCATCAGTCACATAAAAAGAAAACTCTGACAATTTTTACATTTCAAAGTATGTTTATATGTTTTTTTTTTTTATATTTTCTTCCTTATTGCATGACAATGCTTGTACATCCTCACATTATAGATATATTGCCAATATACAAGAACTGGCATGTCAGACATGGTGCAATTTTCTTTCTCAAGACAATCCTTCAAACTTCTATTCCTTTTACCAATGAAAACTGGGACTTCATCTACCACCTGTTTAACTTAGGGGTCCCCTTCCAGAAATTACCAATAATTACTAATGATATTCTAAATTTCTGGTGTATCCAGTTTATTAATGTACAGATAAATCTGGTGATAAGAGAATTAGGAGAACATATGAATGCAATCAGTGTAGTTAAAGTCATACCTCTAAAATGTACCTTTGGGGTCTTAAAAAGTTCATGCTCCACAAAGTTCCACATTGAAAGTGTTTGTCACATTCAGTGTTAATTCATTAAAAGAACATATTTTAAAAGGGTCTATATTACATTCTCGAAAGCCGACAATGTCGAATCTGACATTGTCAACATGAGAATAGTGAAACTGCAGAACAACAAACAAGTAAACGGAAATCTCTGTAAGGGGAGATTTCCATTTACTTCAATTTAGTGCTGTCTCGGAGTTGGTATATTTAAGTAGCGGGGGGTGTGGGGAGTGTAGGGAGGCTCCCCCCCCCCCGCCTACACCATTTATTTTTTTGTTGTTGTTTTTTTTTTCTGAACATTCACTGTTTTAACAGTTTGATCACTAAAGGTCAACCTTTAGTGATTCAAACTGTTAAATGATTCAAACTGTTAAATATTCGATGTTCTAATATAGACCCATTTTAAAAAATAGCACATTTTAACCATTCTGAGAGCTTCCATGTTGAAGTTGTTAATATTCTGTGTTCCACATTTTGCCCATTTGTTCCACATTATGAGAGGTAGTGTTCTTCAATTTGGAGATGTAAGGTTGAGAAGTATGTTGTAAGCATGTAGTGAATTGTCCATCTTTTTACTGCATTGACATAGAAATAACTTATGCACCTCCAAAATATTGCAATTGAACCACCAATAATGTCATGTATGTTAGTGAATATCTGACACGTCAATCATTTTATGTTGGGAAACAAATGCAAGGACTTACAAACATTGTCATACGCTCAATGGCTTGAATACAGGAGGGCTTAATGAGCATATTAATTGCAAATGTATTTTAAAGAAATAAAGTTTAAAGAAAAATATAAATGATTTTATTAGGTTTATTAATTGCAAATGTATTTTAAAGAAATAAAGTTTGAAGAAAAATATAAATGATTTTATTAGGTTAAATGTTATTACATGAATGAATTGTTTGCAATACATGTTTTAGTGTGTTTGTTTAAATGTTTAAATATTTTTCATTTTTCATATAGTAATTATGACAACATAGACCTGAGTAACATTTATTTGGTGAAGTGTAGATGTTACCACAGTCTGATGAAGTCATTTTTTTTGTGGAAGAAGCATTTACTCTAGATGATGATATAGTTTTTGTTACCCTTTTGTCATCATGGTCCAGAATATTTTCTTTTTTTTTTTTATTTATTTTATTTTATTTATTTTTATTTTATTTTTCATTTGTTTACCGGGATAGTCTGACTGGACACAGGTCCATTTACAGTGGAGGCCCAGGGAGAAATGCTCCACAATTAGATTAACATCAACATGGTAATACAAACAATAATCTTCTTCTTCTTCTTCTTCTTCTTTCGGCTTTTTCCCGGTTAGGGGTCGCCACAGCGGATCACCTTGTCCGCACATTGAATGGCAGTGGAGTTTTACGGTGTCGAGTTGCCAGCCCGGCGCCCAACCTTCCACAGAAGGCACACTCACACGCACACCTAGGGCCAATTTAGAGTGTCCAATCCACCTGCAGCATGTCTTTGGGATGTGGGAGGAAACCGGAGCACCCGGAGGAAACCCACGCGACCACAGGGAGGACATGCAGACTCCGCACAGAAGGCACCCCAGCTGAGGATCGAACCGGAGAATCTCTTGCTGTGAGGCGGCAATGCTAACCACTGCACCACCGTGGCCGCCCTGGTAATACAAACAATAATATGAAGTGATAATTGAGGTAAGTACAGACATAAAAAGTCTCTTAAATTCCAGTCTAAACAATAAACAATATATCAGCAGTAAGTGAGTAAATTTACAAAGAAAGAGTCTCATACATCAAAGCTTTAACAGTGGATTAGTAAGATAGGGTAAAAGAAAAAAAATCATATGATTAGACGTGACATATTATGCAATTTCAAGTTGACAGTAAGGTACCTAACTAGTATATATACAGTAGAGATAGCAGGAAGGAAGGTGTAAAGTGTGCTGAGATTGTGAGCTTCATGTGATGCATGGACATAGCCATGTATTCATAAGATGTGATTTGAGAGCATTTTTGAAATGTGTTAGTGGGGGCAGAGGGCAGAGAAGGGGGGAGGTTATTCCAGGATCTAGCTATGGCATGAGGAAAAAACAGCTTTCCCTGAGTTGTTAGCTTTAGAGATGCAGAGGAGAGATTTCTCAGTAGATCAGAGAGGACGATTACGTCTGTATGGAGAAAGTAACTGGCTTAGTGCTGGGTTTTTTTTCAGGTTGTCTAACAATATTAAAAGCAATGACTAGCTGGTGGTAACTGAGTAGCTGGGGGAGTTCTAGCCATTGTAGTTCCCTTAGAGATTGACAGTGATGGGTTCTGAAGGTGGAGTTGTTAGCAAACTTGGCAATTTTATTGTAACAGGGTTCAAGTCTGGTGCGATCAAGTTTTCTGACTTGGGTAAGAATTGGCGGGGCATACATTAGAGTGGAGAGTAGATGGGTTTGGGCTAGAGTGATCCATGCCTGTTCTGAGAGGCATTGTTTATGCCTATATAAGCTTCCCATTTTTTTGTGGACCTTTTTTATGGTTTGTGAGATATTGACATCAAAGAGTAGGTTATTGTCAGTTTCTACACCGAGGAGTTTGGTATGGTTAGAGGGAGATGTGATGGTACCATTTCTGGAAGAGATTGAAAAGGATAGGGGGTAAGTATAGATTTGTTGGAGGTGAAAAGTCGCAATTTTGTCTTATTGGGGTTTAGGATTAGTTGGATATCAGTAATCCAACTTTCTACAGAACTGAAGGATTCTTGTGTGAGTTGCTGTAGAGTGGAAAGTGATGAAGCAGAGCAGATAAGAGTAGACTCATCAGCATACTGTATAAGGGAGGCATGCTGGGTGGAGGTGTGTAGATTGTTGGTAAATATGGAGAAGTGTAGTGGGCCTAAAACTGAGCCTTGTGGTACACCTATCGTAGTTGGGAGTAAAAGATATTGTATGCCTTGCCATTGAACTGATTTATTTTATTTTCAAAGCTTCTGCCCTGTTCAGTGATTTACTTTTACACATAGACACACAACAGTCTATACTACCAGTTTGGCGGGAGACCACAGGTAAACATAGACAGGGGTCAAGGGGAGGGAATCTAGCAATGTGTGCCAAGTATTATCTCCACTGTCTTGTGTGTGGGGGGTGTCACTATGGAACCAGGCACTGGAGTAAGAGAAATGAGTATCTTAGGAAAGGCACCATGAGACTGTGTAGTAGGACACTGGTCTTCTAAAACACTGCAAGTAGATGCTCCCCTGGGTTATGGATGTGGTGGAACTGGTGAAACAGGAACCACATGAAGTGGTACAGCTTTCCCCATTATTGGTTTGGGTGCATTGGGGCTCAACTGTGGCAAGTGCATATTGTGTGCTTTGAGATGGTGTTCCAGGGTGTCTACCATAGCTAAACACATGCCTACAGCTATGGACAACACTAGTATGTAGGGCACCAATGGGCATGGTAGCAACAAATCCCGCCATGGAGTGCCCAAGGTTAATCATGAAATAATCTCTGGACTCCATTGTCTCCTGAAGGGCACCCACAATGCCAAGTATCTCCATTTCTATGTGATATCTGCAGATTTTTCCCAAATTACAGCCATGTACATCTATGGATTTAAACCAAGAGCCACTCAGGTGGTAGCTGTGACAGTGGATTATGCTATGATGCACCACTAGTGAGTATGTGCACATCAGATGAAGTGTGATCATCCACCACTGCTGGCCACCCAGTAACAGTGTCCACTTCACCTGTCAAAATAGATGCTCCCCTATACTAACTTGACAGTATGCCATACTATGCAGTTCATAGGGTGGTTGCAGGGTAGGCTACACTGTCATCCTGGCAAAGTGGATGTGGGAAGATCCAGGAAGGATATGTACATTGACCATGCATCCTGTGACTGTGAACTGACTTGCTTGTTGGCTTCAATATCAGACCTTAGCAGGGGACTGGCCTCAGCTTGTTGTTCTAGCCCAGTCTCTCTACATTTGTCACAGTAACAGTGGCGTGCACTCTGAATACAAATAATACAAATGCATAACATAACTGTGTGATATTAATTGCCCCATATTGTCCCTGTGTGCATGTAAATTACGCCTGGATTACCAAAGCTCAATATAAAACACCTACATGTGGAAGTGGTTCCCTGATTCTGCAAACCTGATGTACCTGTTAAGAAAAGAGGTAGTAGCAAGTGCAATCATCATGACAATGGTGCAGTTGTAGTTGTGATGCCCCTGCACTGGCCCAGTAATCAAGGAGCCTCAATCCTCACCACTAGCACCAGTGAGGGAAGTACACATTGGGAGGATGACAAGTACACACACAGTAAAGTTTAATTTCCCTTAAGGGCACATAGAGATCACAGTCAGTCTGGCACTGGTTTCTGCCTCTTTCTCCAGATCCCCAATAAGATTACCCACTGGCACAACTATAGGGTTAAGATCTCAGCTGAGTGGTCAAGCCAAAACCTCCAGCACCCTCTCTGTACAACCAGTGCTTTGTGTCCCTGTCAAGTAGCTGACACACACACACAGACACACACACAGACACACACACACACACACACACACACACACACACACACACACACACACACACATGCACAAGCACGCACACACACACACACACACACAGACACGCACACACACACACACACACACACACACACACACACACACACACACACTTTGAGATTTGATTTATATACAAACACACAAACACGGGAAGGCTGGCACAGGTTTACTAGCTATGTGTTGTCATCCCCCTTGGGAAAAACCCGGTTCCCTTGAATTACCACATTGATGGTAGTCCACTGAGCACAGAAGGTGTTATAATAGATCTGGGAACACAGGTTGACAGCAACCTCTCTTTTGATCACCACGTTGCCACTGTGGTCAGAAAGTCCTTCTATGTGGCACATCTCATTACTAAGGGTTTTTCATCCAGGAAGAAAGAGGTCATTGTCTCTCTCTACTCTTTCCTCATTAGGCTAGTCATCGAGTACAATGCCCCATTTGGCATGTACCTCACTAGACACCTGCAACAACTGGAGAGGCTGCAAAAGTACCTCACAAAGAGGATCCTAAGCCTTAAACACTTGTCCTATATGGACAGTCTCAAAAAACTATTTTCTGTCTCACATCACCTACTAAGAGGCGATCTCTGCTTGACTTACAAAGTCATGTCTGACCCAGCTCTGTTAGAAATGATACATCTAAAGAAATCCCAATCCCCCTGCACCACATGCTCCAGAGACCTCAACCTCATTAACACAATCAACAGAACATGCTGGAGGGGCAGGTTCATAACCCAGAGACTGCCCATGCTATGGAATAGACTTCCCATACATGTCAAGCAGAGCACCTCACTGGCCTTCTTCAAGAGAAATCTTGACGAGTAGATGGGAAATAGAAAATTCACCCCAGGATCACTCCAGTGGCTCTACTCGATGGAAGCACTAGGAACTAAGGTCGGGTGGCACAATGACAAAGTAATCCTATGGGTTAGGTTTGTAAAGGCTCCAGGGCCATTAGCCTAGTACACACCTATGAACCTATGAACCTATGCCCCCTTCTGCCAAGAAAGGTAGTTATCACTGCCACCAACCACTACTTATCACCACTACTTATCAGCTACTCTAAGGCCCTTACAAAGGATGCTCAATCCTACTGTGTAATGTTACTATTATTCAAATGGTACGTGTGACCAAGATCAATGCTATTGGAGTGGCCTATACAGTGTCACCAAATACATATGCAAGTACTGTAAGTGTTTAAATATCTCTAAACAAACCAGCCACAATTATTAGGCTTAAATATATTTAATAATAAATAAAAAAATAACAAGACAATACTCAACACAGTAACTACAGAGTTCAGAATCACAGGAAATATTTAAAAACAACACTGCAGAACAGTCTCAAATAAATACAGAACACATCTAAACTAATCTTTACTATATTCCTATCTATATCTAAGAGAAATTATTGTACCATAGACTTACTTACAGAGCAAGGCAAATGCAGATGAGAAGTGCTGAATAGATGTTTCTAGGTCCAAGACAAGATACAAAATGCCCAGTCTCTCTCTCTCAGAGAGTTCTTCAATTAATATCACATATTACTGCTGGGTTAGCCTGGATGACATCACTCTTTGTCACCTGCCTTCAGTTTCCAGGCTAACAGAAATTTAACAAAATTTAACATTTCTCTGTGAAAAATATATATCTCTCAGATGTTTGCTCAGAACTGTAAGTCGTAAAACAATTAAATACTTTTACATGTGAAACCTAGTAATTATTTCTGTTTCAAGACAATAGGAAAACCTCTATCTCTAGACATTGTGTCTGTTTGCTGCACTGAAACTGAGATAACACAATCATAAAATACTTTACTTTTCAACTTATTTTCTTTAAGTTTTACAAGTTAACTCTGTATGTTCCAGCTTCTACTATTAAAACATACATTTGCACAGGTATCTAGTTTATATACATTTCTGTTCTTTTCCAGTAGGGTACATTGTGCTTAAATTCTTGAAGCTCAGTACATAACATACAGTTCTCATACATTTGTAAGACAAGCATATGAATCATATTAATATTTACAAATGACATATGATTATTTACAAAATTCCAGATAGCTGGGCTGGCAGTGTCACATTTCTATATAAATCATATTAATATTTTCAAGTGACATATAATTATTTGCAAAATTCCAGATAGCTGGACTGGCAGTATTTCCTTGGTGTCACAGTAGTTATAATATATTTCCTGCAGCATGAGTACTCACCTTGCTGGTCTCCATGAGAGATACGTCACATCTGTCCACTCTCAAAACCTGGGCTGAAATTTGCTGGTGTGATGCCTGTCCCCGCATCGCCATCATAAAGGAAATGGTAACCCCTCACACCCCCTTTCATATTAACCTCTATAATATCCTTAGCTTTGAAGTCCTGCAAAGCTGCTTGTTATAATAAATATGTACTTTATGTAAACATATCTACCTGTTGCAATGTTAATGATTATCAAGCTACTGTTTACTGTAACTATGTATTTAAAATCACTGATGTAAACAAAACTGACAGATGAAAAGTTACACGCTGTGTTAGGAGCTTTTCTCCCCGGCCCTCCGCTGAAAAAGGACCCATGTCCAGTCAGACTTTCCAGGTAAACAAATGTAAAATAAATAAATAATGATTCATCCTTGGTGACTGTTGAGCTTGATGGTAAACCACCCTCATTTCAGCATATTTTCTATCACTCTGCTGCATGTCATGTATGTGAAGCCTATCGTGTCTTTTCATTTATACATTTCTGATACTGCTGTGTGATACAGTTCCATCCACTCTCAATACTGACATCACACACCACTGTTTACCTTGCACATGCTCTTGAAGATGTTAATGGGCACGCACACACGCGCACACACACACACACACACACACACACACACACACACACACACACACTCCAGAGCAGCTGTTACCCATGTGTCTGGAGTGCCTGTTGCAAGACATCTTTTTCTGCAGGCTGAAACTTTTCCAACTTCTGCTGTCTGCTACCAATGGAGGACATGCATAAACATAGGTGGACAGGACAGTACAGAAATGGAAAGGCATATGTGGGTGCACAGAGGTAGCAGTGTCATAGTGAGAGCAGGCAGGCACAACAGGACATTGCTGCATTTCTGTGAGAAGGGGAGACTCTGAGGGCCATATATGTTTGGCACACAGGGAACTCATGATGTGTGTTGTAGAGTAAAGGACAGACTTGCACAGTAATATGACTGGATAGGTTCTGCACAGGGAACCAGTGTGTACCGTACTGTATGTAAGTGTTCCTGATGGTGTGTGTGTGTGCGTGTGTGTGTGTGTGTGTGTGTGTGTGTGTGTGTGTGTGTGTGTGTGTGTGTGTGTGTGTGTGTGTTTTGGTGGACATGTGCATAGGTGGCGTGGGGACTGTGAAGTAATCAGGGCAACATGTGTGCTGTCCCTTGCAGTTGTACCTGTGCTAGGGGTCTGGTAGCTTGGTAAATGAGTTCTAAGAGAGGCCATGCCACAGTTATATGTGGGTGTCTTCTGAAGAACAGCACATTTAGGATTGTAAAGATTCCATCCCTCCATTATGTTTAACATTGCGTACTCCCATACACATTTACTCAGGACACCATTGAGGTATAATGCAGCACAGGGCTTTTGGGAGGGAAGCAGGTCTAATTGTATCAGAGGGCTGCTGTCTCCTGTTAGGGTTGTATATGAACAGCTGCATACCTTTAATAGGATACAGTTGGTGGCATAATACTCTCCACCAGCAGACCATGTACATCCTCTCAAACATGCAAGCTGTGTGTGTGTGTGTGTGTGTGTGTGTGTGTGTGTGTGTGTGTGTGTGTGTGTGTGTGTGTGTGTGTGTGTGTGTGTGTGTGTGTGTGTGTGTGTGTGTGTGTGTGTGTGTGTGTGTGTGTGTGTGTGTGTGTGTGTGTGTGTGTGTGTGTGTGTGTGTGTGTGTCTATATTCATTGTACATTATAAGGTGTTAGGGTACAATGCACACAGTTCATAATCCCATGTACGGTGTGATTCTCATGCTATCATATTGTTTTGCAATGCATTTATAGAAATGGCTGCCAGTGCTATATCCCCATGGAGAATACTTGTCTGGTGTGCAAAGGAGAGCAAAATGATGTTCTGTCATGTGCACAGCCAGTTCAGGAAACAGCTGTTGTAATCACAGGCAAGTCTTTTCAGGAAGGTAGATGCCTGCTATGACAAAGCAGCTCTACTCTCCAAGGTGACAGGCATCTTACTTAGAAGCAGTACAACAGCCTGTGTCACCATCAACCTAAAGATCTCTGTGCAGGGGAAGCAGAGATTAGAAAGGATGTTCTCAATAGTATAAGTATTTACCTTGCTTCCTGTTTACAGTACTGCATTTATATATATTTCATATATATATATATATATATATATATATATATATATATATATATATATATATATATCCAAAACACGTAAACCAAACAGTTGACGGAAAACCAAAGGACCAGGAAATGGCGTGTAGTTGCGTGCCAAAATCAAGAATTATCAAATTCAAAGCAGAAACACAAGTTTATTGTAACGTAAGCGCTTTCACGAATTTCTTCGCTTCCTCAGACGTTAAACAGTCAATATATATATATACATACTGCATTTATATATATATATATATATATATATATATATATATATATATATATATATATATATATATATATACATATATAATGTCTCCTAACAGGTGTCTTCTTGATTTTCTGTTTTTTACTTTTTTATTTAATCTGACAGATACCTGGATATACTGTAGACCACGACAGAAGAACCAGCCAAATAATCCACAAAATATTTTAATTCGATGCAGAACTTCCTTTAGAACACAATAAAACAAGCGCTTTCACCTGATAAATATCAGGCTTTATCAAGATACCTGGATATACCAGACTGGCTGACTGGCCAAGATTGATTAACTACTGGTCTGGTGTGACAACAACAATCTAGCACTGAATGTCAGCAAGACAAAGGAGATGATTGTTGATTTCAAAAGATCTCAAGTACCACACAAACATCTAGTAATGAAAGGGATGACAGTGGAAAGAGTCAAGAGTGCAAAGTTCTTGGGTGTTCATATCACAGAGAACTTATCCCGGTCAGTCCATGTATCCAGCACTGTCAAAAAAGCTCAGCAATGCTTGTACTTTCTAAGGAAATTTTTGAAGGCAAAATTACCAAGGTCCATACTTCAGACCTTTTATACGGGCATCATTGAAAGTGTCCTGCCCAACAGCATTACAGTCTGGTATGGGAGCTGTAACAATGAGGATCGGAAGGCTCTCGAGGGAGTTGTAACGTCGGCAGAAAGAATCATTGGCACCGCCCTTACACCTCTGGTAGATCTACACAAATGCCGGTACATCGACAGGGCCAAAAAGATTTCAAGAGATCCAACGCATCCTGCCAATGGTCTGTACACTCACCTCTCCTCAGGCAGGAGATACAGAAGCCTGGATTGTAAGACCACCAGACTAAATAACAGTTTATTTCCGCTCTCCATTAGACTGCTAAACTCTTGGGAAAAACTAACCATGAGTCTGTCAAAACACTCAGCCACTTCTGTTAAATAATTACCCTATCAAGTGGCTTATTTTATGGATGTGCAATAACCAAGTGCAGTACTAAGGTAGCTCACCTACCACACTGAAGAACTGTAAAGTGCAATATACAAACTGTACAATAATTCAGTTTAATCATAGATATGCTGCTATTGTTTCAATTTTACTTTGACAATATTACCTTCATATTCTTCCTTGTCTTCCTTGTCTCCTGTTCTGGGATGGGTGTGGGTCACTGCTGTCCTACTTTACTCACTAATTGCTACTTATTAAATTTCTACTGTGATATTTTATTAATTTTCCTCTGTCTATATGTGCAACAGTTTCCTGCATTGAGAATAAGGCATTGTGATTTTATTCAGCTACTCTGCTGTATAGTTCTGTATTACAATAAAGTTTTCTTTGACTTTGACTGCTATGGGTGACTGTATGCACGTTGTGTATGTTGTAGATGACAACCACTGCATTGTCATACAGTGTTGGTCTAAGCACAGGGCTATGACTTTGTGATACATTGGGCACAGTAATGCTTGTGCATTATTGCACATAAGTGTAGTAGTTATGATGTGTCTGCATTAGTGTCCCTAACAGCATTTGTAAATGTGCCTGTATACCTAGGTAAACAAATATGGTCATGTAGATTGCTATCCTACAACACAGGAAACTTAGTGCTTGTTGCTCCTTTGCACATGTACCTGTTGCTATAGTTCTGAGTTGGGATGTTGCAATTATTTCATGCTTCTGCATGCTTGCACATGCATGGAGCAGTAGTGTTGCACTGTCATTTGTGTCTCCTCTCACCTGTATGTGTTATGTGATTGCATGTCAGTTGGTGTGCTGGATCTGGATTTTGATCTTGATGGGGGAAACTGGACCGTTGCTGGTGTGGAGATAAGGTTGGTGACAGAGTGGATGGTGGATTGAGATCATGGTGGACGATGGAACTGTGATCATTGATCTGGACCAGGGCATAACTGGACTGTGATTGCCAGTGTGGAAAAGAGCTTAAGTTGGCTTGGCTCTATGTTGTGTGTGTATATTTTTTGTGTTTATGTGCTTATGTTTTTTTTGTTAAAATGGTTCTGTGTTATGCGTATCTATGAGAAAAAAAGTAATTTTGTTCAGCTGTGCACTTTGTGGTTGTATGGTCTGAATGACAATAACGTTTAACTTGACTTGACTTTTTGTCTTTTAGCACAGGTAAGGTATGTAGACAATGCTGCCAGCTGCCACATTATGCATCAGAGATTACAGGCACAGTGGGGTAATAATATTTATGCTGTCTCCTGGTTTACGTCTGCTCTTTCATATCTGGCTGCACATCACTAGGGTCATACTTCCAAATTTTGTCTCCCTTGTGCAGAACACCATGGTCCATCAGAACTGAAGGAACATCAGCCCTGACCCATTGTCATCCTAGTACAGGCTACACTTGAGGCTGATGAGTAGGTTGGGAATGCCTCATCTGGGGAGTGTTCTGGCCCATTCCAGGCAGATAGCCCTCCCCACTCACTGTCTCTAGGGGATCGGGGGATCCATAGCTGGAATGGGTAGTGGGGGCAGCTATTGACCTGGCAATGACCTGCTGGTTCACCATAAAGTAAATCCTCCTGCAGTGAGCAGCAGACGCACTACACCAGCTGGACAATGACATCAAGTCGCCACTTGTGGGTGCTGGCTTTTTGAAGTAATGGTTTCTTTCTGTTTTTATTTGTAATTCCTTCAAACGTTTGGGATTTTAATTCTGAGGCAGGAATACTATTCCTAAGTCAGGGCATAGTTAAAGTTCATGAAATCAGTATTGCTTTATTGTTCAATATTTGCCAAGAGTGCTTTTCTCTGCAGTTGCACTGCATCGACTCATCCACACACCCACTGGGTGGCCAGAATTGTCTCTTTCTGTATTTCACACTGAAATAACAACCTGTATTTCTACCTCTTGTTTAAAGTCATTTTTTGTGTGCTGCAGTCATACCAACCTACTTATTTTTATACTTCTCAATTCATTATCGGTTTAATCTAAAGCATTTGTTTCCCAAACTCCCATTGCAAAACAATTCTGAAGGAATTATAGCCCTTATATTAGTTACAGCAAATCACAAAGAAGCAATGTGGTTCTTCCTCCCAATGTAGGTAGGTGTTGAACAGCTCTGGTTTCAGTCCTCACACATCTTTCAGTTTCTATGGTTTTGGTATAGTGCAGGGATTATGCCCTTATATTCAGCCTAACCCTTCCTAGATTTACTATTTTTTTTTATAAAGTTAAACTTGTTTAATGGTACAACTTTAATTAAACAGCTAAGTCTGTACTTAAAAATCTTTTCTGAAAATCAGGATTGTGTTCCACTTTCATAATCTGTGCTCTGGCTCTTTTTTAGCATTTGCACTGATTTTTAAGGATCAGTGGCTGAGAGATACGAGTCCTCCATAGTGAATTCCAGAAACGTTTCTTCCAACAGAAGTTCCCTCTTGCACCACACACTGCTCCCTTTCACTGCAACATACAACCTTTTCTATTTGTCCCAGCAGTTGCACTGTACCTCTCCATTTCACATTCAGACTGACTCTAAACCATGTCAACAAGCTAAACTTGCACCTCTTCACATTGACTGGATACCTTCAAGTCATTCTCAGGCAAAGTGTGTCCTTGAGCTTGAATGTATTGTTCCTTCCTTCATTGTCTCAGTAACCTAAATGTCATCATTTGCTCATTCTGTTAACTTACTAAACCACTTTTTAATTACCTACTTACAGAACAATAGACTCAGGCAAGCCATCACCTAATGGTATCCATACAAACAGGCTTTTTCTCTGTGCAACAAACGCCAGGTACTCCAAAAAAATAGCGTATAAAACCTTTAATTACCGCTTTCATCGACTGACTTCCTCAGAATGCTTAGTACAAAAAGAACACTCCCTTAAATACACACTTCAATTAATTAAACAATTAATTAATAAATGCTTAAAATTATATTACAAGAATTATTTTAAAAAAGAACACAGTAGTGAATCATTATGTTTGTCAATATGTAATTTCCTATACTTTAAAAAACACTTTATATTAACTGTTTCATTCAAACCTGGTGGTTGATCTGCTTTTAATTTTATCTGCCACAAGGTCTCTCTTTGTTCAAGATAGTTCTTGAAATCACCAGCTCTTAGATCCTGTTCACAAGTTTCCAAAATTGAAAAAAAAAATTTCTTGAAGTTTACACATGTAATGGAATGTTTAAATAATGCACTTTTAGAATCTTTAATTTTAATGTTGTATAAATGCTCTTTTTTGTCAACAGAGGATATGACGAAAAGTTAGTGACAGATAGTGGTAATGAGATTTTTGATAAACATGAAACATATTATCTGGCTATTTTAAATAAGTCTAAGACAAATGTTATTCATAAAGATGAACTTAGTTCTGTAGACCCAGGATTAATTTGCTCCTAAGGAATGAACACTAATATTAATTGTATTAAGTCAGTTTTAGAAAAAAACTGGAGAATTATACAGGGAAATAATGATATTTTTAAGGTGGTTGGTGACAAACCACATTTTGTCTTTCGAAACAATTACAGTATAAAGAAAATGCTTGAATCTGACAAGGTCTCAACCAGCAAAACAAATATTGTGAAAAAAGGAATGTTTTGCTGTTATAATTGTAAAATATGTAGGTACATCTCTACAGGTTCATTTATTTCCATCACTACTATAGACAGAGTCCTAGAGGTTCCAGGTTATTTTACCTGTAACACCTCTGGTGTGGTGTATATTGCCCTATGTACGGTCTGTCCCGCATTTTATGTGGGCATGACAACTAGGAGTCTGGGTACACGAATTAAAGAGCATTTATACAACATTAAAATTAAAGATTCTAAAAGTGCATTATTTAAACATTCCATTACATGTGTAAACTTCAAGAAATTTGTTTTTTCAATTTTGGAAACTTGTGAACAGGATCTAAGAGCTGGTGATTTCAAGAACTATCTTGAACAAAGAGAGACCTTGTGGCAGATAAAATTAAAAGCAGATCAACCACCAGGTTTGAATGAAACAGTTAATATAAAGTGTTTTTTAAAGTATAGGAAATTACATATTGACAAACATAATGATACACTACTGTGTTCTTTTTTAAAATAATTCTTGTAATATAATTTTAAGCATTTATTAATTAATTGTTTAATTAATTGAAGTGTGTATTTAAGGGAGTGTTCTTTTTGTACTAAGCATTCTGAGGAAGTCAGTCGATGAAAGCGGTAATTAAAGGTTTTATATGCTATTTTTTTGGAGTACCTGGCGTTTGTTGCTTGGAGCCACTGTTTTCTGCCATTTGTTTGTTTACTTGTTCATTTGGGCTATTTCCACTTAAAGGCTTTTTCTCTGTGTTGAACAGTGCTCATGTAATATGCCGCATCTTCTCCAAAGGAAGTGTGCACACCTGGAAATAAAAGCAGGGGCAAGTTTCTTTGTTATCATAATCAAATTCTCCCCAGTCTGAGTAACTATTGTGAGAAACTGGCTCTCAGTTCCTTGAAATACATCATCTAAAGCTTAACAATGCTAGTTACATTTACTGTATTGAAGCAACACAAAATAAGTCATGTTTTTGTGGAAAGGCATCATCCCCCCCCCATACCATCCATCATGAAGTAAGCCCCCTACACCTCCACTAAACATATAGAGACCAACTCCATGGTTGCATAACACTGAAGAAGGGAGAAACATCTCCATACAATAAATAACAAGTCCCAGGCAAGCCACCTGGTTGGTCCTAACATAAGCATGCCAGTGGTTTGCAAGTTGTTATCTTCCAGAAAAATACAGTATTACCCTGAACAAATACCACCTTGACTACCACCTAAAACATATAACAGTCATAGTAGAAGTAACTTTATCAAAAAAATGTAGATGAATAAATCAGCTTGGCACATTATGAATCCATGTCCCAATCCTGTGTATGAATCACCTTGGCACACTATACCTACCATGCCTTATATCCTGCATGTGCATCCATAATGGCACACTGCTGATGTCATCCTATTTACACAACATGTATTTCCTCCTGGAACACTGTAGCTTATGCCTTATATTCTGCATGTAGATTTTTCTTGAGCATATTCCTTGGCATATTGTTCAAGCTATTCACTATATCCTTATATCCATTCATCCTATTTGTGCACCTCCTTGATACACTGTTCAGTATATGCTCTCTATCCTGCACGCATACTCCCTTGGTGTACATACGATGTTCTGTATCTTCCATGTGCATCCCCTTGGCACACTAGTCAGTCTCATTCACTACATCCCGTTGGTACACACTTTTTGTGTCATGCCCTTTTCTTACACTTTTTCTATAATATTTCAAATTCAATTGCCCCAAAATGACTGTTTTGTCTTAATTTTTTGAAAGTATTTCCTCAAGTATTTATTACACTTTAAACACAAGTACGCATGGGTGAAAACACGTCTGGGGAATCACACCAACCACATGGTGAAACAAGTGATTTTGCAGGGAGCACAATCCTACCTACTTTTCCCTCCACCCACCCACCTACCCACCCATTGGGAGGCTTCATCCCAGAGGTCTCTACATCTCAGAAATTAAGCATAAACTACAAAAATAATAAAAGACTATCTTACGTTTTCACTGAGTCAGTGCAACCTCAGTGACAGAATAGCACACAGCAGTAAATAAAAGCACACCACTGTGGCACAAAGAGATCCCATCACTTGCGAACAAGGAAATACACATTTTAGGATCCATGCTCCAAATAAAACAACTAAGTAAATGGAATTTAAGAAATTGAAGGAAAACCATATCTTACATGTCTTATATATGCACCCCGGCCCTTAGTATAATATTCATGTCTTGCCATGCATCTGTCTACACTCTAATTTTTATACGATTTTCACCCTGCTTCTAATTTCTGCTCCCTTCCATTTCATACAGTGTGCAATGCATTATTGTCATTGTTACGTGTAATGTTTTTCTAATTGAGGTTTGTCAAAAATGTTTTTGTTTTTATATTCTTCATTTCCTTCCTTCAGTCCGCCATCTATGATCATGAGCTTTGGATAGTGACTGAAAGGAAGAGAATGTAGATATGAGTGTTAGAAACGGGGTTCTTTCATGAGGTAGCTGGGCTCTCCCAGAATGCACCTGGCTTTTCTACTTGTTGGGAGGAATCAGTTAAGGTGCTTAGGGTACCTTGTGAGATGTCGTCTGGACATCTCCCACTGGAGGCATGCCAGGCACTATCCATTGGGAAGTGGTGGTTGGGACAGACACAGGACATATTGGAGGGATTGTATCTCTCAGTTTTCCTGAGAATGTCTGGAGATCCCACAGTCGAAGAGAGTTAAGGTTACAGAAGTCTGGACCACCATGCTCAGTCAGCTACCCCTCTGACCCTCAGGAGATTAAGTCGTGTAGAAAATGAAAACATTTTTGAGTCAATATATTCTTCATGGCTCTTCATGCAAAATGTCTGTGCATAGTATTTATTAATGATACATATTTCTGGCTGTTGTATTCCATGCTATTATGCAACTAACTGCTATAATGCTAAATTCTTCATTTTCTATAGTGTTTTTTCTGTTTTATTGCATCCGTGCAGTCTGTCATTGTGCAGTTGATATGCAGATATATATCATCACACTAGACTTATGCTTCTATTCATAAATCACAAAGATTTGACATTAGAGGTGAGCTACAAATTGGTAATCATGAATCTTAGCCCATAGATGTGCAGAAAAAGAAATGAGAGAATCTTCAGCTAAAAAGACAATCCATATGACAGTAAGTTTCCAATTAAGGTGTTCCTAGGGACATGTTGAAGAGTTCATGAGTGGTCAGTAAACATTATGTTAAAGCTACTGCTACAGTGGCTGTTTTTGTAGAGCTAACATTAGATATGATAAGGGGACATCTCACTGATGATTATTTGCCTGGGAAATCATATATCTATATAGTTTTAGATACAAGTGGTGATTGTTTGAAAACTAAAATACTGAACAGCAAGTGTGTACAGCCAAGAATGTATAGTTGTAAAACTGAGTCAAATGACTGCTGAAGTTAGCGAACAGGGTTAAATCAACAAGTACCAGTTATATAGGGCCTCATGATGCACATGCTCAGTGGGAGATTTAAGTATGCCCTGGTTCCAGTTTAACACATTTAAGTAGAGCTTTGTCGGTTAATATACTTATGGGTTAAAAATGTGGGCTAATTACTGGAGACAGTTTAGATGTATGAATAGTGTTGTTAGTTTTCTCTGAAGCCACCAATTTTGCTTCTACAAGTTCACAATGGGTATGGAATCCCACTATTTTGAGACTTAACTCATTGTTGCCTGAATTTTTTTTATCCTATCTTCACCTCTTTTCTAATGTAAACCTGAACATATTATCAGCTGAGGAAGTGGTGAGGTGGTTACAGAGATCTAGTGTTTAAATGCTATTTATATGTTCTTTAATTTTTTTGTTCACAATTTGCGTTTCTATTTTTTCTATTGCAGTTGTACATTTTTGTTGGTGGTTTATGTCTCTTGGCTTAAGTATGCATCATGTTAATACAGAACCAAGCTCTACCTCCACAAATGCTGACAGGAGCTTCTCATGCTAGAAGTATGCAGTCACAGCAGCTAATTTTCCATATTTATGCATTTTCTGCATTTTTTAAAAGCACCTTAGATGTTGCCAGCCCTGCTGTTTTCTTTGGCTGAAGGTTAGTTTGTGCCCCTATTCTTGTATTAACAAGAAGGCAGGCTTATTCATCTCCCTGTTAGCAAAGATCTTTAATCTCCCTCTGGTTAATGAGCTATATCTAGCTCGAAGGAAATAAACTGCTGAGTGCAAGAAAATAAATCTCATTAATATTTTACATGTGCCACAAGTAAGTCATGGCCTTTGTTAATGGCACTGAAGTTTGAACCTGTCTCAGGTATTTTCTAGAAAAGGAGTTATTAGGGAGAGAATGTGTCAGATTGTTTGATTCCAACATTCTCTGATGAGCAGCTGTTTAGGCTAATGAATTGTAAGGGCAGTTGATGTGGCTTGTGATGATGTGACTATTGATGACTGACTAGTAGCGATGAATGGAGTGTGCGGGCTACAACGTGTGCCAACAAGAAGGAAAGTGCTACTGCCTAGCCTTGAGAAAGTAATGCAGCTTAATGATGTGGGCTGCAAAGGATGGCACACCCTCTGTTTCCTAGCATCTGTTTTCAGGTATGCACGGCATAAGCAGATTCATACATGTGTAGTGTAGATTGTCACATTGTATATGGTACTAAGGTCATCCAACTTTCTATATCATTGAGATTTAAATACGCAAATACTTGTTCTGAGGCAATGAGGTTGAGTTTCCACTGTAAATTTCTCAGTGTAGACATTTTAACTTATGTCATTGTCATATGCAAAATGTCAAAGTATTCACATTTAAAATAAAGAAAGCCCATAGACTGTTCACTTTTTAATGTTTTTTTAATTAGCAAGTAAATAAAAATAGTAATACAGTGTGTATTCCACTCAACCAAGTGTCAACATTTGAGCAGTAACAGTGGCTGATATCTAGTCCATTGGGCGCTGTAACTAAAATGAAGAAAGCCAGCTTATTTTCTTAATTTTTGTGTGTGACACAGGGGATGGCAAAAATCCCTCACTATTATTCCCTAAACAGATATAGTATAGCAGTTATAGCTATTTGTTTAAAGTTCATATGAACTTTTTCTTCCTAAGGAGCTCAGCATTCAGTCAACATACGCCCAATTTTTAGCACCTCTTGCCCAGATTTTCATTGTTATTTATTAGATCCCCATCTCACAAACTATAGCACTATTATTGTACAATTCTGTCAAGAAGCATGACTTTGCATTCAGTGTGCAAAACTCGTTCTTTGGGATAATATCACTAGGGGCATGTGAGTGATAGGAGTGAAAACTTACCTCAGGATGCTAGTCAGTGTGTGAGATTTTTTTATCCCTCATTTCAATCAGATAGATGATTTTCATAGTTACTAGTAATAATTCAAATGGAGTAAAACCAGCGCAAGTCAGACAAGGCTAGGTTTTGAACTCCGTGGGCATTCAAAAAAATGATGATTGTAAATAGTACAAAAAAGTTCAGATTATCGTGTGACAATTTTCATTAAACATTATGCTTAATAGAAAAAGTTCATGAAAATTATAAAAAAGGCAGGCATGGTGTTATGACAGACTGGTAGTAGAACTAGGCATTTAATTCTATAGGGGAGTAGATGTTTCCCAATTGCTAGGGTGCTAATAAATATAAATAAATGGATATTAACAGCTGTGCATCAGGACATGTTGGGGCCGGCTGCCACACAGGGAATGTCTTGATGTCACAAGAATGGGTGATAAAGCAGCCCTATATGCAACTGGCAAATCACATGTACACAAAACAGAGCAGGCAGAAGAAAAAAACATGAGTGTAAGAGATCCTATGGTGTTGTGAGGTGGTCCTTAATTTGCATTTAGCGCATAAAGCTCAATCTGTAGTTTATGGGGAAAGCCACAGTCCTGGAGTAAGTGGTCTCATGAGGTATGTCCTAAGTTAGCCTTCAAACCATAAAGCCAAGTGTAAAATTTAGGGGAAAGACACAGTCCTAGACTGAGAAAGAATATAACTATATTTAGCTGAGACATTTAACATCACCCCTCAGAGAGTTATTAAAGAGCGAAAACCTTTTACACCAGCCAGCTATTGGCACAGAGGGACAGAGTCCTGACTACTGCCTAGACAAACCAAGATTGATTAGTGGCTCAGGTCCTTTACAGAGCTGGTAAGGGAGAGGATATGTCCAGTGTTGTCCACTGCCACAATCCCTCAGAGGAAGACAGCACTGCAACAGTCCCTTTCAGGGACACACTTTCAGCCAGCAAGTCACTTCAGCTGTAGCTCTCACCCTGATCGCAGAGAAACATACACCCATATGGGGGGTAGGGGGAGACTGTAGTCACTGCAATGATGTGGGTCATTAGTCCCCCCTCCATGGTAGGGGCTAGGCTTAATTAGTACTCCTTTGTTACCATTATGCTGGCTAGGTAACAAACCAAGGCTGTTTGTATAATGGTCTCCCCAGCCATCTATTGCCTTTACTGGGAAATACCCAAAATGGGGAAAGGGGTTGAATGTGCATGTCTGATAAGGGAGGCTTGATGATTGTCAGGCAGAGTGAGCAAAAGCACATAGAACAAAAAGACCTTTCAGAGGAGAGGATAAGTGGGGGATACCAATGCAGTGAGGATCTGAGTCTAAGTAGCAGTAGCTCCAGATCCTTGTAGGTACCAGTAACCTTACTTTGCACCTGCTTTTTCACATAAAATTGTCATGGTTCCCTTTTCTCATTCTGCATCTTCAAGCTTCCCTTCAATAAAAAAGTGCTTTATCACTAGGTTTCTATATCCAGTTACAACATTTTATACAGAATAAAATCCAAAACTCCTCTACCCAAACAGTGCTGGTCAAGGCTTTTGCTGCAAATGCAACTGTGCACTTCTCTTTTCTTCCATATGGATTTTTATCTAGCTTAAATATAGGCTGTCTATAGCTCTGTCCTGCTGACCTATGAAAATATTGCTAAGATGACTCTTCTTTGTGTGCTCTGCTAATGATGTGTATGCCATGAAAGTGTGCATTCTGGTTTGAATGTCCCAGAATATGTCCCCTGATAGCATCATGTACTTCTATCTCTGTCTCTCTTACTCTGTCTCTCTCTCTCTCTCTCTGTCATAACTGTGACCACAGAATAATGGTGTAAGTAGGTAGCATAGCCATTTCATTCTTTGCTAGTGGTCAGTGCAGTAGATGGCATATCATCTTTCAGCAAAATGAGGTACACTGTCTCTGTATTGATCATCCAAGTATCCTTCACTGGTCACCAGAATCTAAACTGGAAGAAAGAGGGTGAAACTTCAATATTTGAAGATGGTCATAGTTTTGTGTGTTATTATTAAGTTAATAGGTTCTAGGAGTGTAATGGGAGGGTTTTTTGAGGGCTTTCAATAAAAGAAAAAGTTTTGTAAGATGTGACATAGGATCAAACGGATATGACAGGAGACAACTGTATAAAATATTAACCTGCCAGATATTAGTGTATGCATGTAACACAAAAGCTGGAACTAGACACTTAACAAAAAAGCTGTTACACATAAAAGGTAGGAATAATAACTTTTTAACATAATGGCACTTTCCATATTATCTTTAAATGTAAATGGTCTCACAGATATATACAAAAAAGAAAGAGTAGTTAGTGAATTATATTAAAAAATGTAGAGTGCAAGTAGTTATGTTACAGGAGACACATTTGGAAAGTACTGAACATGTGAATTTGATAAAGAAAGGTTTTCAGGACGGTTATTCAGCGGAATACCTGGAACAAAGGAAAAGAGGAGAACTTATATTAACTGCAAGAGGGTCTCCAATAGTGATAGATGAGGATAAAAAAGATAATAATGATAGATTTGTCATGCTAAGGGGCTACCTGTAAGAGAGGTGATTTATGCTGGCATGTATTTATATTCTACATAAAACTGCTACATAGGAGCTTAAGAAAATTCTGGGAGAAATAATCAGCTTTCAGCAGGGAATATTACTTATAGGTGGAGACTGGAATTTGATTTGCAGTAGCAGATGTATCTGGGGGGTCCAGAAGGAATAATATAACAAAGTAGGGTAGATTGTTGAAGAAATGTATGAAAATATTTGCCACACAAGATGTGAGTTTAGTATTAGGAGTTCAGAGTGAATGTATAGATTATTCCCCAAGATAAAAATACTGAGCTAGGCTAGAAAAAAAATTATATTTCACTGGAACATGTGCAGTTAATTGAAAGTTTTTATATGCATCCAGTAACTATTTCAGATCATGTGCCAATAATAACAAAAATAAAAATGAGACGCTGGCTCTTTCTGACTTATTTGTTGAAAAGAGCGGAATTTAAAGAATGGATAGTGGAAATTATTCAGGGGCTATTAGAAAAGATAGAAATTTCTTCTGAAAATATAGCTAGGTTTGTTTGTTTGTGTCTTTCGGCTTTTCCCGGTTAGGGGTCGTCACAGCGGAACTCCGGTCCGCTAATGATTGATAGTGGATTTTTACGTACCGGGTTACCAGCCCTGACGCACAACCTTCAATGAAGGCATGCCCCATTCACGTATGCCTCCACACAGAAGACGCTGAAATATAGCTAGGTAGTGGGATAAAATTAAAGTGGAATTTAAAAATATGGTAGAAATAAAAGAAAGTGAGATATGGTTAACAAGTATTAATTAAAGGGACTGACAAATGTTAAAGTATTGCATAGTAGGGGGAATAGGTTCATAGGTTTCATAGGTTCATGGGTGTTTACTAGGCTAATGACCACAAGGGCCTTTTTAAGCCTAGCCATGCATCCCAAATCTCTGACAAGTTCTGATACCTTTGATAAGTGTAAGCAGGGGTTTGAGAGATGAAACATTTACAAGCAGGGGCTTGGGAGATGAAACATTTACAAGCAGGGGCCTGGGAGATGAAACATTTACAAGCAGGGGCTGGGAGATGAACCATTTACAGGTGACCTGTGTCTATTAGAGGCATAGGTACCAATCCAGGGATGAATCTCACGAAACAAGAAGAGGAGCAATTGCAGAATGCTAAAGAGAAAATAAGGGACTACCTGGATAATATACATGAGCTTAGAAAGACTGCTGTAAAGCAACTGTTGTTTGATAATAACTCCAGAGCACACAAATTTTTAGCACAACTCAGGCAACAGAAAGTAGAAAGGATTGTCGCCAAGCTTAGGGAGCCTATAACAAGGAAGATAACAAGAGATCATGTAGAGGTACTACAAATATTTTATATAAATTTGTATAACTCAGAGAAATATGGAAATCAAGAAAAGGTACAAATGGAAATTTTATGGAAGAATTAAATATACCAAGATTAGAGATAGAGGAGTTTCAATTAGTAACAGGATAGGAGGAGATGAGATAAAAATGGAGATGTATAACCAATCCACAGGAAGGTCCCCTGGAATAGATGGTATTCCTGTGGAAGTTTGGATGCTAGGAGGAAAAAAACTGATAAAGATCTGGAAGGGTTTGTTTAACAGCATTTTAAGAGGAGCAACATCCTGGAAGAAATCAGTGGTGGCTGTAATACCTAAAGAGGGTAAAGACCCATCAGATCCAGCTTCATACTGGCCCATTTCCATACTAACCCATGATTATAAAGTGTTTATCTATATAATGGCTAAAAAGAATTGCAAAGGTGATGCCAAAATTGATAGATATGGATCAGTGTGGTTTTGTGGAGGGAAGGGAAAAAATTGACAACATTAACAGAGCATTGATGACCCAGAGGGAAGCAGAATGTAAGAAAATACCACTGTTGTTAGTGGGATCTTGATGCAGAGAAATCATATGACAGAGTAAACTGGGAGTTTATGAGCCAGCCAATGGAAGCATTTGCATTCCCTGATAAAAAGGTTGATTAATAGGATATATGAGGGATAGGAAGTGAAAATTAAAGTGGGTGGGTTCCTCTCTGATAATTTCTGTTTGAGCAGAAGAACCAGGCAGGGGTGTCTTCTTTCCTCTTTGTTAATTTGCAATATACGTAGAACCATTGGCAAAGAAAATAAGGGACTCAGAAAGTCAAAGATATAATTGTATGGTAGTCAAGAAGAGCTAGCTATATTTGCAGATGATATTATTTTATACCTGATAAAGCCATAAAAGGACATTTCAGTGTTGTGGAATATTTTGAGACAGTTTCATATCTTTTCGGGATACAAAATTAATGAAGCTAAAACAAAGGCAATAGCTGTAAATTATGTACCCACACACAAATTGGTTTAATAATAACTATAAGGGGACATGATAAAATGAAGTACTTAGGAGTATGGATTAAAAAGGATTCTGGTGTGGCAGCTAAGGATATATGAGAAGAGACTAAGCAAAATATAATACAAAAACTGAGAAAATGGAAGTTCTGTTTTATGGATATGGATAGCAAAACACAAGCATTTAAAATGTTTTAGTCCCTTTAGTTTTATACACAGGTCAGGCATATTTTTATCAAACAGAGAAGTTGTGGATAGCAATTAATAAAGAGCTGAAGGATTTTATCTGGGAGGGGAAGACAGCAAGAGTCAAGTGGGATAAGCTGATTCTTCCAATAGAGCAAGGTGGTTTGGGATTACGCAATTTGAAGAGCTATTTCAGAGCTACACATTTAAAGCTCCTATACACAGCACAAGCAGAAACCTATAATTCAAGGTGGAAAGGGATGATGATGATGAAATAGTGGGATGTTCAAGAAACCAGGACAGACTGGGATTTTGGATGCAGATCTTTAAGGAGAATAAAAATAACCATACAGAATATTATATTCATAAAGTAGCAGAAAGTATTCTAAGAACTAAGCCAACACAGGAGTGGAGAAAGGAGATTCTGCCTATAGGGATGACTTCAATTAGAGATACTAACAACAGGTAAGAAGGGTCTGGAATTTATTGGAGAAAATTGGCAAAAGAACCAAGCTATTGGGAGCAAATACATAGAGAGAGAAAGGTAGTATAATGGGAAGCGGCCACTAATTTATTTGTACTGCAGGCTAGAGATTGCCTTCCCTATCAAGTATTGATATCAGAGTATAGGCAAAGAAAAATAAATAGAGGGATCCTAAGTGAAAGACCAGCACTGGTAGAGTTTTAAGTAGAATCTAGAACAGGAGCTGCTGTTAACTAGTACGACATATAAAATATTGTAGGGCAATTATAAGAATCAACTAGAAGAGGTTAGAAAGGATTGGGAATAGAGACTGGATAAATCATTCACAAACAAATAATGGGGTGATATATGCATGTCTCCCAAATACGCAACAATGTCTAGAAAATTTAGGATCTTTGCTTGGAAGTGTTTACATAGGTATTTTTATACTCCAAGTAAACTCCAAAATAATTTTCCTCAGGTAGACAGTAAACGTTGGAGGTGTGATGGGGAAGAAAGAGGTAATTAGGAACATATTTTCTGAGAGTGTAATGAGTTGGCAGACTATAAAAATGCCCTGCAGACTACTCTATCAGAAATACTGAGTGAGTAAATAGTTATAACTAAGGAAATTTTTTTTTGAGCTATAATACAGAATCAGAATTGTCTAGACATAGTAAGGCCTTACTGAGTCTAGTTATGGTGACTGCCAAAAAGCAGTTACTAGAAAATGGAAATTAAAGTATAAACCAACTGTACTAAAAGTAGTGAATATAGTAACTGAGATAAAACAATTGGAATTGGGATCTTTAGAAAAGAGTAGGACCAAATTACATAGAATAAAGGGGGAATTGTGCAGAGGAGGAATGAAGTTTAAAAGAAGGCAGGATTTGAAAGAGCTATGTAATGTTTGATTGACAGTGACTGGATAGAGTGTAAGTGATATATATATATAATGTGGATCCCCTACACAATGCCGACATTCCAGAATGCCGACACCATATGATCGACATTTGGAATGCCGACATTGCAAGAAGTCCACAAAAAAATGAAAATAAAGTTGCCTTTAAACTGCTAGCAGGGGGGCTATGCCCCCCTCCACCCCCTGTGGGGGGCTCCACCCCCGCACCCCCCGTAACTTTAATATACCAACTCCGAGATCACACTACAGTGCAGGAATGGAAATCTTTCCATTCTGCACTGTAGTGAGATGCTGGTTCTGCATTGTCTGCATTCCGAATGTCGATCATATGGTGTTGGCCATATGGTTGTCGGCATTCTGGAATCTCGGCAAACTGAAGGGGACCCATATAATGTTTGCAACTAAAATTATGTCAGTATGGTTTGTTTCATTTATAAAAATGTATGATTGCCTATGTCATAAGTAATAATTTAATAAAGAATAAATGCATGATTGCCTATGTCATAAGTAATAATTTAATAAAGATGTTTCTTGTTTAAAACAAAGATATATTTTCCATTTGGTAAAGTTCTTAAATATTTCCATCTGCTTACTACTAAAATGTTCTTGCAAAATACACCTCATTCTACAAATTAAGCAGCCACTCCTAATGCCTAGGGTACCTCCTCCAGACAATTTGAAGAATTTTCTTAGGTATTTATTTACTTTTGTTGACAGGGACTGGCCAGATAGGTAGATACCATTTTAAGCAGTGTTCCATTGAGAAAGATTCCAAATATATACAAAACACACATGAAACACATTGTTAACTACATGCACAGATAGTCCGAGAAATACATATTTAGGTAAATAATAATATTCTTATCTATATACTAGCAAATAAGCAAGTTATAGCATACACATATATGTAAAGCTAGCTGACCTAATACAACTCATACCTTATAAAACAGTGACCAGTCAAATAAAAACATTGCATGTAATTAGATAAAGCAGATCTTGAAAAAGACAGCTGTGAAAGTAAACTTAACAGAATATGTTTGAAAAAATCATGGTTGCAGTAGCTATATAGGACATATCCAGCCAAAGACTGGACATCCAGCTAGTAAGTTGGGTGCCTTCCTCATGCCCATATGTCCGTTGGAGCATGAGACTGTTAGTATAAAATAGGATGGTCTAGCGCAAAATGTCAGAGCTTTCCTGCCCTCATCGAAGGGATACTGCATCTGTATACTTTTGTCTCAGCAAAAAAGGGGAACAGCCCAGCCAAAGGGGAGAAATGGAGAAGAATATGTATTAGAACAAGATAAATAAATGAATACAGTACATGGGAGACAGTGGGAGGATGTTAGTACAGCAACAGTGATCTCTTCATGTATCTACATTTATGGTAGGTTTACTGACACATCTGTGCTATGTTCATCACAGACCACTGTTGTGTTAGCTTCTAGCTATATGGGATGAGTACCAAAGCTTAGGTAGGAAGGGTGGAAGAAGCAGGACCTGAATCCAGGAAGCCAAGAAGACTAGATCTAGCAAAAGCAGTTTTGGTCTCGGAAAAATAGTCAGTCTTGTAAAATTTAGTAAAAGTGTGTGTAGATGACCAAGGTGCTGCTTCAACAGTGGCTCTAGAGTTCATCCCTTTCTGAACAACCACAGGCATAGGCACAGCTTTGGTGGAATCAGCCTTGACTCTATGAAGGGGATTCTGTCCATGAAGAGATTAACAGAAATGAATAGAATTGGTCAACATTTTTTGAAATTGTTTGTTTAGAAGCTGGAAATCCCCTTTTCTTTCTCTCAGAAGAGATAAAGAGATGATCAGAATTTCAAAACCTCTTAGCCCTGTCCAAATAGTGTTTGAGTTGCCTGCGAACATCCAAAGTATGAAGAATTCTTTCACCCCATTTTTAGGCTCAAGAAAGAGCACATGGAGATGGATAGATTGATTTTATGTAAATTCAAAAACCACTTTCGGTATAAATAAAACATTTGTTTTTAAGATTACCCTGTCCTTGTGGAAGATGAGGAAGGGATGGACAGACATTAGAGCTTGCAACTCTTTTTTAGCCAAAGTCAGAGCAGTGAGCAAAATAATCTTCCATGTTAAGAATTTCACATCAGCTTGAAAACCTAGTTCAAAAAGTGAAGGGGTTAAGTTGTCCAGAACAAAGTTAAAATCACATGTTTTCTAGGTGGAGAAATATGTAACAGCTGTTTCAGAAATTGCTTTATTTGGGAAGGGAATAAGGGGGGGGGTGTCCAGTGGAAGATAAGTAGAAATGTCTGATAAATGCACTTTGACAGAAGTATAAGATAGGCTTGATTTGAGCAATTAACACAGGTACTAGAGAATCAGAGGGACCTCCACTGTGAATGGGACCTGATGTCTCCTGTGGTACCAACTATAAACTCTCCTCCAATTTGCAAAATATGACTTTCTAGTAGCATATTTCTAGCCTTCTTTAACACTTGTTGCACATCTTCAGAAAAAAGTGCTTAAATGGGATCAAAAATCTATAATCCAGCCAGTCAGATGTAGGTTCTGTTGGTTGGGGTAGATGAGTGATCCTTTGTCTTGTGTGAGTAGGTCCACTCTCTGAGGAAGTTTCTGGTAAATGCCCTTGACCAGTTTCATGAGAAAGGAGAACCAATATTGCCTTGGTCAAATGGGAGTCAGCAGAAAAATCTTTGTAGATTCCTGTATCTTTAAAAGAACTCTAGTTATCAGTGGAAGGGGGGGGGGGGGCATTCCCATCCAGGGAAAAAAGACCATCTGTTTGCAAGCTTTTCTGCAAGTTTCAGGTATAGAAAAGCCATAGGATGAAGCAAGTGGAGTGGAAAGAGCTCAAAAAGTTACTGTACTATGTTGCTTTTCTAATAGCATAGCAATTATTATATATTGACTATTCAGAGACAGACAAATTTAGTAAGATATAAAAGGGAACAGATAGGTGTGGTAAGGTCACAGGAAACAGAGTCGATATAATATGCTTTGGGACACAAATCTATTTCAGTTTAAAACTAGCAGACCCTTTGCAAGCATTATTCAGCAAACCAGCCAGTTCATCGCTAACAGAACAGACTACATTGGTACTTCTGAGCTTACTTTTTTCTTCTGAAAATGGATCATATTATAAGTTTGATTTAGTTTTGCTAGGCAGAAACACTTTAGTTGTAGTCTGTTGAGCCTTTACCAGTCCCTCCCACTAAACCAAATATGTGCAGGATCAATAGCATTTACCAGTCCCTCCTACCAAACCAAATATGTGCAGGATCAATAGCATTTACCAGTCCCTCCCACCACATCAAATATGTTCAGGATCAATAGCATTTACCAGTCCCACCCACCAAACCAAATCTGTGCAGGATCAATAGCGTTTACCAGTCCCTCCCACCAAACCAAATCTGTGCAAGCTCAATAGCGTTTACCAGTCCCTCCCACCAAACCAAATATGTTCAGGATCAATAGCATTCACCAGTCCCACCCACCAAACTAAATCTGTGCAGGATCAATAGCATTTACCAGTCCCTCCCACCAAACCAAATATGTGCAGGATCAATAGCATTTACCAGTCCCTCCCACCAAATATGTGCAGGATCAATAGCGTTTACCAGTCCCTCCCACCAAACCAAATATGTGCAGGATCAATAGCATTTACCAGTCCCTTCCACCAAACCAAATATGTGCAGGATCAATAGCGTTTACCAGTCCCTCCCACCAAACCAAATGTGTGCAGAATCAATAGCTTTTACCAGTCCCTCCCACCAAACCAAATATGTGCAGGATCAATAGTGTTTACCAGTCCCTCCCACCAAACCAGATATGTGCAGGATCAATAGCGTTTACCAGTCCCACCCACCAAACCAAATATGTGCAGGATCAATAGTGTTTACCAGTCCCTCCCACCAAACCAAATCTGTGCAGGATCAATAATGTTTACCAGTCCCTCCCACCAAACCAAATCTGTGCAGGATCAATAGCGTTTACCGGTCCCTCCCACCAAACCAAATCTATGCAGGCTCAATAGCATTTACCAGTCCTGCCCACCAAACCAAATATGTGCAGGATCAATAGCATTTACCAGTCCCTCCCACCAAACCAAATATGTGCAGGATCAATAGCATTTACCAGTCCCTCCCACCAAACCAAATATGTGCAGGATCAGTAGCATTTATCAGTCCCTCCCACCAAACCAAATATGTGCAGGATCAATAGCATTTACCAGTCCCTCCCACCAAACCAAGTATGTGCTGGATCAATAGCGTTTACCAGTCCCTCCCACCAAACCAAATATGTGCAGGATCAATAGCGTTTACCAGTCTCACCCACCAAACCAAATATGTGCAGGATCAATAGCGTTTACCAGTCCCTCCCACCAAACCAAATCTGTGCAGGATCAATAACATTTACCAGTCCCTCCCACCAAACCAAATCTGTGCAGGATCAATAGCGTTTACCAGTCCCACCCACCAAACCAAATCTGTGCAGGATCAATAGCGTTTACTAGTCCCGCCCACCAAACCAAATATTTGCAGGATCAATAGCATTTACCAGTCCCTCCCACCAAACCAAATATGTGCAGGATCAATAGTGTTTATTAGTCCCTCCCACCAAACCAAATATGTGCAGGATCAGTAGCGTTTACCAGTCCCGCCCACCAAACCAAATATGTGCAGGATCAATAGCATTTACCAGTCCCTCCCACCAAACCAAATCTGTGCAGGATCAATGCCATCATGTTGAAGGTGATGACTTATGTACATGAAATACATACAAGAGTTAAAGACTGAATACGTCAGAAATGGGGTTGTCTTTGTGACCCATTCATTAACTGGGGCTCATGGGGCCAGATTCCAAAATACTTGCTTTTTGTATAAATAACTTACTCTGGTGTAAGGCCTGTATAAAGCACACTAAGTCAATTATGGCAAGAGCAAGTCTTGAAGAATTGGGCCTATTTAATTATTCTGTCACTGGTGGATGTGGGGCTTATAACACTTTCCTTCATTCTCAGAGCACTCATAAAGAAAATCCTCTACAAAGCTTTCAGCAAGAGGTAATGGTTGATCAGGAATCAGTATTATCTAAGATTAGTAGTTACATTGAAGGTACTTACTAGGGGAAATATTAAGAGATTAATATTTATTCAAAGATGGCTGCCATTCTGTAAACACTGCTAATCTACAGATCTCCAAATACACAGAGGAAAACTTAACCCAGAGGTTATATCATGACTTATTTAACAATAATTCTTTGAAATAACAACTCTAACTTCAGTTCAGAATCATAGAAGAGGTGAATGAACCTGAAAAACTAACAAATCTATCAGGATTATAACAGATCAGTTGAACCTGAAGAAAGTCTCAAACAAAGAAACCATGTGCTCAGAACAATCTGCTTATCCACATCTAAAATATATCAAGATCCTGTACTGCTGCAAAATGTCGAAAGAGGATAAAAACATGGACACAACAACTACAAAAACTAAACTTTCAGAACTTTTATCACCTGAGAAAGATTTAATCTCGAAAAGACAGAAAATTACAAAACAACAAGAGTCTTTAAAACCAGGGAATAAAAATAAAACAGATCAACTGGCAAATATGGATGATATTAAAACAGCTTTACTTCCTATCCAAGAAGCTATAAAAGAACTGTCTAATCAAGTCCAATCCTTTGGAACTTCCTTCAGTCAAATCATTGATCTGGAGGCAAGATCCAGAAGAAATAACATAATCATCAGAGGAATGCCGCAAAGTATACAATATAATGAACTAATCCCATCTATCATACAAATATTCACGACACTATTCAGTGACTCAAAAGCTGCACAACAAATAACAATAGAGAAAGCCCACAGAGCCCTGAGAGAATCTCAAGCATTAAATATCCCAAGACCTGTTTATGCCAAAATTCTTAACTTCCAAGATGTTAACAAAATATTATTAACTGTAAAGAAAAATGGAGGGTTTATTATGTGGAATAATAACAGAATTTCCCTGGCTCAAGACTTGCCCCTGCAAATTAGGCAAACCAGACAACTATTATCTCATTATTGCAAGTTTCGAATTGAAAAACAACTAAAATTTCAGATGAAGTACCCAAATATATTAATATTCTCGGCTGATGGGTGTAAATATACAGTCACAAATAAAAAAGAAGCTAAGTCTACTTTTATGGCGGTTTTCAAAAGCGTACCGGCTTCAGAGAGCTAGTGCCAACTTCCGATGTGATCGGCGTGACCTCCGAGGTCAAATGCACCCTCTACTACCAGTTGAGGGCTTAATCTTGCTATATTTGGTATCTTTCTTGATTTAGACTGTTTTTAAGGCAGGTACGACCTTTGTTTTGGGATTCTCAAGTCGCGAGAAGCACTACCGGAAGTCTACAACCTTCACGTCATCCAATTTTCCCACGAGAGGAACCAAAGTGGTTTTACTGCCTCAGAGGGTCTATTTATGATGTGGCGCATCTGGATGTTCGTCTGGATTATGAGTCCCCCATCGCGAAGCTAACAGTCGGCTTAGCTGATCGGAAACCCGATGGAGTGCCTCTAGGACTTGTTAGGATAAAATAAAGACAATAAAAGTATTTATACTGCTACAAATACACCAAATACACTTACAGTAATGCCAGAATCAATAGCATTATCCCTTTAACACTAAGCAATGCACCCAATCTGATTTAACTTTATTATGACATAGTCAGCTTGTATTAAGCATATATGAGATTGAAGTAGTTTTTTTACACTATCTGACAGGAAACTATTTTATATTAATGTAACAAGCTGCACCTACACAACATATTCAAACCAGATTACATTCCCATTTTACCTAAATATATTGAATTTTATTTATATATATTTCATTTTAGCAAACTCCTCATTTAAATACAGGCTCACATATACTAATAATATGAGCTCTATTCAACAATAACAAAATAGCCACTAGGTGATACACACTGAAATTCATAATAATTTCTGATGATACATTTTTTGCATACTTTGTGATATGCCTTACTGTAGATCACAGTTCAAGGTAATACACAAATGTTACTATGAGGTTTTTACACTTTTATAGGTATAATGTTATATGATATATTGTTATAGGTAATAATTAGTATAAAGGATACTTTGTCAAGATATAGCAATGTAGGATTCTCATTGTATGTGGTTATTAGTTCATATAGATTAGGTTTTTTTTTTTTTTTTTTTAGTTTAAGGGGTTATAACTTAGAGGACTAAAATAGTCAAATAAAAGATAATCATTTATAGTAATTGGATTAAAACTTCACTCAATTATTGGATTGGTACATAATTACATATAAGTTTAAGGGATCATATGCTTAAAATCATTGTGTGTTTTCTGGTCTTTTTCTTACCTATCTAGCCGACATGATCATTCAATAATATTATTAACATTCACTTGAGAATATTTATATGACATCAAGTATATATTACACAGCTTTATAATTGTGGAAGTTCTTGAACCTAAAGGACTAAACTAAAACCTTTTGGTCACTTTTTGGTTAACTTTTTATCAGTTTTAAATAAGCATTTTGCTAAACTTGATAATCGCCTTTCCTTAAAATGCATGACTAACTAATATATGTTTAACCATCTTTGATTGTTAGATATTAGACTACCTAATTACCTGTGTTTATGTTTATATACTTATCTAGGACTGATCTGCGAAAAATTTACATTGTTTTTCTCCAGGTATTAGTAAGCTATTACTAGAGTAACTACATGATGGATATCCTATCTATAATCAATGATATTGCCTTAGACCTGATCCTAGAGTAAAGAGTAGGTACACAAACAAACGAAGGCTACACTAGATTGATATATATTTTATGAACACAGTTGTTTCATTAATTTGAGAATATATACTTAGTAATATCTTAAAATACTACTATTAATAAGTGGTGTGGAGGTATAATTGAGATAAATGGCAAAGTCCATATATCTTTTTTTTTTTTTTTTCTTTCTGACTCACTTAATTCAACACAATAAGAAGGGGTGTAGATGACAAGTAGTGTTTGCTAGGGAATGAGTAGGATAGGCTTTGTAGATATATCTGTAGATTATACAGGTCCATTATGTTTTACCTACCTTTTATACTCTAACTTCGATGACATATACTTACCAATGATACTAATAAATATGACTCCTAACTATGTTAAGGACCTGTATATTTCCTGGTCCAGGGGTTTAGTGGGTAGGCACTGGAAAGAGACGGGAATTCAAGAATGCTTTCATAACTTACATTTGCTAAAAAAATCGACTGAATATATTATATTTTCTCAGATTTCTAGAATACCTACACAAAATAAAGCTTTAGGAATGTGGGAAATAGATTCATGGAATATTAAGGGGCTCCAGAACTTGAAAAAGAGGAAACTGTTTCTTCATTTATGTCTGCAAGCTAAGGCATGTTTTATACTACTTCAGGAAACCCATTTAACCAATGATCAATGGACAGAAATTAAAAAGAAAAAATGGATAAGAGAAATAATAGCCTCTGAAGGCAAAACTAATAGTTCGGGAGTTGCAATAATTATTAAAAATCAATATCAAGACAAAATTATAGAATCTAAAATGGACAAAGAAGGTAGATGGTGCTATGTGATCCTCTCTACTACTCTCTATGATAAACCCATCATACTTCTCAACATATATGCACCTTGTAATAATCAACATTCTTTCTTCGCCTCACTCTATCCTATTTTAAATCAATATAACAACCACTACATAATTATAGGAGGTGACTGGAATGCCTATCAGAATCCTAAATTAGATAAATCAAGTCTACAAAGATCATATAATAGTCAAGCGGTAGCAACATTAAGTGAACTTAAGTATGACTTCAAATTATATGATCCCTTTAAATATGCTAACAATTCTCTTAATTCAAATAGATTTACATTCTATTCAAGCTGTCATAAAATGTGGTCTAGAATAGACTTTTTTCTAATTTCGGAAACTCTTATCAATCTTGATCCCTCAGTAACCATCCAAGCCCGCTACCTACTAGATCATTCCAAAATTACATTATGTTTTGCCAAAGACTTTAGAAACATTCTATCACATAGGGGCTATAATTGGTCCTTAAATCCAAACTTGTTAAATAAAAAAGAAATTATCCAGGAAATTCAGGACATTCTCAAATCCTTATTAGTCAAGATAGTTAAACAGCAACACACACCCGGTATTGAATGGGTGGCAACTAAAGCACGGATAAGAGGTCTCTTCCTTCAAAGAGCCTCTTATTATAAAAAAATTCAACTCAGAGAAGAACAAATTTTAGAGGCTAAAATTAAAACACTAGATCAGGAATTAATGCAAAGTCGCAACATACAATCAGAAACAGAACTTTTAAAATGTCAGAAGGACCTCTTCTTGATCCAAAATAATAGATTGTCATTTCATGAAACTAAAATACTTGCTAGATATGCTAACCATATTCAAACTCCATCAAGGGCATTAGCAAGAATTATTACCCAATCTAAATCACCCTCTCAAATTCCAGAAATATACTATAAAAACAAAATATATATGAAATCTGAAGATATTATTAACACGTTTGAATTGATATACTCCCAAATTTATGGAGATCAAGGTGAATCACCTACAAATGAAAAAAACAATGAACTCCTACAAAAAAATAAATTTCCTGAAAATAGATGAGAATTTACAGAAAGATTTGATAAAACCAATTTCTATTGAAGAAATAGCAACAACAATTAAAAATTTGAAATCCCACAAAGCTCCGGGCCCAGATGGCCTTACAGCAGAGTTTTATAAAACCTTCTGTAATACTATTGTCAAAATACTATCATATACATTAAATGATATAATTAATAACAAAATTAATGACTTACATTTTAATGCATCCAAAACAATTCTTATACCCAAAGAAAACTCGGATCTTCAAAACCTTGATAATTATAGACCCATATCACTCTTAAATATTGATACTAAAATTCTGACTTCTATTTTAGCTAATAGACTGAAGAAAATAACGAACTTAATCATTTCCAATGAACAAGCTGTTTTTTTAACTTCTAGGCAAGCCAGTGATAACACTTTAACACTTCACACATTAATCTCTTATGCTAATCAAAGGAATTTAAATATGTATGCACTTATTATTGATGCACAAAAGGCCTTTGATAGAGTTAACATAAATTTTCTATTTAATATTTTACCCTACTTTAATATACCCCAAGAATTCATCCTAACATTACAAATATTATATAGGTTCATAGCTTCATAGATTAGTACTAAGCTAACTGCCCATGCGAGCCATTTTAAGCCTAGCCAATTATCCATTGTGAGACTCAAACCCTGCACCTTGTGTTTGTAAGGCAAACACCTTAACCATTAGTCCACCCTCCCAACTCAATATAATAACCCCTATATAACTTTATATATAAATAAAATGTCTTCTAAAAGAATACAAATCAGAAATGGTACCCAGCAAGGCTGTCCTTTATCCCCCCTATTATTTAATCTATACCTAGAACCTTTATTTTTACACATTAAACAAAATGTATACCATAATGCCCCAATAATTTACGGTACCAAGATCTCTCTGGCAGCTTTTGCAGATGACCTTAATATATATTGTACAACACCAGTTTTAGATACCAAACAAATACTATCTGCTGTTGAAGACTTTGCATTAATATCAAACTATAAAATAAACCTTAAAAAAAACAATATATTTCCTTTAAAAACTCCAAAACCCTTTTCACTTCTACCATTGCTAGGCCAAGTAAAATCTGAAGAAAAGATTAAATATTTAGGTATTACATTCTCCACAGATAACAAGGACTTCAATCTTAATAATGTTAAACTAATTTGGGAACACATTTTATCCGATCTAAGGAGATGGAATAACTTGAAACTACCACCACTAGCAAAGGTCTCAATTATTAAAATGAATGTCTTGCCCAGACTATTATATATCTTTAGATCTACGCAGGTCCTAATTCCTAAGAAGTTCTTTAAATAAATTCACACCAAATTTACTAAATTTATATGGGAACCAAAGAAAACTAGAATATCATATGATAATCTGATGATCCCGAAAAATAGAGATGGGCTAGATTTACCCAACTTTGAAATCTATTACTTAATTATAAATGCCAATAGAATTTTAAGAATTGCTAATTATGATACACGAAATAATAATTGGTCCCCAAAGTGGGTAAGACTGAGTTATAAACATGCTGAGAATGGGAATATAAATCCCAAATCTTTACCCTTCTTAAACAGAGAGAATATTAAATCATATGCTCTAATGGATCACATTAAAATCTATATAACATTATTACAAAATCTCTTTAGATCATTAAATCTCTTCCAGTACATGATGATCCTACAACCCTTTCATAGAAACCCTAACCTGAGAATTAATAATCAACTAATAGACCTAAAAAGCTTCCCACTTATAATTAACTAAACTCTACAAGATATATACCCATATTTGAATTATTCTGCTCATGATCTAAGACAGGAAATTAATCTTCCCAAATCATATTTAATGATTTTGAGACAGATTAAAGAATTATCCACAAGCTACTTTAAAGACTTAACTATTAGTAAAGAGGATTTAACGAAAGGTATCTCAATATGGCAAGCCCTTTTACAAAGTACCAAATTTATAACATGCACATATAAATTGATAAAAGACATCAAATATCAAGACCACCTTCTCTTATCAAATTATTGGAAAGAAAAATTACCATTGGTTGAAAAAAGTAAAATAATAAAAGCAATTAATTTAACAGCAAAATCAATCTCCCTCCAAAAGTTAACATTTACCCAACTCATGATATTCAATAACGCCTACTATACACGTCATAGCTTGCATAAATTTAACTCTAAAAATTCTCCTAAGTGCCCATATTGTAAAGATGAAACTGCTGACCTCTTACATATGTTCTGGAGCTGTAAATGTATATATAAACTTTGGAATTCCTTAAAATTACAACTACAAAAGATGGGATATCAAAATTCAACGCTTTCTTGGGAATTTATGATATTGCATACCCCTCCAAATAGTCTATCTAGATCCCAAATGATCATACTTATGAATATTTTCCTGCTAATGAAACTCTACATAGCTACTAACTGGCTGAACCTATCTCAAACTTCATGGGATAATTTTAAGATCTTAGCAATAAAACATATTTTAGACCACAAATACATAATCAATAACCATAGCAAACATCTCTATAATCTGAAGATTTGGGAAGAAAATTTCAATATTATACTGGCTTAACGCATGGAATCTAGAAAACTCCCTTGTTATATATAGTATAAAATGCAACCCTACTAGGAACCATATTATTACAAGATACTATCCCTGGAGATAAGAATCTTTATATGTACTTTTATGCTAAAATATGGAAGCATTCATGTAAATAGTGTATATATGTTGTAAGAATGTTGTTAGAAGCTTTGTTTGGAGATCACCTGTGTATTTCTCTCTCAAATGTTTTGTATGACTAAGGTGAAAAATAATAAAGAATTATTATTGAAAAAAAAACAAATTAATATTTGAGTTAAATACTTCTTGAGGGAGATAGTTCAGGCAAGTTTTCAGTTAGAAGAGTGAACAAATGGGCTCAGTTGAGAGGTATGTCACTCCTGTAGTGTATTTCTTATTTGCAAGTTTCTCCCATTATTAGTATAGACCCCTTATTAATTCTAGGTAGTTTAATAGTTCAAGACCTGACATCATTCTGCCTATGTTGTTTATAATTCTGTTCCGAAGAATCACCTGTGGACCTCTTCCATTAATAAAATGCCTACCTTTGCTCAAGAATCATTAATATATCACTACCTGTTCCTAATTTTCTAATAAATGGTAGCCATCTTCAGTCTCACACATCATACATATCTGTATTTTTCCTATAACTGACATATATCACCAAACTGGTCGAATATTTACTGCTGAATGTCTCCTCCCTAACATATTGTTACCACAGCTTACTCAATATCATGTACCACTGTGTGTAAGTTATATTATGTTGGCAATGCATTCTCCTCTGCATACAGCTGTAGCTCCAGCAGTAGGATATCTGTTGTTCTCTTCATCTTTATCCATCATTCTTTACTGCTATATTACTGAATCAAAATCTCTTGAATGCATAGTAAACATAATGTGTAGGTCAAGTTCACAGAGCGTACAGTCCCATGTACACTACAGCATAATTAAGCATGTCATTTTATTGATAGACACTGTATAACAGATGCCTCATCTAGATTATTTACAGTCACAGACAATTTCATTAATGTGTATTATTCTCTCTAAATATTTTTGGTGTGATACTGTGTATTTTATTTTCTTTGTTGAGGATGTTTTTCTAAACTGTGGTTAGAAAGACAATGACAGGTTAAACTTTTCATGTTTACTGATGAGTAGGTGGGATTTATTCCAACACAGCAAAGCTGACCAAAAAGGCAGTAAAGGTCTGGTAAAACAAAAATCAGCAGCAACAAAAATAAAAACTTGTATACCAGTCCACACAAGACTAAATAAAACAAATAAGGTGGAAAAAGCTGAGACAAGATGGATTACTGCTTTACAAGCACACAGATGTCCAGGGATGAATGGGTTTATTCCCTTAAAACCTTTATTGAAGGTCGTAAATTGCCTCATTAATTAGTTAATTATTATGGTATATATACTGTTCAAGTTGTGTTGTATATTGTCTAATGAAGTGTCTGGTATCGGGCACGAAAGCGCTTATCTTTTATTAAAACAAGTTTTTATTCAGCCTTGTGTGGACTGGTATACAAGTTTTTATTTTTGTTGTAGGTGGGATTTATGTCTGCAGAGCCGCTTGGATGCTCTGAGGAATGTTCATAATGTTTTCGATAGAACTACACTCATTTAGACAGTAACAGTTTTACTTTCTGTTTGTGATCAGAAGGCTTCTAGTAGGAGTCCTGTACCTCCTTATCTTTCTGTTCTGATAGCCATAACATTTCCTTTGTCATTTTTTCAATGTCTTTCCAGTATTTATACAGATCCCTATTTGCCAGCAAATCAGTCAATATTTATTTTTCCCATTCTTCCATTCTTTTCCTGCTAGCAAATGAAATATGCAGTTTCATTTATAATGAATGATGGAGAGGCTTTTTTGTATTTATTTATTTATTTTTGCTGAACAACACCACTACATTACACATTTAGCTTAAAATCAGTTTTGGCACTTCAGGTATGTGCATATTCTAGCCCTAGCTAGAGCTGTTTGGTGTTAGTAGATGAGTGGACAGAAGTGCCCTGTCTGCAGTCATCAGCAAAATTGGTCAACAACATTTCCAGGATACTGACTTGGATGTTGTAAAAATAAATGCCAATCAGGAGAGAGCCCAGCAATGACTGCTGTGGTACTCCACTAGTTACAATTTTATGTTCAGAAAGGGTGCTAGTAACTTTCACAGCTTGGGATCTGTTGAATAGCCAATTTGCAATCCAGTGGACAATGTTGGGGGTTTGTCTAATGTTTTAGTAATACCAATATGGGAGATAATGTAAAATGACTTGGCCAGATCAAGATGAGTAGTATGCACAGAGTGACTTTTGTCCATAACTTCAATGACATTTTCAACAAAACTTACTAGGTTCAGGAGACAGGACAAGGCCTTCACAAAGCTAAATTGATTGAGGTTTAGCTTAGTTAAGTTGTCTATATTTGTATAAATGAGTTCTATTATGATATGTTCAATGGCTTGGCATAAAAGACTGGTGATCCTGCTGGGCCTCTAATTACCTGGATTCATAGAGATGCCACACATGTTTAGAAGAATCACAGTGGGTGTTCTCCAGGCATGGGCCTAAACTCTGTGGTTAGGCTGAAGTTGAACAGATTATGTAGAGGCTCATATAGTGCATTCCTGGCACTGATGAGAATGCAGTATGCCATGCTGTTTGGGCCTGTGGAAGTATTATGTTTAGCGTTCAAACGGGAGTCTAAGACTTGTTCCAAAGGGATTTTAGGAGAAGCTAACATTCGGGGATAGTGAAGGCAACAATGTGGATAACAGGGTAAAACTGGTACTAAGCTTTTATGCTAATGCAGTAAACTCTTAATTAACCAGAGCTCAAGCACCAGAAAAAAAAAATCAAAGAAATACAGTACAGTTTTCATGTGTTGCACCCCCCCCCAAAAAAAAACATATCTCACGTTTTTACAGTTTTAGAATTTTAAAAAGGAAGATAGGAATAAATTCCCTCTCTCCCCAACCTAAGAAAAAGTCAAACCAAATAGTATAGGGTACAGTATTAGTCAGGCCTAGTTTTAATAGTAACTCTCAAGCAACTAGAAGCTACAGTTATCTGGCATCTACCAATCCCCTTGTGTGCCGGTTAACTGATAGTTTACTGTATTTTGGCTATTTCCTTTGGATGAGAATGTCTGATATTCAGAACCATAGTGAGATATTCTGTTGTCCTGAGCAATTTCTTGATATGGTGCCCCCTCCAATAAAAGTTCAGGACCAAAAAAAGTCATGTCCGGACTGAGGACAAAAAAAGGAGATCTTCTGTGACTTGAGGAACCACAAAAAAAACTGTTCTCATTTTCTTATTTGAAAACTGCAGTAGACTGCTTGCTACAAATGTAGTAAGTAGCCACACATGAAGCACTGAAGTGATTCAGCCCTAACCACATTGTTTCAGAATGCCAGCATTGTACTACCATCAGATCTGTACCTGTCAAACTTGCCCCCTAATAACTTGCACTTGGGGAGGTTGTGTCCTGTGCTCTGTCCTAGCTACACTTCTCCTAATATTATGGATGAGCTCAATGCATTTTTGGACATTATTCCTTTATTGCCCGATATAACTGCAGAAAGATCTATAGTTGCCTTTGGTAACTGTTGCAACCTTAAGGTAGTATTCGGCTTTATTAACATTGTTCTTAATTCCTTGATGGCATGTTTCAGTGTAGTTTTGAGGTAGAAGATGGAGATTTCTTACAATGTTTCACTATTGTTATTCCTTTGTTATGTAAATTATCAATACAAGAGGTCCATCAAAGAGATTTATTTCAAAATGTATCATTGTATTTAGGACAGAGAGGTACTGGCTCTATGTACTATGTATCTGTTTAGGTTCTGGTTAAAGTCAAAGGTGAATGTGGCAGCCCCCTCTTGGGTCCATTTGTGGGGAAATTTTTCCTAGGTGTTCTACAAGATGAGGTAGGTTTGCCCTGGAGAAGTCCCTAAAGATGGGTTCATTTGGTGTCCAAATGATATTATCGGCCTGAAAGAAAAGATGGCTAATTTGTTGTCAGACTTAATCAGGAATGAGGAGACGTGGAAGCTATTTCAAAGATGTTAGGGCCTCTAGAGGGTAGTTTTACAATTTGCTCCAGTGCATTGGTAGTAAAAAGTCTAGGAGATTTATTTTATCCTTTGTTGCCCAAATCACCTAGAGCCATATTTTACACTGTCACGTGGCTAACCCTGCCATGACATGCAGTCTGTGATCTCCTATGTTGAGGATACTGTACACCACAGTAGATGCCCAAAGTTGTTGGTCTGTACAGCTCTTCCCTCTATAGGGTACCATGTAGAGTCTGTGTTGCTGCCTACAGCTCCATTCATTGGTGGGTTTCAAATGGAAACATTCAGCATGTTTTTCAGAGGAGGGAGGAACCTCATAGAGACACAGGGAGAACATGCAAACTCCAAACAGGCATTGACTAGAGGTCAGGCTCAAACCTTGCACTTTGTGCATAGGAGGTGAAGACCTTAACCATTTTGCCAACTGGTCTCTATCCAAGAAAGTTAATTTGGGTGGTACTGTGGTGGTTCAACAACCCAGAAACATTGGTAGAATTAGTGCAGGCTGTGTACAACGACCCAATGACTCAAGTATGAACAGTGTTTGGACTCACAGACGGGTTCCCTTTTGGAGAGGTATGCACCAGGGTTCAGCTCTGAGCCCACAGCCGTTCATAATGGTGATGGATTACATTAGCAACCAGGTTGGCAGGACAGATAAACAAAGTTGCTGTATGTAGATGATGTGGCATTACAGGCAGACTCTAAGCAAGAACTTCAACAAAGGATAGGGGAATAGAATGCAAAACAGAAGGCATATGGGATGAAACTAAGCACAGATAAGGGAGTGGTAATGACAGCAAATTGGGGAAATCAGAAGAAGCTAGAAATGAAATAGAAGGGAAGATAGTGAAACAGGTAAATTGCTTCAATTATCTAGGAGGGGTGGTTGAGGAGAAGGGATGTCTGAATGAAGAGGTCAAAGCTAGAATCAGAGGGGCTGCAGCCAACTGGCATAGAATCTCAGGTGTAGTCTATGACAGACGAATGCCAAAGAAGCTGAAAAGTAGTGTGTACAAGACAATGGTGTGACCAGTACTACTGTATGGTACAGAAATCTGGGCAGTAAAGGTAGAGCAGATAAGGAAGCTAGAGGTGATGGAAATGAAATGGCTGAGAAGGGTGGTAAGATGCACAATGTGGGACAGATGAATAAATGAGGATGTAAGAGTAGCTCCAATTGCAGAAAAGATTAAAGAGAACAGATTACAGTGATTCAGATACAGTGGATATAAAAAGTTTACACACCCCTGTTAAAATGCCAGGCTTTTTTGATTTAAAAAAAATGAGACCACACTAAATAATTTCAAAACGTTTCCCACCTTTAATGTGACCTATAACCTGTACAATTCAATTGAAAAACAAACATATCTGTTAGGGGAAAAATATAAAAGATAAAAAAGGTACAATATGCTGGTTGCATATGTGTGCACACCCTTAAACTAATACTTTGTTAAAACACCTTTTGATTTAATTACAGCATTCAGTCTTCTTGGGTAGGAGTCTATAAGCATGGTACATTTTGACTTGGCAATATTTGCCCACTCTTCCTTGCAAAAGCCCTCTAAATCTGTTAGATTGCAAGGGCATCTCTTGTGCACAGCCCTCTTCAGGTCACCCCACAGATTTTCTATTGGATTTAGGTTTGGGCTCTGGCTGGGCCATCCCAAAACTTTAATTTTCTTCTGGTGAAGCCATTCTTTTGTTGATTTGGATGTATGCTTGGGGTCATTGTCATGTTGAAAGGTGAAATTCCTCTTCATCTTCAGCTTTCTAGCAGACATCTGGAGGTTTTGGGTCAAAAGTGACTGGTATTTGGAACTGTTCATAATCCCCTCCACCCTAACTAAAGCCGCAGTTTCAGCTGAAGAAAAGCAACCCCAAAGCATGATACTGCCACCACCATGCTTCACAGTGGTGGTGGTGTTCTTTTGGTCATGAGAAGTGTTGTTTTTGCCCCAAACGTACCTTCTGGAATTGTGGCCAAAAAGTTCAACCTTGGTCTCATCAGACCATAACACATTTTTCCACATGATTTTGGTAGACGTGATATATTGTTTTGCAAATTTTAGCCAGGCCTGGATGTTTTTCTGTGTAAGAAAAGGCTTCTGTCTTGCAAGTCTACCCCATAGCTCAGACATATGGAGAATACGGGAGATTGTTGTCACATGTAGTACACAACCAGTACTTGCCAGAAATTCCTGCAGCTCCTTTAGTGTTGCTGTAGGTCTCTTGGCAGCCTCCCTGACCAGTTTTCATCTTGTCTTTTCATCAATATTGGAGGGACATCCAGTTCTTTGCAATGTCACTGTTGTCCCATATTTTCTCTACTTTTTGATCACTGTCTTCACTGTATTCCATGGTATATCCAATGCTATGGAAATTTTTTTGTACCCTTATCCTGACTGATACCTTTCAACAATGAGATTCCTCTGATGCTTTGTAAACTGTCTGCGGACCATGGCTTTTGCTGTAGCAGGCAACTGAGTAAATGTCAGGAAAATCCTGCTAGGACAGCTGAACTTTATTTGGGGTTAATCAGTCTCTTTAATTGATGGCAGGTGTGTACCCAAGAAGACTGAATGCTGTAATTAAATCTAAAGGTGCTTCAACAAAGTATTAGTTTAAGGGTGTGCACACTTATGCAACCAGCGTATTGTATGTTTTTTTATTTTTTATATTTTTCCCCTAACAGATTTGTTTGTTTTTCCAATTGAATTGTACAGGTTATAGGTCACATTAAAGGTGGGAACAGTTTTGAAATGATTTACTGTGGTCTCATTTTTTATATCACAAAAACTGACATTTTAACAAGGGTGTGTAAACCTTTTATATCCACTGTACATGCAGAAAAGCAGAAGATAATCTGGTGAAGAAAATTTGGGACAGACATGAAGAAGGTAAGAGGAAACAAGGGCATCCAGCAAAGAGGTGGATGGACTGTGTGAAAGAAGATATGCGACAGAGAGATAGCGACAGTTAACACAATACTCTGACCCATGTAGAAAATGGGAAAAGGGGACTGATAATGATATCCTTTGTTGACCAGGTAAGCCCCGTTAGGCTAGTAGCCTCTTTTCAGAGGAGACACAAGGTGGTATTTATACTACTAAGGGATATTTGTCCAAGGGAATCAGGGAACTTCCCCTACTCTTTTTGTTTGTTGAGGTTAAGTGTTTTTCTGTTCCTGGTGCAGAAGCAGCCAGGAGAAGAAGGGGGGGATGGAGGAAGGCAAAAATCATGATGTTTTGTTAAAGATTGATTGAAACATGAATTATGGAATAATAAAGATGCTGTATATGTTACAAATAGTGTTAACCTGATTCTAAAACACCTGACTATGAGATAATTACAGTAGTGCATGGTTGTTTGGCTGATGATAAACTTGTTATATTATTGAATAAAGAGGAGCCGGGAAAAGATTCAGAATTATCATTATCTGAAATGATGGCTAAAGTATTTTTTATGGAAAATGAAGCAGCTGAGGAAAGACAAACGATGAAACCTAATGTGCAAGTCAATGGAAAGAAATGAACCAATAAAACATTTGCAGAAGTGGTAGCAGGGACAAATGTTACCGTACATTTCATTAAAAAGAAAAAAAGATATGTCATTTGTATAAGAAAGAAGAAGGAAGGGACTGTTGATAGATATTATGTTTGATACAATCTAGTTTTACCTTTAGGGTTTGTGGCAAAGGACATAAGATCACTGATTTGTTTAGGAAAATAACATTTCCGTGACTCAATATTTGAGGCTGAAGAGTTAATGAGTAATTTTTTGTTCCTTTGTTAACAATAAAAGACTGTTATTCTTGGAATTACTTTGCTTTTTCTGGATAAAGAATTCAATTAAAAAGTGTATTTGTAGTTCTGAACAGGTGAAATAATGTCAGAAGATATTAAAAGTTATTTTTCTTTGATGTGTTAGAATTCAATAAAAAAGTGTATTTGTAGTTTTGAACAGGTGATATAATGTCAGAAGATATTAAAAGTTATTTTTCTTTGATGTGTTAGAATTCAATTAAAAGTGTATTTGTAGTTTTGAACAGGTGAAATAATGTCAGAAGATATTAAAAGTTATTTTTTTTAATGTGTTATTCAATGTCTCTTACTGTGAAAACAAAAGATGAAAGGGATATTTGAATGGTGGTGGGAGTTGAATGAGAAAAATGCTGTTAAACATCTACCTAGTTTAATTCACATTGATTCTTATGGTGGTACTATTAGATACATGGGGCAGCCAAAACCACGTTTCTTTTGGGGTACTTTCGATCATCTGATAAATGATTTTATTAAAATTAGGTCTAATCAATATGGGAAAAAGGGCCATGTGATAAATAATTGTTAAAAATGAATGTAGAATATGTACAAGAGAAGGTCATTTCTGGTTTGATGTAAAAAAGGAAGGAAATATAGAAATTGATAAAGAAGATAGTGTATTAGTTGATGAGAACAGAGACATTGAAATGGAAAAAGGAATGAGTTATAAAGAAGGTGAATGAATAGGAGAAGTACTTGTAGCATGTAATGTTACAGAACCGGAAGATGGGTGTGATTGTAATGAAAATGATGAAGAATATGTTAAAAATAGTAAGCCAGATGCTTGGAAAGGTAATGTTAAAGAAATTAGAAAAAGGAATTGAAATGGTGCAAGAGTAAGGTTAATACAAATTAAAAAAATATATATTTCACCAAAGATTAAAAAGAAAGGAAATGAATAACTGTAGATTACTATCAGTGAATGCTAATAGCTGGGTTAATATGGCGAGGAAACTAGCAATGGTGTAAGAAAAGTGAAGCAGAGATTGTTTGTTTACAGGATACAATATTTATTTTAGAGATTGAAATAAGGCAAGTAGAAATTTTATAATAAGAAAGTATAGTGTGTAATTTTGGTACAGAAAAATGTTCAGCTGTGGTATTCATGTTTAGTGAATATATTAAAGTTTTGGATTTTTGTATTGTTAAAGCAGGAAGGGATATGGTTGTAGATGTTAGAAGAGGTAAGGAAGTCTTTAGGGTTATAGGGAGTTATGCTTTTACATCGATAAAAGTGCAAGAGGACTTGTTTGAATTATTGAAAGCATATGTGATAGTGAATATGAAAATAATCCTTCTAATGGAATTTTAATTGTGGGAAGAGATAAGGAAATCTTTAGGGTTATAGGGAGTTATGCTTTTACATCGATAAAAGAGCAAGAGGACTTGTTTGAATTATTGAACACATATGTGATAGGGAATATGAAAATAATCTTTCTAATGGGATTTTAATTGTGGGTTAAGAAAGTGTAGAAAAAAGGAGCTGACATTAGGATGGTCAAATAAGTTATGAAATGTAATTTAAATGTATGGAATATAGAAGGGTAGATGTATAATAGGGGTATTTTACTTACAGAGATTGCTTTTTTATGTTATCTAATTCATTAATAGTAGTTAAGGTAGAAAAACTTTAATGGATTTTGTGATCATAGAATTATTTGGACTGAATGTTGGGAAGGTAGTGAAAGTATAATAGAAGGGAAAACCATTAAAAGATTGTTAATGAAAGGTAATTGATAGTCATATTTTAAAAAGGGAGTTTAGATTTTTGATGTGAACATAAAATATGACTGATTTTTATGGGTCATGGACTAAATAGTGAGTTGTTTTTACAGAGAAATTTAAGAAGTTTTTTTGATCTAGAATGGATAAAAGAAAATCTGATAGAATATCATATGATAATAAAATAAAGTGTTTGTTTAACAGTCTGGAAAAAAATTCTGAAAATGTTTTAGATATGAAAAGGAATTGTTTTTGGAAAATTAAAGGAAAATGACAAATTTGTTATTTATGCAAAAGCATTGGTTAAAAGGTGAAAAAAAAGAAAACAAAAAGTTTTTTCCTTTTGGGGTAAATGGGTGGAAAGTTTAGTAAGTATTATGATTGAGATAAAGATTGGTGAAGGGGTTATTGTGAGGACTCGAAATGAAACATTGTGGAATGTAGAAAAACACATTAAAGATTGTTGATTGTGGAAAAGTATGTTAAGGAAATTTATAAATTAGGTAAAGGAAAAATAAAATAAAAAGGCAATTTAGGCAGTTAAGAAAGTTTCTAAAGCATCTAATGAAAACTGAGAAATTATGTCGGAAGAACTGGATAAGGTATTGGATAGCATTAATGTGGAATCAATCTCAAGTTTGGTTGGTATAGTGTATGATTTTTATAAAATACTCTGGGAACAACAAAAAAGCTATTGTGTTTAATGAATGGTTGCAGGAGGAAGTAGTAGATGATAATATTTTTAAAGGAGTTATTAAAGTTATTTGGAAAAGGAAAGGTGAAATGAATGATATTAGGACCTAGCACCAGATAAGCAGCATTTCACCTTTTCTTGTTCTGTCTGGTGAGTGTGGAGTCTATATGCCTAACTATAGAGTCACCTATAACTAAAACACTTCTTAGGCTTGTAGTGGCAGCTGCTAAGCTGGTTGACTGGGTCCTAACCTCCCCACTCAAAGTCCAATGATGTTTAATATTAAGAAAGTACCAGTCTTCTACCTCTTGGAAAGAATCTGTTTGGTCAGTGGATAATCCTGCTTTCCTTTCATTAGAGTAATCAGTCTACCCAATAACAGACTTTTTATATAAAACTTAAAAAGCTCTGTGCATATCCATATTATATCAGCTCCTCAATTTCCTATTTCCTTGTTGGGGAAAAAAACAGGAGCTGAGTGGTATGATTCAAAGTAAATTCAGATACCAGTTTAGCATGCTTTATGACATCATCCTTCTGGCTAAGAGCAAATGGGTAGTACATACTTTTGCTGGGAAAACTATATACAGTTCTTTACACATCAAGGTTTGCTGTTCAGGAACTCTTCTGGATGACATAACTGAAGCAAGTAACAGTCATCCATGATAGACATTTGAGGTCAACTGAACTTATAGGCACAAAATTTCAAATCATAAGCTGCAGCTGCTGGATGTGCAGATGACTCTAATGGCAGAACTTTATTTAAAACATTCTTGACCACTATATGCCCAGCTAAACAAAGTTCAACACATCCATCATTGTTTTTCACATTTGCTTCCAACGAAACAAACAAATTTTGCCAAAAAAGCTCCTCAGAATCTTGTAGAGCTTCAAACACTGCACTGGGGTTTGCCTCTATGCTGCCATCTTGGATCTCCTTGAGTGCTGTTCTCCTAGCTGCCACTGCACTAGAAATTAAACAAGCTTTCTCCCAATGAGTAGGGAGGTTCCCTGATGTCCTGGCCAAATTTCTCCTAGTAGTATACATATTACTTCAGGTCTCCCCTGAAAAGAGGCTACTAGCCTAGTGGGACTAACTCAGTAAACAAAGGATAAATACATACATACATACATACATACATACATACATACATAAATAAAAATAAAATAAAAATGTAATTCATACAATGTTGCAAAGAGGCAGCTGACTATTTCATTGTATACAATACAAACATAACAAAAGAGCTATGGAGACTGTTTCAATATTCTTTTTCCTCAGCTCTTATTGAGGAGAGATTTTTTCTTGGTCCTTAAGTTAGCAATTTTCAAGACCTTTTTTGTTGTTTTGTTGTTCAGTTTTGATTGAGAGGAGCCGCCGTTTGCGGACACTGACTGACCAAGCTTCAACTCTGAAGTCAATCAGTTATGGCTTGCTTTATAGCATCATTCTCAACAATGGCAATGGCAGGATACTGTACAAGACTAATTTTCTTCTAACCTTACAGACATACTCAGAGAGCTTCATCATATCCCTCTTCATATAGTCTAAGGGGATATTATATCACAAGTCATTCACACCCACATGAACAATATTCATGCTGTAATCATACTTGAGGTGAAGTGACTTCAGTTCCCTAGTGATATGGTGAATTCTGGCAGTTGACAGGAATCTGACTGCTACTCCATCTTTGCTCAGCTGTTATGAGTTGCCCCAGCAGTGTTTTGCACTATGGCATCACCTTTAACAAGTACATTAGCATTATCTTAACCAAGCAGTGGTAGTGGTAATGTGAGGTAGAACTGGGAAACCTAGACAACATTAGGAAGTTTATGAAATGGGATAGCAACTGTTTTCTTCAAGACATCAGGTGAAGAAATTAGACATTAAACTGGTGGGCAAGAAAGAGGCAATGTTAATTAGATTCTTAAGTAAGCTGCAATGAATTTTCTCACTACCTGATGGAAAAAACTTTGGGGAATCCATGAAGAAGAAGACCTCATTCTACTACACATTCCTAAAAAGAAAGGGTGAAGAAAATGGATTTGATGTAGCAGGTGATCAAAAGAAGGTGGGAACTTAGGCTGCCAGAAGTGAAACACACTACTTGCAGTGTAGGTAGCCTAGAAAGTGGTGGTTAGTTACCATTTCCTACTCAGACCCTAAGAAAATAGAAGTGATTTAGTAGAAAAAGACAAGGATAGCAAACAGACTAAATGTTTTTCCATGAGATAATATGAACTATGCCTTTTACCTGCTTTTTTTTTTTTTTTGCTTTCCATAAGATGATCCATTCATGACCATTTCCCCAAAAATTAAGCTGCTGACAATGCAGAGCCTAGACCAATGTCTCAATTGTCCCCAGAATACTGTCTGATTAAATGAGTTGCTCAGAGTCACATGGCAGAGAAACACACGCTGAGTGACTCAAACCCTGAACTACAGAAATCAGCTCTTTAACCACTCATAGCCTTAATCCTCTCTGCTGACTGCTAGACTGAACTCATTTGCAAACTTGGTGCTGACAGCTTAAATAAATGTTAAAAATGTACACCGAGTGCTCGAGTGACAAGCCCCAGCACCAGTCTACAACTTCAGAACAACCGTTTTGCCTCTACAACCCAAACACAGAGAATTATGATTTGGTCTGCAACCATAACCAAGGTATGTGCTCAAGACATGAATATCAAGAAATTAAACTCAAGACAAAAGTTCAAATGTTGAATCTTGATGTTGATGATGAGAATACATAACTACTAAGTGATGGTCGGACAGATTTGATCATAATTCTTTGCAGTACTTGGAGCTTCAGCTGTTCCAGTGCACCAATAATGGCAGAAAAAAGTGTAGGAGTGGAAAGTGCTTTATAGCTGTCAAAGCCATAAAACAGTTAACACTGCCACAGACAGCAGACAGAAGGTAAATGTACCTCTTACAGACCCACAAGCTTTAAAATCTGTTAAACATTTCTGTCTGTCTTTTTGTTTGACAACAAGTATTTTACAGATTTTAAAGGAGGTTGCAGCTTTATTTTATTTTGAATTTCTTAACTGGGTAAAAAGCTGATCCCACTGGACCTATTAGATTCTTAGTCTGGTGTAAATACAACACATACAGGACATTATATTCAGAGTGAATTAGAAAATGCAATATATACATATGCTATATACAAAGTGATACTAAAGCATGCCACTTTTAAGCCATGTCTATGATATCACAGAGGTGCATAACAAGCTTGTCTTTTTCTGCATTTTTGATAATAACCAAAACATTTCATGTACTACAAATTGTTGTACTTTAAGGTCTCCAAAGTTTGGAGGAAAAATAAAACTCCTATCAGCAGCAACATCAAACTCTCACCTGCTAAATTCAAACAGGTTTTCATGAAGAGTAATCTCAAGAGACCTGTGCACATAAGCAATGGCATCCTCAAAAAGAAACATATTTCCCAGAGATGGGCGATGTTTTAGAACAGTACTTCCTCGGGTGCGCAATAGCAAGTCATGCCTAAATTCCACCCACCACTCAACACTCCCCGACCTGTTCAAATATGGAATGCTAAAGAAACAGCACTATAACTCCAAGTATTATTTTTTTTCTTTGTTTTTGCAGGGGCAACTCCCCCTGCACCTCTCATATTGGGGGCTGCACCTCCTACAACCCCCAAATTAAATATACCAACTCTAAGATCACACTACATAGATAAAAAGGGTAAATTTCCCATCTGCTCTGTTCCACAGCCAAGTGTCACTGTCAAATGTGCATGGCAGTCAATCATGTATCATTTGCATATGACATCACAGCCATTTAGCATGTCAATCACACAAGGCATGGCCACTTCTGTGCAGACCGACCAAGGAGGTACTGTTCTCCAACAATGCCCAGAGATGAAAGTATGTGGATTCTAATGTGCCCTTCAAGAATAACTGCATCCCTAATATGTGGATTGTAATGTGCCTTTCAAGAGTAACTGCATCCCTAATATGTGGATTCTAATGTGCCCTGTTTAAATGATGAACAGGACACAGACAGATGCTTCCTGACTAGAAGCATAACACATACCCCGTTACAGTACCTGGGTCTCTCATGCCCAAGCATAATGAAATCTGACTTCCAGAAAACAACTAAGTGAGTAGGACTTTGGACAGATCTCAAAAAAATCTGATCCATCCGAGCCTCAGTGCAATCCTTCTTATAATATCCTGAGATGATAGATTATGAGAAGTTCAGCTCACAGAGGACCACATTCAAACATGATGTGAGTTACAGATGCATTTAGATGTAAGTGCAGCTAGTTCATGAATTAAAATAGTGATTTAAACAAGCTGCAACAGTTTTAAGGTGCATCTTTGTATATTTTATATCAATCTGCTGAAGCTAGAGAATACACTAAAAGCAGTAAGTGTCCTTTGCCTAAAATACACTGATCTCTGTAGACATTTCTTAGATGTGTATGCGCATTCTGTTTCTTATTTCTAAGTCCAAGCGCAGCCTTATATACTGAACAGAGTTAAGAATTAACAAATACTGTGTGGTAAAGAACAGAGATGTTTTGGGTTGATGTAATGTCTTTGGTTTTGTACCACGTACTAAAGTTGTTTTTTCTTCCACTGTGTATGCTTTTTCAGTGAAGAAGAAAGCTCCGCAGTGTTCCTTTATATTACCTCATGTACTGATCTTCTGCCATGCTTGAATTTCATTGTTTTGCTAGGCCTGAGCATGTTATCAGTTGCAGAAGCTGAGGCTAATGACATATGAACTTGTATCAGTAACAAAGAGTTTTGATGAGACTGACATTTCTGAAGAGGCTGAATGGGTTGTTTTCAACAAAACAAGCACAGTCATTCAAAGACAGTTGCCAGTTAAATTTTTTTGGAGCCATGTCAGCATCATAGATTGTTATTTTGGCTATGAGATACATGTGGGGGTGGGGTGATACAGCCCTCCAATGAAAAAAACAAAATGAACATATTCATTATTATTATTTCCTTCATGAAACACGTCTGTTGAGGAAATGGACTGAATTTGTTTGAAAGTGAGTCAGTGACTCATTGGTGGGTTGTGGGTAGGAAAACCACATGCATTAGAACATTAAAAGGGGGTGTAGATTTTGGAATTTAAATATGGTTTTCTTCTATTTCCTTCGTATTCATATTTCCATTTATTGTTTTTGATCATGGTCATTAGTCTATTCTTGACCATTATTTTATGACTGGTACTGTGCTTTTTTAAAGAAATATCTTAACATTTTCAACAGAGAGAGACAGAACATGTGGGACAAGTGACAAGATAGCAGAAGAGGGATTATAAAAATAAAAAAATAGCAAGATCCAGTTACAAAATAACTACAACAGGAAACTCATGCAGTATTAATTATTTGAATCTGCTGTATGCTCTTGGTAAAGATGGAAGTACATATATGACTTGCAAGGAGGGCAGCCATAGCAGAGACAGTTTATTTAAGAGTGACAGAGAGACATGGCACCAGATTCCAAAAGAGTTGTTCCCAGTGTAAGTGACTTACTCTGATATAAGGCCTATCATAGATAAACAGGCTTACACTGGGGGCCAGATTTCAAAAGACCTGCTTTCAGTGTAAGTGACTTTACTCCGGTTTAAATGCTGTTGTAGTTTCTGAAGGTAGACAAATTTTAATTTATGTAGTGATTCATTGTTGTGTGACTGTGGAGTTAGTGTATATATGTATAGCTATCTATATCTATATCTATTTAGCTATCTCTCTCTCTCTACATATATATATATATATATATATATATATATATATATACACGCACACTCACACTCACACACACACACACACACACACACACACACACACATACATATCTCTATAAAATGTTCATGTTTTTTATATATATATATATATATATATATATATATGTGTGTGTGTGTGTGTGTGTGTGTGTGTGTGTGTGTTCCCCCCCCTTTGGTCAGCATCTGTTTAGACAAAAAAAATGTAATTGACTGCACCGGTGATTGACAGGTGTTAGAAATCGCACAATTCTCTTGGTTGGGAAATATGCCCTTTCCCCAACATTTTGCGATCTTGGAGGTAGCATACATAATCAGCAGGTGGTTTGAGGCCTCAGCCTGCCATATAGCGGTGCAGGGAAGCTTGCTGCCTTGCAAAATATGATGTTTTAGGTTATTTTTAAAAAACTTGTTTTGCATACACTGAGATTTTTTGCTCAGTGCATGTGTAGTAGCGTGCTGACATTTGCAAAGTCAACCTTTTGCGGTTGACCTTGTTATCACTCATCTGGTCAGGATAAAACAGACAAACATTCGTGGGTTCTGTTCAAGCAGCTTCATTACACACAAACAGACTAGAAATGTGGCTTTGTAACTTAAACTTAAACTTATAAAAAATCTGACTACCACACTCATACATGTTAACACTCTGGCTCTTCTCTCAAAATGGCACTGCTGCCTGCACGTGCTCTGTATTTATATGCACTTGCTACATCTGGAAATGCTTCTTAAAGGTACATGCACACACTCTGATCTACACTTGTGAAAGTCGATATTTGTCTCATTCTCCTTTTTTTCAGTAGACCTATATATCCATTCATCCGCTGACAGCCCCTTTTTCCCATTTTTGCACATGGGGTCAGGGTGTCACTTCAATAGTGACAATCACCTAGATCCAAGGTGTACGCCGTATATACATATATATATATATATATATGTGTGTGTGTGTGTGTGTGTGTGTGTGTGTGTGTGTGTGTATACATTTACATGCACACAAATAAAGACAAGGCATGTAGTAAGTGGAGTAGACACACTGAAATGGCCATAATTGTGAATGTGCGTGTGTGGTATGGATGAACAACTGCAGCGGGGCTAGCCAACAGGTAATATGAACATTAGTTTAGATGATTGTCACTGTTAAAATGACACCCCAAACCCATGTGCAAAATTGGAAAAGAGGTTGATGGAATGATGGATGACTATACCTTACAAATTAGTACCCCACCTGCTAATTATATATACCAACTTCAGGATTACACTGCAGCAGGGAAAGGTCAAATTTCCACACCCCACTGCATTGCATTGTCACATGTAAAACTGCTGGCAGGCAAAAAAACAGCCATAAGCAGTGTTCACTCTTATGAGCATTCGCTAATACCTATTACACCCATATATATATATATATATATATATATATATATATATATATATATATATATTTATATATATATATATATATATGGGTTTCTACCCATATGTGTGATGCAAAAAACATTTTGTTTTCATGTTTGCTGAAAGGGTTTTTATATATTATTTTTGCATAACCATTTTGTAGTATCAGCTATTGCATGAATGGGACTCGAGAGTCATCATGAATCCTTTTCCTGATGATTTGGTTCCACTTCTAAAGTGCATGCTTCTTTGTTAATAGGTTCATAGGTAAGTACTAGACTATTTGTCCTTATGAGTCATTTTAATTCTAACCATTTTCACCTTTGGTGTGTGAATTAACCTAGCCCATGGTGTTAGACTGGCCTAACCCATCCTATGGTCAATAATTATATATTACCCTTAGTAAGAATAACTGGGATGATAGGAGACCTCTGCATTGGATAAAGAATTTATGAGCTACCTCTGTCCATTAGTAGCACAGTGGGAAGTCCTGGTATAAATTTTCTGTTTCTCATCCATAGATCAATGTTGCATTTGAATATGGACAGTGATGAGTTCAGAAAATTATTTGTGGTGGTAAAGTACAGCAGAAATCTGTCACAAAAGTGAGCAATGCATAAGAGTAGTGCTTGACAAATGACAGTCACTTTCTTGATATTGGTTAAATTGCCACCTCCTGACAACAAAAGACCATAAAACGCAAGTCTTGACTTTAAATGAAACTAACTCTTACACTTGTCTAACATGGGTCCACTGTCTTTTAAATTTTAGAATGCTACTTTTAAAATTCTGCCACTATAGTTCAGTGTTTTACTTTATCACTAAAATTTCTAGCACCTACATTTCTGCATAGCTTGCAGTATTTCATTTTAAATACTTTTGCTGCTGAATAGATACCAAAATGTAGTATTTTGTGGCATCCTAGAATAAAGTGTCTAGTAAAAGTGGTAATGTAATGACTATCAAGGTGTGATTTTGAGCTGATAATACCCTTCATGTAGGTCAAGTTTGAAACATATAGTGTCCCATTCAAATCATCTGCTCCAAGTAAGATGTGATGCTCTTTGATGATGACACTACGCTTGGTACATATCCTTGCTTGGTCAGGGTGTTGAAACCTAGAAGGTATAACAATACATGAGGCACAAGGTGCATTCACAGCTACTGCAATGGCATTATCATCTAAATGTTTCAGCTCTGTCCCCACCTTGGAGTCAATTTACAATGTCATTCTTCTGTGCGATTGCTATGTGAGTTACTCATGGGTTTATATGTAACTTTTATTCTTAGTTCATTAACTTATTCAGATCTTCAAATGTTTCAGGATACTGCGGATATTGTTATAACACATGTTCAGAGACATTTTGTGAGGCTGTATTACTGCATTTGTTTCATGATAACTCACAAGACATTTACCAGTGCCTTTTACAACATAATATTCTACTGTGGCATTTATTGAACAGGTTGAACATTGACATGTGGAAGTACCACACAATGGAAGAGGTCCTAGAAACTTAAAAATTGCATGGTATGACACACAAAAAAGGTTTTGGACATAAAGTCCTGAAGTATATTAACTTGCAGCATTAACTGTAGCACCAGATTCATTCTAAACTGAAACTTGCATGTCTTTGCGTTTAAAAGTTAAAAGTGGATTGAAATGTGTCAGAAGTTTTATTTATAATGAGAACATAATATATTACTTTTCAGTACTTCACTTGGTACTGGTCTAGATTATGCACTTTGTGAAGTGTTTACAGTGACTGTTCTTTTACTGACCATGTAATCACCTGGTTCTGTGGCTTTTTGATCATGCAGTACCACTTGGCAAAAAAATCATCTACCCACATGCAGCACACCTATTCCTTTTTACTGGACATATTAAATGATGTAGGAAATGTCATTCACAGCTACAACATTTTGTAGATTTACGCTGTTGGGTCTTTTGTACATTAGTCAAATTAAGTCTTCTCACTGCTCTGTAGAGCTGTAATGACTTGGTAGTGGTCAGAGCATTCAAAAATTGTATTACTTTTACTTTATTTCTTGCAGCTTGTAATTCAGACACCTCTAAAGCTATTCATAATCAAGAATATTTTAAACTGGCAGCTTAGATTCTCTAAATGCCTTTTGTCTAGTGTTTGTAACAGCTGGGTTTTTATTTATTTGTGCCTATAAAGCCATAATTAGACAACGGGCAAACTGTACATCAACACCTGATTGGTGAAGGAGCGTTCTCCAGCAGGGTGTTAATGTACAAGTAATGCCCAGTAAAAAACGAGTCTGCCACTTCACGGCAGCTTATCAAGCCGCCGTGGAGCTCAGACTGAAGAAACGGAACGGCCGCCATTATTTTACACTCACTAAGCAGCGATTTTGCTGTTTAGCGAGTGTAAAACATTAAAAAAAAAAAGAAAAAGGTAAGTATGTGTCTGCATGTGTGTGCTTATGTCTGTGTGTGAGTGTATGCGTGCATGTCAGTGAGAGTGAGCCATTATTTTACACTCGCTAAGCAGCGCTTTTGCTATTTAGCGAGTGTAAAATAAAAAGAAAATACAGTGTGTCTGAGAGTGTATGCGTGTATGTGAGTAAAAGAAAGAGGGCGATCAAGTTTGTGTGTGATTTTCTGTCTGCAAGTGTGTGAATGGGTGCATGAAAGCAGAGAGACTGTGTGCATGTGTATCTGCCTGTGAGAGAGAGAGAGAGAGAGAGAGAGATGGATGTAGAGAGTGAGAGAGAAAGAGAGAGTGATGTGTGAGTGAATGCATGTATGTAAGAGGGGACTGCCTGTATATGTTATGTGTGTGAAAGGAGAAGAGACTGTGCATGTGTGTATGGGAGAGAGAATGGGCTGTATGTTGTGTTTCACTTGCTTATTTTTTTAAAAACTATATTATTTGTTTTATATAGATTTAATGTAAAATGCTTCCTCTAACACCACTGACATATACTACAGCAAGTTTGAAACAGTAGGCGGAGGAACTATTTTACATTAAAAATATATATAAAAAATAATATAGTCCTTAAAAAAAAATAAATAAGTAAAACACAACAATTTTACAGTGAGCCCATTGTCTATGCGCAATAATGCCCTCCAGGGTGTGTGTTAATGTGTAATTAATGCCCTTCCAGGGATGCAGAGGCCCTCCGCCTGCGGCATCGGGCCTCACAGCACCCTTGAGCAGGCATTAATTACACATTAACACACAGCCTGTCATGCATTATTGCTTACGTAATGAACAGCATTCTCAGACTAGTATGATGATTTTGATTATATTCTGGAATCAGTTTTCTAAATATTTCTAAATATTTGGATTTTAAAGTGTGTATTATTTTGGGTGAAACTGGTGATACACTGATTTCTATTTATAGTTTTCTCTGCTTCTGGTGTTTCATAAATGTTGTTATACATAAGTGTGGGGGATGTGGAAGGCTTGCCCCCCACATCAGGGGATGCAGAAGGGCTTGCCCCCCTCACAAAGAAAAAGAAGTTTAAAGGAGAAGAGTGAACTTCCACATTTGATCTTCTCCGGGGTTTTTGGTTTGCCGGCACTCGGTGTTTTGAGTGATGATATTTTAATAGGGAGTCATCAAGCACTATGGCATTCATTAAATATAGTAGTAATACTTTGAGACAGACACCAAGAAAAGCAAGCATCATTGTGGTATACTTTTCATGCCTCTATACCCATATTATCCAGCGGTTCTCAGTGAATTAAGGTCACATTTTGTATTAAAAGGAAGAAGACTGGTTTGATGTTGTGCTTTTATGGTGGCTACTAAACTTTCAGTCCTTGCCAGTGTAATGCACTGTTTTATAGTTACAATTATGACTGATAGCTAAGTGAAAAAAGGTCAACATTCTCTAGTTGATACCAGGTCCATGACAGAATGCAGAATTCTCTGTCTCACTAAGAGACTTCTCAAAATAATATCTAAAATATTACTGCTGGGATAGCTGGCAGAATGGCATCACTTCTTGTCATCTGACTCTAGTTCCCAGGCAAAATAACCATTTATGAAGCTAGCAGTACTTAGCATCTAACTGCAAAAATGTACAGATGGTGCTTCTCCTCAGATCTCTGGCAGATGCTGGAAGTCATAAAACATTTGCATTCCTTCATGCTTTCAAGACTAGTAATTAGTTCACCCTAAAGACAATACAGAAAGTTTCCTAGTGCAGACATCATGTCTCTTGGTGCATTGAAAACTGAAAGATATCATCTTTTATGGCCTAGCCATAAAGTAATTTAATTTCAGTTATTTTTCTACAGTTTGCTGGACTGAAGTTAACTTTCTCTATTCCAGTTTCTGCTGTTAAAATATATACATGTAAACAGTTACAATAGTGCATGTACATTTCTGTTCTCTTCCAGTAGGGCACACTGTGGATCCATTTATATACAAGCATTTTACAAATACCTTTTCAACACACACACACGTCTGTACAAGCAGTTTGATATACACATGACATACAGTTCTAATACATTTGTAACACAGGTATCTTATATAAATCATTTCTATATTCACCAATGACATATAATTCAAAAACACACAAAAAGTGAATCAGTACAAGGCAGGAAGCCAATTAAATGAATTAACTCATGTAAAAGAACACTGGCTTTAATGACACGTAAGCGCTTTCACAGTAAAAGCATACTGCTTCATCAGTCGTTTAAAATACATTTAAAGAATCCAATATATATATATATATATATATATATATATATATATGGTTCTTAGAGCAGCTTTAGTCAATCAATAACCTCCATTTGGAAGTCTTGTAATAATGTAACACTCTTTAATTATTTAAAATGACAGTATACCAAAAAATAAAATAATAATATTTTAAAAACACAACGTAACAACTTATATAAAAGCTAATATATATAAAAAACAGCATATATAAAAAACATCTTATAATCAATAAAAAATAATTTAATGTAAGGAATTCACCTTTGTGGTCCCTGGCTTTTCTCCCTGGGCCTCCACTGAAAATAGTTTCTTTTTAGGCCCAGTGGACTTCCCCGGCCATCAAACTGAAATAAATAAATAAATGGGTTTCAGTGGAATTTCTTTCATTTAATCCTCTACAAGTATCTGCCTCCATCCAAATAATCCATCTTGTCTCAGAAACTTTAGTTAGGCTAACAATGTCACCACTACGGTCATTAATCTGAATTACATCCAAATATTTCAAGTTGTGTATTAAATTATGGTTCAAAACATGTTTAGCCAATGCATTTTATTCAATGCTATTCGTGATGTTACAAATATGGTCTCTAATTCTATCCCTAAACCTCCTGTTAGTTTCCCCAATATAAAATGTTGAACATTTAACATAATATGCTAAATAAATCACATTGCAGGAATTACAATTGGCCTTTACTTTAAATGTATATATTCCTTTGGTGTCTGGATGTTCAAACACTCCAGATGTATCAATATATGTAAATAAATTACATTTGCCACACGGAAATATCCCAAATATAACATTAGATGTCATATTATCTACTCTGTCTCGAGGATAACATATTATTTATTTCAAAGATTTTTTATTCTTGAATAAAAAGCTAGATTTTCACCCACTATCTTTTTAATTTCAGGGTGGCTGGTTGATATAGGCCAATATTTCTTCATAACTCCTGTTACTAATACAACATTACTATAAAAAATGGGTACACAGACCTTCTCCCTATTGTGTTTGCTCACATCTTTCTGTGTAACCTGGTGTTTCAAGAAGTGGGGTGTAGCTACATTCATCCTCAAGTTGGGAACCTGTCCAAGTATGGTTTCAACAGAATCATCCTTGTACTCTTTCTCTAAACCTCATCTTGAGAGCGCCAAGTTCATTTAAAAGTTTGTCATCATCAGCATTCAGCCTAGTGGCTCTCATCCCTTGACTTTTTACTATGTTATTGAAAACATAACCAGGGTGCATGCTCTTTCTAAGAAGTAGTGTATTTCTAGAACATTCTTTCCTGTATATCATACTACTTATCCTACTGTCTGCTTTCCTATATACAGTAACTTAACATCTAAAAACTCCATCTCGTAAGATTTATTAATACTAAACTTAAGAAAAGGGGTAGTCAAATTCAAATAATTAAAAAATAATATTAAGTCTTAAGTCATCTTCAGTACCTAGCCATAATAAAAACAGGTCATCAACAAAACATCTGTAAAAGATGTAATATAATAATAATAAAAACGACAGCCAGTAACCACAAAAACAGATTTAATAATGCTCTAGCTCTTCGGCAAAGCCTTCAAGGAGTACATGTGTAAAAGATGACCTGTTGCCATAGTGAATGATTCAAAATAATTTCTTGTTCCCAACAAGCCATTACTAGATTAGCGTAGCTATTCGCACTTGAAGTGCATATAGCTACACTATCTTTTTGTAAAAATATTTCATGATTAAACATAAAAATGTTGTTCTAAGGACAATTTCCATTAATAAACAAATCAAATCAACAAACTTGCAGTCATGTGCACTACAGTCAAGCAGATACTTTCTGAGCATGTCAATACCTGTTGCATTAGGTATGACTGTGAACAACGACTGAACATTTAGCGTGACTAGAAAAACATTATTTTGTCTTTCCCATTCATCCAAAAATTTAAACAAGTCAGTTAAAAACTATGTGGAATCTTTTAAAATATATTAATTTCTGTCAACAAGAGGTCTGAGATGTTTTTCTATGTACACAGATACAACAGTTCTGACCCAAAACAATGGGTCTAAAGGGTGGAAGAAAGGGGTCCTTATGAATTTTAGATAGCCCTTGTATGAAAGGAATTACAAGAGCTTCTATGATAAAATAATTATATAGGTCCTGATTGATGTCTCTACTCAGGAGTCAACAAATAAAGTATCTTGTATCCTTGTTATCTTTCTCTTAAAATCAATAACGTCTATCTTCTTATATACCCTTTAATCACCCAGCATCTGTTTCATAGTTGTGAAGTAATATTCATGATCCAGAAGTACAATAGGTCCACCTTTATCAGCGGGCCAGATAACAATGGTGTTGTCATTCTGGAGACTTTTTAATGCCTGTTTTTCTTTCATTCTCAAATTCTTAAACTTCCTATGTTGTGTACCACCTGATAAAATTTTATGTAGTTCATTTTCACATACTTTACTGAAAGTATCTAAAATATGGTGGTTAGTAGGCATATACATACACCAAGTATTTAAACAATTAGAATCTCTAAAAATAATTTTCAGCATAATGTTCCTAATAAATAGTTTCAAGTCAATAACTGTTTCAGCTACTTCAGATTCTTGAGCTGATATGAATGAAAGGCTCTTCTCCAATACTTAGATTTTCATACTAACAATTTTCCTTGTTCTGTCACATTTTCTTTAATGTACGAGTGTTCAGTGGTTTGGGTTGTAATTTCTGCTTCAGTCAATCACTGCTCCTCAAACGGCCTCTTTCTCCTTGAATATCCTGGGCAATTCCTTGATTTGAGTGGATTGAAAAAGGTAGAAAAACCTGTGTTTTGTCAAAGCTCCCTTTCCCATCCATTTTGCTGCACAAAATATTAGGTAACTGTGCATTCACTTCCTGGTCCATAACTAAAGGAACAACAACATCTAGTGCTGGAGGAGCTGATGTCTTTCTCCTTGCCCCTGTCTCATTGGATGTCTTCTGATTCGTTCTGCTGTTACTCTCCAATGGACTGTTTTGCATCTGAGCATTTCCTTGAGTGATATCACTTGCCCAATTAACTGAATTAAGTTGTAGCATTTTTTCAGCTCATTTGTTTCTATCGCTGTTCACTCCAAACTTATCATTAATTGATCTAACATGAGTTTTTGGCCATACAAACACATGGTCATCAATAAAGTCTTTTCTATCATAGGTTCATAGGTAAGTGCTAGGCTAGCTGCCCGAAGGCATCTATAAGCCTAGCCAGAATTGTTGGCTTTCGCCACCCCCTTAGATTAGTTCCCTGTGCCTCTGTCCAGCAGAGCCATTAGTTCCCTGTGCCTCTGTCCAGCAGAGCCACTGCAGTGATCCTCGGGGTAAATTTTCTGTTTCCCATCCACTCGTCAAGGTTTCTCTTGAAGAGTGTTAGTGAGGGGGCTCTGCCTAATGTAGATTTGAATCCTGTTCCAAAGCATGGGGAGTCTCTGGGACAGGAATCTATCCCTCCAGCATGTCCTATTTATCATTGTGGTGAGGTTTAGATCCCTAGAGTGTGTGGCTCTTGGGGATTTGTTTTTTTTTAGGTGGAGCATGTCCATCAATTCTGGGTTGGACATGGCCTTGTATATCAGGCAGAGATCACCTCTGAATAAGCGGTATGCAACCAAGTACAGCTGGAGTTTCTTCAGTCGAGCTGCATAGAGCATCTGTTTGAGGCCAGTGATCCTCTTGGTGAGGTACTTCTGTTGTCTTTCCAGCTGTTGCAGGTGTCTTGTAAGGTACATCCCTTTCCAATTTCTTGTATTTAGATAATAACAATTTCTTTTCAAAGAGGGTTGCTCACTCCAGTAGTGAATGTAGTTTTTCATCCACTATATCATGTGGAAAGATCTCATATAGGTACTTCTGTTCATTTATGATCCTTTCCACTAATAAGTTCTTCAGGTTTAAAAAACTCCATCAGTAGCCTCATATAATTAAAACCCAAGTCTAAGCTGAGCTGTTGCCATTGGAGAAGTAACTGTGGATATTACTCACCATACGTGGGCATTTTTAAGATTCTCAGTCCATGAGGGCTACCTGATGTTGGAGACAAGATTCAAAATAATAGCGCTGAGTTTGTAACTTTTTTAATTTAAAGATATCGCTCTCAATTTTATATAACTTAGTTAACAGAGAATTAACGTCAATACCTGTAGTGTCTATTTCATCATGGTCACAGAGGAACGCCCCATTCAATAAAGGATTTTCTTGGCTTCTCCAATGCCTGGATAATTTTACTTCAAAGTTATAACAGTTTCTGAACCATTACAAGGGTTATAATCCAGTTCAGTTTCCTGAGGGTCACCTTCTGCCCTTGCTCCAAACCACCACAAGGAAAATAGTAAATAGGCACCAACAAGGCAGACAGGATAAATTCAGTTAGAATTGCAATAAAAATCCAAAAACCCATAAAAAGTGAACCAATACAAGGCAGGAAGCCAATTAAATGAATAAACTCATGTTAAAGAACACTGACTTTAATGACACGTGACCACTTTCACAGTAAAACTATACTGCTTCATCAGACGTTTAAAATACATTCAAAGAATCCAATATATATATGGTTCTTAGAACAGCTTCAGCCAATCAATAACCTCCATTTGGAAGTCTTGCAACAATGTAGCACTCTATAATTATTTAAAGTGACAGTATATCAAAAAATAAAATAATATTTTAAAAACACAATGTAAAAACCTATATAAAAGCTAATATATATATATATAAAAAAGAAAACAACAACATATATAAAAAACAATAAAAATTCCAAAAAACAGTAAGCAAGTAAATGTTCGACTGCACAACAACAGCAAAAAGCAAATACAAAAATAAAAAAATGGTCATATGAAGTATGGCTTAATATTCATAAAACACTTTATTACAAGTAAAATCAGGTAAGTGCTTTCACCACCATCCCGGTGGCTTCCTCAGATCATGTATAACATAATTTTTAAAAAACATCATTTTATACTCACTTTATGAGTTCCTATTTCAAGATAACCCACTACACCTTACACTCAATTTAGCGTATACAATTCTTCATACTTTGTGCGCATGTCTCTAATGTCCCTACATGGACGTAGATGTTAATTTAAAGAGACATAATCCAACATTACCCCACTCAATAGTGTAATCCATCTTGCCCATAAAACATTCCAGCCTACATTGCATATATTTTAAAGCATTTAAATATCAATATTATATAACAATAATATGTACTGAGCATATATTAAACCAATATGTACTGAGCATATATTAAACCAATCACACTCCCCCTTTTTTCACTTATACATTGTATGCATATCTCCAGCATGTTAAAAGCATTGTAAAAAACAATATATCATAGGAACTTATTCTTCATTAACCCCACACCTCCCAATACATATTGACAACATATGCATTTATATTTTAGATGTAATAATGCAAAAAAAAATATAAGGGGTAATAAATGTCTCTGACATCGCTACACGGATGTAGATGTTAACTTAAAAAGACATAATCCCACTTAACAATGCAATCCTAACTTGCCATACAGATACTCCAATCTGTAATACATAGATTCTAAAGCATATAAATATCTATATAAATATCAAAAATACATTACAATGATATAGATTGTACATACATTAAACCAATCACACTACCCCTTTCTCATTCGTACACTGTACACATATCTACCACATGTCAGAAGCATCATTTGAATCAATAAACCATAGGAACTTATTCTTAGATAACCCCATATCTCCCCATACATATTAACTAAATATGCATTTACATTTTAAATAATAAAAAATATAATAAAAAATAATAATAATAAAAATCCCCTAGGCATAACATACTTTAACATAGCCCCATACAATATTTCCATCTATCTTAGGCACACGCACATGTTCTAAACTAATCCAGTAAATACATTCTAAACTATAATGGATATATGTAATTAGGAGTGGCCTGTACACTGTCACCAAATATAAATGCAAGTATCCTAAGAGCTTAAATATGCCTCACAAATATCAGCCACAAAGATAGGTTTAAATATATTTAATAATAAATAATAATAGAACAAGACAATACTCAGTAAAATCAACACACTAACATCCAAGTTTGAAAATCACAGGAAATATTTCAAAACAACATTGCAGGACAGTTTCAAATACATACAGAAAACATCTAAACTAATCTTTACTATATTCCTGTCTATATCTAAAAGAGATATTATGCCCTAAATCTTACTTACAGCAAGGCAAGTGCAGATGATGATGATGATGAGTGGATGTTCTTGCTAGGTCCAAGACAAAATACAAAATGCACAATCTCTCTCAGAGAGAGTTCTTAAATTAATATTAAATTAATATCACATTTTACTGCTGGGTTAGCTTGGATGACATCACTTTTTGTCAACTAACTTCAGTTCCCAGGCTAAAACAAAAACTAACAGAATTTAACGTCTCTGTGTTAAAAATACATATCTCTCAGATCTTTGCAGATCATGGAAGTTGTAAAACAATAAAATGCTTTTACACTTGAAATCTAGTAATTATTTCTCATTCAAGACTATACAAAAACTTCTAGCTCTAGACACTGTGTCTGCTACTGAACTGAAACTGAGAGATAACATCTTTTGTTTACGGCCCATCTATAAAGTAACTTAACCTCATCTATTCTTAAGTTTTGCAGGTTAATCTTCTATGTTCCAGCAGGGTAAACTGTGGATACATCTTAGCTCAGTACATAACATACAGTTCTGTATAAAAGATATCAATATTCACAAATGACAGAATTATTTACAAAATTCCAGATAGATGGGCTGGCAATATTTCTCTATATCACAGGGTTATAAAGACTGTTACCATTTCTCTGGCAGGCAAAGGTTTTTAATCAAGAATGTTTCTCAAACCAAAGAAAGAAGCATCATAGAGACCCGTCTTAAATCTTTACTTTCTCAACCAGTTTGTGAAAGTTCTAAAGATCAAAATGCTATCCCTTCACAACCTCTTACCACTTATTCCCTCTTTTTGTTTTTTGGTAACTCTAAGTTTAAAGGATGTTTATCCTCAGTCTTATAGCCTCAGATTTCTATTTTTAAGTTTTTCTGCATTACCCTTTGGGTTATCCACTGTTCCAAGAGTGTTCAAAAGTGTCTAGCTCCAGTGACAGCCTATTGCAGATTGCAAGGCCTTCATATTTTTCCTTATTTAGTTGACTTGCTTATCTTTGCAGAGTCTTTTTTAAAGTGTCAAGAATATTTCAGTTAGGTAAAACATCTCCTTCCAAGACTGCACTTTCAGGAGAATTCCAAAGTTTTTTGACTCTCTCGCACAGGATTACTTTCTTGGGGTATCTTCTGAATACCTTAGTTCAAAGAGCATTTCTTCCACACAAAAACATAAGTCTATAACTAGATCTATTCCTGAGATTTTCCACTCAGTCCAGGACTTCAGCAGGGGAATTCCTCAGAATACTAGTGTGGTCCTAACATTGATATCCCCTGACATCTCAGATTGCAGTTTTAGGATTTTTAAAAAGGGAACTGTTTTGGTATAGAGGTTAGTTTTATCTGAATCCAGGTCTCCAATTTTCCCTCCAAGCTCCAGCACAGTCTGTAACTATGAAAACCTCAGACTTTGCTAGGAGAGCAGTGTTTCGGGAAGTAAAAGTGCAGGGTCTTTGAAACTAAAAATACAGACCAACACATAAGCAAAAGAAGACACGTTGACAGTCATAAATGCTCTCAACTCTGTCAATCATCTATGCTCACCAGAACCGCTACAGTGGTTACAGAGAACATCACAGTGATGTAGTACATAAACAAATATTTGGGGATCAGATATTAGCCTCTGTGCAGATTAGCCATTGTAGCCTGGGATATAGTAATTCAGCACAATCTTACTCTACAGAAATCTTATATCCAGTCAGAGCAAAGTTTTGTGGCAGATAAGCTGGGCAAGAACTGGACAGCCCCTTATGAATGGAAATTGAATCGGGGTGCCTTCCAGGATTTGATACAGTTGTGGGGAATACCTCAGGTTGCTCTTTTTGCACATATCACAACAAAAAACTGGCAAATTCTATTCCAGGATTTCTTACAAGCAGGCCTGGGAAATAGATACATTTTAATTTGCTTGGCTAGAAATATTCCTATATACTTTTCATCATTTCCATATCTATTCAGTGTCATTATGAAGATTGAGAAGGACTCTCCAAAGATCATTGTGGTGACTCCCTTCTGGCCACGCAACAGTGAATCTCCTTTATTTTGTAAATGACCAAGGCCTATTACCACAAGCTTCCTTGTAGACTGGGCCTATTAACACATGATATAAATTATTTGATATACCCCAAAATGAAACAACTTCAACTATCACCCTTTATTATAGAGTTTTAATAATTTTTGGACATCTGTTTTCTGAGGATGTGCAGGGGATATTAAAGGAGACAAAGAAACCTTCTACTAGGAAATCATATGTATTAGTAAATGGAAAAGATTTTCTAGTTGGTGGCAAAATAAGAACCAAACCCTTTTAAGGCTAGTATTCCTCTGGTTTTCTGATATTCGTGTTACTTATTATCCCTTGGCCTTTTGTATTCCTCTGTCAAGGTTCATTTTCCAGTCATTTCAGCATGCCTGCCCATGGACCCCCTCTTTCATTGCATTCCTATTTCAAAATGTTTTTGAAATACCTATCCAAGTAGGAAATAGGTGGTTCTTCCTTGGGATCTTAACTTTGTTTTGGAAAGACTAATTCTTGCTCCATTTGAACCAGCTTATTTGATGGGAAAGAGTTTTACTGATTGCTCTGATTTCTGCAAAAGAGTGCCTGAGTTGCATGCTGTCATGGTGGGTCAACCTTATCTCATTTTCCACATAGATAGAGTTTCTTTGAGAACCAATACTTTATTTCTACCTAAACTGGTATCATAGTTTACTTTGAGATGAGCTATCTATTGCCATCTCTTCTTTCTAGTACCTAAAAATGAGGGAGAAAGGATTCTTTATATGCTGGATGTCCACAGACAACTCAAATATTATCTTAACAGAACTAAAACCTTCAGAAACTCTGATCAGTTTTTTGTTTCTTATGAATGTAAAAAAATGGTAATTTAAAGTGTCAGAGCAGACTATTTCAAAATGGTTGTCCAGGGCTATCTCCTTTTGTTATACTCACCATAACAAGACCATTCCAGACAGGGTCAAAGCACATTGTACTAGGGCCATGACTTCATTAGTGGCATTTTGGAAAGAGGTGGACTCTAGAACTAATTTAGGGGCAGCAACTTGGTCCTCTGTACATACTTTTTACAAAACACTACAAACTAGATTCCTTTTCCAGGTCTAGAATGGGTTTTGGTAGTACCATTTTCCAGGGGGTCCTGGACCCTTATCCTTCCTCCTCTCAGTCATTACAACCTATGGTATTGCACCTATGAAAATAGTAAAGTTGTGAAAGTAAACTTACCATAACAGTAGATGTTCAAGCCACTCCCTCCCTCTATCCCCTTATTTTTGAATATTTTTTGTTGCCAGTGTTGGAGATTGAATATTATTTACCCAGCATTTTCATCATTCAGGGCTGTAGCCTTCCTCTTTTGGCTGGCATGAAACGTCTGAAGGGTTTGGCACCCAAACAGCTGTTTTCCCCTTGCTCTGCTTCAGCTTCCAAAGATCTGAGTACATGGAAGGTGCCCTTAACCTTTGGAAGTTGTCCAGTTGTTGTATCCTGTGCAGGATATAATTCATACACCTAAGGCTACTACAACAATAATCATTTGAACATCTAATGTAATGATAAGTTAACTTACACAACTGTACTTTATTCTGTTTACCCAAAATATACATTTATAATAGTATTTGCAGTTGATTTATAAAAGTAGAAAGAGATAATGGGGTGCAAAAGTCCTTTCAATTTATTTTGTTTCCATTTTGACTAAATGAGCAGTCAACAGAAAGTGGCTGCTGATTTGAAGGTCAGAAATCTTTCTTTTGAAGTTTTGAAACTGTAACACACACACACACACACACACACACACACACACATGTATATATATATATATATATATATATATGTGTGTGTGTGTGCATATATATATATATATATATATATATATATATATACACACACACACACACACACACACACACACACACACACACACACACACACACACACACACACACAGACTCACACACACACACACACACACAGACTCACACACACACATATATATATATATATATATATATATATATATATATATATATATATACGGATGTATGTCAAAATAACAAATTATCATAACACTGAGTTGCAAAATGGCGAGATGGAAATGACGAAAGTTTATATTCACAAACGTCTGGATGTCATAAATTTTACCCTAGTAAGTAAACTGTCGGCCAACAAAACTTAAAAAAAAAACAAATCGAAGCAAATAAAACCCACCCAAGTGGGGGGCTTCAACCCCCACACCCCCATGTGAGGGGCTGTGCCTCCTACATGACCCTAACTTAATATACCAATTCCGAGATCGTACTATAGTGGAGAAAAGAGCAAAGTTCACTGCACTAACCACCTAACTCCATTCGCGGCAAAAACTTACAATGATCTGGACGTTTGTGAATATAAACTTTTGTCATTTCCATCTCACCATTTTGCAACATGATGTTATGGCAATTATATATCTATATGAAAATATGAACAGTTCAAAATGCAGGCACTTACAATATCGACGGTTCATAATATCAACACATCAAAATAAAGAACTCACAATATTAATAAAACCACACAAACCACACAGTAAAAAATCCCCAAAACAACTAAATTAACTAAAACAACAAAAAATGAAAACCATAACAATACCATAGGATAATAGTTGTCTGAATAGTGGTAGTATTGCAGAAAGGGTTTTTAAAGGTCAGGGGCAGGGTTAGGGATGGGGTTAAGGCTAGCATAAATTAGTAAAGTGGGAGCGAGGGTTTGTAAATGTAAATGTTACTCTGCTTCTATGGAAGTTGATCCTAATAAGTCATTGAGTTTGCGTAAGTGTTCATAGTTAGATTATAGCTATATTTATAGTTAAGGTATAGACTGCTGTCATATGTGTTTTATATACCCTGTAATACCTCTGCAGTTGACTACTGCTGCAATATGACTGTATACGTTTGTAAGGTATGCAGAGCCAAACATTTGATAGGATGCAATACAACAAATAAGTACAGCATTGTTACTACCACTAAAATCTGACAAGGTTTAATTCGGATGTGGAAGTATCACAATATGAAAAAGGCGGGGGCACACATATTTATGCAATATTAGTATGCCAGAAATTAATGTAAAGATACAGAAAAAAGTAAAAATGTTTAGTGATTCAGGTGTTTCGGTAAATACAGATTCAGAAGAAGACTTCAACTCTGACAATCTGAACTCTTGAATAGTTTTGCACAAAACAGGTAATGCACATTTTGCTTATAATTCATTAAAGTCTGTAAGATGACTTTTAATTCCTAATGTCACGATACTGGACAAACTCAGTATTGTATTACAAGATAAAGGTTGCAACCTACTGAGCTAACTCATAGCCATGTCACTAGGCTTCATCCAGACACTGCAAATGTTTGGTAAAGATGCTGAAAGAAAGGCAGACTGTGTAGAAGAATTCAAGGAATTTTTTCAGGACCTTGACAAGTTAAAGTCATGCAAAGTTAAGGTACATACAAATACAAGGCTTGTTTATTAACCTTACAGATGATAAAACATACAGTTACAAAGGCTTTTAGATATAAACATGGAAAAGTGTCAGAAAAGAATCAATGGATGCCATGCATAGTGACAACCACTCCAAAACAAACAACAAAATCTGAAGTTAGAATATGTGTGGATATGGCAGTAGCCAGCAAAGCGATAAAGACAGAAGCAGAGTGAGAAAGATTACGATTTCACAATACTTACAGATAACACAATTCATGAACTGAATGGACCAAAACTGTTTTCTAAACTAAATCTTAGGAAATTACCAACTAGAATTCCATCGTGACTAAATGTATAATTTCATTTTCCACACAAATTTGGAATTAATTTAGCTGCTGAGATTTTTCAATATGAAATTCAAGAGGTAATTTAGGCAGTCAAAAATGCAAATAAATTCAATGTTACTATTGTCATACAGAATAAAGATCAAATAGAGCATGATGAAGAACTGAAACAAGTACTATGCAGGTTAGAACAAACCTTAAACAAAGAAAATTGTACTTTTAACAAAAGAGTTGTTAAGCTCATGGATTCATCCTTTTTTGAAAAGGGTTTGATTCCATATTCCATAAAGATTATGGCAATCTTAGATGTGTATTCACCCACTGCCACTCCAAGAAGGGATGGAAGGAGTTTTCTAGAAATGGCAAACTGCAGTGCCAGATTCATACCAAATTTCAGCACAATAACAGGTCCATGAAACATATAATGAAAAAAAGATCCCTCATTTGTTTGGGACCAACAACGACAACAACAACAACAGGCAGCTGATGATCTCAAGAGAGGCCTTAGCTCGCAGACAGCCACATGTTACTCTGATTCAGTTTACATTAAATTCGGTGCAAGTTAATTTAGCTTAGGAACTGTTATCAGCAATACCCAGGAAAGTCATCCAAAGATCACAATGGCAAGTACAACACTATCAGACACAGAAAATTAGGGCTGTCAAACAGAAAAGGTATTTCCTGTAATTGGGCTTGCAAACATTTCACTGCATTAACTTATACAAGTGAATTCACTTAATGACTGACCACAAGCCCTTGAAAAACACTTTAATAACCTAAACACAAACTTCCTCTCAAGACAAGAGAGATAGCCACTAAAGCTAAAACCCTACAAATTCTGAGTAGTATATAAGAAAGGAAATCAAATTTAGCAGATCTTCTACCACGATATCCTTCTTAGACACCACAAATAGGGAGAGATGTGTGAATAAGTTCAGCGAATGAGTAAATATGATGCAGTGTATGCAATGACCAGAACCAGAACCCTAAGTGAAACTGAGACAGTTTCTGCATTACAGAAAGCCAAAGGTGGCTGCATTAATAATTTGTGATATAAGGTTAGGGCAGATGATCCAAGACAGATAAAAAATATGAGAGCTTCAGAGATAAGATAGCAAAATCTAACAGGCGTAATAGCTTATTAAAGGGGACAAACTTAACATACTGAAGATCCAGTACAGAAACTGTGTAGTGATTTCCTATAAGGCTCATCTGGGAACTGTCAGGAATAAATCCATGATTCACAAGAAAATATGCTTTTGTCAGAAAGACCATAGAAACAGAATGCTCAATTTTTTTACTGTATCAAGCTAACTCTCACCATGAAAAGGAAGTACCTACACAGATCTGAGTTATTCAGAGAGGCTTGGACCAACGTCAGTGCTGACTTCTCTGGGCCTGTAACTAACAAGAATTATCTTTTTTTGTCAGGGCAGTAGAATGGTACAGTGGGCAGCACTGCTGCTCCTCACTGCTTGGTCCCCCAATTCATTTCCTAGCTGGGGTGCCTTCTTTGTGGAATTTGCATGCCATCCCTGTATCCAGGCTTGTCTTCAATGAATTGCTTGCATTAAGTGCGTGAGTATATCCAGTAATAGACTGCAGTGCCATCCAGTACTGGTCCTCCTCCTTAACCCTGTTGTTAGCCAGAATAGTCTCTGGTGACCCCCTAACCCTAAGCAGTATTATGTTCGTACTAGAAAATGAAGGAACAAATCTTCTTGTCATCAAAGATGACTACAGCAGGTTCCCAATAATATAGTCTATCTCAGTAACATCAACTGGTGTTATCATTCCTGTCTCTACAAAGTATTCTCAGTCTTTGTCCTACCAAAAAGTTATACGATCTGACAATGGTCTGCCTTTTAATAGCCAGCATTTTAAATAGCAGTGCCAGAATCAGGGCACACAACACAGGACAACATATCCTTAAAGGTCACAAGCAAATGGCCTAATAAAGACATTTTAGGCAATACATTGATAAATACATTAGGATAGCCAGACCAAAAGAGATGCTTTGGAGAAGACAGGTTAATACCATAACAGGAAATTATAAAAGCTCAATCCATCCACACGCAAGAGTCACCCTTGCCAGGTTACTGTTGAAATACAGGTAAAAGAACCTGACACATAGACTAGGAGAGACCCAAATGGTGACTGACATGAAATTAAGAAAGAAGGATTTCTCACACAAGTAAAAAATGAAAATATTATGCAGATGACCACAAATTTTATCATAGCCAGACAATAGTAAAAAAGATCCCCAAAGTCAAAAAATCAAATCAAGTTACTATGTGAGACCATAAAAAATACAGACGGTAAAAATTAGGTTGTCTAATCACATCTGCTAATGGCAGATACAACCTGATGAGACACTTTCTGTTTATCAAACACTTCACTAGTGACAAAGGCAATGGATATGACTTCAAATTTAATACCAAAAAAGACTATGCATGCAATTTCAGATGAAAACAATCATATAGATCCCACTTGCAGACCAGCTGCCATACTTATGAGGTCTCAAAGATCATGTTTAAAGATCTTCTTATATAAATAGCTATGTCTGCAATGCTGTAATTTCACTTCAAAAGTAGTTTTTAAGATACTTCAAAAGTGGTAGGGAAAAGGGCTGCATGAATGTAATATTGTATAAAATATAATCTCATGTACTGCACTGTATTGAAATCAATAAAAATGTTAGCATTAATCAAATACAGCATTGTATCTGTGTAATGCTGCTGCTATTGGAAACACTAATCTAATGAGTTAGGTTTGCCAGTGACTCCAAAATTAATGCATTCTTATGCTTCCATTAAGACAATTGGACTAATGCCTGGTGCACTGACAAATGGCTTAAGTTTGTTGTCAAAAATGTATTATGTTTTTATTTCACCGAAGCAAGAAGTCTCCAATTCTTACCAAATCAAAGACATTCCTGCCTTTAAAATCAACTCGGTCATCAATGGTCTGGGTACTTTAATCAATAATGAACTATTTTTTGTCCATCATGTGTCAGTTGTAATCTGAAAATACTACTAGCACAGTTAATTTTCAAAGACATATCTTCCAAGAGTAAGGAAGTGATATTCTCCTCATCTGATCTCTCATACAAACAATGCCCCCTTCAACATACACCTCTTTATGCATCTCATCCAACCTGAAAGGCCTCAAAGTTTTCTCACCAAGAAAATTACTGCTTCAGACTCACTAAAATATGCTGACAGATTAAAAGCTTGTTTCACAGATTGCTGCTGTCTGAGCCTGGCCTTCCAAGCCATGAAAGACCCCCACCCTATTTGATCGCCTGCACTTTCATAAAACAAATAGCACCACAAACACCTACACCAAAGACCTTAACCTTTACCAACAAATAAATAAAACATAATTGCATGCCAGATTCCTAACCCAATGAATCTACTACTTACGGAATATGCTTCCTCTACACATCAAAGAAAATTATTGTTCACATTCAAAACTACTCTGGATGATTGGATGGACCATCATAAATTCACTCCAGAGTATGTAGCATGGCACTCTTCAAATGAGGAGAGTAACCCATCTAATCATTCCTAGGCTTAGCTGGTTAGGCTTCTCATTGGTCTTCTGGACTGCTACCTAGTATATACCTACGAACTCATGAAAAATGCCATAAAATGAATCCAGAATGTTAAATTCTGATAACATTGACATTTGAATTAATAGAATATATTGCAATGTTAAATTCTTGTGAAATAAATGTGTTACACTTACAAGTAATGTCTCTCCCCTGCATCCCCTCCATATTGTAAATATGTTGTCAGTAGTTGCTTGGTACCTGAAAAAAGGCTCTAATACATTGTAAAGTAATATAACCACTGAGTTAGTGTACACAGAGTGTGGGTGTCTGTCTGTCTACCTTTTCAAATTAATGACAAATGATGTACCAATGCAAGACTGGAATGTGATCCAAAGCTTTGTGTAAATGGTATCCAGGCACCAAGCAACCAAAGTTGTTTGATTGTTACGTTTATGAGTAGTAAAGCAGTTATTATCTGCATTCAAGGCTCACACTCCTTCACTGCAAAAGACGTGTGAAACAAAGATACATTTTTGAGGGAAAACTCGGTTATACCTGCCTAACATTTGCATGCAAACTCTTATGCAAGTGAAATTGTATACACTTTGTGCTATGCACCAGTCTGAGAACTGGAGACAAGGTCTTCGAAAAGCACAATCTTTCATAGGCAGAACTTTCATTTTCTTCTGCCAGTCTCAAAAGGGAAGCTTCCAGTTATCCTAAACTAAAAAGAAAATGTGTTAACCGTGGAAGAGGAAGGGAGCCAGGGGATCACTTGAATAAAGACAGTCATTAATTTTCCTGACTCAGCTCTTAGGTCTACAGTTCAGTTCTTGGCTTGAATACATTCTGTATGTGCTCATTTGAGTTTTTGCCACATGCTCCAGTTTCATCACAAATTGTAAAGACATGCCATAAATGCACTGACAATACACCAAAATGCCCATAGATATACATGCTCTGGGAGAGAGAGCAAATGAGTGTGTGTGCTCGTGTGTTTGTTTAACCCACAAGAGGCTGGTGTCCCCTCTTTGATACATTTCTCTGCCTTGCACCAGCAAATTCTAGGAAAGGCTCTTGCTTCTACACAATCCTGAATGCATTAAGTGAATAATCAGAGAATCCATGAATAAATGAATGATGTTTGAGGGCTCTTTTATCTTCCTTTTGGCTATTATTCCCCCAGTCCTGTTTATCTTACCACGCCCTCCAAGCTACCACTGTCAGACTGTTCCAATTTAATTTTCCTACCCACCACCAATAAATCTTACTGTAATGGTCCGTTTCAATCTTTATACAAGTGGTCACATTTATCTTTTAGAAATAAATGTTCTCCTGTAAGTTTACATTATTAAATTCATTTACATACCCAAATAAATTAACATATTTTCTTAAATGTTATTGTTAGTGCCTTCCTAGCAACCTCATTACCCTGGTTTAAATCCATTTCCCTCTATTTTTTTTCTGTGTCACATCCTTTCCTGTAGCAACATATTATTTGATTTATTTGAAGCTTTTCCATAAGTATACTTTTTTGCAATGCCACATACTGCATTCACTTATTTTGTGTTTCATCCATTGTAACTTAGCAAATATAACATCCAACATAATACAGTTGATGCGATTGTGAAATCATATGGTTGATTAACTCTGTAACTGCTGTTATTTATGCTTGTAGACAACTCTAGTGAGAGCTGTTATTTCTGTTATCTACAACTGGATGCCTAACTTATAAGACTAATAACTGTACTTTATCTTGTTTCTTGATGGCCTTTTGATGTTAATACATTGCAGTGTAACTTGTAGGTACAGTTGCACCACTCATATTATCTAATCCTTTTATCCTTAGCCTTCCTTTTATAGTTTCTTCCCTGTTTTATTCTTTAAAATCACATACTTTTTGCCATCTGTTAACATTCCTTCTTTCTACTAAACTGAGTTCACTAGTTAATAAATCTCTCCCTTTTCTTTTCAGTTCCCTTCACAGTGAGCCGTGCGTACCACCTCAGGGTCCACTGCCAACCTGAACTTCACTATTCTGCTACATTACAATTATGAGACACCAACTGTTTTTATTTTTCATCTAAATAAGAAGACCACCTGCAGTGTATGTCTTAATTGAGTATATGCCTCATATGCCTCTGTATTAGTTGCAATTATTTTATCTCGCAACTCCAGGTTAGTAGCACGCACACTTGTTGGACACTAGAGACCTAGCTCCCCCCTCCAAAAAGATCTAATCAGTAAGTCTTATTACCTATATATTTTTCATTAAAACAAATACTGTCAGAAGCAGTCTAGAAACAAGCTACTTAGTACAAATGCCCGAATAGGTTAGGCTTGTGACTTGTAAACTCTGATCTGTGGGCTACAAAGTAGCTGATTGCTTTTTCTTTTGCCCGGTCTGCCTCGAAGTTTCTACCCACTCACTCTGCTCCTCTACCCTACCCCCATTCCCACAGTACCACAGCCTTTATATTTAACTTGCTTCTCTCAGGGGATATGCACCACAATCCAGGCCCTACCACCAATTTCATTCATCTCTCCAGTCTTGTAACTTCTTCCTCTCCACAGATCAGCCCACAATTGTATACTACCACAATGACCAGAAACCTCAAAATTATAATACTCTAAACAAAGTCACTGAGTGACATTCCTGAATATCACTTCACACCCCAGAGATTCTCTCCATCTCTGAAACATGGCTAAAACCCCACGTATCTGATAGTGAAATCTTACCCCCTTTCTACAATATCTTCTGTCAACACAGACCTATGAAAAAAGGTGGAGGGATAGCTATCCCTCACTCAGAGCATCTCTCTCTCCATTCCCTACCTTATACCCCTCCTAGTTTTCAACCAGCTGAAATACTCATAGTTAACTGCAATTTAAACAACTGAAATAAATTGCCATTGCTACTCTCTCTCTCTCTCTCTCTCTCTCTATATATATATATATATATATATATACTCTCTCTCTCTCTCTCTATATATATATATATATATATATATATATATATATATACCTCCGGGTAACAACATCCCTATCCTCAAACTCTTTCTTGCTTGGATTTATCAAACCATTTTCTATGAAACCATCATACTAGGTGATGGTAACATTGATTGGAATATTCTGTCCTCTAACACCCCCAATGCTAGTATTAACCTATATGGCTTTTCCCAACTCTTCACTTCCCCCACTCATATAAACCAACAATCCAGTACTGGCTCTAACCTTGACTGGATTCTTACCTTCCACCCTGACTGCTATCATAACCTCTCATTCTCCCTGACTCACGTAGTGATCACCTCCCTACTGCCATCCAGTGTCACTCCTCTCAAACATCAAAATCACACATATATAGAGACTGTCATAACCTATCTAACTTCAACCTTGATGTATTTAATTAAATTATGTCTACCATCAACAGGTCTTTTCTTTTTGACCTCTCCCTCAAAGAAGCTGTTCTAAAATTTAACAGTATCTTCCTTAACATTCTTAACTCCTTGGCTCCAATGAATAAATAAACCTAGACAAAAAGAAGTTTTATCTTCATCCACAGAAAATCCCCCATTCTAACCCAAAAAATTCTGGACTACTATCAATAAACTCGTACATCCAGGAAACCCATCTCCCCCTAACCCCTTCTCTAACAGCTCTCCTGTCAAAATTGCCACTCTTCTGAACTCCTTTTTCATTGACTCCATACAGAACTTAATAAAATCAAACACAAATACCTACCCTGACACCTCCCCCCACCCTGCTATACAACTCCTTTCTCCGTTAAACCAATCCCCACTTCCTATATCAGATCACTCCTCAATAAACTTAAACGCTGCTCCCCTTCTACCGATAACTTGCCACCACTCTACCTCAAGCTAGCAGCTTCCTCCATTGCCTAGCCAGTCTCCATGCTTGTCAATTGGTCAATTCAGGAAAATCTTGTCATCTGGAAGAAATTTTATGTTATTGCCTTACACAAAGGAGGAAATTCCATTGACCCTTCTAATTTCAGGCCTATTTTTATTCTATCCCCCCTTTCTAAAATTCTTGAAAAGTGCATACATAAACAGCTCATTACATATCTTATTCAAGAAAACCTCCTCACCCCCACACAACATGGTTTCTGTTCTCATCACAGCACAATTACCACACTAATATCTTTTACTTAGTCTATCTCTACATCTCTTCACAATAACAAAATAGCCTCATGTCTGTTCCTCGACCTCTCTAAAGCTTTTGACACTGTAACCCACAACCTCATTCTCTCCAAACTAGCTTATCTCAATCTTTCCATCTCTACTCTCAGCTGGTTCTCTAGTTACCTATATAATAGACTACAATCCGTTAAATGGCTATCTGCAACTTCTGCATTCCTCTCCGTTCAAATCAGGGTACCCCAAGGCTCCATCCTGGGGCCCCTGTTATTCAATAACTTTACTAATAAACTTTACCAAATCTGCCCACATTCCACACTAATACAATATGCTGACAACTCCACTATCATCTCCACATCTGACACTCTACCTCACCTACTCACCCTCACCCATGAATCTCTACACTTGGTTGAAAAATGGCTCAGAACAAACCAACTTCTACTTAACCCTAATAGAACTAAACTCCTTCTCTTCCTCCCCAAGTATTTCCAACATCTCAAATCCACCTTCTCTGTTTCCTCACTAAATAACACTACAACAAAAGTTGAATCTCACACTGAACTACTCGGGTTTTAAGTAGACGATGAACTTAAATTTGACATCTGCATCAATAATTGCATTAAAAAGACACACCAAAAACTCTGACTACTTTACAGAAACAAAAAGTTCCTAACTCAAGAATCTAAACTGTCATTAGCTCAAGCCTATCTACTCCCTACCCTATTATATGCTACCCCACTATTAACTAACTTCCAAAAGAATCTGTCTACTAAACTTGAACTCACAATAAAATAGCTAGATTTACCAGTAATCTCCGATATCGTTCACACCACTACCTTTCCTAAAATAAACTTCACTGGCTAGAATTTCAACATCAACTCCTCCTGCCTCAGCTTCACCTGTCTCACTCTGTCCTTCAACAACCCCTAGCCTATCCCTCTCTTGCAACTCTTATCTCCTCCTATGTTCCTAACCATGAACTATGTAGCACTGACCAACATCTCCTGCAAATTTCCAAACCCAATAAAACCTTAGGCAAAATACTTTATAGTCACTCAGTCACTTCTACTTGGAACAAACTTCCTCTCCATATCCGATCACTTAACAACACAATCAGTTTCAAACTACCATTAAAGGAATATCTGCTAAACTCCTGGGCCTGCTCTGTAATGATCCTACTTGAATGTTGCCATCTCTGCCTCTGCCTCTGTTCTCCTCTGTACTTTGATTTATCCTCATCATATCTCCAAGCTATGTGTGATAAATTCTACTTCTCAAACTATTCCTATACTACTAACAGGCCTCCTCTCAATACAGTGCATCTACTATCTTAGTTTACACCTTAAGTACAAATGTATTTTGACTTATTTTATCTGTTTGTTACCTTAATAATATTATGACTTATAACCAGATTTTTGTATGACATAACTTCTCTACAATGCATTTCGATAACATTTTGTATTATGCTCTTTATTTTAATTACATATAAGACTAAACTTCATTCCTCCTATGTTAATATGCCTAATACTTACTGTATTTTTACTTTTTTAACTGGAGCTTTTCTCCTTGGTTCTCTGCTGAAAAAGGGCATCTGCACAGCTAGACCAACCCAGTTAACAAATGTCAAATAAATAAATAAATAAAAATGTTTTGTACAGTACGGAGAACTATAGCCAGATACTCTTCTTATAACAACCCTGCACCTGCAAAGCATGCAGTGCAGAAACAGAAGTTATCCTAGAATTTACCTACCCATCCGTTTGTTAAACCTGAACTATGTTACTTACTTCAACTGAATGTATTTGTATTTCAAGAGGCATCAGCCACAGGAATAAAATATTGGAATATAGCTAAATGAATAAATAAATAAATAAATAAGCCAAAGGAATACTAAAATGAAAGCTAACCTTACATTATTAAAAACACGCAAAAGAGAAAATCTCAAAGGTTCGCACATACCAGGAAAGAGCTAATGATAACTCAGAGAGAGAGAGATTTGAGAAAGTTCTTTTTTATACCAATAAATGTGCAACCAGCATAAGGACTACAGGTAGTCCAAGATTGATGACAGCTTGAAGTCTTATGCTAAGCTGCTGTAGAACCCTCCAGTATAGTATATGTCTTTCTTATGAGTGCATGTTTTTTTTTTTCCATTTGCGTGAGCTAAGATCAGAGTAACAATGCCTCTATCCCAGCAACTATCATCACCAAGCTTTTGCTTGCACTTTCCATCAGACTCTTCTCTGGTGAGCACTCCCAATACTCCATTATAAGAAGCTTGGCAAAATGATGTTCTATCCTGATATAATAGAAATGGAAGATGAATGCTTTTACATGATGATTGTGTCAGCATAATGAATGAATTCTTCATTTTGTATTAAAAATGACAGATGAATAGCAATGACAGTTTTATTTTTATATTCGTTTTTAAAGTTTGCAAGAAAGATTAGAAAGACAAATGGTTTTCTGAAGCTAACGTTGAGCTGTACTGTTTAGAGAGAAAAGTACTTAAGACACTGAAAAGGCAATACTACTAAAATGGTTATATAATGCATTCTAGAAACATGTTTCTATAAAAGATCAACAAAATTTAAAGTGTAGCTAAGTATTTATTTTTCCGTCTGGTGTCAGTTATAGAAAAGCTTTAGACGAGAACTTCTATAGTTTAGTAATTTTTTGATTAGTACCTGAATCTCAAACCATTGGAAAGAATGCCTAGAAATCTTTTCCTTCCATTTTCTGAATATATTAATTTCTTTCTATATTGATTTTCTGACACTTGGTCAATTCACCTCCTTCAGCTACTACAAAAACTCCACATTAAAGCAAGGTTACAAGTCATGAAGGGACAAAAATAGAATATTTATTTTAGTTGGCCTTGTAGTAGATACATAGAAGTCAGACACACTTCAAAGTATAAATATTATATTCCATAAACTTAAGCAGAGTATGTGATAAGAACATAAAAATATAACAAGACATAATAAAGGTTGGTCACGTGACCACACTGTAATCATGTTTTAATGTGTATTGGGTAACTGTTATTTCATTTTAGCTCTGCAGTTCTTAACCACTATATATTTCTGAGAATATTTTCAAGAAAACAATTCTTTCCTGAGGAGTCAGTTCTCTTTGTTTTATTTTATACTGGGCTGTTATTTGCATGAGTAAAAGTAGTTAGCGCAATCTCAAATAAATAAAATGACCCAATCATAAGTAAATAAGTACTCGTACGCAGCTGCAAGTAAGAAAAAGTAGAACATACAGACACGGTCTTGCTATCACATAAAGGGATTTCTGCATGCTAAAGTGCACTAAAGTTACTCTTTTTTATCAAAGACAGTTACAGAAGCTGTAGCTGTATGGTAAGTGTTGCAATATACTTTCTTACTACAAAGGGGGGAACATTCAAGCACAGGAAGGCTTAAAATGAGATTGTTTTATTGGCCAGAGGGTTACTGGCACTTAGCAGGGCCTCGTATAGACAAAGGCACTTAGAAACTAAGTTTTCCATACAAAACTACCTCTAAAACTATACCCAGTAACCCAGTTTCAGAAATAGCAACTAGTATGTGCACTGAGGAGCACTGCTCCATGAATCTACTGCTACATAACCTAGTTTTTGCTTCTAGCCTCAAAAGCACCCAGGTTAGCCAACTATTAACCACTTTTATACCGCAGCCTTGTAATGCACCTAGAAAGACCTGACATCATGGATATGCTATTTCCTAATTTCACCATTGCCATTCTGGTAGTTATGAGTAGTAGTGTAGCTAGGGTAAGGAGAGAGGGGCAACAGCCTCAGGAGCAAAGTGTTGGGGGACACAATCAGAATATCCCAATTGTTCTATAATGTAATATCACTTTTAAAAAGCCGTTATTGCATTTGTGGTCAAACTTGAGTGCTGTAGCACTCCATTTGTGGTTTAAACTGTAGAAACCGCTTGTTACATTGTTCTGGTGATTTTGGAGTTGTATGCTATAACAACAGAGCTGGCCATTGAAGTAGGTCAGATGGCACAGCTGTTGTAGCATACAACTCCAAAATCAACAGAGGTGGATCATTAACAACTGGGGCCATATGCAAGGTAATGAATCAGGCCCCCACTAGCCATACCAATATTCCATTACTTGTCTGTCTCTCCCCAGTTACCATAAACACTGTTCAAATCTGTCAGTATTCATACTATTTTCATCTTTACTTTTGCAATTGTCACCAAGATTTGTATTTCATTTAAAACATTTATTTAAACTTTTACACAAAAAAACACTGATAGCTATTTTCTAAACAAAGCAAACAGTCTCACTTTAAACACAGGCTCAGCATGAGAAATAGTAAACGTCTCTTCATGTGAAACTCATATTTAGTGGAAATGCATTGGGTACCCCATTACAAGAGACCAGCTGGGAGTCATCCTTGAATAGCATATAATGAAGCACTAATTAGCATCTACATGAAGACTGCAGGAATTCAAAAAGCAAATGTGCTAACAGCCTGGGACAGCCCACTGGACACAAGTGTCCCTTTTCAGGAGCGGCCTAGTTGTACCATCAGGTAAAGTAACTCGACAGCTCACTCAGAAGGTAAATGAAGGCTGAGAGAATCAACCATGTACTGCAGGAAGCAACACTTTAACAGTTCACAGCCTTACTCATCTGCACTAAGCTCTAGACAACTGTTATAGCCCAAACTATTTGCTGACATTCACAGACTGCAATTCTCAGTGATTTGCGAAAAAAAAGGTGGTCTGGCAGTTGGTGTGGAGGATTAAGGTTCTTTCTTCTATAGTTAAGGTTCAGGGCTTGATTCTGAGAAAGTCTCTTAACTAAAGTATGGCCCCTAACTGGGGAATTACACAGACTTGCCTTTTTCATTAGAATCAGTGATACTGTCTAATCCCCCCTTCTGTGCGCACACAATTGCAAATCCATTCCAAAGCTGCTGTTTTTCTCCCTGCTGAAGCTGTCATTTGAATTTCTGGTCAGCAAACTCAAATCTCTGCCCTGAAGCTGCTCTTCAAAATTCCAAAGCTGCCATTTCATTAGAATTTCAAATCTCTGGTGCTGCTGTTCAGCAGATATGTGCTGCTGAGGTGGGAATTGAATGTAGATGCAGAGGTGTCTACATGGTTTCTGTTTGGGCAAAAGGCATTTTAAAGTTATGAACATTCATTTTTTTTTCTTTCTTTCAAAGCTAGCCAGGCCCCTAGTCAGCATCAGGTCCTAGGATGCTGCTTAGGTTGCCTTGTGTTGGATCCAGCTTTGGATGGCCTCCCAGGCAAAGGACAACCAAAAGGCTTTCTTTAGCCTGCTCAACTTGGTCGACTTCTTTGAGTCAGTCATCAGAGCTGTGGATGAAGGTAAGGTGGTTCATACAGCCTACCTTGATCTGGCCAAGGCCTTTGATACAATTCCCCACTCAGGAATCATAGAAAAACTCACTAAGCTAAGCATCAAACCCTATATCATTAGGTGGGTTGCAAACTGGCTCACAGATAGAACTCACAGTGTGAAAGTAGCTGACTCCAAGTCAGACTGCCGACCAGTCATGAGTGGAGTCCCACAGGGATCAGTCTTGGGTCCTCTCCTATTTGGTATCTACTTCTGAGAAGACCAGGCCAACACGAAGGGACTCCGGCTGACAAAGTCCACAGAAGATTGCATGTTGGGAGCCATTATTAACTCTCCAAGTGATGTTGACATCCTACAGAAAGGCCTCACAGAGACCAACGACTAGTGTCAGAACCATGGCCTTAAGCTCAATGCCAAAAAATGTGTCATCATCCCCTTTGGGAAAAACCCAGTTCCCTCTGAATTACCACATTGATGGTAGTCCACTGAACAAAGAAGGCGTTATAAGAGATAAGAGGTAACAAAGGTTGACAGCAACCTCTCTTTTGACCACCACATTGCCACTATGGTCAGAAAGTCCTCCTATGTGGCACATCTCATTACTAAGGGTTTTGCATCCAGGAAGAAAGAGATTATTGTCTCTCTCTACTCTTCCCTCATTAGGCCAATCATCGAGTACAATGCCCCATTTGGCATGTACCTCACTAGATACCTGCAACAACTGGAGAGGCCGCAAAAATACCTCACAAAGAGGTTCCTAGGCCTTAAACACTTGTCCTATATGGACAGATTCAGAATACTCCAACTATTTTCTGTCTCATATCACCTACTTAGAGGCGATCTCTGCTTGACTTACAAAGCCATGTCTGACCCAGCTCTGTTAGAAATGCTACATCTAAAGAAATCCCAATCCCTCCACATTACATGCTCCAGAGACCTCATCCTCATTACTACAATCAACAGAACATACTGGAGGGACAGGTTCATAACCCAGAGACTGCCCATGTTATGGAACAGACTTCCCATACATGTCAAACAAAGCACCTCATTGGCCCTCTTCAAGAGAAATCTTGATGAGTGGATGGGAAATAGAAAATTCACCCCGGGGATCACTCCAGTAGCTCTACTTGACAGAGGGGCTGGGAACTAAGGTTGGGTGGCATGATGCCAGGGTAATCCTATAGGCTAGGCTTGTAAAGGCCCCAGGGCCATTAGCCTAGTACACACCTATGAACCTATATGTCCAAAACCTCAAAGGCTACACATCAGTGTGCAGAACTGATTGTTAATGTTGCTGCTTACACTGAGCTGGCAGATATAATAAATCTGTTGGCTGACAAATTCAGTCTCAGTTTTATTTCTTTCCCCCTTCTCCCAGCTGCCCAATAAGTAATAACCTCAAACATAACCCCCCCCCCAACTATCACTAGGGAGCAGATCCTAAACGTGCTTTCTAAGGCAAAGAACACTGCATCAATGGGCCTCAATAATATCCAGGATGCCTCCTAAATAGCCTGAAGCAAGACTTATCCAGACCTCTGAGGTCACTATTTAAACATACCCTCCATATAGGCTTTGTGCCATGTCAATGGAGAACTGCAACATTCATCTCTCTGCACACGGGCAAACCATCAATGGATCCTGGGAACTACAGACCCATATGCCTGACTAGTCTTTTATGCAAAGACATGGAAAAATATTATGGATATGATTAATAATGACACAGGAAACCTTCAGACACTGCATCCAACCAAATCTGGCTTCATCAAATGCATACCTTTCCTTTTCAACCTGGTGGATTTCTTTGAAAAAGCCACCAAGGCAATGGTTGAGGGCAAAACAGTGCAGACTGCCTACCTTGACCTGGATAAGGCATTTATACAATACCCCTCTCTGGCATTGTAAACAAGTCCATGGGATTAGGCAATAACTCCTGTGTTACATTCTGCATAGCCAGCTGGCTGTCAGATATGACCCAGGAAGTTATGACTGGGGAGACCACCTCCACAAAGAGGATGGTCACTAGCGGAATTCCTCAAGGCTCTGCGCTGGGCCCAATCCTTTTTGGCACTACTTTTCAGAAGTCAAAGTAAATGTCAAAGACCTCTAGCTAACCAAGTTTGCAGATGACTGCAAACTACAAGGAGTCATAGAATCCCCCTATGACACTACATCCTACAGGAAGGATTAACACAGACAAATGACTGGTGCCAAAGCCATGGCTTAAAACTCAGTGCTATAAAATGCATGATAGTACCCTTTGGGAAAGTGTCCACCCTAGGAAACTTCCTCATTGATAATATGCCTCTAAGAGTGGACTTAGTAGTCAGTGATTTGGGGACATATGTGGATAATAACCTGGCTTTTGACCAACATTTATCTAAAGTAGTAAGGAAATCCATCTATGTTGCTCAATCTATAAGTAAGGGCATGATGGTATCTATGTCCCACGAGGTAATTGTTTCTCTGTATTTGGTCTTCATCAGACCCATCATTGAGTACAATGACCCCTTCAGTATATACCTGTCCTGGCACATGCAGCAACAAGAATGTCCACAGAGGTTCCTCACAAAAAGAATACAGAGTGTAAATAACATATATTATGCAGATAGCCTGAAAGCCCTATCTCTATGCTCAGTTTCAAACAGGCTCTTGAGGGTGATCTGTGCCTGGCACGCAAGTCATCCTTGGATCCCAGTCTGAAGACCTTTTACACATCTGCAAAACCATTAGCATCAGAACTACTTGATCTATGGACTTAACTTTGCTTGTGACATAAATAGGATATGCTGACTTCCCATCCATGTGAAGCAGAGTTCTTCTCTAATTCTGTTCAAGTGAAACTTGGTCTAGTGTTTGGGAAATCAAAAATTTACCCCCGATCTAACACTTATTTCTGTAATGGACAGAGACAGTCTGTAAATCATACTTTGTCTTAAATATACCACTTAAAATAACCTCTAAGTCTCATAAAAGTTTTTGGTATACATTATAAAGACCCCAGTGGTTGTTAGCCTAGTATATACTATGAATCTATGAATAGAAAAATGGAGATATCATGGCTTCTTGCCAATGGCAGAGTAGATGGACTGGTTTGTGCATGCTGTTTTGGCAGCATATTCTTCTTTAAATCCTTTTTGTTTGGCATCATCTCAGCAGGGCACACTGATGTTACTGTAGGATGCAGAGGAATATGCAGGGTCACACTCTGTCTGACTGCATCTCAAGTCCAGCCTTATATAGGTTCATAGGCAAGTACTAGGCTATCTGCCCAAAGGCATTAATAAGCCTAGCTAGAATGGGATGGCTTTCTCCACCCTCTTAGATTAGTTCCCTGTGCATCTGTCCAGCAGAGCCACTGAAGTGACCCCCGGGGTAAACTTTCTGTTTCCCATCCACTCGTTAAGGTTTCTCTTGAAGAGTGTTAGCGAGGAACTCTGCCTAATGTAGATTGGGATCTTGCTCCAAAGCATGGGAAGTCTCTGGGACAGGACTCTGTCCATCCAGCACATCCTATTTATTGTTGTGGTGAGGTTTAGATCCCTAGAGCGTGTGGCTCAAGGGGATAAGGTTTTCTTTAGTTGGAGCATGTCCATCAATTCTGTGTTGGATATGACCTTGTATGTCAGGCAGAGATCACCTCTGAGTAGGCGGTATGCAACCAAGTACAGCTGGAGTTTCTTCAGTCGAGCTGCATAGGACATCTCAGTATTATGTTTCACTTTTGTTTTTGCTTGTTTTCCAAATCTATTCCAACAATAATGTGTTTGGTTTCAACGATTAAGGACAAGATTTTACTTTTAAAGTATTAACATATGTTTTGTGGGTACCTGTTTAGGCAGCATCAGGATCCCAAACTTTCCTTTCAATCTAATTACATCCTATGTCTACCAGGTGGCCCACAACTTGCATTTCATCATCGAACATTATTGCACATGTGAGTTTCATCATGCTATCCACAGTCTTTCTCTCCTGTGCCTTTACAAGTCCCATAGTTGCCTCTAAATTCTCCACTAGTCACTCTCCACTGTTCTTCTTGGTGCATTCTTAGATCACTTATTCCATTCACAGTGCTTCTCATTAGGACAGAAAACATGGAGTGAAACCATTTGTCTTGCTCTCAGTGAAACTTTTACGCATATTTTTCAATATTCAATTTGATCTTTAAAAGTATATTATCCATATTCCTTTATACATTTCCTAGAACCACCACCACTTGCAGCACTACTTGTTATTCTCTTCCACCAGCAGTACCAGTAAGTGAAACAACAGGGGGCGTGGGATTTTAGTTAGTTAATTAGCTAGCTATCTAGATTTTTATTTATGCTGTTTTTCTTCTTCCCATTATTTATTCATTTTTGATAACAAAGTAGGTGGACGGGTCCACAGACCCTTTTTACCTAAGGCCCAGACCAAAGGTACAACAATACATTATAATGAATGCTTTTTGAGTAGAACAGTGATGTGTTACTCAGGTATTACAGTCAATGATAACCACTTCAATATAGCTTTAATGAAGGAGCATCTCACTCGGAATACTTGCTATACAGTTGCTGCTGCAACCACTTGCTTTAATTTGTTCTGCTTCATATATCTGCAACTACACAATATCTTATTTTCTGTTTAACTTACTTATATTATATGTATATTGTACTGCTATATACCACTATAAATCTTTATGCTCCAGTCATATGAGCTCTATGTTTTATGTTTTGCACCTACACTTTGTATTTGCTTATTTGCCCTAGATTGTGGCTAAAAATGGTCCTTGGACCAGTCCACTTACCCTGTAAAGAAACAGTAAGTAATTAAACATTTATAAAACTGCACAGATTTGATCACAAAGACATTATATCATTCCACAGTAACAAGTTTTATATTTAAGAGTTATAGCTCTTGGTATTAATTACAGCAAATATTGGTATAGACATTTAACAAGGCTTACTGCAATTCCAGCAGTTTTATGGCTTCACATTTGATACAAATGTATTACATATTTATCTTAGCATAATTAATGTATGATGGTTAGCTATTAAGAATTTACATATGTAGGTATTTTTGAGATGTATTAGTTTGCATCAAAGTTGCTACAGTTTTTCTTATTACCAACATCTGGAGGCAGAAGGTTCCAGTTACTTGGTGGTATTTTTGAAAATGCACTTTCTCTTATGGTTAGTCAATAACAGGTACTCACTAGTATCAATGCATGTTGTCAATGGGTTCTAAGTTGATAGCGGAAAGGACTACTCAGGGGGGAAAGTTGGGAAATGCTAACATAAATGTTAGAGAAGAAGAAAACATAATGGCAGCCAATACAATTTTCATTTCTCAGTGGCGTTCTTACTCACTGTAGTTTGTAGAATATTTGTGCTATGCAATGAGCAAGGGGCTATCATGCATATTCCATTTTAGGAAAAAGGAAATTTAATCCAATAACATTATTTGCCTTAATGTTAGGAGGCAGGAAAATGTGCAGCAATACAGTAACTGTATGAACTTCTTGTCAGCAATCAGCATCATATTTAAAGAAGTGTTGGATTCAGTCATAAGCCCAGAATCCAAACAACTAAACTGCAAATTCAGTATTTAAATTCCTGAGAAGCCAATGTTATTTATATGAAAACAAAAGAAAAAGAAAATATCCATGTCTGTCTCATTAATCATAGATTATCCCTAACTCATTTATATATTCCTGAATGCCTGTAACATCTTATTTTTAACACCTTTATTAAATTACCACTTAAGACATAGGCAAACATGTCCTTTTATACCTTATTAACCCAAATTCTACTGTATATTACATCTGTGCAATGTCTTATTTTTAGATAATAATATGTGATTAGTTCTTTGCAATTATTTTTAATGGAATACTGCTCCCCCAGCACATTCACAATCTGTTAACATTCTTAAGAAATGCAAATGTCTTTAAATACATAAATTTGTAAAACTGGTTCTTTTTACTTTTACTTCAATCCTTCTGTGTTATCTAAGGTCTCATTGAAAGGCTAAATTAAGCTAAAATGAAGTAATGGAGTAAAAAAATCTTAGAGTGATATAATTGTTTTAAAGAATCTGTCTTGAAAACTACAGTCAGTCAATCTAGAATTTCATTTAGAAAAGAAGATTGGTTAAAAATTCAGTTCATAAGAAAAAAAACAGACTTTAGCTATAATGAGATTTAATAGAAATCAACATGTTCTGAAACTAATCATATCTATCTATCTATATCTATATATCTATATATATATATATATATATATATATATATATATATATATATATATATATACACACACACACACATACACACACACACACACACATATATATATATATATATATATATATATATATATATATATATATATATATATAGGTACATTACATCTAATGGGAAACACCTGTCAATTGCAAAAATATTGATTGCAAAAGTAGTACGCATTCACCCAGAAACATCCGCTGCACACGCAAAATCTACTTTTAAAAAACAAACAAAAAGATTGTTTTTTTTCTTTTTTTGCAGGAAGGCATGTCCCTCATAACTCTGCTAGTTATATTTACAAATTTTGAGAACACACATACATGGGGTAAGAGCAAATATCCCAACCCCCAGGAATTTTTGCAATGTTACGAACCTGTCAATCAACTGTTTAGTTGACCATATGTGGTCAACTAAAAAGCTGTCAACCTAACACATGACTGACCATTCCAAGTATATATATATATATATATATATATATATATATATATATATATATATAATATATATATATATACTTTACTATCAAAATCTTGAAAATTGAAAAAAAAATACCATTCGGAACATCGAACAGCAAGGTCAAATCCCTGCATATTAAGTAGGTGAAAATGTCAAATCTGATGAAGGAATTCAGCAGATTTGACATTTCCACCAAATATTGAACATGCTCTCCATCTAGGAGTTCAGGTAAGTGTCACTGCTATACTTCAAATCACATTTTTGCAGGGGGGCAAGCCCCACTGCACCCCCTGGGGGGAGGGTTGCTAAATATATATTATAACTCCGAAATCGCAATACAGTAAGGAAAGGGATGAATGTCCCATTCTGCACTGTACTATGATCTCTATTCATTATATCAAGCTCATATCAGCAAATGTACAGTGGCATTCGATGATATAAACTATCGATAATTTAACATTTGGCAACACGGGAATCGTCCCGTGTTCGCTGAATCTATGTTCAACATTTTGACTGTAAACCTATATGTGTGTATATATATATATATATATATATATAAACCTTTAATAAATCTTACATATCTATATTATTAGGTATGTATAGTATTCTAATAAGAAAAAAGAACTAAATGATAATTTCCGGAAATCTTAAATGAAAGCAGCCAGGTCAGTGTACACGATGAGAAGCTCCTCAGTGTGGTCACAGCAAAGCCCCATAGCTACGTACCTGGTATTCAGATCAGTAGGAGAAACAGCATTACCACAATATTGATAAGTTTTTAAATGGAAGCGCTTACACAGAGGTTTTCCCCCACCAAACAAAATAGCAAAAATCAATGAATGTAAAATAGTATGCTGGAGATTTAAAAAAAATAATAATAATTTATACCAGACTAGACACCGATCATTTATGAGTGTTCACTTTTAGAAGAATACTGGAGGGAAATATATTATTTGCTTTAAGCTCTATGATCTGATTATTTTACATTTACTAACACCTATGTGAAATGTAATGCTCCTATACCAAATGTTGTAAAAACAAGCCAGTTCTATCTTCTGTGGGCTATACTTTCTATTGAAAGGAAAATCAGAACAAGAAACTGGAAAGGCAGCCAACTTCCTCAGCTTTCAAAAAAAAATGGGGGATTTTTTTCTCTTACTCGAAACAAACAAAATCTAAAGACACAGAGATCAAGAAAGAGGATTTCAGTAAGAATGAATTTTCTAACTCTTGGTCTAAAGTTCAAACCTTAATCACAACAGGTGGACTCTCATCCAGACACTACCCTAGATTCTGTATAAACTGTGTTGAGGAAAAAACATAAAATTAAAGTTATGCTTTTATACTCAACTTCAGACTCTTGTATATAATGTACATACATGTCTGATAGAATTTGTTCAAATTATTACATAAGATTGTTGTAATTCATTTAGCTTGATTAATAAATAATTTTAAAGAAACTTTCTATGATTTTATGCATATTGAATGAGAACATCTAAATAAAAATTCTTAAAAAAAAGTTTATGGCTTGGAACTTAGCCCATCAAGCATGATTTGTGAAAAATCCCTGATTTGTATAAAACACATAATAGACTATACTTCTTCAGTTATATGAAGTGGTTAGTGTTCCCTTTTTGTAGTTTTATTAAAAGCTTGTAGATCAAGACAAATAGACATTTTATTTAGCTCCACAACAGCAATCATGCTGCTAACCCACTCAGTAGGCTCAATATGTTTCTTAATTAGACCCATTCCCTCACTGCCATTCAACTTTTTCTTTATTCTTCTCTGCAAATCTATATAAACACAGCAGTGTTCTGGTAAAGAGCCCATATGAGTAAATTACTGTAAGCTCTGTACTGTTTAAGAAAATCAACAGAGTGAACATTTTCTGATCCTCAGCATAGTTGTGCACGCAGACTATTAGTTCTATTCAATATAATAAGCTTCTGACAAGTTAAATAGCTTAAAAATATAGTTGATCCATTAATTTCAGCCATCTGAAATGCATTCTTGTATTTAGGGTCATAGGTTCATAGGATGATACTAGGCTATTGGCCCGGAGGCCCTTATATGCCTAGCCAAGAATTTTGCTCACGTTACCTTAAAGTCAGCACCTGTTGCCCCTGTCCAGCAGGGACACAGGTGGGATCACAGGGGTATATTTTCTGTTTCCCATCCAGTCATCCAGGTTCCTCTTAAAGAGGGCTAGAGAGGTACTCTGCTTGACATGGAGAGGGAGTCTATTCCACAGACGGGGGAGTCTTTGGGACACAAATCTATCCCACCAACAAGTTCTATTAATGTCACAGACCAGCTTAAAGCCTTGTATGTGGGTTGCATGAGTGGAGTTTGTCTTACAGATATGCAGCAATTCCATCAAGGCTGGGTCTGAAATGGCCTTGTATACCAGACACAGGTCACCTCTGAGCAGTCCGTATGAGACTGAGTAGAGGGACAGGGCTTTTAGCCTATCTGTATAGGATAGGTGTTTAAAACCCTGGATTTTCCTGGTCAGGAGCCTCTGTAGTCTCTTCAACTGCTGCATGTGCCTGGCAAGGTATATTATTTAATAATTTATTAATTACTTATAATTGATTATTCTTATAGTCATGTATAATCATGTATTAGCCCATTTGTTATGCATGATAAAAAATAAGTAAGCCATTGTGTTGAACATTTGAACAGATAGTACATTATACACTGTGTTTGAATCTAGTCTAAAGACCATACTTTATTAATTCTAATATGTTCTTTCTGCATTTCTGATTCATTTTGTGGTTGCAGCTCTTCTGTATTATTATTTTGTTTCATGGTACTCTATGTACATTCAAAACACAAATCATGTCCACAAACCATTTACTTTTATTCTTCTTTGATACCTATAATGTTCTTGATTAATAAGTTATTTATTTAATTATACATGTTTTAGCAAAGTAATTTATCCCCCACAACTTCTATTTACTTAATTAATCACAGGGCATTTATTTTTAATTATGCTAATAGTTATGTCTCATACAGAGTTTACATCACATTTTATTTTATTTATTTATTTTACATTTGTTGACCGGGCTAGTCTAGCTGGATATATGTCCATTTTCAGTAGAGGCCTGTGGAGAAAAGCTCCAAACATGAATAACGACAAAGTTAACAATACATAGAACCATAAAGAATTACAATGCAGAGGTAGCATTAGTCTAGAGAACAGTTATAATATTAAATTTGTAAACTAAACAATTTTAGTAAAAATTAAACTAAACAATTCTACAAATACACTAGAAGGTATGAGGAAGTATTAGTTAAGGGAAAAGAATCTATATATTATTCTGATATTCCAGAATAGGAGTAGTGAGTAGATTTGGAGGCAAAGGTTGCAGGAGTAGGGATAGGGTTATGAATAGAAAGTGAAAAAAGATGTCAGTCTGGGTTAGTGCATGGACAAAGCCAATGAGCTTTCAGATGCTCATATTTCTTATGCTTGCCATTAGTTTATTGACTTATTTTCTCTTTTTCACTGTTTAGACTTTCCTATCTCACTTCTAACTTTAACTTATTACAGCTGAGTGACACCTCCATGTGATTCTGCAGTCTACATCCTACTGAAATCTCTAAGCGTTAAATATTATTTGTTCATATTTGCATCAATAATTCCAAAACCGTGCCACATACAAAGTTTTAAAATATTTTCATCTTAAAGCTTAAACAATGGCAAAATTCAACTGTATTGATAACTGATCTCTGTCTAGTGCAGGTAAAGAGATATTAATTGTTGTTCATAAATGTCATGTTTTTCTAAATATCTGAATGACCGAGGAACTTGGAACTGCTAGCCTGACAAGAAAGCTCTCAGTTGGATGAATAAAATGCTGCTGATAGTATGTGTGCAACTTGAGTGATAGCTGAGATATTGTAAGCTGTTTACAAAATTATTACAAACGTAATATTTGTCATGTTTATAGTTGTTGTGTCTTTCGGCTTTTCCCGGTTAGGGGTCACCACAGCGGAACTCCGGTCTGCTAATGATTGGCAGTCGATTTTTACGTACCAAGTTCCCGGCTCTGACGCACAACCTTCAGCACTATAAAAATAGTTTACGATGAAGAGTTTGTCATTTATGTTTCTTCAGTAACCCCTGTGGTTCCACAAATAATGAACATTTGTTTGAAAGGCGAAGACGTAATTTGATTCTATCAAAAAGTGTAGGTTCCTCCCATAGGAAGTTAAAGTGCAAACGTCTCAGCCCCATTGGAGGGAATGAGTTGAACTCATCACATTCTTCTGCAAACCTTTTAACTGTGATGGAATAATTGCACTCATTCTGCACAAATTAATTGGTTTATTTAACATTAATTCTGACTTTTTCAATAATCAACCCCCTCAACTAATTAAATCCTTGGCTTGATTCTTTGCTACAGTAATATTAGAATCAACAGATATTGTGACATCTTGTGCCCTTGTGGACAAGAAATTTTGGGGTTTACTATGGTATAGTCGAACTGGACCCCATCAAATGATGGGATCGTCAACCCATGTCCACGAAAATGACAATGTCGAATTCCAACATTGTCGAAATACAACTTGTCTTTGACCTCAAAACAGGCTTTAACATGAGTCGAGATAGGGGTAAGATTCATACTTCAACAATGTTGGGTTCAACATTGTCGCTGTTTGGTCTCTGGACTTTGACTGAATTGGATTTGACCAAACCCATTTCGACCCTACCATAGTAAACCAATTTTGGCTGTGTGACACACCATTTGTCAGCTCTTAATAACTTTGAAAACTTACATCTCAACACAACAGTATACTTATTTTCACCTTCTCAAAATACAAGCATATTACAAAAAGCAAATAAAAAATATCACAGTGCCTCTAGTAGACATAGAAATCAGAAAACTCAAATTCAAGACTGTGATAATATAAAATGAAAGGACCTAGCCTGGAAAATAATAAATATAAATTTATTGTAAAAGATCAATTAACACTTTTATCTAAGAAAATGCATATAAAACTTTATCAAATGATATGAAACTTGAAACACTGAACTTAAATAAACATAATGCAATCACATAACTAAGAACAACCAATAATAACATAAAGCAGGTTTGCAATAAAATGAATGCAATACTTACAAACACCGGTGATATGAAACAAAAAAAATAACATATCTATGCCTGTTTATATATATATATATATATATATATATATATATATATATTTTGTTTGTTTGTTATTTTAACCCAATGAGATCTGGCATTAATATTTACAGTATTCTAAAGCATTATCTACATCCCCACCCCTGCTATCTTCAGACAAAAAATCACTCAAATGCATTGTACTGGACAGAGTAAAAAATATGTACATTTTATTTATCAGTTTCCTTGTAGCTTTGTCAATGTAAAAGAAACAACAAGAAACACAAGGTGCTGCACAGACTACATATTTTAAGCTAAATGTGAGTGATCTTGGAAGTTTATAAGTCATGCAAGTATTAGAGCAATAAAAGCTGGAAGCATCAGCAGAGGTTTAAGACTATGTACTAGTAGACTCAGATCCTGCAGTGGTCCTGCCAATGAGAGCCATAGCATCTATTTGACTTTTGTGTGACTCTGAGCAAGTGACTTGACATTCCTCCTGGCTAACCCCTGAAAAGGGACTCTTTGCCCAGTGGGCTTACCTAGTTAACAATTAGATTATAGTGGTGCATACAACAGGAAAAAACATTTGAAAGTACCTTGCCTCCCTTTAGTAATGTGTTTCTTCTCTACACTATTTTCAAACACTTATTTCAAGTTCCCATCTCTTTTATAAATAGAGTATGTCTGTGTTCTAACTCTGCTGTAAGATCTTTATTTGTGATAAGTTTCTCCAGTTGTTGAATATGACCTATTTGCCATCAGAACTATCCACAGAATATATGAGTGGCATGGTAACCTTCGAGTCAACTTGTCTGGTTTACGACATGTCTTCAGTGCCACAATCACTTGCACTATTACTTGTAACAAATTCATTACAAATGGCCTGAACCAAATAAATAGAAAAAATTGTGCATAACCTGTTTGAGTGGTTATCCATGTCATTCTTCAAGTGCTCCTCCAAGTTTAAATTTTGAAACATCACAAATTAACTTTTGATGATATTTTACTTCAGACACTTGAGATGTGTGCTGGTAAAATAAAATAAAATAAAATAAAATAAATGAGCTACTACTTCTATTTTAATAACTAATACTGGCATTTAAAGATTAACCCACTTTGTTCTTATATACCAAAACAATAAGAAAACCTGATTTCAGAATTTTTGCTAGTAAAGAACTCCAAAAACTCAACACTGCTGTTGATAAAATATAAAAAAAATACTGAATTGCTCAACAGTGTCCTTCCATATTAAAAAAAAAATCATAGATGAAATCAAATCAGTCTCCAGAGCTGTGGACGAGGGTAGGGTGGTCCACACAGCCTATCTGGACCTTGCCAAGGCATTCGACACCTTCCCCCACTCTGCAATCATAGATAAACTTACTAAGCTGGGCATAAATCCCTACGTCACTCGATGGGTTGCCAACTGGCTTACTGACAGAACCCAGACTGTAAAAGCAGCCGACTCCAATCCATCTCCAGACAAGTGACAAGTGGAGTACCTCAGGGTTCAGTCCTGGGGCCACTCTTGTTTGGCATCTACTTCTCTGAAGTACACGCCAACACTAAGGGACCCTGGCTAACAAAGTTTACAGATGACAGCAAACTGGGAGCCATTATTGAATCCCCAAATGATGTGGATATTCTACAAAAGGGCCTTAAAGAAACAAATGCCTGGTGCCAGAGCCATGGGCTCAAGCTTCATGCCAAGAAATGTATAGTTATCCCATTTGGAAAAAAAACATGTACCCATGAATTACCACATAGGTGGCAGTACACTAAACATCGAAAATGTGATGAGAGACTTAGGGACACAGGTGGACAGTGGTCTCACTTTCGATAACCACATCGCCACAACAGTCAGGAAATCCTTCTATGTGGCACACCTCATCACTAAGGGCTTTTCATCCAGAAAAAAGGAGGTCATTGTCCCACTGTACTCATCCCTCATTAGACCCATTATAGAGTATAATGCCCCGTTTGGTATGTACGTCACAAGACATCTGTAACAGCTGGAAAGGCCACAGAAATACCTCACTAAAAGAATCACAGGCCTAAAGCAGATGCCATATGCAGACTGTCTAAAAAAACTCCAGCTATACTCTGTGGTATATCGTCTACTCAGAGGTGATCTCTGCTTAACATATAAGGCCATGTCAAATCCTGAGCTGCTGGACATGCTCCACTTAAAGAAATCCCAATCCCTCAGAGCCACACGCTCCAGGGATCTAAACCTTGTCATCACAATGAACAAAACATGCTGGAGGGATAGGTTCCTGACCCAGAGACTCCCCATACTCTGGAATAGACTGCCCATATATGTCAAGCAGAGCGTCTCCTTGGCCCTCTTCAAAAGGAACCTTGATGATTGGATGGGAGATAGGAAATTCACCCCGGGGATCATGTCAGTCACCCTGCTAGACAGGGGTCCAGAGAAGTAAATATTATGGGAAGAAATATCCAGGGAATTGTTATGGCTAGGCTTGTATAGGCCCTAGGGCCGATAGCCTAGTACCAACCTGTGAACCTATGAACAATAGAAAGAAAGCACCTTAAAAAAGCTGTTGGGAAAGAACAATGTCTTTTTCTTATATCCCATGACCAGGTTCACAAAAGTGCGTGCCATGGTGACTTACATGGCCATACCCATAAGCTGCTGGACATATTTAAACATAAAATAGTTGTTGGACAACACCTGGTCAAGACATTTTCAAGTTTGTTTTAATTTCCTACATCATCTTCCCTTAATACAAAAGTAATTTGCTTAGTACTAATATCAAATGAGATTATGCCATATAACAATTTTGCATAAATGGCGACCAACATGCCATCCTCTTAAAGATGCACATCCCTGAGTTTTTTAATAAAATTTCATAACGTTGGACACTGTGTAATATCTGAATATCAAGATAGTCTAAAATAATGAGAGGCACAGATTGCATTTGGCCAACTACATGAGTATTTGCTTAACAATGTGCAATACATACAGGATACCAGACCAGATGATGTCTACTCTGATCTCTGACACAGGGTAATGACATCAAATCTCTTGAAGCTATACACATGCATTACATAGTGATTTAATGTATAAAATACAGCTTGTAAAAGTAAGTAATTTGTTTGCCTTAAGTAACAATGACTAAGATAGAGTTAAATCATGGAATCAGGCTAGGGACAAAGTTATTCAATTGCACTGACAACCGAACTGTCAAAATGATGCTTCAGGCTGAAAGCATACCTAAATTTAATCTAGACATAGATGCACAGTATCTCTGCAAATGCTGTATTTCCTGCACTGTTAGAGAAAGTCTCTTCTTTTATGAGTTACCTTACTGCCAATGCATTAGATCTGATTGCAACAGAAGAAAGCAGTATTAATTATGAAAAAAACAAGCCTATAATTTCTACTGAAATGACAGTAAAGTTTTTGAAGGAACTAATATAGAAAAAAAAGATCAAGTTTCACACAGCTTAGTCAATCAGTCAAATAAGCCTCTTTTACAAAAGTGCAGATGTATTCCCTTCCATCATATACAAAATGAATCAAGGGGGTCCTAATAAAAATATAACAGTGTGACACCTGTGCCCTGGCCCAGCAATCAAGGAGCCTCAATCCCCACCACTAACACCAGTGAGGAGTGTCTCATATAGGAGGAAAGGATAACAAATACACACAGTAAAGTGCAATTTCCCTTAAGAACACACAGAGATCACAGTCAATCCAGGGCTGGTTGCTCCCTTGTTCTCCAGGTCCCCAGTAAGACTCCCCACTGGCACTGTTATAGGGTCCAGATCTCAGCCTAGGGGGCAAGCTAAAACCTCCAGCACCCACTTTGTCCAACCAGTGCTTCGTGTCCCTGCCCAAGTAGCTGACACACACACACACACACACACACACACACTTTGAGAAGAGTTTATACAACCACACAGACACTCCTGGGGAAGGCTGGCACCGGTTCTCCAGCTGTGCCCCTTTTTCCCAGACTATACAGTAGTAACAGCTGCCACCACCCACTAATATTTAACAGCTACTCAAAGTCCCTTAAAAGGGTGTCCAATTATTACTATGCAATATTATTATCCAATCGGTAGTATAGCCCAGGGCTAAAGCTATTGAAGTGGCTTTGTACAATTTTACCAAAGGCATGCAAGTACTCTAAAGAGCTTAAATTATCTCTACAAAAAACAGCCACAGTGGGAAGGGTTTAAAAATATTTAATAACAAATAGTCAAAATACAAGACAATACTGTTTACTACACAGTGCTAGTCAAGAGTTCAGAGATCACAGAGAAATACTTAAAAGCATTCAGTCGTACAGTTCTGACATCATAGAAAAACACTTTGTCTAATCTTTCTAGTTTCTAGATATTGCTAAGAGAAAACACAAGTCTAAGATAAACTTACATATAGAGCAAGACAGTGCTGGTGAGTTGGATGGTCAGGACAAAAATGCTTAATGCTCTCTGATTCTCTCTGTTTTTAAAATCACATTCCTGGTTCACATTACATCATTTTTTACACTTCCCTGGGTTCCCATGCTAATAGAAACTACATTCACATTCTTCACCTCTGGGCAGAAACCAGAGCAATAAAGGACATTTATGCATGCAAATTCTGACCATTAACTCTGGCCTTAAAACAATAGGCAGGATGCTTCACTCTAAACTTTCTGGATCTGCATTTTAACATCAAAGGGTCACAACATGCTTTACTTGGTCAGTAGAGTGCACAGTTGTTGCATTTTTTTCGGTTCCACTTGTAACACTATTTTTACAATTTAAGACAGCAAGCCTGTGGTTTACATTAATATTTACAGATGACAGCATTATCTCCAAAATTCTATCTGGCTAGGCTGTCAGCCTTCATCTATCTTCACCCAATCTTCACAAGCATAACTATAAAAAGTATCAGGACCAGCAGCTTGTTTACCCAATTTAAAACCATACTGAAAAGGCCAAATGAACTGAGAATATGTGTGGATATAATATCAGCTAGTCAACATCGCATGCTAACAGTTTATGGCATAATCATTGACCTGAATAAGGAAATGTGTTCATCAAATTGTGCCTTAAGTCAGGCCACCATCATCCTGGACTCCATCTTGAAAGTAAGATCATATCTAGATTCTCCATACACATATCATATTTGGTGTAAATTCTAAAGCAGAATATTTCAGTAAAATAACAGCTCTGTTGACAAATTAAATGAAGAGAGAGACTGTATTTTTATTTATTTATTTTTTAAAGAGGGACTGTATTTTTAAGCATAATGATTATATACATCAGAAAGCTTTACATGAACACAACCAAGTTTTAAATTCTGAAACAGAAATGGTCCTTTTTAACACTGACTGTGAAACACCTTTTAGATGTAGATGCAAATGATGTGGGACTATGTAGAGTACTGAGACCAACAAGTGAATAACTATGCCAATAGGTCTTTTAAGAGGTAAAATATATCTCTATCTATCACTATATCTATATTTATAGATATATTCTCAAAGGAACACTTACTCCAGATTATGAATATCTCAATGTGTCCACATCTACATTGCTATATATTTGAAAAAAAAAAAACATTGTTTTAACTATAAATTTAATGAAACTTACAGGAAAGACAAGGGTAGTATTGATGATTATACAATCTGCTGACCATTTACACACACACACACACACACACACACACACACACACACACACACACACACACACACACATATAAATATATGGGTCTACTTCATATGATCAAAAGACCATTTGACCATGTGATCCTGGAGTTGGTATATATAGTTAGGGGGGGTGGGGGGTACAGCCCCCCACCCAGTTTCCTTTAAAAGAAGAAAATAAAACAAAAAGTACAGATTTTAAACAAAAATAGGTGGGGGGTTTCAACCCCCACACCCCCCAATGTGGGAGGGCTGAACCCCCAACCCCCCAAACTATATATACCAACTCCAGGGTCGCACGACATTGGGGAGGGGGACAAATCCCTGTTATTTGCCTTGAATACTGGTTTTCGATCATATGAACTTTCGATCAAATAGGCTTAGGTCAAATGGTCTTTCGATCATATGAAGTAGACCCATATATATATATATATATATATATATATATATATATATATATATATATACACACACACACACACACACACACACACACACACACACACACACACACACACACACACACACTCACATATGCACACAGTGCTGCTACCACTGACTTCAGGCCTTATCTGCCCAATAATACTACTCCTCATAATTCACTTCTAGCCAGCTCCCCAGTGTAAGCACTGGAAGGATCTCCCTACCAGGTGAGCATTTGAGCATAGAGTCCTCCATCTCCACACACAGATTAACCAGGTGAGAGGCTTAACAGGTAGGTGGAGTGAGACAAGGCAGGTAGGGGACCATCATACTGCCACTCATGGTCTCACCCCTTGTATGCCAATGGCATCATTAAGCTGAGCAGGCAAGGGCAATCACTTGAGCATGTGCACTGGCCCTGGGTCCATAGGACAGTCAAAACTGCCCTGTCATCCAACTCCTTCCACACGTGTCTACCCTCTGAGCTCATATCTTCACTAGAGCCCTAGCAGAGGAATGTCAAGTACAGTCCCTGTATGGTGACTGAGCTATAAAGCTCTGTTCACCAGATTTAGACATGCTTCAGGTGTACTAATTTACCCTTTGTTTTCCACTGTTGAGACCTTATCACTGTTTTTGTCAAGGTTATACAGTGTTGACTGCTTTCTTACTTTTTATAATATCCTCTACCAACACATTTTAATATGACTTCTTACTCCTTTTATATGTTATCACTGTGATGGCCTCTCTACTCTGGGCCAGTAATCAAGGAGTCTCAATCCTCACCACTGACACTGGTAAGAGACAGCCACTAAAAACAGGAATGGATTTACATAATATTTTCAGATGCAACTCTCTGCAGCACCAAAACTTCCCCCAACAGCACGCTCCAGACCTACGAGTGGACTGTCTTTCTCACCAGATCCCAAACAAGACTCACTTTGGAGCACTGTTCCAAGTAGCTGACATACCCATACCTGGGCATTTCATTTTCACACACATGCACACATGCACACATGCACACACACACACACACACACACACACACACACACACACACACACACACACACACACACTCCTGGGAAAAGTAGGTAGGGATTTACTAGCTGTATCCCTTCTGTCCAGACTATAAGGTAACCACACCACCCCCAGTCAACCACTCTCAGGGTCTTACAAGGGTATCCATTTATACTGAGTAAAATCAATACTAATATAAATGGCAGTGTGTAACCAAAGCAGCAAGGTTTTTCGGAGTGGCCAATGTGTCACTAAAATAAGCACAAGTACTCTCAAGATGTTAAATGTATTCTCTAAAAGACCAGCCACAATGAAAGGTATAAAAATATTTAATAATAAATAATAAAATAGAAAACATGAGAATAGTAAATATCTAAGCACAATGCACAACACAGTTTCAATCACAGGAGAAATAAAAATAATACAGATGGACACATTCAAACAGATGCAGAAAAACGATACTTAACTAATTTCACTGTACTTCCTGACTGTCTACAGAATAACTATTCCCTAGTTACCCTTAATTAATACAGCAAGGCAAGATTAGATGCTGAGATGCTTACTTCCACAAGGCAAGGTGATAAGCTTCAAAATTGACTAACCTGAATTAACTGACTATGGTAACTGACATAGATCTTTATATCAGTTTCCAAAGAAAACTAAACAAAACAAACTGCTATGAGAGTTCCAGTCTCTCGATACTGGTTATAGAATGACATCATATTTTATCACCTGACTCTGGTACAATACACACTCAGAGCTTTTCTAGGATCTGTTGCAGTATTTGAAAATTATAGAACAATTTCAAAAACTTCTATTCTTCCCTTCCAGAAGTCTTTGTTTAAACATATACATTTAATCAGTTATAGTTACTGTGGTGGTGGTGCTGCGGTAGCGTTGTCGGCTTACAATAAGACGTCCTGTTCGATTCTCAGCTAAAGCGTTTTCTGTGTGGAGACATGCGTGAATGGGCGTACCTTCATTGAAGGTTGTGCGTCAGGCCTGGCAAGTCAGTACGTAAAAATCTACTGCCAATCATTAGCGGACCGGAGTGCCACTGTGGCGACCCCTAACTGGGAAAAGCCAAAAGATACAACAATAACACCATTGATACATTTTTAACACAAACATCTGTACACGTCAGTGTGACATTCAAATGACACAAAATTATTTACAAAACTCCAGCCAACTATGCTGGTATATGTTACATATGCACTTCCCGACACAGATGGCAGCACCCCACATCATCACAATCACATTACATTTGTAAATGAGTGTTCACTCTTCTTCTATCTAGATTTTAAGATAGTGGAGTAAATAATTCTTGAGTTTCTGTTTCAGGCATGCCTCTGGTATTCAATATTTTTTTAAATATGTCTTTTAGCCTGTGTCATTTCTGACCCCCACATCTAATCATAATGATGGGAAGGGAGCTCATTCAACAATAATTTACTAAATTGATGACTTTTGATGTTATGAAGTAATCTAATACATTATAGTCTAAATTACATTTTCCATTTTTGGTCCCACTGTTTTCACCATATTGTGGTGAAGATGTTATTCTAAATCTTTCATGAATATATATTTCCCTCTTCTGTCATTCAACATACTGTAGAGATCATTCCTGGTAACTAACTTACTCAACTCAATAAATAACATATAGAGAGAACATTAGCCTTACATAAGAAGGTCACCCAGCTCCCCTTCCAAAAAATCACATTTGTTTCAACTCCATGTTACAGACTAGAGTCTCAGGTTTACTATGCCTTGTATTGTTGAGCATTTAGGTATTGCAGAAATTATGGTGATCGTATGGTTATAGTTTGGTTATACCATAAATACCATATACTATTAATCACAGTGGTTACATAATTAGAATTGTCTAGATTATTTATTCTAATGTGCATTTATGGCAGACCATGATCACAAAGATTTCCATCATAAAACTAAGTTCTAACAAATAACTCATAAGATATAAAATATCATCAAGACAATTTTATGCAAAAAGGTCTCTTGAAAATTTTCAGCAATGTAATGCAATAAGTTAAACTTATGTTGCAATGCCCTAGAATAGTTCTAGTACTGTAAAGTTGACAGAGTTTGTTAGGTAAGTTTTATCCTTCATTTGCTTCTTTTATTCTAAATTTATTTTACCATAATGAACACAAAACTAACACCACTGAACCAGCCGCACTATTTAATTAAGAGTTAAACATTTTTGTCTAATAACTACCTCTTGAACATAAACTGATCATTTAAGTAAGGAATGACTGGTATGATTTTACTTACCAATCAAATGATTACATGCAATTAAAACCCCCTCAGTTTTAAAGAATATGGGTTCCTGTTGATAAATCAACAGCACTTTTCTCAAGTGCCATTATGATCAGTGGGGAAAAAACAAAATGAGTTTCACCAACAGTGGAGTTTTCTTTTTTCTCCACTGTTGTGTGACCTTGGAGTAGGTATATTTACATTGTGGGTGTGTGTGGATATCTCCCACATGGGGTGTAAGTGGGCTTGCCCCATGAAAACATACTTGCCTCCAAGGTTTGGCAAAACTAATTTCAGCCTTTTTCCGTCAATTGGACAGTACTCCATGAAAGTGCTGTTGATGGATTGACATGTATCGAAAGAGTATTACACATCAAAAATAACAATACTGAATAAATGTATCAAACTCATATGCATAAATCAAGTGTGTGATGTATATACCCTGTTCTTAACTTTCAGGTATTTACAAAGTGGAAACACTGTCGCTGATGCCAGAGACTGCAGTGGTATTCAGTTTTAGCAGCCACTGTATTTTTTTGTGCTGTACTGAGGCATCTAAATCTCCACCTCTCAATCTATAACAATTCAAAACATGCAAAAAACATATTTCCTAAAGCTAGCACACAAGGCAATGTCCATGCAATGTATTTTCCATAGCCTTCTTTTTATTTTGTAATGGTGTGTTTAACCTTCTCACCAATTTATATATATATATATATATATATATATATATATATATATATATATATATATATATATATGTGTGTGTGTGTGTGTGTGTGTGTGTGTTTGTAGACTGCATCATAGGCCATCACACGTAGCTGAGTATGCAATCCTATGTGACTGATAATTAAAGTGTCCAGGGAAGCCCATAGATCTATTGTAAGATTTTACAGATACATTCATAAGTGTATCTACATCATTAGAAATAGCCACATTTGCCTGTGGCTTTGTTCCTTTGTGAAAAAACTATTCACTTTTTGATTTCCCATTCTAGAACAAGCTGCTTGCACTTCTGCATGTGATTCTAATGTTCTATATAATTCACAGTTACCTGTGCCAATTTCCTGTTGTTTTTGCAATGTTCTTGTGTCATAATTGCTAATATAGTATTCTAGCATCATTCTACTACTCCTGTTTATCCTCACTGATGTCTGCTTTAATGGCTTTTCTTGATTCCTGCCTGCTGTAGGTATTCAAGCATATTCTGTGCCTCTTGTTTTTCACTTCTTTAATAATAGGCATTAATATATTCTCGATATACCCCCTTTCCAAAACAAATTTTTATCTATTTTTCCAATGTAAAAATGCTATCTTCTAAAGTCAGTCTGGACAATCTTTTCATTTGACTCTTGAATACATTTTAAGAAACACGGGACACCCTCTTTGTGTATATGTAGGTAGGACCTCTTAAAAGTTGTTTTTCTATAAATCTTTTGTCTGTAATGTATTTATCTAAGATTATTTCTGAAAAATCCATCTCATTATACACACATCCAAAAGTAAATTTTAAAAATCTGTATTGCCATTTAAGTATTCCTTGAATCTGTAAAATGAATCAATAGAATCTGCCCACAGAAAGAAAATGTTGACAACAAAATGAAAATATAACTAGAAATATTCATTCCTAATATTTGTTTTGCTCATTGACTTAAAATGAAATTTTTAATAACACGGTGTTACTATAGCACCCATAGATACACCCTGAATTTGATGATAATATTCTCCACTGAATAGAAAATAACTGAGCTTCAGTATTAAATTCAACACTCCAGCCACCTTATCAATGTTTAATAATAAGTATTCCCTTAACATAGCCACACCTTCAATATATTGGATAACAAGCCTCCACACCCCCAATCTCTGTATATACCAATTTCAAGGTCACACCAACTTGGGCAAAGAGGAAAAAAGTGGAAATCAAGTATAAAAGTCACTTTTTCCCCAATTCTCCAAGATGTCCTCAGTACCTACAACTCAGATACTTCTAACATTTTAAAATATTATATACAGGAACCCAATGCTCTCCCCACATTGGTGTTCTCAGACTTACTCATATAGTAACTGAAAAACAATAGGTTTGCCCACAAACCAATGTATATTTTTTACTTTACTTATAACTTTTAAAAATCACAAAATCCCCTATATTATTCATATGTCTTTCATTGTATCAGAGTTTTTTTTCTATATTTGTCACATGTGACTATGTAATAACATAATTGGATTTATATATATACAGGGTCGGGGGGAAAATGGATCTATTTGAATCAGTAAACTATCCTTGCTAACATAGGTTCTTAGATGATTACTAGGCTAATGGCACAAGAGCCTTTACAAGCCTAGCCAATAATAACAGGATATGACAATATTATATCTTAATTCCATAGATAATGTCTTTGGGTGTTGGAGCCCTGAGTCATTTTACAGACTGCCTCTGTCCATAAAGTACTCCAAGAGTGAATTTATAATTCCCCATCCATTTATTCAAATTCTTTTTGAAGAGAGTGAGGGACAGGCTTTGTTTTATGAAGATGGGAATTTTATTCCATAGACGAGTTAGCCTTTGGGAAATGAATCAGTCTCTCCAGCAAGTTCAGTTAGAGTCACAAATAAGGTTCAGGACCACAGAACGCATAACCCTTGTATAATTTTTCTTGTGAATATGTAACATTTTAATTAGGGCTGGATCAAAGAATGCCTTGTAGGTCAGGCATAAGTCCCCTCCTAATAAACAATATGAGATGGATTAAAGGGATAGGCCCTTTAGTCAGTCTGCATAAGGCATGTGTCTTATGCTTTGTATGTTTTTTAATGAGAAGGCTTTGGGGCTGGTCCATTTGGAATAAGTGCCTGGTTAGTTATGTGTAGAAAGGAGCATTGTACTCGGTTACAGGTCTGATGAGAACTGAGTACAGTGGCAGTATGACTTCCTTTGATCTTGATGTTATGCCTTTACTTATAAGTTGAGCCACATAGAAGGATTTCCTCACTAGTATAGCTACCTGGTTGTCAAAGTTTAGGCTATTATCTATCTGTGTTCCTATGTTCCTCACCACTGGGTCTACTTTTAGAAGTGTGTTATTAATATTATAATTTGCAGGGATATCTGATTTACTGACAGACCATGGTATTGGCACCAGTCATTTGTCATTTTAGGCCTGTTTGTAGGATGTCAGCATTTTTTGGGGATTCAGTGATTGCTCCCAGCTTACATCCGTCAGCTAACTTAGTTAGCCAGAGGCCCCAGCATTGGCCTTCACTTCAGAGAGGTATATACCAAAAAAGAGGGGTCCCAACACTGAGCCATGTAGGACACCACTAGTAAGAGATGTCCTGTCAATGGGCTATCAATCTGATGATGTAGAGGTTTATGCCTAACTCAGTAAGTTTATCTATGTTCTCCTAGTGGGGGATTGTGTTGAAAGTTTTGGCCAGGTCTAGATAAGAGGTGTGTACCATTTCATCCTCATCCATGGCCCTGATGACTTTCTCCAAGAATTCCACCAAATTAAGCAGGCAAGACCTCCCTCTGACAAAGCCAAATTGTATCTAGTCCAGTTTTTGGAGAGTTCTTATATCATTATTATCAGGTCTATGATAATTCTCTCCATGGCTTTGCACATAATACTGGTCAAACTTATGGGTCTGTAGTTCCCTGAGTCGGTTGATGCCCCCCCCCCTTGCATAGAGGGGCATTTACCTGAGAGGCTATCTTTGCTTCATAGTTTGCTTTGATGGATTTGACCAGGTCTCTAATTTGTTTGTTTAGACTGGTGAGTGTATTTTTGCACTGTCTGTTCCTTCTTGGCTTTGGAGATGATTTTTTTTCATTTTGTTGAATAACCTGTTTATGCTGGGGGTCTACCAGGGTGGTTTATTTTTGCCAGTAATCATAGGCTTGATTCAGACAGATACTTCCTCCTCTATGCAGCTATGAATGTGGTTGTAGAGTGCATTTGTGTACAGCTCAGAGTAGGTCTCAGTGTTATATGGGTTCGGAGAGGCTTGGAAGTTTAGTAAGCTGTTAGTCTGATACAGGTAATTGGTTTGAGCATAATATTTGTGAAGTGCTGGTTGATGAAATGCTGAGACAGACAATGAAAGCAAAAATCTGTTCCACAAAAACAAATCTCACTAAAGAAATGGCCTTCATATCTAGTTCATATGAACTTAGGCCCTTTCCTAATTAACCCTTAAATAAGTATGGAGGTATATTATATTCACAGAAAGTTGTTATAAGCAGTCTTAAAATCTTAACCCTGGGATATATTTTTCTATTGCCAGACAAGGAGCACAGCGTACCTACTGCCAGATATGAGGGGTCTGAGAACAACAGCAAATTTAAAATAATTATTGCGATAGACATCAGTGTTAACAGGCACAGGTGTGATACTCATGTTATTTTGTTCATAATGCAGCCATGCATGAAAGTCACAAGGTTTCTCAGCTTTACAAAGAAGCCCACACTGAAGGTACAATGACTTTAATAGAGTGCTTTCTCACCAGAAACCTTCAACATCTTAAAAATGTTGATGCCACAGTGCTGATAGTATGAGTGGCCACAACACAATTTTCTGCATGCTAGTAGGCACAGAAAGAGTGCACTAAGCACTAAAATGTTGATACTGTCATTTTGTTTAAACAATGAAATAATGAAATTCAGCAAACATTTTCTTCACAGTCTGGACATACCACACTTGTTTTTCTAGATTATTCTTAAGTAAATTGCATGCCTATGCTTGCAGAAAATTTGATATGCTGATCACCACAAACTGACGTGCTTAGAAAAATTACATTTCACTGTTGGAAACATGTTTGTGTTGTGTTCAACAGTGTTTTGAATATCTTGTAGTTTAGCATAGAGGCTGTTCTTGTATTAGGAATAACAAATTAAATCCTTCATGTTTGTAACTATTTTGCCATATACATCATCTGGTGGTGCTGTGGTAGCGTTGTCGCCTCACAGTAAGACGCTGTCCGGTTCGACTCTCAGTTAGAGCGTCTTCTGCGTGGAGACATGCGTGAATGGGCATACCTTCGTTGAAGGTTGTGCGTCAGGGCTGGCAACTCGGTACGTAAAAGTCAACTGCCAATAATTAGCAGACCGGAGTTCCGCTGTGGCGACCCCTAACCAGGAAAAGCCACAAGTCACAACAACAACATCTTATTAAGGTGCTTGAAAAGGCAGAAGCTCTGTTTCTTTCAACTGTGCCTTTGCTGAATAATATGGCACATTTTCATCTGCTTTCAGACTGTTTCTGTCTTCATGAATGGGTAACACAGTTTCTTTTCGTGTGATTCGTTGACATCCTTCAGTTGTAGTGTGCTATTAACATTTTTTTTTTCAGTTTTCACAAATACCCTTCCTGACCATGTATACCTTTATACTGAAAGTATTCTTATTACAACTGTTCATAAACTCCTTTACCCAGCATCTGATCCCATTGAGTAACATAGGTTCATAGGTTCATACTAGGCTATCTGCCCTAGGGCATTTATAAGCCTAGCCAGAGTGTGTATGGCTTTCGCCACCCATTTTAAATTAATTTTGCTATGCCCTTTTTCGAGGTTAGTTAGTTAGTTATTTACACATAAAATATATAATAGTATTCATTGCTTGTTTTATATTATTGTTTTCAGTATCTATTTTCAGGGTTACTCTAAGTAATTTAGAAAAATAACTATTTTTTTGTAATTGAATCTTCTCATCCTCCATGTTTATAAAAGACACTCTATTTTTTATCATTACTTCTCTGCTCATACAATACTGCATATGTTTTGAGTAGTTTGTCTTTTGCTTGTTGTTAACGCATGTGCATAAGCAGTTTAAATAACTAATAACCATATTGGGCTAATAAACTTTTCTGAGTTTTGATTAACTAAACTGATTGCTATATCTTTAATGTAGGCCAGTGTACAAAGGATAAACTAATGTATTAGTGACTACATAACTATTTCAACCATTTTAAATATGAGGTATGCAGAAAATAATTAAAGGCTTGGTAGACAAGTATGTATGGCACCTACATAGAAACTACAAAATAACGAAAGCCTCCAATTGTTTGCATTTTTAATGAAATGTATAGTTATGTGTTTGCTTTCCTTTTTCACAAAAACAAGAAAGTGAGGAAGAGAATGAAATAAACTTACATGTGAAGTCGAGGCTTGTATGGAATGACTTTTTTAGACTAAATAATACCTAACCAGTAATTATAATGTCATTCAGCGTTGTTTCTTGGGTGTGAATCTTCATTTAATTTCTGATATATTACTTCCTGACTTCCCAGTAAAGGCATGGATTATTCTGCTTTTTTTTTACAACTATTTTTCATTGTTTCCTGCTCTCTATAATAGGTAATACAGTTCCTGAATCCTACTAATGCTTAGAAAACAAGTATTATTGTAAAGCAAAGCTTACACCTATCATAAATTGCTACATGTTTTCTTAACACTGATACATTTTAAATGCTACTTATTTACTATGTTGTATTACTCCTACATGCTGCTTTGTCTGACGTCCTTTCTTTATTTTTTTGACCCTTCTCCAACCCATTGTACCACTGGCAACATTACTCACCATATAATACCTAGTATTAATCACCTCAGCAGTAGGCAAAACTGTTAGGCAGGGAAATAATGCATTAATGTGTACTCAGGCAAAAGCATCTCCCACTACAGCATGTGCAGCTGTACTGTACCTTTTATTTTATTTATTTATTCATTTAACATTTGTTTACTGGGAAAGTCTGACTGGACATGTCCTTTTTCAGTAGAGGCCCGGGGAGAAAAGCTCCATGAGTAACAGTAAATTTTCATGCATACATTACAATAATCAAACAGTATAAAGTAAACAAAATGTAGAATACATAAGAACATACAAATTCGTTACATCTTGACAACAAAACCTAGGCTTTGAACATAGCTAGTACTACTTGCAGGCATGACTTATGTCAAGATATAAGGTTAAGAGAGGTCGGTAGGAACAAAGGATTAAACACCGGGGGAGAAGTTGGATATGTTTTGGGTATACTGTGATGTATCAGAGCATTCATGAGGGGTTAGTACAGGAACATAGCCACTTATTTTTTAGATAAGCTTTAAGTGATGGCTTAAAGTGGTTAGTGGATGAGACTGAGAGAATGGAGTTAGGAAGGGACCTTGGTGGGCCTATCTGGTATTTGCCAAGTCAGTGCCAGGTATTCCCCCCACCTGTAGTGCCACATCCTGGGTATCTTCTCTCACCTTGGGCAACAGGCCATCAGATACACAGTCCTCCTTCTCACTAGATGAAACTACTTCATGGTGACACAAATGGAAGCCCTTCTTCTGCACCACTAAGCTGCCATTTTTACTTAGCAACAAACACATTTCCCAAAATAAGTTCAAAAAATGATCACTTGTATCAATTCACTCAACTAGTTACGAGTATGCCATTAATATAACTGCAAAGAGAAAAATAATTTGAATGACAAACCCCTTAGCTAACATTAAAGTTGCTGCTTGTAGTAGATGGAGGGGTTAGTGGTACTGGAAGATGATAATCTAGAATTAAAGACTTCCTTGAGCTGTTCTTATGCTCTGGGGATCAACACTGTGCCTTAATACATTATTGTTATGTAAGTGAATATAACCATCTGTCAAAGTGAAGACAAAAACAAGAAAAATATACAAACTCATGCTCAGTACCTTTAAGTATCAGACAAAGCACAGGAGAAACCTGCAGGGTACATTATAGCTACCGCACAGTACACCCAAATCCTGCCCTCTCAAGCACCTACTGAGCTCATTCAGATCAAAGAGAATCGAAAAAGGGGAAGGGGAGAGAAAAGGGAAGGCGAGAGAAGATACCCAAAGACATATGTTAAAAGTTGTGCCTATAGTACTCAAAAGACAAGTTAAACAACTTAAAACTGTTAACATTAGCAGCACAGCAAATGAAGTGATTAAACAAAATAAGAAATACATTTAAAGGAAATCACAGTTATATAAAGGGAGCTACTGCACAATGTATCTTCTAGGATTTCAAATTAAGCTGACAATAAGTGTGAAACCGACAGCTACCAGAATGCATCAATGTATAAGATGCAAGTTTGGCAATTGGTGTAGAGGATTAAAGCTATGAACTGTTAATGAGCTACTTCTTGTGGTGCATGGTTTGATTCCCTCAACCTCCATCTGCTTACTGTGTGACCTTGGACAAGTTACTTAACCACACAGTGCTTTGGAGAACTTGGAATTTTGGGCTAGGCTCATTAATGGTCTCCTGGGCTGCATGCCTAGTAGCAACGTATGAACATAAGATCTCCAACCCTTCCCAGTCAGCACATTGATAGTCACCAGAATGTCATCAAAAATCATGTGTTGTTGTACCCCTCAGATTTTCCTTACTAGAGAACAATATCAGAAGCTCTGATGAAAAAAATGTATAGTAGTATCTATTTACAGGTAAAAATATGTATGAATATATAGGCAATCTGTGACGATCTGAACTACAGGGATAGTTATTCCTAACATGGGAATGGAAAGAAGGTGTCTTCAGACTTGTTGACTTAGACACTCATGAGGATCTGTACCTCTAACATTCATCTATTCTTATGACTTGTACCTAATTGTATGGTCTCCTGGAAAATGCATTCCCATCCTCTCCGCAGCAGCTGAAATGCAATATGAGAAACAGAATTGGTAAGGAAATGTATAGATATACAAGCACCTACCACAACAGCTGCTTTTCAAGAGTGCCCAGTGTAGTGGGCTTACACCAGGAAACTGTTTTTGTCTTCTCTTTTACTTCATCATCTTCAAGCCCCTTTTCCCATTTTTCTATATGAAGTCAGGATGTTGTGTCAGCTGTTGCCATCTTTCTCAGTTCAGTGCTTCTCACTTACTGTCTGTAACAGTCATGCCTGACAGCTGCAGGTTTTCCCACACATAATCCATGCATCTCTTTGCTGGACACCTTTCTTTTCATTTGCCTTCTTCATGTCTGTCCTAAATCTTCTTTACCAGACTGTCTTCTGACTTCCTGCATTTGTGCCCAAACTACCACCTTTGCCCTCTGCAGCTGGAATTACATGGCCTTCCATTCTTATGTCCTCATTTCTTCATCTCTCCCACAGTGTGCATCCAACCAGCTATCTCAGGCACTTTAACTCCATCACTTCTAGCTTCTTCAACTGTTATGTCTTCACTGCCATGGTTTCAGTACCATCCAGTAGTACTGGTTGCACCATTGTTTGTACACCTTACTTTTCAGCTTCTTTGTCATTCTTATGTCACACACTAACCCTGGAACTCTGTGCCAGTTAGCTGCAGCCCCTCTGATTCTAGCTTTGACCTGCTCGGTCAGACTTCCTTTCTCTATAACCACACCCTCTAGGGTTTTACTATTTTCTCTTCTATCTCAATTTTCAGCTTCTTCTGACTTCCCCATTTGCTGCCATGACAGCTGTCCTATCTATATTCAGTTTCATCCCATGTGCCTTCAGTTTTACAATCCATTCCTCTATTATTTGCTGAAGTTTTTGTTCAGATACTGCTTGTAATGCCACATTGACTGCATGCAGCTTTGTTGTTCTTTCCCCCCAACCTGTTTGCTAATGTAGTCCATAACAGCAGTGGACTCAGAATTGAACCCTGATGCACACTGACTCCCACTGGGAACCTCTCTGAGTCTGAGCACTGTTCATACTTGTGTCATTGGGTCCCTGTACATAGCCTGCACTAATTCTACCAACATTTCCAGGACTTCAAGCCATCACAGGACTGCCCAAATCAGCTTTCTTAGCACCTTATCATATGGTTTCTCCAAGTCTAGGAATGCTGCATCCTGATCCGATTCTGAACTGCTCATCTCCCCTCTTAACCTTCTACTTCTGTGTGTATTCCTTTACCAATCACCTTCTCCAGCATTTTCCTGTAGTGTGACAGGAGTCTGATGGCAATATACTGCCCACAGTTGTGAATGTCCCCTTTAACCTTGTACACTGGCACTAGAACTTATTCTCCAGTCAACTGAGACATGCCTTTCTCTGCATACTGTCATGAATACCCCCAGAGCGATTTCTTCCCTAACTCACCCAGCATTTTCAGCATGACTGCCATGACCTGATCTAAGCCTGTTGCTTTCCCTAATTCATTTCCTTAGTGCTATTCTTACTTCTAGGATGGAATCTTCTTATTTTATCATAGTCTGTGTCTGGGGCAGTACAGCGTCTATGGGGGTTTCTTCACTCAGAAGCTGCTTGAAGTACTCCTTTTACCTGCCTTTGATGTCCTCTCACTTGGTAAGTAGATTATTGTTGGCACCCCATATGAAATGTGTCTGATGAGTATCTTCTTTATTTGTCTATCTTTGCCTTGCAACCTCATAGAGTTTCTTTATGCCATCTGCTGAGTCACTTTCCAGAAGGTGCCTCTGATGCCTTGTTCTTTTCTATTGCAACTGTTGTCTTAGCCTGTTTGTAAGCCAATCAGTATTCCTTTTTAGCCTGGTCAGTTTTCTATCTCTCACTTTTCCTGGACTTCTCTGCATTCCACCACCAGCTTTCCTTATGTACCTTATTTCCATGTTGGGCTCAGCCACATATCTGTTCTATAGTCCTGATATATACTGTTTTGAGGTGCTGTCATTCTTTTTCAGCTCCACCTGTTTTCTTTTCTTTCTGAGGTGCTGGAGCCCTGAGTATTTCTTTCAATTTTGTTCTTGCTCTCTGTCAATTTCCAGGTCTTCAGCCTAGTCTCTTTTTGACCTTAGAGCCTTATCTGACTACTGCATGTAGGTGACTGTGGCAGTCAGTAGTTTATGCTGTGGGCCAATTGTTCCACCGGGGATGACTTTGCAATTGTTGATCTTACCCCAGTGACCTTTCCTTACCAGGAGGAAGCCTACCTGCATTTCATGTTGCCCACTTTTGTATGTGATATTGTGACTCTCTCTCTTGATGAACCATGTGTTGGTTACCATCAGGCCATTTGCCAGACAGAAGCCTAGAGTAGCTTAGCCTTCATTATTCCTGTTGCCCCACCCATGTGGATCCAAGCAGTCAACATACCCTATTCTGTTTGTCTGTCCTGATGTGAGCATTCAGGTACCCTATTATCAACACAAACTCATGTTGTCCTGCTTTATCTAGGAAATTCTGCAACTGTTACAAGTTTTCCCTTGCTATTGCAACCCTGCTGTTGGACATTGGATGAAATAATGAATACCACCATATCCTTATACTAGAGTATGATTGTCATGAGTTTGTCACTAATTTGAATGACATATATCACTGTCTTCTGAAACCTCTCTCTCATCTCAGTTCTCACACCATTACATGTCTTGTCTTCCATCTTACTGCCTTCTTCAAATTTGTCAGTATAACACACTTGTAGAGTATATGTATGCTTTATCCATATACATCCCTCCCGGAAATAATTTGTCCATACTGGAAAATATCCTATCTTGGTTTTCCAGCAATATACTCTATGAAACCCTCATCTTAGGAGATGTTAACTTAGATTGGTCTAAACTGAAAACAGACCCTCCACAACTAACTATCAACCTATTCGGGTTCCATCAACTTATATCTTCCCCCTCTCGCCTACACAAAAACTCAACCTCCATCTCTATAATTGACTGGATACTCACTAACTGTCCCCACCATTACCACAACCCTACCACCCTACCTGACCAACTCAGTGACCACCTCCCAACCTCTGTTCTTAGATACACCACCCATCCTCCCAAATCCCACCAATATAGGAACTTTCGCAAACTCACTAATTTTAACGCAGCACAGTTTAACTCTACTCTATCTGCCATTGACTGGTCCACCCTTAAATATATCCCTCTTGATGACGCAGTTAATAAATTCAATACCATCTTCATGAATACACTAAATTCCTTTGCTCCCGCTAGACAGATTAGAATGAAACCCAACTCTGCTCCATGACTTTCCAAAGAAACCAAATCCCTTATGTTAAAAAGAGACAGAGCTTGGAAGGCTTGAATCAAAACAAAGGAATTACCTCTACTGCACAATTATAGACATCTCAGAAATCTAACTAAGAAACTAACCCTTAATGACAAAAGGTCCTTCTGTAACTCTGACCAACTCAATTACAATTCCAACCCCAGAACGTTCTGGTTTACTATCAATTGAATCCTTTCTCCTGGCTGTCCCACAACCTCTTGCCCCTACCCTAACACATCCTCCCTTGAAAAAGCAACTCTCCTCAACAAGTATTTTATAGACACCGTACAAGCACTCACTCTCTCCAAATGCAATACTACTTCAACACCTACCTACCCCAGTCCTTCCATAAACTTCTAGTCAGTCTACATCCAGTCCCTACATCCTACATCAGATCTCTTCTCCAAAAGCTCAAACCCTGCTCCCCTTCCACTGATGACCTCCCACCTACCTTCCTCAAACTTGCCGCTGATTCTATAGCCTATCCAGTATCCATAGATATATTCTTGAATCCACTGTTCCTACCCTATGGAAATCTTTTTTCACTATTCCCTTGCACAAAGGTGGCAATTCCACAGACCCATCCAACTACCGACCAATAGCGATCCTATCCCCCCTCTCTAAGATTCTTGAAAAATGCATCCACACACAACTACTCAAATACCTCCTTCAGCAAAATCTTCTCACTCCCACTCAGCATAGTTTCCGTCACAACCACAGTACTACTACTGCCCTCTTATCCTTTACTCATACCATTGCTGAGGCCGTAGACAACAATAAACTGATATCTTGTCTTTTCCTCGATCTTTCCAAAGCATTCGATACAGTCTCCCATCTCCTTCTGCTTGCTAAACTCTCAGATCTTAACCTGTCCCCTTCCTCCCTTGCCTGGTTCTCCAGTTACCTATCCAGCAGACAGCAGTCTGTGAAATGGCATTCTTCTTCCTTTCCTTTTGTACCAGTCCATACAGGGGTACCACAAGGTTCCATTCTGGGTCCCCTGATTTTCAATGTCTTTACCAATGATCTCTACACATCTTGTAAACAATCCTCCCTCATCCAATATGCAGTTGACTCAACACTCATCTCCATCTCTGATAATATCTCTGAACTTCACACACTTTCCCAACAAGCCTTCCTATCCACAGAACAATGGTTATCCAATAATCTACTCATCCTTAACCCCAAAAAGACCAACCCCCTACTATTTCTTCCCCGATCTCTTAGTTATCATAAAACAACCTTTACTATTACCTCCTCAAACAACACCATTATTAAACCAGAAACGCAAACTAAACTCCTTAGAGTCATCATTGACGATGAACTCAAATTCAATCCGCACATTCTCCAATGCATAAAAAAGACACACCAGAAACTTGGTCTATTGTATCTCAATAAAAAGTTTCGAACTGCAAATGCTAGACTCTCCCTCACTCAAGCCCTTCTTCTCCCCTCACTTCTATATGCTGCCCCACTACTTACCAACATTCAAACCACAACCTTGAATAAACTCCAACAAACATACCACAAGATAGCTAGATTTATCACAAACTCTCCATACAATACTCATCACTGCTTAGCACTAAACTCCCTCCACTGGCTAGAATTCCCTCACCTACTACTTCTATCAAAGCTTCAAATGTCACACTCCATTTCCTACAAACCTTCATCCTGTCCAGCTATCCCTTCCCTCATCTCTATCTATACCCCTCCTCAGTCTCTCCGTACCTCCAATCAACAACTATTACACATTTACCAACCCAAAAAAACAGTAGACAAACTACTATACAAACACACTATCGCCCAAGCTTGGAACAGACTACCAAGAGAAATTTGTTCCATCATTCACCCATCCCACTTTAAGGAAAAACTCAAACTCCATCTACTAAACTCTAAATTCTGCCCTTGTCAAGTCCCACCCTAACCTCCCTTACCCCTCTTATATAGCCTCTTTCTGTCTCTCACCATACTCTTAGCACTCCTCCCCATTGAATACATTTATAACTGTACATTTCATCACAGTAGACCTAAAAATAGTAGTTGTAAATATGTAAATATTATGTTGCTTAATTTTCTTTTTGCTACGTACATATTATTTTCTTTGTGTCTCTGTTTTTCTTACATATGTCTTTAACATCTTTGTATAAATACTTTTGACTCAATTGCTTTTGATTTTACTAGAAACTGTTTGTATATTGGAGCTTTTCTCCTCGGGTCTCCACTGAAAACGGCCCCAAGCCTAGTTGGACCAACCAGGTTAACAAATGTCAATAAATAAATAAATAAGTTATCCTATACTAGCACTCTGGTTCCTGGCCTGATGGGCCTACTCTGGTTATTCTGACTACCTCTTTTCCACTAATCAATCCTGGTACAATCTGGAATGGACACAGATTACAACAGAATTAAATAAAATCAGAATCCTACCTACTAGTAAAATTTGAAGAGCTTGTCGATGGAAAAAGACATTTAGTAGCAGGAAGTCAGCAGGCAGAAAAAAAGGCATGCATTTCAGGGGACCTTCTCACACTTTAAGATAAGTATTCACCTATATGTTATTTTTCTTAGTTTGAGGGGCCCCTACAGTAGATTCCCACCTGGAAGGAACCCAAAGAATGGGACATAAACAAGAGACAGGACAACAAGCAGAACAGAATGATGGTTCATATATAATTTTATGTGTGCTAACTCTTCATTATTATTTCTAGATTTGAAGAAAGTGTACTCAATATCCAGTTGGGATTAACTGGCAGGACCAGAGGCTGGGTACATTCATGTAGCTGGTGTATGATGTCACAAAGTGCACCTCAGAGTCTGGGAGCTTTGAAGATAAAAGTGATACATTTGTTTAAAAAGAAAAGACACATTTCACGAATAACTGTAAAACACTTTAAAATGAAACGTGAAAAGAAGACTAAATAATGACTGTCCACACAAGTACTTTAGTTGAGCGCTTTCTTTCGTTTTAATATGAACAAACTTCCTCAGAACTGAGGAAGTTCGTTCATATTAAAACGAAAGAATGCGCTCAACTAAAGTTTTTGTGTGGACAGTCATTTTTTAGTCTTCTTTTCACGTTTCCTTTTAAAGTGATAAATTTGTTTATTGGAGAGGATGAATACAATCACTCACCAAGGAGGATCCCCTTATAGATCAACTCGTATAGTTAGTACAAAACATTTTAAGGATGTATGTAAAAGAATATGACTTTAACTCTGATTGTTTTAACTATTTCAGCTAGGCATCTGGTATTATTTTAGACATTGCCAGCATATTGTGGTTCCTTCAAATTTTTATTCACTCACCATCACTTCTTTTTATCATCTCTGCTTACTCTTCACTCGTTCTACAGTATTAACTAAAAAACACTCAGTATTGCCTACCTTTAATACAGTGCTGTGTGTTGCCAAGTGCTGTTCCTTTCCCTTCTCTGCTTTTGCATTGTGAGCCAGGAATATGCCAAGCATATTTTTTCTGACATAAATTTGTTTGCTCTTCCATGTTCATAGCTGTAAAATCTATACTTCCAACAATAAGATACTTAATCAAATTACATAGAGCAAATATAGTAACTACCATAATCTTCATCTAGTTTATGTGCACTTACTTGATTCATTTTGTAACCTAATACATTATATTGTTTTCAGGGGTCTATGTCATTTGACTGAAAGCTCATTTGATGGAATATGAAATCACTGAACACAATTGTCTGAAAACTCATTTGACTAAATCATAATTGATATAAAATATTCTACACAACTCATATACGATAAAAATGTTTTTGCACCCGTCTCTTTACTATATCTAACAAATACCATGATCATCCAACTGTCGTGAAAAGAAAAAACACCACACAATACTGACACACAAACACAAACACCTACAGATCAGTCAGGGGGTACGACATGACAGTCCCATTGTTAATCTACACATATTCTTCTAGACTCACATCTATAATAATGCCTATGATAACAAATGACACCATGACATACTGTCTCAAGACTTTTATTGTCTTCTGTCAGTTGAGATTCAGTCAATTGTATTCAACCATTTTTGATTCAGTCAAATGAGAAACAAATCAAATGACATAGACCCTGTTTTCTGAACCATCCATACTTGCCTCCAAATGATTGCAAGCTGCAAATGTTTTGTGTAAGGTTTGTGAATATTTGCAAACTGTATATGGTTTGTGCAATGTTTTCTGCTCTGGAGTTTTTTATTGCAAATTTACTTTTCTCCCAGGTCCCACTTGAAATGGATATGGCCCAGGCAGCCTTAACCTTGCCAACATACTGCTAACTGTGTTTGTCAGTTATACTGGGACTAGGGTGTTGTACAAACTCCTATAGGGTTCAGCTAACAGATGCAATAACAAACCTCACCCAGATAGCTCAAATGAGAGGTGACAGTTTTCATTGGTCACAAAGTAATTTCAGAGATACATACGTAAACAGTTAAGGACCTTGAATAATTAATATGACAGAATATGACAAACTACACCTTAGGAAAATGAATTTGATCTCTGAATATTTCTAGTAGTCTGCCACAATACATTATATGCATCAAAGGGGCCCTTAAGACCACATACATACATCTTTTGGCAATTTTCTTGATGGTCCATCTAGTTGACCATAAAGTTGTTCCTCCAGGCCACCTCATACTCACATTCATTCCCCAGGATAAAGCCCTTCAGTCCATTGACCCTTCTGTTGTAAGAGTCCTGCAGTAAGGAATATAGTGCCATCATTAATATACTAGTCATTGGAGGCTTTACTTTGGGCCATATATTTCTCATGTAAGCCCATAGTATCCAAGGGTTGGCATGCAAAGGGCCTTGTCAAAATATTTGCATGCCTCTTCAAGTGGCATACTTAACTGTCATTGGCACATGAGATGGCATCCCCAAGGAATCCTGTCGATTCAGGCCACACACACTCTCCACACTTCCTCCTAATGAGAGGTGAGCTGGCTAAGCCTTATGATTTAACACCTGTGCCAGCTTAAACAGGTGTCCAATCCACTAATTCAAATCACCTGGGACTCAGGACTTTACCCCCTCTACACCAACAGATCTGGCTACATTTATTTGCTGGTAATTCTAAAGAGGTACAATGACCGCTGCTTATTTCATGGATACTTAGAAAAATAATATGACTCTGACTTGATAATTTTTCTCTCTTCTGGGACTGACATAAAGGATACAGAACAAACTAACACCCCAACTAAACACGCTGTTCAACCTCAGCTTCTCCACAGGCTACGTGCCAATAGAATGGCGCACAGGAACAGTTATTCCGCTCCACAAAGGAGGGGCCACAAGTGACCCTGGTAACTATCGCTCCATAAGCCTGACTAGCCTGGTCTGCAAGGCTATGGAGCGCATCATCATGGAACTCATTCACAAAGACATTGGGAACCTCCAAACACTTGACCCGACCCAGTTCGGCTTTGTTAAGGGCAGATCATGCCTACTAAACCTGGTTGACTTCTTCGAGACAGTCACCAAGGCTATAGACGAGGGAAAGGTGGTTCACACAGCCTACCTTGATCTCGCCAAGGCATTCAACACCATTCCTCACTCGGGTATTATAGAAAAACTCACTAGCCTGAACATAAACCCCTACGTCACAAGATGGGTTGCCAACTGGCTTACAGACAGAACTCACATGGTAAGACTAGCAGGCTCCAGGTCTGACTCTAAACCAGTCACAAGTGGTGTCCCGCAAGGCTTGGTTCTGGGACCCCTACTGTTTGGCATATATTTCTCAGAAGTACAGGCAAACACAGGAGGACTATGGCTAACCAAGTTCACTGATGACTGCAAACTGGGAGCCATAATCGACTCTCCAGCTGACACAGACATCCTTCAAAAAGGCCTTACTGAGACAGACACCTGGTGTCAAAGTCATGGCCTCAAGCTAAATGCCAAAAAATGCATAGTCATCCCGTTTGGGAAAAACAAAACACCCACGAATTACCACATAGGTGGCAGTCCCCTTAATACAGAAGAGGTAATAAGAGATCTGGGGACCCAGGTAGATAGTAATCTCTCCTTTGACAATAATATTGCCAAAGTAGTTAGGAAATCCTTCTATGCTGCCCATCTAATTACTAAGGGGTTCGCATCTAGAAATAAAGAAGTTATAGTGCCCCTCTACTCATCACTCATCAGACCCATCATAGAGTACAATGCCCCATTTGGGATGTACCTCACAAGACACTTCCAACAGCTGGAAAGACCACAAAAGTACCTCACCAAGAGGATTACTGGCCTAAAACATATGTCCTATGCAGCCCGACTGAAAAAACTCCGGCTGTACTCAGTGGCATATCACTTACTCAGAGGTGATCTCTGCCTGACTTACAAAGCCATGCCCAACTCAGAATTGATGGACATGCTCCATCTAAAGAAATCCAAGTCACTGTGAGCCACATGCTCTAGTGAGCTTAACCTCGCCACAACAATAAATAGAATATTCTGGAGGGATAGATTCCTGTCACAGAGACTCCCCATGCTTTGGAACAAAATTCCTAACTACATTAGGCAGAGCCCCTCACTAACACTCTTCAAGAGAAGCCTTGACGAGTGGATGGGTAACAGAAAATACACCCCTGGGATCACTTCATTGGCTCTGCTTGACAGAGGCTCAGTTAATTAATCAATGGGCCGGCAAAAGCCGACACACTCTGGCTATGCTTATAAATGCCCTCGGGCAGATAGCCTAGTACCTACCTATGAACCTATATGGTCTTTACCTTGCCTTTGTTATGAGGAGAATTTGTAAAAACACTTGGGTTTGTCTATAATGTAAGTTACTGTTTTTGGTTTCCTAAGGTGCTCAACATAAATCTGCTTGTAGATATGAAGGTTACTAACTCCTGCAACTTGTTATCTGGTGTTTGTTGAGGCATGAGATTTGTACAGGGGTGTGATGTTGCACTGTCTACTGCTTGCCACATATGGCAACAATAAACCTCAGCTGTGCTAGTTCAAATAATATTGTATTATTTTTTGTTCTGATTTACAAAATTACTTCAGCACTGTTTTGTTTGCATGATTTTAGATTTCAAAAAGTTCATAAATGTGACAGTACATCTTAGGGAAGTGAATCTAATTTGTTCTTGAACTTTCTAGGGTGTGTTCATTCATTTCCTTGCAAGGCACTTTCCCTACAGTATTAGACTTGAAATGGTTTACGTACTTTGCCTGTTTTATGGATACTTAAGAGAGTAGAAACTTGATTTTATTGTTTTCTTCTCGAATTTCACATACTCCTGAGAGTAACAGCTTCTTCTATCTTATATTTTCATTCTGGCAGCAGTTTCAGCTTATAATTTTAGAGCACGCTGCCAAATATCTAAGTAATCCTTATTTTGAAATGCAGAGACAATTGGCTAAATTCCAAACCACACTCATCCTCTCATCACTTCCTTTACATATTAAGTGAAATATGCATAACTTTCTGTGTAGCAGTATCCGGGCCACTTTGCTGAAAATTACAAGAGTACCATACCTCTCAACCACTTAGAGCAAGAAATCTGGACAAAGCCACAAATAATGGTGGGGGGGCCCAAAAATAGGGACATTTTTTAAATATTGGGCTTACAAACTTCGAACGTTGATAGACTAACATGTTTTGCAATAGTATGAATTTTCTGAAGGATATGAAGTCTGAAATTCCATGTCTGCCATTATTTTCTGATTTCAGTCCTCAATGATTTGCTGGTGATTTGCCAGAAAACCACAATTTTATGAGAAACAGGCCAAAAATATAGGGCAAAAATCTGAACAGTTGAGAGGTATGATTAGAGTACACCATATGTGGTCATGGAAAATCTGGAATCTGAGACTCTGCCCAATTTATAAACAGTTCCTAACTAAGGGAAAGCAGACTGCATTAGTATTATCCGACTGTTTCCTCTGTCTTGGTGAGAGGTACGCATGATAAAATACTTTGTACTGAGTTACAAAGCTGCAAGGTGATTTGATATTTTTTGCAGTAATTTGCAACTGTAATTGTATACTTTTGCCTGAGTCACAACTCCTTTCACCTTTGATGAGGCTATATACCAACAATTAAAAGGAACTGTTAAGTGTATCAGCGTCGTTCCTACTTATATTAATACTGACCTTGTAAGAGGGCTTTATAAGTTGGAGTATATACATAACAATTAACATTTTGTATCATTTGATGTTTTTATAAATGTTAACCCAGACCGAACCACAAAAGGAGGGGGAGTTTCCATATTTATCAAGGATATCCACACCTCCAGGTTAGTGGCATTGCATGAAGTATCGGAGACCATCCATGTGCAACTAACAGTGGGCAAAACTGCTTTTCAGTTTATAGCATCCTACAGACCACCCTCTCAAAGTCAGGAATCCCAGTCGGCTTTCCTGAAAACACTGGAGAACATGAAGATCTCTCCGAACACCATTATATTGGGTGACTTCAACTACCCAAACATAGACTGGGAGCACTACTCAAGCCCCAGCACCTTAGCCCAAAGGTTCCTGGAAATTATAAACTCAAATGCTATGGAACAACTAGTCACCACTCCCACAAGAGGGGATAACATACTAGACCTGATCATTACCAACATGGGGACTCTATGCTCCATACCAGAAGTGTATCCTTCATTGGTAAGATCAGACCATAAATTAATTTCACTGGATATCCACATCCCGACCCCACCCCCAGTCCAGAAAACCACAGTGAAAAACTTCTCAAAAGCGAACTTCTCACTTCTCAAAACCGAAGTGAAATCTTTCAAGGCCCCAAGGCCAGTGGAAACTACGGCCCAAACTGCAGAATCCTATATAAACGCATTCTACGGACATCTCCAGGAATGCATAGATCAAGCTATCCCAAACAAAACCAAGACCCAAACATCCAAACGCAGGCGTCCAGTCTGGTGGACCCCAGCCATAAACAGACTGTACAACAGAAGGAGGAAGATACTACATGATAGAGTAAAATCCCTAATAGGGAAGGCATCTCTGATCAGTACTAGCAAAAAATTATGATCCCTCATAAAATCCTCCAAGGCCAGCTTTGAGAGAAAAATTGCACAGGACACTAAAGACAATCATAAGGCTTTTTTCAGTTATGTTAGGAACCTGGGATGCAACTCCCAGACTTGTTCTGAGTTGATTCTAAACGACAAAAAATACACTGAACCCACAGACATCGCCAATATCCTGGCAGACAGGTTCAGTGCAAACTCCCCAAAGAGCAAGTGTCTATCCCGGCAGGGGGCTGCCTCCCAAACATCTCTGATGCTCAGGTGAAGGCTGCCCTCTCCAAAGCAAAAAACACTGCTTCCATGGGACCAGATGGCGTCCCGGGTTGCGTCCTACATGAACTCCAAGAAGAACTAATCCCTCAAATAAAACAGCTGTACAATCTCAGCCTCACTACAGGATATGTGCCCACAGAATGGCGTACAGCAACAGTGGTCCCACTCCACAAAGGTGGAGCCTCCACGGACCCTGAAAACTATCGCCCCATAAGCCTGACTAGCTTAGTCTGCAAGGCTATGGAGAGGATCATCATGGAGCTCATAAACAAAGACATCGGGGACCTACAGACACTAGATCCTACCCAATTCGGCTTCGTCAAGGGCAGATCCTGCCTTTTGAACCTGGTTGACTTCTTTGAAACAGTCACCAAAGCCATAGATGAAGGGAAGATAGTCCACACAGCCTATCTAGACCTAGCAATGGCATTTGACACAATACCCCACGCGGGCATCATAGATAAGCTATCCAGCTTAAATATAAACCCCATGTCACAAGATGGGTCGCAAACTGGCTCAAAGACAGAACCCACAGAGTGAGAGTTGCTGGAGCCATGTCAGACTCGAAACCAGTCACAAGTGGTGTCCCACAAGGTTCTGTCCTGGGACCGCTCTTGTTCGGTATATACTTTTCCGAGGTACAGGCCAACGTGGGAGGACTATGGCTCACCAAGTTCGCAGATGACTGCAAACTGGGCGCCATAATCAACTCTCCAGCTGACACAAACATCCTTCAAAAAGGTCTCACAGAGACGGATAACTGGTGCCAGAGCCATGGTCTAAAGCTAAATGCCAAAAAGTGTATAGTCATACCCTTTGGCAAAAACAATGTGCCCACAAACTACCACATAGGCGGTAAACCATTAAGTACAGAAAAAGTAATTAGGGATCTGGGGACCCAAGTTGATAGCAATCTCTCCTTTGACAACCACATTGCCAAAGTGGTTAGAAAAACCTTCTACATGGCCCACCTCATCATGAAAGGATTCACATCTAGATCAAGAGAGGTAATCATGCCCCTTTATTCATCTATCAGGCCCATCATAGAATACAATGCCCCTTTTGGGATGTACCTTACCCGACACCTGCAGCAATTAGAAAGACCCCGAAAGTACCTCACCAAGAGGATCAAGGGACTCAAACAGATGCCATATGCTGCTCGGTTAAAAAAACTCCAGCTCTACTCAGTTGCATAGCGCCTACTTTGAGGCGATCTATGCCTGACATATAAAGCTATGTCCAATCCAGAATTAATGGACATGCTCCACCTCAGTAAATCTAAATCCCTTAGAGCCACACGCTTGAGGGACTTGAACCTCAGCACAGAAATAAATAGGACTTGCTGGAGGGACAGATTCATAACCCAGATGCTTCCTTTGCTCTGGAATAGAATTCCAATTCATGTTAGGCAGAGCACCTCACTGAATCTCTTCAAGAAGAATCTTGATGAGTGGATGGGGGATCGTAGGTTTGTTCCGGGGATTACTTCCATGTCACTATTAGACAGAGGCACAGTAAACTAAATCATAAAAAGGGCACAGTATACTCAAATCAAGGGGTGGCGTAAGCCAAACAAAATCGGGCTAGACTTATAATTGCCCCAGGGCAGATAGCCTAGTATGAACCTATGAACCTATTAAATAGATTGTTATTTTCTGTGCTGGTTATTTTGATTATTTTTAATGATACCATTATTTTAAAATGCAATTTTTATGGGTCAGGTATTTGCCAAAGTGGACGCTAAACTGTACAAAAAAAAGAGAGAGAAAGCGATATACAAACTAGTGCTTATATGTTTTTGCATGGATATAGTGGCCTTCAACCAGCACTGATTTCTTCTGTCCCTCATGAAGAGTTTTGATGGGACTGGCAGATTTATAAAAGATGTCTTGATATATTTATTTATTTATTTATTTTGATGTCCTGGTACTTCGGAAGCCTTCAAAGACATGATCAGGCTGTTTTCTAACTGAGGCTACAAACTGCAAGTTGTACAACAGACATATTGGAAAGCCTATAGCAAAGTGAGAATTTATTTGCTTTTTTTAAGTAGTGGCACTAGTTAATACATATAAAATGTTACTTTGTTACAGAATATAATGTATGCTCTGAAGAGCTGATATAAATAATTAAATATTGGCCTTTGCTTTTGTGACATAGTCATGTGACTAAGTCTCATATACCATCCTTTTCTAAGGGACCTAAATTGGGTGATAATTTGGTCCCACGGCCACTTTTTACATCCATCAATTGCACTTGATAAAAACATTCTTTAATATCAATATGTTGACCCACTTCCAAGCTTTTAGGTATTGCAATGTTTGTTAGTATATATTTACCAAAGGTTTCATTACTGTTAGTGGCATAAGGCTGTCTTTACACAAGTATGTTTGAAGCAATGCAAGTTTCGTGGTTTATTTGATCTACAAGAAACTAAAAGTTTCATGTCAAGTTGGAACAGCATCATACTAACATTAACTATACAGAGGATTATGAGATTATGAAAGGATCTTTGATCATAACTAACTTATGTTTCAGACATGAATGTCAAGAAATTCACCATGGCAGCAGAGCAAAGCTAAGCTTGGAAGGTGAATATTTTGACATCTAAGTCAAGTACATATAATAAATGCTATGATTAGAGAAAAACATTTTTTTTGGAACTGTAAGAAGTTTTATCTACTCCATGCAAGGGTGTAGCCAGGCATACTCTTTGTACTGTATTGAGTACATTTTTTCTGCGCATCATATCAACATGACGTTTTCAGGTAATATTGTCTACAAATGTCTATAAGAATGCCTTTACAAAAGATGCAATATTGCTAATCTAAAAACAATAGTTTTAGGGGGAACAGCTGAAAATGTTACATTTATTAAGTGCTTGAGGGTCAGCATTTTGAGAGATGTGTTTATTTTCAAGTGACAGGTGTCCAAGGGGAGTAGAAGCAAGTGTTTATGAGTACAAAATGGAATTTGCTAGCTACACCATCTCCATGTACTATCAATTACAAAAAAAACATATAGGAGAGTAAAATTTTGACAGCTTTGAAAGTATTAAAGCACTTATTAGTGCCACACAGATAGTAGGCAAAAGTAGTGTCCCTCTTAGGAACTAGCGGTTTTAAAAGCTGTTTGATGCTTTTGTTTTTTTTGTTTGTTTAAAACTGTGTCAAATTATCTAACAGCCTTTAAAATTGTTTTAACTTCTGCTGTTAGTATGCTGTAGCATAAAACCAGAGCTTTAACATCATTTAGAAGTGTGTAACAAAAGCTTGCTGTGCACCTTTCTAATATCAGAACTGTGCTTCAAAGCTTGCCTTTTTTCTGATTTCAAAGTGCATTCATGGTGCTACGTGCACTACAAAATGTATTCAGCCTACTTACTCAAAATTTTGCTAAATGTCAAAGATCAAACTGTAATAATGTTAAAAAAAATGTTACCACCACTAACAGAATGGGACCTGGTGCTGTTTTAAGGTTTAAAAAAAGCCTCTTACATTTTGCATAATTGGATACATTGCAGCCCAATGAGCATAACAGGGAACCTGTTTACAAGTATGGGATGGTCTGCCTTGGTTGCTTTTCTAAACATGTATTTTGTGGTTTATTTAAATTCCAATTTTTTTTTACTGTTTTTTAATCGCTCTGATGGCTGTATAGAGCTGAAAATGCTTTAATATTTGTAAATAAACCAGTTTTTATTGGCCACTGTTGCACACTTTTATTGGCAATTACCTGAATAGGTATAAGAAAATTATCAGGCAGGAAATTATATGAAGACTTTTCCAAAGTAAGTTGAGTTTATTCATTATTTTAACAGTGATAGAGAATCTTTAGAAGATAGAGGTGTATTTAGCTAGACAAGCTAAGGCTCTATCTATGGTACTGCTGATGTCACAATGAAAGTGAGAGGTGGATCAAGCCATATCGCAACATACTTACATTCAGTCTCTAAATAACATAACAGTCACAACTTTTAGACCCATCCTTTTTTAGTGTGGGTTTTGCCTGTTACAAAAAAGTACAGATTTTGTTTTGGCAACGCTCGGTTTAAGACCCAGATTACCCAATGTCTGACAGACATGGATAAAATGGGTGGTATGTTTAGAGAAGATAATGTTTTAGTCCTTATGGGAAACAGCAGATCATTAGTACTTTTCCAAGGCTACTTGGAATTGTGTTTTTGAAAGGAAAGAGGAGGGGACCAAGAATTGACTCTCCTTGTACTCCTTTATTTACTGACTACAAAGAGGACAACGAATGGTGAAGAGTGACAAGAAAGGTCATGTGCTTAAAATAAGTCTTGAACTAGTAAAGTTCACGGTTGCTAATACAGGAAAAATTTACTAATCAGTTTCTGATTGTATAATCAAAAACATTGTTAATATCAAAAAAGGTTGCTCAGTTTAGTTCACCTCTGCCCAAGGCCCTAAGCAGGTTATGTGTCATGGATAGTTGGGCTGTATGGGTATGGTGACTGACCCTAAACTCTCATTGCTAATCACTAAGTGGTCCACAGGAGTGTAGATGATTCTTGGCTTGTGAAGCTGCAGCTCTTCCCACATATTTGGATGGCGGGTAAAGAGGAATACTATCAGATCTGTGCGTCTCCACTGATAGCCCCTAGTTTTGGTAAGGGCATAATAATACATGCTGCCTTTACAGTTCATGACTGCCGTTTTTGAGGGAGGTACTCATGATCCATTTCTGGAGCAGTGCAACAAAGGTATTATGACCTTAGGAAATTTTAGTTATACTCCATCTGATCCAAGTTGTCCAAAATGGGGACTTCTCAAAGCTATCTGTTGATCTTAGAAAAAGGAATCCAACGGAGGAAAGCATCATATAAAGCCAAATAATGCTCAGCATATGTGGCAGTTTTGCAGATTCTTGAGTCTGTAAGAAATGGGTAGCCAGAAAACTAGCCAGCTCCTTGGGGGCTGTAATTTAATCTTCAGCGAATGCAACAGTTGGCATTGCACTATCCTTACCTTTGCCAATGAGATTGTTAATCTCAACCAGAAACATTTATAATACCTAATATAGCAGTGGTGGCCAACCTGCTACCCCCAACTTGATGCAGCCCTTTTGCTTCGATACTCAAATATAAAATATTTGGTTAAACAGGTGTTTGGATAATGAGGTCGATCTGCTGCCTAGTTGTTTTCCCACACAGTCACAACATGAAACTCTTAGTGGAAATGATTTGCTCAGCATTAGTGGAATGGGAATGTAGCTTCCTATGTTAATGAACTTGTAAAAAGCATTATACGGCAAAACCATGTATACTAGGGACTTCTATACAGTATCATTCAGAGCAGTGTACAACTATTCTTCTTTAAACTCATTCTGGTGAAATGACATTTAAGGTCCAGAAGTTTTCCTCTCATTCTAACTCATTTGATATGAGCTGTGTTTCCTCTCCCTCCAGATACTGTTCCAAAAAGCAGCACAGTTAACCTATACCTGAACCATTGCCAGTATGAACACACACTTGTGTTCTTATGGCACAAAATTATATTTTTAATGATCTAAAAAATATACATTTTTCTGTTCATGTCATGATTCTTGCTGAAGCTATTTGTCAAAACAAGATGCTGCTAAAAATAACAGCAAATGTCTCTTTCATCATTTCTCCTTAATGAGATGGTCTACATTTATTCAACCATTCTGTTTCTTATTGCCAATAAGTTACATTCAGACTGCTTTCTTCTTATATGCTTTTTTCTAAACACCATCCCCATATTATTTTGAAGTGCCATGTCATTTTGTAGGCAGGGATAGGACTGATGCAGGGAGGGGGGTGATCATCATAGGTTACAACCTCAAATTAGTGTGAGGGAGGTTCATGTGGCCCACTGACATGGACAAGTTAGATGCCACTGAACTAGAGCAACCTGCTCTTGCTTCATGGTTTGGATCATTGCTTTCTTTGTATAGTATTTCCATATGGCTCTAAGGTTGCAGAATTGCTTACAGTCTTCAGGGCAATTACTACCATTGTACCTTTTTCAAAGGTTTACAGGTTCACACTAAGGTTATTGGTCAGATCATTTGCAGCACAGCCTCAAAATCCCCTTTAATCAGTACTCTACAAGATGAAGTAACTACTGCCTAATTTCGTTCCCTTTCATTGAGAGTTTGAAAAGCCAGACCAGGGGTGAGTTTATGATTTCCTACCCATTCATCCAGGATGCCTTTGAAGAGGTTCAAGGAGCTATTTTGCTTTACATTTAAGAGAAGTCTTTGACAGAGATATCTATTTCATGAGCCAGGTCCTGTTTATGTTGTGGTGGTTGTAGTTTTGTTTCAAGTGAGCGTATAAGGTGTTATTTGTTTTTTGATGTGCAGGAAGTTGCATAGAACTGGATCAGTTGATATTCTGAAGACAAGTCACAGGTCCCCGCTCAAAAGTATGTAAAAATCAGAGATGAGAGAAAGTGCTTTAAGGTGTCTACAAGGCACTTGGGAGACATGCACTTCACTTTCTTTGTGAAGAAATGCTGCAACCTGTTGAGTTGCGTTATAGGCTTAGACAAAAATATAGTGAAAGGGGCATTATATTATATTATATTATATTATATTATATTATATTATATTATATTATATTATATTATATTATATTATATTATATTATATTATATTATATTATATTATATTATATTATATTATATTATATTATATTATATTATATTATATTATATTATATTATATTATACTATAGACCTGATAAGGGAGGATTAGAGAGGGATAGCTATCCTTCCCTTTACCTAAAAGCTATACCCATGATAAGCAATCTGGCCACTTAAAAGGAAAGTAACTCTAAATATACTGCAGTCAAAGGGTAGTTCACTTTCAATTAAATTTCCAAGGCTGTGTCAGTTTTCAAAGTAAGAGGGGATGTCATCTGTGCAGTAGGTGCATGAGTACCCATGTCTGCCAAATGACACTGTACTACTTTTATTGGAATTTACCTTAAGACTAGTCTTGTCACCATTTATTTGAACATGTTAGACCATCCCGGAGAATTGGGGAGTCAGCTGGATAGTTTATGATAGCTTTGAGTTTGCCGTCATCTACAAACTTGGTCAACCACTGGCCCTTAACAGCAGCATTGACATCTGAGAAGTAAATCTTAAAGATAAGTAGCCCAAGGACTGATCCTTGTGGGACACCATTAGTAATTACCCCTTTTTGATGAGACCTTGTGTCCTAGACTAATAGACTGGGTTCTTTCAGTGCATCAGTTAGCTACCCAGTGGGTTACACAGTGGTTTACATTTAGTTTAATTAGTTTGACTATAATGCCAAAATGTGGGATTGTGTAAAGGCCTTCTCTAGGTGAAGGTAATCAGTAGGCTGATTCAAATAAACCTACTATTCTTTAAGAAGCACAATCTACCTTTAATTAACCCAAATTAGAATCAAGGGATTGTAGACTGCTAATGTCCCTTTTAACAAGTTATACAATGATAAGCTTAACTGTCTTATATACAAGGTTGGTTAGGCTTATAGTTCTATAGTTACCTGGGTCAATGGTGGGTCCTCACTTATGAAGTGGGATAGCTGCATGCAGTTTCCACACCTCAATCATGAGTCCATTAAAGAGGCTGATACTGAAAATGTTCAGTAGTGAGTCTATAAGGCTGTGTTTGGTGTTAACAAGAAAGCAAATTGGGGCATTGTCTTGATCTTTGGGGCTAATGTTCTTGGCCTTGGAGAGTACCCTTAAGACTTGCCTCAAGGTGATCAAGTTTCTTTTGTACTCATTACTACAATATTATGAATTTCTGTGGTGACACAGAAAGACAGATTCTCTATTAATTCTTCTGGATGTCATCTGATGAAGTGAGTTTTGTGAAGGTAAAAAAAATAAATAAATAAAATAATATATATTCCAGTACCATGTTACAATTAATTTACCCAGGGACAGAAAATATACACCATAGCCTAGATTCTAAAAGCTGTGTGTATTACAATTTTACCTACCTACTCTGGGTATTTTGGCAAAAAAAAAAAAAATAAACAAACAATAAAACCCATCAACTATGTTTCAACAATCACTCTGTTTTTATGGTCACTCCTCAGCAATTTCTTCCTTTGGAGAGATTTTAAGCGAAAACACCTCTATAAACTCCCTTGTGATCTCTTGTTTTATCTAACTTACTTGTTAATAGTATAGATGAAATGTTCTTCTGCATATACTCTACCTTTGTGACCCAGATTGTCTGAAAACGAAAAGGTAATACATATGGACACTTTAATAGCAGCCAATTCTCTGTTGTGGGAGGAAATGGGAACACTCAAAGAAAACCCAGGTAAACATAAGAACATGCAAGTTCCATCAAGAGAGCAGCCAGATATTAGGACCTGAACTCCGGACCCGGGAGTTGTGAAGCAGATAGCTAAACTAGTAAGGCATTATGCTGTTACTTAAAGACAAGCACCTCCACCTCTTAAGCCAAAAGAAAATATACCCACATCACCCTACTCTTCATCAGTGTGAGCGCCTCTGCAACACCCTCTGTAATTCTTCCTAAATTTCCAGTGTTGATGCATGCACTACTCCAACTTGTCTTCATGATATTACCTCATTTCCCTTGTCCAAGGAGACTTTCCCATGAAATACTGAGTTAACGTTCCACCAAAGGTTTCATCCATTGATACATAATGGTGCCCATACCTAAAATGGCTGCTATATTTTGAGCCACCTGGGCCTTTAAACATCAGAGGAATGCCTCTAAAATGTCTCAATTTCTGTTTTAATTTCTTCAAATGCTCTAAACCAAAGACATCTCCTGAGTTCATTCACTCATTCAGCAGTAATCTCTTATCATCAGCTAAAATACCTACTGCCTTTAAAACCAGCCTTCTTGTCATTTCTTCCAAACCCCATCCAGTTCTCTAATATCCCATCCCACCCTAATCCTTTTGCTACCTGTCTCTATTGTTGTCCCAACTCTTTCTGCCTTCCAAGAACTCCACTTCTCTAATAATGCAATCAATTATACAAAAACATAACATATACTTGCCCACATCCATCTCCTTTTTTGATCTGCTACACTTTCTCAAATATTTTTTTCTTACCTTCATGTCTCCTTTTGGATGCCCTCAGCTCTTTCCTTGATGGTTTTATTTATTTATTTATATTTTTTTCAAGCTTGACTGGGCTTATCAAGTTACAGCTCTAGAAACGCATCTCACCACAGCCATCATATTTTGCTGATGTACGATCGATTCTCTTGTTTACTTTTAACCCTAAAATGAAAGTTCCAGGGCATGCATGAAAAGACTGGTTTATGGTTCCTTCTTTGCAAAATACTCCAGGTTATCACAGCATCATCCTATATCATGTGTGATATTGACTAGGTGCTTTGTTAAATGTAATTGGAGCCTTTACTTTTGTGTAAAGTTTTTTAGTGCTGATTTAAATTATGTGTGTTGACTCCATCAAGATCACACTACAACATATGGAAAAATTAACAGTCATTAAAACAGTGGCAAAGATCCAGAAAATTTGGTGGGCAGTTCAATTTTATTAAAAACACAAATCATAAAATATGTAGCTATATCTGGGTACCTTGCATCACTTTAAATCCTTAATTAAAATCCTTTGACTTTTATATAATCTGATTACCAAACACACAGTATAATCAAAACTGTTGTTAAACCCTTTACTAATTTATTTTTAGCTGTAGTCCTGTATTACACATACATTTCAAACCAAGATAAAGACAGGCAAGCAAACATCATTACCACTGTGCTCCTTTCACTAATAAAGAAAAATTAAAATCCCCAACTTAACTATTTTTTCATATATTTGTAAAGAGTGAGAAGGAAAACTATATTCAAACATTAACTGCCATGAGTGATTGTGTGCTTAGTTAATGCACCTATTGTCACTGTTTTACATCTTTGTGCTGTTCATACATGCACACACTGACATCCCCTACTGTTTTACTTACATATAAACTGATGCTCTTAACATTAAATGTATGTTATATAATTAACATGACATTAAAGATAATTTTAGAATTTGGTCTTTGTTAATCTTCAGGACTTAGCACGCACTGCATGCTCAGCTCAGTGGGTATGACTTTAATTTAGTTTTGCACCTCCCCCCTTCCACAATACCCTATACCTCTCTCCTCCATTTTCCACTTTCTGACCAAGCTAGTGTGTTGGAAAAAATGCACTGTGCAGAACCAACAGAACTTCCCCTACCCAAACAAAGGGATCTGGGGAGAACAGTTAATGAAGACTGAATTTTCCAAGCAGGTCTAACATTTTAATAAGTAAAGAACTTTCACATTTGCCAAACAAGAGTTCAGTCTAGGTTAAGCTTCAGGAGATTATCCCTTGCTAATTCCCCCCGGGTGACTCACCTAAGCAAACATCCCATTAAGCACTGTGGATCCAAACAAGGATCTAAGCATGGAGATGATGTCTAATTTATAATGTATTGCAAAAAGTGTACAGGGATGACCAAATGGTGATAGCACAGATGACATCCAAGGAAGCTTTATGGGAAAAATGAAGGTTGCTGAAGCTGTGCTGGTGGAATGATGAATGGACTTAGATAGCCATGATGAATACTTTGCATATTTTAGATGAAGGAAATACAACTTGATAACTAATGAGCCAAAGACAGAGTGAATGAAACAAGCATGCTTATTTTTCTAACAGCCTTAGCCCTACCCATGTAAAACAGAACCCATGACATCATAAATATTTGGTCTCTGCAACATCAACAGATTGGTTTGAAGGGACAGGTATATCTCACAGAGGATGCCACTGCTCAGGAACACGTTCTCCATATCTAAGTGCAACTTGGATCTATGGATGGGAAACAGAAATTTACTCCAGGGTTTTCCTCTGTACTATTCCCCCAATTCCCAGAGTCTTTATAACATCCCCAACTGACAGACATCCATGTACAAGACTGACATCTATTGGCACTGTCTTCAGGTATTTCTAATGGTTGTGGGGAGTCAATCCAATGCCTGAGGATAGCATGGCCCTCCCAGTTGCCTAAATTCTACAACAGAGTGGCTGTGGACTAGAAGGAGATGAAGGGGTTACAGAAGTTGATGATAGATTTAGGGTACCCACACAAAACCTCTGCCACTGGAGGCCAAGCAGAGACAGTGAAAGGAGAATGTGAGTCAGTTCTGCAACACTGATCTACTCAAACATCTGCAATTATGGTAAGTGCAACACAACTGCTGTATGTTCTTCATAGTCAATGTTGCAGTACTAATCCTTGGAAGGACTCCCAAAGCTACAGATTGGGTAGTTGGCTGTCTGGGTGCCCCTGGAACAGGAGGTTTTGTAGAATAGCAGTAGCAAAACCTGCTCTAGCCCTGGATGTAGTGCCTAAATGGTAATGTTTGGTAAAGGTGTGGCAGAAGACCAGGTTGTCAGCTTCCAGGATGGCCTAAGTAAGGATACATTTTAGGAAGGCAGTGGTGGATGCTCTACATCACATGGAATGTGTCCTGACAGATACTGGTAGTTGCTTTCCACAATGACTATAGTAAAAGGTAAGAGAATTAGCTATCTATTTTTAAACTGGATGTTTGGAGACAGCTCTGCCTTCTTTTCCTTCTACAAAGGCCACAAAAAGTTGATATGCTTTACTAAAAGACCGTGTTCTGCTAAGGTAGTACCTGATCTGTTGGTGCACATCCAGCAAATCTAGGATTTATTCATCTTTATTTTGAGTATAAGGGAAGAACACTATTAGGTATGCAACTTGGTTTAAAAAGAACTCTGACACTATCATGGGCATGAAAGATTACCTGGACTGTGCCTACAAATGGTTTATTGTTGTTAATGTACTAACCCAGTAAACAAACTAAATAAATTAGTTCTCAGGGCAACTCTATTCCTGTGGAATACAGTGAAAGGTTCTTTGCACATCAGGGTTTGCAGTTCTGAGACTCCGCCTGGATTATTTAATTGATATCAGCAGGGTGGTCCTCCATGTGAGATGTGAAAGTCATTAGATGGCTGAGGCAGCTTGATAAAAAAATAGCAGGATAAGCTTTTCCAATACATAGTTCAGGTACCAAAAGTCTACAGGATTTTTCCTAGGTGGTCTCGTGTATTACTCCTTAAAGAAACCGTTTCAAATGGGGGTAAGTACAGATAGGCAGAGAACAAGGAATACAAGCAGAAATGGCAGGTGCATGTACTTTAATATGTGAATATGAAAGGCAGTCTAGCCTTGATTCATGTTAGTACGAAGTGGTATCATAACTTTAGCCTGGCATCAAACAGAAAACCTTTTCCACTTTGATAAGTATGATTTTCTATTCATTGGTTTTGTTGCCTCTCTCGAGATAGAGAACACTTCAGTAGACTAAAAATACATTTTTTGGTGTAAGAATCCAATCCTTCAGGCTGTTTGCATGCTCACATGTGGATGAATGACAGACCCTTGTGTTAGGTGAGTACATCTATCACCATGAGAAAAGCATGGTATCTCCCCTCACTGAAGATCAACAAAAGGAAAAAACAGTGTTGCCTTGGCCAGAATGGAGCCAAGGGTATCATGCTCAGCCTTTCTGACCCTACTTTTACCATTTCTCTGGGGTTTAGAGGTAATGCATACAGAAACAGATCTAAACATTTGAAGGAGAGCATGTCCACTGTCCATGACCCTGTTTGATGGGTTCTGGAGCAGAACCTTTGTAACTATCTGTTCAGAGAAGAGGTGAGGTCCAGGAAGATCTCTCTCTTCACCATCCATTCGTTAGGAACCAGAAGGTCCCCTGCTCAGAGACTTTGCTATGGTGGTGTACTGGCCCAGGTAGAAGGGTGCTATTAATGTCAGCTGTAGTGTTTGTGCCACAAGTCATACCTTTATTCCTAAACTGCACAGGGAGTATGAATGAGTTTTCCCTCGTTTGTTTGTGTGTATGTGTTGTTTGTCCAAATCTGAAGTATTCCTGGGGTCAGGTTGCTTTGGAAGGCTTTTATTGCCAAAAGAGCAGCCAACATTTCTTTTTGATTTACATTTATACAAAAGCAATCAAATTGTATTAACAAATTAACAAACATAATACTTCACATATATTGCTATGTATCATATAACCTAAGCAACATCAATTATTCAATTCCTGCCCTTTGTTAAAGAAACATCTTTATTAAACCATCACTTACAACATAAGCAATCATACATTTATATAAATGAAAACAAACCACACTGACACAATCCTAGTTGCAAGCGTTTCACATCACAAACCATAGTGACACAGTCCCATTTGCAAACATTATATATCACTTACAATCTACCCAATCATCTTCAGTCAAACTTCCCATAGCTCATTTAAGTCCTGCCTTCTTTTAAACCTCATTCCTCCCCTATATGTATTGTTGTCACAATTCATAAGTTCATAGGTTCATACTAGGCTATCTGCCCTAGGGTATTTATAAGCCTAGCCAGAGTGTGTTTGGCTTTCGCCACCCATTTTAAATAAATTTTGCTATGCCTTTTTTTGAGGTTAGTATACTGTGCCTCTGTCTAACAGTGACACAGAAGTGATAGCTGGGGTAAACCTATGATCTCCCATCCACTCATCAAGATTCCTCTTGAAGAGAGTCAATGTGGGACTCTGCCTAACCTGGACTGGGATTTTATTCCAGAGTGAAGGGAGCCTCTGGGTTATGAATCTGTCCCTCCAGCATGTCCTGTTTATTTCAGTGCTGAGGTTCAAGTCTCTCGAGCGCGTAGCTCGATGGGATTTGGATTTTCTGAGGTGCAGCATGTCCATTAATTCTGGGTTGGACATGGCTTTATACGTCAGGCACAGATCGCCTCTGAACAGGCGGTATGCCACTGAGTAGAGCTGGAGTTTCTTTAACCAGGCAGCATATGGCATCTGTTTGAGCCCTTTGATCCTCTTGGTGAGGTACGTTTGGGGTCTTTCCAGTTGCTGCAGGTGTCTGGTAAGGTACATTCCAAAAGGGGCATTGTACTCAATTATGGGCCTGATGAGGGATGAGTAAAGAGGCACAATGACCTCCCCTGATCTAGATGTGAATCCCTTCATGATTAGGTGGGCTATATAAAATGTTTTTCTAACCACTTTGGCCACATGGTTGTCAAATGAGAGATTGCTATCAACTTGGGTCCCCAGGTCCCTAATGACTTCTTCTGTACTTAATGGATTACCACCTATGTGGTAATTTGTGGGCACTTTGTTTTTGCCAAAGGGGATGACTATACACTTTTTGGCGTTTAGCTTGAGGCCATTGCTCTGGCACCAGTTGTCTGTTTCTATGAGGCCCTTTTGGAGGATGCTTGTGTCGGCTGGAGAGTTGATTATGGTGCCCAGTTTGCAGTCATCTGCGAACTTGGTCAGCCACAGTACTTCCGTGTTGGCCTGTACCGCCGAGAAATATATACCGAACAAGAGAGGTCCCAGGACTGAGCCTTGTGGGATGCCACTTGTAACTGGTTTGGAGTCTGACATGGCTCCAGCAATTCTAACCATGTGGGTTCTGTCCTTGAGCCAGTTTGCAACCCATCTAGTGACATAGGGATTTATATTTAAGCTGGTGAGCTTATCTATAATGCCCGAGTGGGGTATTGTATCGAAGGCTTTTGCGAGGTCCAGGTAGGCTGTGTGGACCACCTTCCCCTCGTCAATGGCCTTGGTGACTGTTTCAAAGAAATTGACTAGGTTTAAGAGGCAGGATCTGCCCTTAACAAAGCCAAACAGGGTAGGATCCTGTGTCTGTAGGTCCCCAATATCTTTATTTATGAGGTCCATGATGATCCTTTCCATAGCTTTGCAGACCAAGCTAGTCAGGCTTATGGGGCGATAGTTTCCAGGATCCGTTGAGGTACCACCTTTGTGTAGGGACCACTGTTGCTGTACGCCACTCTTTGGGTACATATCCTGTAGTAAGGCTAAGATTGAACAGTAGTTTTATGTTTTGGTTTAGCTCTTCTTGGAGTTCATGTAGGGGCGCAGCCGGGACACCATCTGGTCCCATTGATGCTGTGTTTTTTGCTTTGGAGAGGGCGGCTCTTACCTGAGCATCTGAGATGTCAGGGGGGCAGCACTCTGTTGGGATAGATATTTGCCCTTTTGGTGGGGGGGGGAGAAGTTTGCACTGAACCTGTCAGCTAGGATGTTGGCAATGTCTGTGGGCTTGGTGTATTTTTTGTCATTTTGGACTAATTCTGAGCATATCTGGGAATTCCCACCCAGGTTCCTAACATAACTAAAGAAAGCCTTGTGATTATCCTTAGTGTCCTGTGCAATTTTTCTCTCGAAGCTGGCCTTAGACGATTCCCATTTTTTTCTATGTAGTTTGCTTCTATCCTTTTCCAAAGATCTCAATTACAGTTGTTTTATTTTCATTACTATATTCATTTCTAATATAGTTGGTTTAAATTTTGATTTCCATTTTCTAATTGCGTTTTTGACAGCCACCATAATTAGACACAGCAAATCCTTACCCTGCCTTGGTGATTCTAATTCTGTATCATAGCTCAGAAAAATCCCCTCTCCCATCTCACCAATCCACCCACTCATCATCTCTGACAGTGCATCCCGCAGGGAATCCTTAAAGTCTGCCAACCCACCACACTCCCAGAAAATATATTCCCAAGTAACTTTCTTCTCCATCAAATCTCCATTTGCTGTCTGAGAAAAAATTCTGTGGAAAAAAAATATATATTTTTGGTTTATGTGCAGCTTCCTTCATTCTGGAGTATAAATTCCCTGTACTTTCAGCTGTCCCAAGTGGGTTCCTCAGGCTATGCCTGCACTGATAGTGTTGTCTGCCTTTGCAGACAGAAGCTTCTGCCTGGGTTCTGTAAAATGCTCTTTTTTCACCAAATTAGTTCCTTTGAAGTGGCACTAGAGCTTCTAAAGGCTGTGAATGCTGCTCTTATGTCTTATTTTTTTTAAAGAAACCATTGGAATTTCCTCATGTGCAGTTATGCAAGGGTCATCATTAAGGCAAAAGATGCCATGTGCCAAACATCTTTAGGAATTCCTTGTTTTTCCACTAGGTTTTCCAGATAAGTTGTCAACTGAGACTTTTCCTGGGGTAAGAAGGCCTTTTGTTACACTAAGTCTATCAACATGCCCAGAAGGAGAATTCTTGTATGTGGCTGTAGTTGTGACTTGCAAAGGTTGAGGTTGAGGCCTATGTTGTGGAAAGCAATCCATTGTGATTTGCAAAGCTGTCAAGTTCCTGAGTGGATTTCCCCTGGATGAAGCAGCCATCTTGGTAAGGATGAATGTGAACTCCTAGAGTTTTGCAAAAGGTTACAACAGGTTCATAGGAGCTAATAACCACTACAGCCTTTTTAAGCCTAGCCACGCACCCCAAATCTCTGACAAGTTCTGACGCCCTTGATAAGTGTAAGCAGGGGAGATGAGCCATTTACAGGCTGCCTGTGTTCATTAGAGACATAGGTGTGAAACCAAGAATGAATTTCCTGTTCCCATTCAATTGCCCAAGTGACACTTGAATTGGGTTAGGGAGGAACTCTGCTTTACATGGATGGGGAGCCTGATCCAGAGAAGGTGTAGTTTCTGGGATACGTATATGTCTCCCTAGCAGGTCATATTTTTATCACAGGCAATGTTTAAGTCTTTAGAATGTGTAATTCTTATGTTGTTTGATTTGTGGACATGCAGGAGGTCCATCAGGGTGAGGTCTGGCAATGCCTTGTATGTCAAGCATTGATCTTCCCAACAGCCTGCAGGAGACATAATACAGGCATGAGGCCTTGAGGTTGTCTGCACAGGACATGTTACTCCCTGTATTCTTTTAGCGAGAAGCCACTGTGGTGTTCTAAATGCTGGATATACCTGGTTAGCTATATACCAAAGGGAACATTGTACTCAATAATAGGTTTGATGAATGCCATATACAGTGGAACAACTTTCTTGGACCTTGATAGCATACCTTTGTTTATAAGTTGCACAACATAGAATGATTTCCTCACTACTATAGACATGTGATGGTCAAAAGCTAAATGCATGTCCCCAAGTTCCTGACTACTGTGTCAACTCTGAGTTGTGTTGTCAATATGACCATTACCAGGGTGGATGACTTCCCCAAGGATACTATTATTCATTTCTTGGCATTTAAGAATGGCAGGTTCTTGGCAGGTTTTTGTCTGTGGCTCTGACACCAGTTGTCTGTCAGCCTTTCCTGGAGAACATTTGTGTCCATAGGGGATTCCATGACTGCTCCTAATTTGCAATCATGCAAATTGAGTCAGCCTTTCCTGGAGAACATTTGTGTCCATAGGGGATTCCATGACTGCTCCTAATTTGCAATCGTGCAAATTTAGTCAGCCACATAACATTGACAGTAGCCTTGACTTCAGAGAAGTAAGTACCAAAAAGCAGTCCCAGGACCAATCCCTGAAGGACTCTGCTTGTGACTGTCCTCTTTGTAGAGGAGGCCTCCCCATTTCTAACTTCCTGGGTCCTGTCTTTCAGCCAGCTGGTTATCCACTGGGTGACAAAAGGGTTTATACCTAACCTCTTGAATTTGTCAACAATGCCTGAGTGGGGTATTGTGCCAATTGTCTTGGCTAAGTCAAGTTAGGCAGTGTGAACAATTTTGCCCTCATCCATTGCTGTGGTGATCTTCTCAAAGGAGTGCAACAGGTTGAGTAGGCATGACCTGCCCTTGAGAAACCCAAACTGTGTTGGTTCTAGTGTCTGGAGGTTTTGCATGTCATTATTGATAATTTCCATGGCTTTGCATATAAAACTAGTGAGAATTATGGGTGTGTAGTTTTTCCAGTGTCTGTAGATGGCCCTCCTTTATGAAGAGGGATGACTGTTGCTGTTCTCCAGTCATGAAGCACAAAGCCTATTTAGAGGCTACAGTTAAGTAGCAATTTACAAGGCCTGATTGGTCATGTTTCATGCTATTTAGAAGGCATCCTGAGATATTGGCTAGGCCCATTGATGCAGTGTTCTTTACCTTAGAAAAAGTATTAAGGACCTGCTCACTAGTCATAGCAGTGGAAGACATATTTGATGGCATTTCCTGAGGGAAGGTTGATGGGGAGAAAGTTGAAGTTCAATTTGTTGGCCAGTAGGATTGCTATATCATATGGTTCACTATAGCTGGCTCCAGTAACTATGTGCTCTGCACACAATTGTGTATTGCCTTTGAGGTTGTGGGCATAGCTAAAAAATGCCTTGTAGTTGTCCTTGACCTGGGAGTCCAAAATTACCTTGTATTTGGCTGTGGTAGACTTTATTTGTCCTCTGAGTTGTTTGTTTAGTTTAATGAGAGTGCTTTTATCCTGCTTGGTGCTACATTTCCTTCTGTTACACAGCCTACTGCTGTTGGGATTCCACCAGGGTGGCTTGTTTTTTTTAGTTACATGTGTACTTCTTCCTGGTGGGTACAGCTGCCATGCTTGTATAGGGTTTCTGTGAACAGTTCTGCATAGGCAGCAGTGTTGTCAGGCTTTATGGGGCTTGAAATTTTGACAGGTTACCACTTAATAGCAGAAAGTTCACTGTAAGAGTAGTTACTGAATATTCCAGGGTTAGCTGAGATTCCAGGCTTTATTTTTACTTCAAAGGACACCATTACCACAGAAGACATCCCACTAGGGGGTGTGCAGCACTCTCCCATATTAGCAAGGACCAGATCTAGTATCTTTACACCCCTGATTGGTGAATTGATAATCTGGTCCAGGGAGTTTGTGTGTTTACAAAACCAAAGAATCTCTGTGCCTGTATGTTTGATGTTGTATAGATTCCCAGGTAATACTGGGGTAATTAAAGTCGCCCATGAATATGGTATTGGGTTGGATAGTGTTTCCAATAAGTTTAAATACATGTTGTGGGTTTCCTAGGTCATACATGGGGACCTATAGCTTGCAAGAAATTGGTATGAGATTTTGCCTATGGTAATTTGAATATGGAGAAACTCAATTCCACAGTCCTTCAAATACGATAGAACACCAACTGTAGAAGCAAGATGAATGAACAGATTCTTCGATAAACACCGCTCGTACACAGGATGATGAAAATAATTTATTGTTGCACAAAACAAGAGTAAATCACTGGTTAAGCGCTTTCAACTGGAAACTCCAGTCTTCCTCAGAACAATAAGATGATACATATCCAGAGTTATATAGTGTCAAGCCTTAATCCTTTTAAAAAACCCGCCCAAAACTTTAAAGCTGTACAAGCCTATAAGCATCAAAAACTAAACAGATACCATATATAAAATCTATACCATATATAATATCATGAACTCTTGTAAGATGCATTTGAAGTAAAGTTAAAAGAAAAAAGAAAAATTAAACTTTTACTTATAAAAGGACTTATATGTGAGTAACCTGAATTATAAAATAAAATAAATGGCTGTGTACATTTATGAATATAACTGATTGAATAATAGTCTGACAGAACATCTTCAAACTTACTACAATCTAAACAAATATATAGTCATATAGTCATATGTTAACAATTCTAGTTAGTTCCTAAAAAATATCCTAAACACTGAATGGAATGCTGTACAATAGTGAAAAATAATTAAAAATGTTTAAAAATGTTACAAAAATGTTAAAAATTGTCTAATATAATAAATATAGTGATATAAAATACTACTTAATACATAAATATAGGTTGTGAATATGAGTTGAAAATATGAGTTAAAAATATAATTTATTTATTGTGAAAGAGCTAAAACAGGTTTGATACTAATGAAATCGTTGAGACCTGGCGGTCTTGTGGCATCTGTGTACATCTGCCATTTACTTTCGTAATATGCCAGAATCATTTTCCAATTTCCTCCATATGGCGTACACATAACCTGATCAATAATGGCAAATTGAAATCCATGCTCTTTCCCTTTTTCTAGGATGTGTCTGTACAGTGCATTTTTTGTATCACATTTCTGTATTTTATATAAATGTTCATATATTCGTCTTTTGAGCTGTCGTTCTGTTTTTTGAAATTTACCCACAACTACAGTTATGAAGAAATTCCATATTTAGATATATTAGTTGGTCACAATGATACAGGTTTCATTTCTAAAGTTTATAGGAAACCAACATTCTCCAACGACAACATTCATTTTACTAGTAACCACCCCCCACATGTTTTTAAAAATGTGGTCAAGGGACAATGTATTAGAGCCGCTAGAATGTCATCCACAGAGGAATGTATGAAGGCAGAATTGGAGATTATATATAATTTATTCCTTAATCGTGGGTATCCAGAAAACATGTTAAATGATATTACCCAATATGTACATAAGCAATGGGGGAAGAAATATTTGCCATTATTAGGGAATTATGATATTGATGCCCCTACTGGTCATTCTACTGACAAGGACGTTAGTCATGATAATTATTACTGTAAGGATAATTTTGGAAGAGTTTGTGTATTGACATACACACCTTACACCTATGCCATCAAGGAGATTCTGCAAAGACATTGGGATATCATTACTACACAAAATTTAGGGATACAGGTAGGAACATCTCCCAAATGTGTATACAAGACAGCTCCTAACCTGAAGAGAATCTTGGAGAGGGCTAGTAACCGCATAGGAGGATTGGACAGATTTAAAGGTACCACCAAATGTGGCAGATGCAATCAGTGTAGGTATATCAATGAAGCTAAGAACATTCAACTAGATGATATTAACCACACTAATATCAAGTGTAGGACTGGTAGTTGTAATACCAAACAGGTGGTATACGTGGCAACATGCACTTGTTGCACCGCATACTACATTGGTAAAACAGAACGACAGCTCAAAAGATGAATATATGAACATTTATATAAAATACAGAAATGTGATACAAAAAATGCACTGTACAGACACATCCTAGAAAAAGGGAAAGAACATGGATTTCAATTTGCCATTATTGATCAGGTTATGTGTACGCCATATGGAGGAAATTGGAAAATGATTCTGGCATATTACGAAAGTAAATGGCAGATGTACACAGATGCCACAAGACCGCCAGGTCTCAACGATTTCATTAGTATCAAACCTGTTTTAGCTCTTTCACAATAAATAAATTATATTTTTAACTCATATTTTCAACTCATATTCACAACCTATATTTATGTATTAAGTAGTATTTTATATCACTATATTTATTATATTAGACCATTTTTAACATTTTTGTAACATTTTTAAACATTTTTAATTATTTTTCACTATTGCACAGAATTCCATTCAGTGTTTAGGATATTTTTTAGTAACTAACTAGAATTGTTAATATATGACTATATATTTGTTTAGATTGTAGTAAGTTTGAAGATGTTCTGTCAGACTATTATTCAATCAGTTATATTCATAAATGTACACAGCCATTTATTTTATTTTATAATTCAGGTTACTCACATACAAGTCCTTTTATAAGTAAAAGTTTAATTTTTCTTTTTTCTTTTAACTTTACTTCAAATGCATCTTACAAGAGTTCATGATATTATATATGGTATAGATTTTATATATGGTATCTATTTATTTTTTGATGCTTATAGGCTTGTACAGCTTTAAAGTTTTTGGCAGGTTTTTTAAAAGGATTAAGGCTTGACACTATATAACTCTGGATATGTATCATCTTATTGTTCTGAGGAAGACTGGAGTTTCCAGTTGAAAGCGCTTAACCAGTGATTTACTCTTGTTTTGTGCAACAATAAATTATTTTCATCATCCTGTGTATGAGCGGTGTTTATCGAAGAAATTGCACAGTCCTGTTTGACCAGCTGAGGTACATTAAATAAACTGAAACACTTCCAACCTTTAGTCCTCGTCTGTATAGTAGCTAGTTTAAATGTGTGGATGGCATTATAGGCTTGCACTGTCTGTGTGCTCTCCACAGCTCTAAACCATGTCTCAGTGACTGCACTGATGTCAGCATTCTGTAGGGTGAGGAGAGCTTGTAGGAAGTGCAGTTTTTTGTTAGACTCCTAGCACTGAGCAGTAACACCTTTAGATTTTCTTGGTTTAGACTTGCTATGTTGGAAGTACTTTCAATGTGGCATTGACTAAAAAAGGCACTATAGTGGAAGATAATGTTTTAGCTAATATCTGAAAGCCTAGAGGGGAGAGGTACATACATTCTTGGCAAAGCAGCATGGTCTGTAGACGATTTCCTTCCATGCTGACAAATATTGCACCCCCCTTAGAATGACACCAAAAACGATGTCAATTAGTCAGTTGCCTTCTGTTTGTATTGTGGCATCATCCTTGAAGAAGGTAAAATGTTGCCCAATGCTAGGCTCATACCAGCCTGGGACACCCCTTTTGAGAACACCATGTCTTTATATAGTCTAGGGAGGCATGTCTCAGGTCATTTACAGCCATATGGACTATGATGGAATCATACTGGTACTTGTCCAATTATCTGAGTGCATGCATAATGTGGCAGATCCTAGCCCCTGATAAGCAACTGACCATGTCTTTCTCCTTATTCAGCCTGGTGAGAGGGACATCACTGTGTCTCACATTCACAATGGAGTCGCCAATGACCAGAATGTTGGATTGTGTGGTGGCTTGCCTTATGGGCTTAGAAGTGGATGTGCCTGTATGTGTTAATGTGGGTGTCATTCTGAGAGTACATTTGGGGCTGCTGAGGTTATTTGCTATGTGTACTTCACCTAGGTGATCTTTAGGGTTTAGGAAGTTAAGTGCCTCAGCCTATGTAGGTCTGTGTGTGTACTTTTAACTGTGTGTGATGGGTGGCAGCGTGTGTACTACTGATAACCTGATTAACATTAGGAGTGCTTTTATGCGAGAGCTTTGCCTCCAGTGACATTGTGTAAATGCATCTCTCACATGCCATATCAGTTTGTTTGACAATTAACTTGTCAGTAAACATGAGGCAATTTCTACATTGCCTCAGGATGTTCATATCCAAAACATATTGAAAGAGATAGTGGGAAAGTTCATAGCCATGGCAACAGACCTTTTTTATTGATTAGATGGTCAGAGTGAGAATACAAAGTAATGGCAGGAGTATCTGGTTTGCAACTCTGGGGAAAGTGCTTGTTGAAGAAAACGAGTTGCCCTGTGTGCAACTAGGTGTTGTTGAAATTTCAAGGGTGCTTTCACAGGAAAATATCAACTCAAGGTGTATGCATCTAAACAGGACTGCCAAACACTTGAGAGGAAACAAATAAGCACACCCAGATGATTTATGGATGAAGGATTTGGGAAGATATTCTGAAGTTAGATTAGACAAAAGGAAATTAAGTAATACTTACTGAAAAGAAAAAATTTGCTTTGACAAGAATGATGAAAATAGGGGACTCACCTGAATGGCTGCTCACCACAGCTTCATTCTGCTGCTGGGATACAATGCTTCTTTGCTTCTCATAGGTTCATTGGTGTTTACTAGGCTAATGACCACAAGGGGCTTTTAACCCTAGCCATGCAACCCAATTCTCTGACAAGTTACGGTACCTTTGATAAGTGCAAACAGGAGCTTGGGAGATGAAACATTTACAAGCAGTGGCCTGGGAGTTGAACCATTTACAGGTTGCGTGTGTCCATTACGTTCCAAGCCATGAGGTGAATTTCCTGTTCCCCATCCAATTGCCCAAGTTGCACTTGGTTAGGGAAGAACTCTACTCCTTTGATCCACATTGCACTTCAATAGGGATAGGGAGGAATTCTGCTTCACATGGACGGGGAGCCTGTTCCGAAGATGGGGTAGTCTCTGGGATACATTCCTGTCTCTCCAGCAGGTCCTATTTATATCACAGGCAAGGTTCAAGTCTTCAGAATGGCTAATTCTGGTGCTGCTTGTTTTGCTGATATGCAGGAGGTCCATCAGTGTGGGGTCTGACAATGTCCTGTATGCCAGGCAGAGCTCTCCCCTCCACAGCCTATAGGAGGCAGAATACAGGGATAGGGCCTTGAGGTGGTCTGCATAGGACATTTTAGTTACACCCTGTATTCTTTTAGTGAGGAGGTCTGTGGGCAATCCATTTGTTGGATATGCCTGGTTAGGTACATTCCAAAGGGGGCACTCTACTAGATGATAGGTCTGATGAATGCCAAATACAGTGGAACAATGACTTCCTTGGATCTAGATGCCATACCTTTGTTTATAAGTGGCTCAAAACAGAATGATTTCTTCACTGCTGTAGACACGTGATGGTCAAGGGCTAGATTACTGTCTTTGTGTGTCCCCAGGTCCCTGACTATTGGATCAACTCTAAGGGGTGTGTTTCCAATATGATAGTTTCCAGGGGTGGATGACTTCCCGAAGGATACTATTATGCATTTCTTGGCATTTAGTTTTACTCTGTGGCTCTGACATCAGTAGTTTGTGTCAGCCCTTCCTGGAAAACATTTGTGTTGCTATGGGATTCAATGACAGCTCCTAATTTGCAATCACCTGCAAATTTAGTCAGCCACAGACCACTGACATTGGTCTTGACTTCAGAGAAGTAAATGCCAAAAAGGAAGGACTTCACTTGTGACTAGCCTCTTTGTAGAGGTAGACTCCTCAGTTTTAACTTCCTGGGTCTTGTCTGCGAGTCAGTTGGCTATCGACTGGGTGACATACAGGTTTGTACGGAACCTCTTGAGTTTGTTAACAATGCCTGAGTGGGGTATTATGTCAAATGCCATGGCCAAGTCAAGGTAGGTAGTCTAAACCATTGTGCCCTCATCCTCTGCTTTGGTGACCTTCTCAAAGAAGTCTACCAGGTTGAGTAGGCATAACCTGCCCTTGATGAAACCAAACTGCATTGGGTCAGGTGTCTGGAGGTTTACTATATCATTACCTATCATTTCCATAATTCTTTCCATGGCATTACATATAAGACTAGTGAGACTTATGGGTCTGTAGATGGCCCACCTTTGTGCAGAGGGATGACTGTTGCTGTTCTTCATTCATGAGGCATGAAGCCTCTTTGGATGCTATAGTTAAACAGCAATTCCAGACAGCCTGATAGGTAATGTTTCATACTATTTAGAAGGCATCCTAGGATATTGTCTGGTCTTATTGATGCAGTGTTCTTGACTTTAGAGAGAGCATTAAGGACCTGTTCTCTAGTGATAACAGTGTAAGTTACATTTGATGGTATTTCCTGAGTGAAGGTTGAGGGGGAGAGAGGGGTAAAGTTGGAGCTGAATTTGTTGGCCAGTAGGTTTGCTATATCTTCTGGCTCGGTATAGGTGGTTCCATTCACAATGAACTCTGCACACAATTGTATACTGCCTTTGAGGTTGCAGACATATCTAAGGAATGTCTTGTGGTTGTCCTTGGTGTGGGATGCCAAATTTACCTCAAATTTGGCTTTGGTAGACCTTATTTGTCCTCCGAGTTGTTTAGTTTGAGCATGCTTTTATCATGCTGGGTGCTGCAGCTCCTAATTTTTAACCATGATTTTCTTCCTTCTGTTATACAACCTGTCGATTTTGTGATTCTACCAGGGTGGTTTGCTTTTTGAGTTCATTCTGTACTTCTTTCTGGTGGATACAGCTGCCTCCATGCATCTATTAACATGCTTGTATAAGGTTTCTCTGAACAGTTCTGCATAGGCAGCAGTGCTCTCAATGTTTATGCAGGCTTCAAATGTTTCCAGTTTGTCACTTAATAGCATGGAGTTGGCCTTAGAGCAATTCCTGAATATTTCAGGGTTAGCTAGGGGTCTAGGTTATATTTTTACTTCAAAACAGACCATTTTGTGGTGTAACCTTACCAGAAAAAAACATTACATTCAGGGCTGTGCAGCACTATCCCATATTAGTGAGGACCAGAGCCAGTATGGTTGCCCCCTGGTTGATGTATTGACAATCTGGTCCACAGAGTTTGTGTTTACAAAACCCAAGAATCTCTGTGCCTGTTTGGCATCTTATAGGATACCCAGTTAATAGTGGGATAATTAAAGTTGCCCATTAATATGGTATAGGTTTGGAAGGTGAGAGTTTCCAATAAGTTTAAATACATGGTGTAGATTTCTTTGGTCATAGAGGGGGACCTACAGCTTGCAAAGAAGTGGTATTGGATTTTCCCTATGGGAATTTGAACATGGAGTAGCTCAAGTGCATTGTCCTGTTTGACCAGCCTTGAGGGATATTTATTTTTGATGTAAATCAAGACAGCTCCACCTTTAGTCCCTGTCTGTGTAGTAACTGATCTAAATGTGTACAGTGCATTATAACCTTGCACTGCTGGTGTGCTCTCAGCTGCTTTAAACCGTGTCTCAGTGACTGCACAGAAATCAGCATTCGGTAGGTTGAGGAGAGCTTCTAGAGAATAGGGTTTTTTATTTAGTCTCCTAGCAATTGAGCAGTAATACCTTTAGATGTTCATGGTTTTGATTTGCTAGTCCGAAGTACTTTCAGTTTGGCATTGCCTAAAAAGGCACTATGGGGGGGGGGCATTTTAACTAATATTCAAAAGACTAGAGAGGGAAGAGATAAGACCATCCCTGGCTAAGCAGCATGATCTATTGATCATCTCTTTCCATTCTGGCAAATATTGCACCCTCTTAGAATGACACCAGAAACAAAGCCAATTATTAAAGTCATTTACATTTTGTTCTTATTGTGGCATCATCCTTGGAGAAGGTAAAATGCTGCTCAATGCTAGGCTCATACCAGCCTGGGACACACATTCAGAGAGCTCCATGATGTGTCTCTGCATATAATCTAGGGGTGTATGCCTCAGGTCATTTACACACAACTGAGTGTATAATGTGGTGGATCCTAGCCCCTGCTAAGCAACTGACCATGACTTTCTCCTTATTCAGCTTGGTGAGAGGGACATCAGTGTCTCTCACAATGGAGTTTCCAGTGACCAGAATGTTGCATTCTTTTGTGGCTTGTCTAATGGGCTTAGAAGCAGAAGCTCCATTAAATGTGACTGTGTGTGTTGATGTGGGTGTTGTTTTGAAGAATGCTGAGGTTATTTGTTAGGGTCTAGTTCACGTTGTCGTAAGCGGAGAATATTGAATACAATATTGTCGGTACGACAATGTCGAAAGTTCAGAACATTGCGCAGGTAAACGGAAATCTTTGCAAGGGGACATTTCAGTTTACCTCAATGTAGTGCAGTCTAGGAGTTGGTATATTTAAGGAGGGGGTGTGGGGGTGCAGGGGGGCTTGCCCCCTGTCTACGCTAGTTTTTTTATTATTGATTTTCTTTTTACGTTATTTGATAATTTACTACTTTGATCAATAAAGTTCAAACTTTATTGAGTCGATGTAAAATTTCGATAATGTGATATAGACGCATTTGTTTTACTCCGTCTTGGAGGTCTTTGGGGTTTAGGAAGGTTACATTTAAGTGCCTCACCATATGTGGGTCTATATGTCTAATTTGAATTGTGTGTGATGGCTGCAGCATATGTACTACTGACAACCTTAATGACATTCGGAGTACTTTTATGTGAGATCTTTGCCTCCAGTGACATTGTGTAAATACATCTCTCACATACCATATCAGTTTGTTTGAGAATTAACTGACTGTCAGTAAACATGAGGCAATTTCTACGTTGCCTTAGGGTGCCCATATCCACCAAGCTTCTCTCACCAGAAGCAAAACAGCAGCACCAATCCCAAGAATAGAAGCAGGCCCCATGCTCTTTGGTAATCAACAGTCTTGCCCCAGATGATGCAAGGGTCTGTAACCTTGTTGTAGCCTTTTACTGGTGGATGTCATGAACAGGAACATATCAATCAGGAAGATCAAATCCAGACACTCACTGCCCAATCAGAAATGGTCAAGAATCAATGCCTTCTGCTCTCTCTTTCATCAAGAGCAAAATTTAAGCACAGATCCAAGCTGGCAACTATGAAGCAGTTATTATTCTTTCTGGTGCTCAGCAGTCTCCAGGAAATAATTTCCCTATGCTCCTTCTCTCACCAGCAGCAAAACACTAGCACTAATCCCAAGATGACTACTGAGAGGCTGAATGTGGGCTCTTCAATAACTGGTTTTCCTGAAGTACATGTTGCAGATTTTAAAGGTAAGATGGAAACATGGGTTAATAGCCTATGAGTCGCAGTGTGCATTAACCAGTTATATATTCTGTCTCTATGAAAAATAGTGGGATGGCCAATAAATTTAAATAGTTGAAGGGGAGTGATTTCACAAAATGATAATTTTATGCTTACTCACAATAGCCAATGAAAGATAAAAGAAATATGTAGTCAAATTAACATCATAAGGGACAGGCAACCTGAAAGACAATTTGTGTGCGACTCACACGAAACACAGCTGTGGTATCTTTCCTAGATTAAATATGCAATTACAAGCAAAAATTGTAAACAAAATAAATCACAATCTACAAAATAGAAGTCAATGAAGCAATAGAAAATAAAAGAAAGAAAAGCCAAAATAACTTTTCCCTCACAGTAAGCTGTGGCAAAGCCTGAGTGAGCTTTTTCAGGTGGTAGACATTTGGTGAATACTCTGGGAGAAATAGATAAGCCAGATGGTAAAGCACAGAACTATCATTGAAATCCTCCTGCCAGAAAACAAAGATATTTCCTCTGCTTCCTGACTATGGAAATGTGAAGACAGGCATCTTTTAGGTCTAGGGTCACAACATAGGCTCCATGAAAGATTGTTGGCAGTAGTTTTTGCAAGGTTAGCATTTTGAACTTTGGTATGTGGAGGGACTTGATTAGCATTGACAAGTCTAAGATTGGTCTCCAACATACCCTCCTGTCTTGGGATCATCAATATTCTTGACCTTTTGCCTCTTCTCCTATGGAGATTGGTTGAATAGACCCCTTGTTGTAGAATGTCTGTTACAACTGGGGACGAAGTCCCTCTTGGTCTTTTAGGGGCTTTGGCATTCCTTAAAAAGGTGAAGTTTTCAATGAACTGAATGAAATAACCCTTTTCTAGGATAGACCCACTGGTCCCTGTTGGTGATTTTCCACTGTTGCACTAAGGAGGATAGTCTCCCTGTTAGGTGTATATGGGTTGTGGTGTTTTTTTGGGTAAACTGCTGTGGATAGTTAAACCTGCTCTCTAGGGGACATTGGATCTTTGGATATGCCAGGTCTAGCACATTGATCAGCTCACCATTTTTTGCTCTGTCATGGTTTTTTGCCTCTGGGAGGCATAACTTATTATTACCTTAGAGGTAGTGGCCAACACTTAGAGGGGTAATTCCTGTTGTATCTAGGTGTGGGAGACAAAATAAAATTATTTAACTGTTGTAAAGTGTTCTCCTTTCTTATCTAGTTTCACAAAAACTTTTATCGGCTGGGTTACCTAAGAACTCATTATCCTGTGGGGCATCAAGGAGTTCTGCCTTCACCTGGTCTGAAAGGGGTTGTGTCCTCAGCCACGTGTGTCATTGTATGACAGGCCTCCTAGCATCTGCCCTACATTATGCATCTAATGCATCATAGCCACATTTCAGTGAGTGTTTGGTCATCTGGATGGCTGATCTAGCTATTTTCTGTATGTTCTTCTGTAGGTTCTTGTTAGAGATCTCTTGTTTTAGCAATGTACCCTTCCTGTAAATACTCTATGGGGTATAGGTAGGAAGAATAAAAGGTGTCATCAGAATCTGAGTCAAGGTATAGTTGAAGATGGAGATGTTCTGCATAAGACAGTTCTTCCTCACCCTCAGATTCTAAGGAGTCCGAATCATCCTGTGGAGAAACATCTCTCTTTCTATTATCCAGAGGAGCTCCTGAAACAGGCACCTGTGGCTGGTTGGGCTCCCTGGACTTCACATGGTAAGAAAGAACTGAAGATGGCACTGAAGGACAACCACCTTATACCCTGACATCCAGACTTTGGCTCTCAGATATCCATCGGCTGGGGATAATGCAAAGACTCTGGGAATTTGGCCAGTCATGGGCTACTGCATGGCAGGAAGGCCAAAGGATGAGTAATGCAACACTGACTATGAAGAACATCACTGTTTGTTTGGAATAATCTCGGCATTATACTGGAAGCGCAACCGATTGGTTAGAGTTTGACTCACTAGCAACCTCAGGCACAAATTATGTGTTAACTCTCAAAAAGATCTGCCTCTTATGAAAACTCAAGTATGGAGGGTGGTCACACAATGCATTCAATTACAAATCTTTCTGGAACAAGTTATAGCTACTAACAAGAGAGTTTTTCATGGTATAAACTTCAAAACAGCAATGACAACCAGTTCAAATTAAGGAAGTTTCTCCAGAAAAAATAAAGCTCCAACAAGGAATAAGTTCCTTAATGGGAGGATACAGGTGAATTGCTATGTTTTAAGAGTGCCTCACAGATTTTAAAAGCAGCTAAGTAAGAGAAATTATTCTTAGCACAAAAACTGCATATGGCAGTCAGATGCACACTGAATGATGAGTTTTGAGCCACAAGTTAAAAATAATAAAGAACCATAAAAGTAGGAACTAAGAATGAGTCAATGTTATGCTCTGTAGCTCACACTGAAAACTCTTGGATTTTTCTTACATTTTCTCAGGGAAAGATTTCTGAGATGAGATAATATCGACTGGTATGCACGAGAATCCCTGGTCCCAGGCCATGAGTGAAAGTGAAGTAGACAATCAGACAATTTTGCTGCATTAACCTCAAGCCGGGCTCTGCCTGAAGGGTGAGGTAATAGACTCTTCCTAATCAGAAGCTTGAGAGGAGGTGCCACATGAAACCACTGCTGCACTGAGAACCACATATTCTAGAACAAAATAGAGCAACTAAAATGACATTGGCCTATGGAATCTGGCCTTATACATTAACTTCTTCAGAGGAAATGTGGGTAACAATTCCCAAAAATACAGTATTGAATTACTGCATCATTGTCTTGTCAGTTGGAGGGATGAGGGAGAAACAAAATCTCTAAAACCTGGCATTCGTGGGAGATGCAGACAAATAGCAGGCCAGTAATCCCATCTTGGGAACAATATGCTGAAAGGGCTAAACTGAATGACCACTCATGCAGCACCAACAGACAATAGCTGAATCTACCTTCAAGGCATTTGGCTATTCTGGGAATATGTGCGGCAATAAGAAAATGGTAGTATGAGATTGCCTATTCATATATTCTCATTATAGTAAGACCTCATTCTGTCCTATCTTTTGCAGAATCAGGCAATAGCCATACTGTCTGAATGGATAGTCAGAAATCCAGGAGGGAGGAAGTTCTGGGGGATCAGCAAGATGTCTCCAATCTCCAGAACATTGATGTAACAGATGTGTAAGGATGACTTCCAGGAGGACCAAGGAGTACCTGCTTGCTGAAAAGGTCCCCACCCAAGAAGACTGGCAACTGTGATGACTGTGGCCAAAGAGACAACAAAGCCTTACAGGTGGTGGTGCAGTTCCAGCCATAAACACAAACTGCTGTTACAAACTGTGAAAATTCTAATTAACTGCTCCTACTAACCTTTAGGCTAGACTACTGGGATTGGAGTCCATTGTAATGCCCTCAGGTGTAATCTGGGGAATGGAATGATGAATATTAAGGCTGTCAAGAGGCCAAGTGCCCAAACACATAGATCCATTGACACTTGAATTTGTGAGACCAGGGAGAAAAACATCTATGATGTGCATTGCATACTGCCCCAAAACTAAGCTCAACAACTTCTAGTACTGACCAGGGTCCCTATGAACAAAACTTGTTGTGTAAGGTTGTGCTATTACTTCATCAGACTGACTGCAACAATTAACAGGTGGAATAAGCCAAGCTGAATATCCCTGTGCAGGATGAAACTATCCCTGGTATGTAACAATATAAGGTAGTTGTCCAGGTACAGAAAGACTGTCAGGCCCTGCAGTCAGAAATAAACCATCAGCATTTGGTAAAAATTCAGGGCGCTGAAATGAAGTAAAATTAGAAATTGGGGAGTGGGCTGCTTGATATTGGAATGCTTAAAATCCATATCAAAATGGCATCTAGTAAAAACTACTCAAGAATCTTGTACTGGAGCAAAAGTGCAATTTATGCTGGGCACTCTTACACCTGGATAGTTAATGCAGAGATAGCCTAAGTTGGACTCCTTAAAACAGTCTAAATTTGGGTAGCTTGTACTGGTCCATTCAAAGCCAACCTATTTTAACACTAGACTGGCTGATGCTAGACCATGAGAGGCTGAATGAACTTTGAAGGGACTGACACGGGATTTGAAGAAGTCATTGTTGGAGGACATGAAATGGTGTACATCGACCAGTTCAATAAGCATGTACAGGATAGGCCAAGGAGGTAAGAAGGCAGTGGTCAAAGCATGATGGAATGAGCCCGATGCCAAAGTCAACAGTGTTAATCTAGCAGCTGTTACAAGACCAGCATCCACTGAAAATAACTGTATGTAAGAACTGACATTGTGATACCTGAAGTGCAGAACTCATTGATCCATGAGAAAAAGATACTCACATCAGCTCTATCTTTACATCTCTCATACGCCTGACAGATGGAGGGACCAAAGCTCTTGCTCATAGGTTGGTACTAAGCTATCAGCCCTAGGGCCTATACAAGCCTAGCTGTAACAATTCCCTGGCTATTTCTTCCCACACTATTTACTTCCCTGGACCCCTATCTAGCAGGGCGACTGACATGCTCCCTCTTTCTTGAAGTTCCACAACAGCCCTGGCCAGGTCATCACAATCAATAAATGGCAATGCAAAAGACTATCTGGCTAAAGGGGAATGGAAAAGGACCACTTAAGCCAGGGTGTGATCAGAAACCATGGTAGATGTTTGCCCTGAAGTATAACTCAACATAACAGCTGAAGGCTCAGAATTAACAGCTGGGGACGCCTATATCACAGTAGGATGCTCCTGTTCAAAAGGATAAGCCTTGAAATTTAACAAATTTGTCACATTTATCCTTGGTGGCTGAATACTTAAACTTGGATAATTTAACAAACAAATGGCATCTCAGAGTGAGAAGGCCTACATATGCCTGGCTTCAATACAGAACAAAAAGACAGCATGACTGCAAGCTGAAGACTGATGGTCTTGCTAAGATGTCTCGTTAACCATAAGGTCTGATGGAAGGGGGCAATAGTGCTTCCTCTACCTCTTCAAAGGCGGCAAATTAAAAATTATACAACAATACCAAAATGTACTTGCTCATGTCATGGACCTAAGCAATACACGTTTGCAGCTATGAATATGAGTACTGTGTCTGCCTTAATCACAAGTTATAACAGCAACACAAATTAATGAAGAAGCAACAAAGGGTGGAAAATTACCATAAGACCTCAAATGGAATGGAAGCCTCGCCAAAAAAACAGAAGGGTGGAAAAGCTCTATTAGAACAAGAAGGTATCTTTAATAACAATTAATTTATTTAATTAAAACATAAAATGAATAAGTGGCAAAAAAGTCACTGGCCGAAACACACAACTCACAGATGTAAAAGGCAATAATAAACAAAGACAATCAAAACTGTAGCCTGAGGTAGTCAAAACCCAAAGATATTAATCAGTAGAAATAAACCAGGAAATGGAGGAGAGAGACAGAGGTCATCAACAGAAAGTTGAGATGAAGAAGTGGCTTGAGAAATTTCAACAGATCATGCAGCTTTCACTGCTACATTTACCCTAGTTTGAATGGCATGTTTCACATAGGACCTCAGGCCACTGGTTGTTTAATTTAATCTGTTTTAATAAAACAGGAAAGATTCATGTATTTAGCTATTTCTGTATGTTTTTAAAGACAAAATATTTTAATTTATGGACACAAACTGATGAAGGAAGTACCCAAACAATTCAGAGACTTGTGTTCTTAATTTAAAAAAAAACTTGTGTTCTTAATTAACACTCATTTGTCTTTTTAACTTGGTGAGTCCTTACTGCATTTTTTCTGGTTTAAAAATGCACGTTGTTTGGTTGCTCAGATACTGCTCAATTGTATTTGGATATTTTTAAAGATTACCTGTTAGCCAGATGCAGCTGTTGTATGTAACAATTATCCTAATGTCACTGTAACCATTTATTTATAATTCTAACAATGGAATGAACCATAAAACTTCTGCTTCCTGGCTATTCACTACAAAGTATTTTTATTTAAGGCATAATATGTAGACCAAAGCAATTGCTTAAGCACACACAGAATTTGGAGAAATTAAATTTTGGCAGATAATTCAAAACATCTTACAACAAATATGCAATTTCTCTATTTTTTAAATACAGACAACTTCACTGATGTCTGCCTGTAACATGAGCTTTTATGGTAAATTTCTGTTGTTTCATGACCTGTGCTGTGGTTAAATGCTATGCAGACCTTGACCTTGGGGGAGATAAAGAATGGCAAAGGATCAGACTAATTTTGTTTGTCTTTGTTGACTGCAAAAGTCTGACTGAATAAAACCCATTTTCAGCAGTGGTCTGGAGAGAAAAGCTCCAGCAGATATATTTAAGATACTCATAATAAAACAAAATATTTACAAAGAAACATTATACAGATAGTTCTAAAGACATCTCAGTACAAAGGGGAAATTGTTTTGAAGCGACATTCTACACAGGAAAAACAGCTACTTTTTCTTGGTTGACATTATACATATTAAATTCAAAGTAAACAAAAAACATTTAGCATGCAAACAGTACATATGCAACATATGTGACAAGCAGACATTAGATATGCTCTGTAAGACATGGATAAGGAGGGCTACAGTACAGATGCTAGGAATTAACATTAAGGTAAGGGATGTGAAACGGTAGGTGGATAATAGTTAAAGCTAGAAGAGGGTGAGAGGCACTATATAGCTTATGTCATGGACAGTGTGGGGGGAGTAAGAAATGTTGGGTATATACTGACACAGAACCGGGTTATAAGAGAATGGTGGGTTGCATTTGAAGGAGATGGATGAAGTGGAAAAATAGAGAAAGAAATTGAAATGTACACAGGGATTAAGATAGGAAGGTAATTGACGAAGATTGGTAGAAAAAACTGTTGCAAAAAGGATAGAGGTCATAAAAGGATATGATGTATGAGTTGATAAAAGAAACTAGTTACTCAGGTGAGCATGTGCACGACCACATGTAGTTTACATGTCATTTAAATGACAACAGGATTCTATTATTAAATTCTTAACTTTTCTGTCCCTTTTCTCCCTATTTACAGTCCCTGCTATGAACAAACAATACAGCATTTACAATATTTTAAATCAACTGTTTCTCTGCACTAGAACAGTACTTTACCTTACTGTGGTGGTTTCACTTTCAAAAAACTTTTATACTGCCCTGGAAAAGCTTGCTGCAGTCTCCAATTCACTGATGTCATCAAGGCCAATGAATAAAGGTAGTTTGCTGGTCAATTCCCTCCCGAGACTGACATCATTACGACCATCCTAAAATCCCACCCATGCTGTGATGTCACTGCTCCCTGGTCCTTCCCCTACCCATACAGAAAGTAAAGGCTAGAACAAGGTAGTAGTACACAAGTTAAAACCATAAAGCAACGACAGCTCGTTCACCAAGGCTAGCATTATTCTTTCAATTCGAGCTGTTCTCAAAATGAACCCAAGAACGAAAAACTTGGTTAAAAATGAATTTAATGAAATTAAAAAACAATGTCAGTATATAAAGTCCCTTTATCAACAATAAGCGCTTTCAAATTAATCTTCCTCAGAACGTCATTGCTTTATGTTTTTTTTCTTATTAGACAGTTCACCGCAGCAGAAAGGAAAATTTTTCTTTGTTACTACTCAGCCAAGCTCCTCGTGGTCCTGCAGAGTGGTGCTAGCAGCAGAGAGGCTAAAAGAGTGACTGCTAACCTGATAAAAGTGATTTTTTTCCTGCTACTACATGGGCGACTGTCCGATCTAGCTAAACTGCAAGTATTTCTGCTTCTCGAACTGTTTTAAACTGTTTAAAGTTGTTTTTGCACCTGCACTTTTAAAGTTTGTCATGTTTGTTGCATTTACCTGTTGAGGCTACACACTCAAGTGCGCTAGCCTGTGTTACATATTTATTGCATTTTCCTGCTGTTTGTTGCAAAAAAAACCCCCCAAAAATTATCCTTGTTTCCCGTCTTTCCTGACCTAGAATAATCCAAATACAGGCTTTGCTGTATTCTGGACTTTTGGAAAGTTCCTGTGTTGCCCATTTCCTTTCTTGGATAAAGGGAGGCTTCTTTGTTCACCAGTGGCAGTGGAGAGCTTAGAGCAGCCTATCTATCCCTGGAGGAGTGTTCCCAGCACAAGAATCTGGTAGTCTATTGACCGTTTTGGGCCAATTTCTAGCTCTTTCAAGTCCTCCTGTATAAAACCCGCTTTGGCGCGATTTTGCACATAGCGCAGCATCGGGCAGCTGCACTTAATTGGGTTTAAACCATTCTCGGCTCCACAAAGTCTGCTCTTCACTATTTCCCTTAGAACTGATCTAGTTCTCATAATAAATACCCTATTCCTACTCTAAAGCCTGGCACTTGCTCACTAAAGCAATTATATAAGTCAGCACTAAAAAATTAAAAGCACTACACCCTCACAAAATCCCCTTGAGTACCTTGTTCCCCATTGGCCCTTTTTTCAATTATAAAGGAATTCCCAATACTATTCTAGCACGTCCAAAGGTCAGTTGTCTCCTCTCCTGTCCAGCTGGTGAATCTGGGAATCTTGAGGCAATGTTACAACTGCCTCATGTACACAGACAACCCTCTCCTCCTCCCAACAAATTCCAACACATGACAGAGATGCAACCATATAGCCAAACTGGAGGCTAAGCTCTCTCAACTCAGTACTGGCGTAACCAGTCAGGAGGAGAAGGAAACCACACTCACTACAATTCCAGTCTCACATAGACCTACCATGACAGCAAACCAAACACATAAACACACAAAAACATACTCGGAGACTCTAAATAAAAATCTGCCTAAGCAGCAGAGACCTCCAAAGCAGACACCCAAGCAACCGCTACCCCAAAACAAAACACGTGCAACACATAGCTCACAAAGCCAGTGTGCCGAACAGTCACAGCCCTTAAGGCTAAACAACACACCTGAAACACTTGTAATAGGTGACTCTATTGTCAGGCACACTGACGTCCCACTCACCAGGCTGAACAAGGAGAAGGTCACGGTGAGCTGCCTGTCGGGCGCTAGGATCCGCCACATAACACAAGCACTCAGGTCACTCCAAGGCAAGTACAAATATGACTCAGTCATTGTCCATGCTGGTGTGAATGACCTGAGACGTACCTCCCTGGACTACATGAAAAGAGACATAGAGGAGCTCTCTGAGCATGTAGCCCAGGCCGGTATGACCCTGACCTTGAATAGCATCTTACCCTCACCAAGAATGATGCCACAATATGAAGACAAGATGATCAATTTCAACAATTGGCTTAAGTATTGGTGTCATTCAAAGGGGATCCAATGCCTGTCAGCCTGGGATGACATGCTCGATAAGCCAAGATGCTTCACTAGGGATGGCTTGCACCTGTCACCCCTGGGCTTTCGGATATTGGCAAAGGCTCTTGCCACCCCCATAGTGCCTTTTTTAGGCACGGCTCAAAAGACAAACCCACCTCCATAGGTATCACAAGGAATAAGAAACTAAGAGTAATGCTACTCAACGTCAGAAGTCTAAACCTCAAGATGCATGCACTTAAAACTCTCCTTAGCATGGAGAACATCGATATCTGTGCAGTAACAGAAACCTGGTTCAAGGCTCCTGAGAGCACCCCAGCACTACCAGGTTATACCTCATACCATGCTTTTTGGAACCAAAACTTGGACTGAACCACAAAAGGAGGGGGATTATCAATATTTGTCAAAGATACCCAAACCTCCAGGTTGGTGGCACAGCACAAAGCATCAGAGACTATCCATGTGCAAGTAACAGTGGGTAAAACTGCCTTCCAGTTTACAGCCTGCTACAGACCACACTCCCAAACCCAGGAACCCCACTCGGCCTTCCCAAGAACACTGGAAAATATGAAGGTCTCTCCAAACACCATTATATTGGGCAACTTCAACTACCCAAACATAGACTGGGAGCATTACTCTAGCTCCAACACCCTAGCCCAAAGGTTCCTAGAATTTATAAACTCAAATGCTATGGAACAACTTGTTACCACTCCCACAAGATGGGAAAACATACTGGACCTGATCATCACCAACATGGGGGCTCTATGCTCCAGACCAGAAGTGTATCCCTCACTGGTAAGATCAGACCATAAACTAATCTCACTGGATATTCACATCCCGACCCCACCCCCTGCCCAGAAAACCACAGTGAAAAACTTCTCTAAAGCAAATTTTACACTCCTAAAAACTGAGGTGGAATCCTTCAAAGCCCCCGGGCCTGTGGAAAATATGGGCCAGACCACAGAATCCTTTATAAACGCATTCTATGAACACCTTCAGGAATGCATGGATCATGCAATCCCAAATAAAACCAAGACCCAATCCTCCAAAGGCAGGCGTCCTGTCTGGTGGACACCAGCCATAAACAAACTATACAACAGAAGGAGGAAGCTACTACATGATAGAGCAAAATCCCAAAAAGGGAAGGCATCTCTGATCAGTATTAGCAAAAAACTATGGGCACTCATAAAATCGTCTAAGGCCAGCTTCGAGAGAAAAATTGCACAGGACATCAAGGATAATCACAAGGCTTTCTTTAGTTATGTTAGGTACCTGGGTGGGAATTCCCAGATATGCTCAGAATTAGTCCAAAATGACAAAAAAATACACCGAACCCACAGACATTGCCAACATCCTAGCTGACAGGTTCAGCGCAAACTCCCCCCCCGACCAAAAGGGCAAATATCTATCCCAACAGTGCTGCCCCCCTGACATCTCAGATGCTCAGGTAAGAGCCGCCCTCTAAAAAGCTAAAAACATAGCATCAATGGGACCAGACGGTGTCCCAGGCTGCGTCCGATATGAACTCCAAGAAGAGCTAAACCCAAACTACTGTTCAATCTCAGCGTTACTACAGGATATGCACCCAAAGAGTGGCGTACAGCAACAGTGGCACCTCTCCACAAAGGTGGTGCCTCAACGGATCCTGGAAACTATCGCCCCATAAGCCTGACTAGCTTGGTCTGCAAAGCTATGGAAAGGATCATCATGGACCTCATAAATAAAGATATTGGGGACCTACAGACACTGGATCCTACCCAGTTCGGCTTTGTTAAGGGCAAATCCAGCCTCTTAAACCTGGTCAATTTCTTTGAAACAGTCACAAAGGCCATTGACGAGGGGAAGGTGGTCCACACAGCCTACCTGGACCTTGCAAAAGCCTTCGATACAATACCCCACTCGGGCATTATAGATAAGCTCACCAGCTTAAATATAAACCCCTATATCACTAGATGGGTTGCAAACTGGCTCAAGGACAGAACCCACATGGTTAGAATTGCTGGAGCCATGTCAGACTCCAAACCAGTTACAAGTGGCGTCCCACAAGGCTCAGTCCTGGGATCTCTCTTGTTTGGTATATATTTCTCGGAGGTACAGGCCAACACGGAAGGACTGTGGCTGACCAAGTTCGCAGATGACTGCAAACTAGGCACCATAACAGACTCTCCAGCCGACACAAGCATCCTACAAAAGGGCCTCATAGAAACAGACAATTGGTGCCAGAGCCATGGCCTCAAGCTAAACGCCAAAAAGTGTATAGTCATCCCCTTTGGCAAAAACAAAGTGCCCACAAATTACCACATAGGTGGCAATCCATTAAGTACAGAAGAAGTAATTAGGGACCTGGGGACCCAAGTTGATAGCAATCTCTCATTTGAAAACCACGTGGCCAAAGTGGTTAGAAAAACATTTTATATAGCCCACATAATCATGAAGGGATTCACATCTAGATCAGGGGAGGTCATCGTGCCTCTTTACTCATCCCTTATCAGGCCCATAATTGAGTACAATGCCCCTTTTGGGATGTACCTTATCAGACACCTGCAGCAACTGGAAAGACCCCAAAAGTACCTCACCAAGAGGATCAAAGGGCTCAAACAGATGCCATATGCTGCCCAGTTAAAGAAACTCCAGCTCTACTCAGTGGCATACCGCCTGCTCAGAGGCGATCTGTGCCTGACGTATAAAGCCATGTCCAACCCGGAATTAATGGACATGCTGCACCTCAGAAAATCCAAATCCCATCGAGCTACGTGCTCGAGAGAATTGAACCTCAGCACAAATAGGACATGCTGGAGGGACAGATTCATATCCCAGAGGCTCCCTTCACTCTGGAATAAAATCCCAGTCCAGGTAGGCAGAGTACCTCATTGACTCTCTTCAAGAGGAATCTTGATGAGTGGATGGGAGATCGTAGGTTTACCCCAGGTATCACTTCTGTGTCACTGTTAGACAGAGGCACAGTATACTAACCTCAAAAAAGGGCATAGCAAAATTCATTTAAAATGGGTGGCGAAAGCCAAACACACTCTGGCTAGGCTTATAAATGCCCTAGGGCAGATAGCCTAGTATGAACCTATGAACCTATTAGTACACAAGTTAAGTCCCTGCTGTGAGCTGTTATTCACAGCAGGTAACAGCTGAAATTACCCTTAGCACTTTGACAGCTAGGGAAGTTAGGTGTGAAGGGGGATGGGAGAGGAGTCAAAGTAGTACAATTCAGTCTTCACAAAAGACTGCAATTTAGCCATTCTAAAATGAAGCAGCAGAAAAAAGCACTATGAAAGTCTGTTCTGTGACATTTGCACTGTTTGTGTTTTAAGGAGTCATTGAACATGGAATACTGTTTCATACATAGATAGACAAGAAAACAAAAGTATGCATCAGTAAGAAGTACAGGCATAAGAATGTGAAGATTTGAGCAATATAATTTTAGGGAATCAGTAGTAAGTTAGTAGTAGGAAGTGGTAACGTATACCAGAGTATAGTATATAGTGGAGAGTAACTTTGTAAGGAAGTTGAGACAGGAGAGGGGAGAGTGGGCTTATGTTGTGGAAAGTAGACTTTGTAGGCAACAAGATTAGCCTGGTTTACAGTAGGAACAGAGACAGGTGTTTAGGTGTTCACCTGTGCAGTAGTTTGAATTTGGCAGAGTTGATAGTGTTAAGTATGTTTTGTGGAATTGTTTTTCAGGTTTTAGCTACAGTGCTGGAGTATAAGGAACCCTGTAGCTATTATTGGACTTGGTGGTTTTTAAAAGTAATCTGTTGGAGGATCTGAGAGTCCTACTGTTGCAGTAGGACTGAAGTGACTTATTAATCGCAGGGCAGTTGTCAGGGTGGTATAGGGTAGAATGGGTTAGTGTAAGGGGGTTGAGAGTTAGGAGGTTTGGCAGTTCAACCCAGTTTAGTTGGCAGAGTGCTGTGCAGTGATGCGATCTTGATGGCTGGTTGATTGCAGACCTGGCTACTTTATTGTAACAGGATTCAAGTTTAAGTCACATGTTCTTAACTTTGTGAATATGGGTGAGGCATATAGTGGTGTCGATAGTGTGTTTGAGAGATGGCATGTCTGTTAGAATCGGTTAGGAAGGGCTTTATTCTGTAAAGAGAACCTAGCTTGAAGTGAACCTTTTTAATGATTAAAGAAAGGTGTTTGTCAAATTTGAGATCTTTGTCAGTAGTGACACTGAGTGGGTGGCCATGGTGGTGCAGCGGTTGGCGTTGCCGCCTCACAGCAAGAGGCTCTCTGGTTTGATTCTTGGCTGGGGTGCCTTCTGTGCAGAGCCTACATGTCCTCCTTGCGGTCGCATGGGTTTCCTCAGGTTGCTCTGGTTTCCTCCCACATCCAAAAGATATGCTGTAGGTGGATTGGACACTGTAAACTGGCCATAGGTGTGTGCGCGCATGAGCATGTGCCTTCAGTGGAAAGTTGGGTGCCGGGCTGGTAATGCGAAACTGTAAAATTATACTGCCATTTGTTCTGCGGACCGTTGTTCCACTGTGGCGAACCCTCACTGGGGAAAGCTGAAAGAAGTAGTCATCAGTAGTGACAATGAGTAGCTTGTTATGATTTACTGGTCCTATGACGGCTTTGTTTGAGGAGTAGATGGTGAAATGGGGAGGATGACTTATTTTTTTGTTGCTAGAGAAGAGCATAAGTTTTATTTTTTGGGGGTTCAGAATATTCAAGTTCGGAATTAGATATGTTTCTATGTCCAGTAAGGATTATGTTTTTTTACAGGAGTTCAGGAAGGGAGGGAGCTGAGCATATGAGGGTAGAATCATCAGTATATTGAACTATGGTTGTCTGAGATTGCATCTGACCTCTCAACTCTCCATAATTTTCAGGGACACCCCTGCTTTGACTCAAATTTTAGTTCTGTCCCTCTTAACCCCTCCTAAAGCTAGTGACCTTTGGAGAAAAGGTGGTAAATTCCCCTTAATAAATTGTGACAATAATTAGAGTTATGGACTTCCTTTAATTGGGAAAACGTATATTAAATCATATTCTCCTATTTTGTCATTACTAATTTTTTTTCTGGATTTATCCATTATTTTGTTAAGATGTGTTCCCGATTCAATGAGAGTTACGGATGGACTCTTTAGCATATTTATTTTTGTGAAAAAGTAACACAAACATTATACTGTGCTGACGGGCAACTAGTTTTCTACAAAGTTGTTCCTCTAATGCTGAAATATTGATTCTGTAACTGCATATTTTGTACCTCCCTAAAAAAGTGACCCTTTCCTTTGCATAGTATTGTGTCCCCGTGGCTTAAGCTACTGTACACAGGGAGGAGAGAGGTTGCTATTCTACGTTCACTGAGCGTAAGGCTCGCTCACCTACCCCAAAGTAAATTAAATTGTTTAGATTAACTTAATCAACCCCTTTGAAACAAGGCAAATGGGCTTCTATTTTCTGAGGGCAAGACTTTTATTGTAAAATGTGTGATGGAGAAACAGATAAAGCAGGTTTATTAAAGGAAAATTCCACCTTTGCTTGCAGTTTAAATTACAAGGTATCTTTTCTTCTTATGCATTTAAATAGTTGAAGGAAAGAACTCGAGTGGCTTTCTTGGGGAGTGACCTACCTGTGGGTGTGCCTCAAACAGGGGTGTTTTATGAGTTTGGTGTGGGTGGGGCTTAAGGGGCACCACAGCACTACTTCACCTAGGGTATCATTTCAGCTAAGGCCGGCCCAGAGTGGTGGTGGTCATTAGCTGTAAAAATCCATCTAAATTAAATTATTTTAAGGGAGTGTCTTTGTTGATCGGCTGACACTCTAATGCTGAGGTCATGTAGTATAACTGTTTCTAATTTAATATAGTGACAAATCTAGTAAAGGATATTTTCTGCTGTTGAAATGCTTTTCCTGAAGGTGAAACAGACTTTTGCAGTGGGGAGTAAGGCAGTTATACACAAGAAATACTATGAAACCAAGTCTATTACATAAGAATGAAGAACCATGACCAGCTTTAACCAAACTATGGTGCCACTTAGTTAGGGGTGCTTTTCCAAATTATATCTGTTTATTTCTTTATGTAAAGAAATGTTGCTGCTACCACACTCCAGTTTATAGCACTCATTTTGCGATTTTACTGCTCCATCCCACCAAAAGCAAAACAATGAGACACACAGATTGATTGTCTAGATTACAGATATGACAGCACCAAGCAGGAGACCCCCAAATTTTGAACAGTGAAGAAGTGATGGCTGCCACTGTGGAAATGGGAGTGCAGAGCCAGCAACACCAAGGGAATACTGCGATCAGAGTGCAGTTTACTCAAGATGGGTCTAGCTTTTGAAAGATATGTTTTCTTTCTTTTTTATCTTGGCAGATCACCACAGATTATGGGCAATGTTCAACTTTGCAAAACTAATGTGGATTTGTATGAAACAAGTTAGAATATTATGGTTGGCTACTGTATGCTTGTGAGAATCAGACGTTGCTGTGGTAGTTTTTTTTTATTACAGTGATACATCTGAGGTGCACAATATCAACAAAGTGGTTATAACTCTTAAGCACAGGGATGCCTAGGAATCAAAATAACTGACACTACTTGTTTATTCATTTTAAACAGTCATTTTATGCTTTTTCAGGACTAATGTGTATTTGTTTGAAGCAAGCTGGAAAACAATATTTTACACAAACAGCATTCACAGTAAAACTGAAACCTTACCACAGCCATTATTTTTTTTCATCAGAATCAAACAGCTGAGGTGTTTACAGTCAAAAAAATTAACTATAATTTGCTGGGTATGCAGTCTGTCTGACTGAGTTTATTCAGAGCTACCATTTTGATAGCTTTGCAGATTAAGCTTTTATTTCTTTCTTGAAAGAAAAAAAAAGAAAAGAATTTCATTTCTTACTCTCAGTTTTTGGATAGACCATCACTGGACCAAAAGGATGGAAAAAAATGAGCACATCATACTATTTGGATTCCTCGTTACTTCTGGGGACCTAGTGGCCCCTAGATTTATGGCTAAATTCAGTTAATCCAGCCGTAATTATTACAGTGCAGTCTGGGCCAGTAAAGGTCAGTTGAACGGATGGAGTCAAAAACTGGAATGTACGAGTGTGTGGGAAAAAAAATAAAAAAAACAAAAAAAAAGTAATCAGTCTGTATGAAGTTGGGAGGTCAGCACACTGTGAAAATGGGCCATTGGGGGTTGTATATGCTGAGGGACCAGTGAGTAGCAGTGAGGCACCAAGGAGTTCTTTGGTTAGGACTCTATTTCAACTAAGGTTGGCTCTGTGAACACCGTTTGAATCACTGCATTAAATTTATCTGACTGAAATGTAAGTCTCTATTCTCCTACTGTAGGGGGTTTGCCCCATCATATCTTCTCTAGCCTTAACTTCACTACTGCAGCACCCTGGGTGAATATTAAGGTCATAACATCTCACGGCAGCTGAATTCACCAAACATCAGCTGTCTGCAAAAAAACAGAAAGAAAGCTTGCCAATATGTCTTTCTGCCAAAATCATGCCTTGCTAGGTAACTAAATAGCATACAAGTACTATAGAAATCGTCCATTGAGCAGGGAAAAATGAATAAGGTGTTAGTATTTTAATAGAAGGCAAGTCCTTCAGCGTCTTGACACTGCTTCCTTCTCTTAACTATTACGCTCTCTCTCTCTCTCATTCTCCAAGATTACAGCACCTCTAAAAGTGATGTACTTATGTGCTTCCTTGGGACTATTTATTATGGAGTGGAAATAATTAAGGGGGATGTGTGGGAAACAGCCTCCCACCTGGAGAGTGCAGGGGGATATCATTAATACTTGACTCAATGCCGTTAAGAAGCTGTGAATTACCTTCCTTTGTTTCGCAATCCGCATTTTGGCAGACTGATCATCAGTTACATGCCACAGGTCCACACCATTCAAAACATTCTCATAGGTTCATAGGTTGGTACTAGGCTATCAGCCCTAGGGCCTATACAAGCCTAGCCATAACAATTCCCTGGCTATTTCTTCCCACACTATTTACTTCCCTGGACCCCTGTCTAGCAGGGCAACTGACGTGATCCCCGGGGTGAATTTCCTTTCTCCCATCCAATCGTCAAGGTTACTTTTGAAGAGGACCAAAGAGGCACTCTGCTTGACATGTATGGGCAATCTATTCCAGAGTCTGGGGAGTCTCTGGGTCAGGAACCTATCCTTCCAGTATGTTTTGTTTATTGTGATGACAAGGTTTAGATCCCTGGAGCATGTGGCCCTGAGGGATTGGGATTTCTTTAAGTGTAGCATGTCCAACAGCTCTGGGTTTGACATGGCCTTGTATGTTAAGCAAAGATCGCCTCTGAGTAGACGATATGCAACAGAATATAGCTGGAGTTTTTTAAGGCGGTCAGTGTAGGGCATCTGCTTTAGGCCTGTGATTCTTTTTTCCTGACTTGTGACTGGTCAACTCAGCTCTTATTCAGCCAATGTAATTGCTTCTCATAATACCAGCTGATGATACAGATATTTCTGGTTATGTCTAAAGCTGTCATTGTAGTAATAAAAACTAAAGTTGCAAAACCCATACATCTAGTGAAACCTTGTACATCCTGTCCTTATTCACATCAGTTTCTCTTCTATCTAGAGACTACCCCCCCTCCCACATACACGTGTGCACAACAAACAAACAGAAAATCATCATCATCCCTCCCTTTTCCCATTTCTACAGGAGGACAGGGGTGTCAAGTTTTGACACATCTCTCGAATCTGAGCCACTTTCCTACCTTTCTCAACAGTCAGGCCTCACTGTTGCAGTTTTATTTTTTTCACATAATCTATCCATCTTTAGGTTGGATGCCCTTGTCTTCTTTTGATTTCTTTCTGTTTCTCCAAAATCTTCTTTAGCCAAATTAAATATTTAAAAAAATGTAAAACAACATTACAGTAATACAGAGACACAATTTCAAACCAGAGTGAAAATATTTTAGCAATATTTTTTTTACACTACTATACATTAAAGGAAATGTTTTCAGCAAGGTAAAAATGCATTTTGGTCAACACACATTCAAATCACTGACAACTAATGCTTGAGAGTTCTATTCAACCCAATGTTGAAATGAAAATACAAACAAATAGTAACAACTAATTCATCTGAGGCATTCAGCATTTAATGTTTATTTATGAAGGTATGCAGTACCTTAATTATTGGTAAAAACGTAAATACTGTTTACAGTATGAGAAATACGCAAATACAGTATGACAAATATGCAAATGAAAAAGGCTTATTTGTAATTCATACAAAAATGTCACTGTGCAGTTCCATTTCATTCTTTTTATTAATAAAGAAATGTAATTCATAACCAAACAGTAGTCGTGTACAGCTTCAAATGGGCACAGCTTTATTTCACTGTGACCTTCTTGCAGCTAGCATCTCTCTGATATTATCTTCAGCCTCCTTTACACTACGCTCCAGATATGCCTTCCGCTGCTGCAAAAGAAAAAAAAAAAACATCAGTACTACAAAGGAAATTCACATAGTTAACTGAAACATTTTTGAAGGCTTAGGACTCATGGTCGCTGCTTACAATTGTAAAATTAACAGCTTTTTTATGCATTAATTCAGGAAAACATTTTTAATCATTTGCCTTCCCCTTTGACTGCTGACACCAACCTCCCCAATGACAGACATAAGCACCTGCATTAGGGTTACCACCTGTCCCACTTTATGAGGGACAGTCCCTCTTTGGGCAGTTGTGCCCTGACAAAAAAATAAAAAAAAATGGCAAATGTCCTGAGATTTTAGGACAAAATTATTTCCTATACTTTATGTAATAGTTGCATAAAACAGTTATTCTGTATTTAAAATACCTAAATGTTGTAAGAAACGGATTAATCAACTAAAATGCTACAAGAATAAGCTTTTACTTAGGCAAAAAAAGTTAAGTTCTATCCTTTGTACTGACCGTGGGTATGTGTCGGCCTGTAAAATCTGATGTTTGTCCCGAAAATGTCCCACTTCGGCCATTTGAAAAGGTGGCAACCCTAACCTGCATCAGTGTAAGGGCATTTTATGCCCTCCTTGATGTTAGTGTGTGAACCCACATGTATGCCTACAAAACTTACTGTCACTGGCTTGGGCTGTTGATCTATGACCCACAGTCCCACTACCACTGCTGTAGTGCAAGTGGAGTGCATAAGAGCAATCTGCAACCTTTTCCTTTCCCCAGGATAGAAAAGCAAACATGAGCCGCTCACTCCTATCCAGCCCTGTGTACTTCTACCAGGTCCTAAGCTGTCTGTCAAATGCAACTTGTGTTGGTCATAGTCATGACGTTAGTCATCTACACTTCTGAGCCAGGTATTTAGGAAAACTTTACTAGGAAGGTCATAGTCTGGCTATTCCAGCTTATGTTCAGCTGTACTCTTGCTATGCACAAATGTCAAGCTGAAAATATTCAAGGACAGAGAGAAATGCTTGCAACCTACAGCCATACAAAATAAAAGTCATGCATGCCTCAGCTCACAACAGTGAAGGCCCCCCTTTTAAACTAATGAGAGGGGACACAAACACCTTCAGAGTGTTACCTAAACAAAAATGCCAACGGAATAAAACACAACTCGAAGGTGCATAAAAAGTGCTTAAAAATAAAAAGTTATTTTATATATTTTATTTTATAAAATTTTATATATTTTCTTTAAGATTTTATATCTTTCGATTTTTATATCTATGTTTATACTACGTTATAGAAAGCATTTCACATTGATTCTTGTTTTGTTTTAGGAATATGGCTGAACGCTTTCATCCTTGTTATATTTTTTATGTGCATATTTTACTTTAAAGTAACAGCTGATGCCTGAATTTGATTGGTTGATGACTGATTAAAGGTTCCATTAACAGATCTGTGAATGAGTTTACTGCATATTTTTACGGTCTGATGATGCATTTGTGAAAGCGCTTACAGTCTATTAAACATTTTATTTTAAGTACTTTTTATGCATCTTCGAGTTCTGTTTTATCCCATTGGCATTTTTGTTTTGGTTTCACTACTGTTCAATGGTTTATTTATTTCAGCCATGTTATTTTGTTTTGTTTTGTCTATTTTTATCTTCAGAGTGTTATTTTGATTTTCCTCTTCTGCAGCTTATATTATGTAATCCCCCTTTTTTAATGCCTGCTTAGTAACAATATTGGAAAGACTTCCATTTACTTTACTCACTAGTTTCCAAAGACATTCAGTTTTTGATACAGGAGACATACATGGCAGAACATCACCTCTGTAAAACTTCACAAGAAATGACAATAAAACAGGAAAAGGTTTAATCCAGAATTATCATGAAAGTCAGTAAGGCAATACTTTACTGAGTCCGACCCTGCACAGAATACCAGATGGGAGCAAAATGTGTATTCAACATCATTGTTTAAAAGAACTGAGCAGGAGACACTAGGTAGCATGCACTTCCTCCTTCACACTCTTGTTGGACCTTCATTTAGATTACTAGATGACATATTGTCTGCAGCAAACATTATGCCGTGATAGAACAGCATACATCTCACTCCCACAATGCAAAAATGTAAATGGTATCACATAAGGTACCTTTGCACAGTGTGTCATAACACAGCTCAGTAAGGTAAACTCCAGGTGTTAAAAATGGTGTGTTTACATAACACAGATGACGTAGCATGCAACTAAAAAACCAGCACACTGTGTAGCTAAAATCAGCATGTTTCAAAAGCAAACTTTGTAACTAAACCTCATCTACAAATTTCAAATTCAAGTTTGTTTGTTAACTGAGAAAATAACATCACTTACCAAAATACACCATGTAAGTACTAAAGGAAATGAACTACAACACAGAACACAAGAGGGAAGAATTGTGATCCTGGAGTCCCGCCCATCTTTAAATATAGATCTATAAATTCCTATAAAATGATCTATTATTTAAATCTGTTGCAACATGAAACACAGAAAAAAATAATGTCTCTTTTTTAAGTTTGCCACTTATTTATCTTATCTCATTAGTATGATAAAAGCACTGGCATTTCATGTCACTACTCCCACATGACACTATATACATTTTTTTGTCTGATGTTATGACAACTTTCCCTCTGACAAACAGCAAGCACCTTTACATCTTCCAACAACTCAAATGAAAAAATGTATAAAAAAATAAACAAACTACTTCAACAGTTCTGAAACTGTGAGAAGAGCCTCTCTTGAGAGGCCCTGACATGTTTAGAGCAATCTCAAACAGGTTTGACAATGTTTACCACTTTATAAAGTTAAATATTTAATATTACTTTTATGTAGGATCAGGCCGATCTTAGAAGAATAACAGCAGCCAATGTATTTAATTGCAATGCAGCAGTACAAGAACATAAAATATGCCGCGGCAGTGCAGCGGTAGTGTTGTCGTCTCACAGCAAGAGGTTCTCCCGTTCAATTCTTGGCCAAAGCGCCTTCTGTGTGGAGTCTGCAAGTCCTCCCCACGGTCGAGTGGCTTTCGAAAGACATGCGTGAATGAGCGTGCCTTCGTTGAAGGTTGGGCGTTGGGCTGGCACCGTACAAATCTACTGCCAATCATTTGTGGACCGGAGTTCCGCTGTGGCGACCCCTAACCGGGAATAGCTGAAAGAAAAAGTAGTAGTACAAGAACATAAAATCAAAATCCCGATTATTTAAAATGTGTTTGCATATTGAGGAGCTGGGTCTTTCTATTTCAGTACATTCTTTTGTATGGGGAAGCCCACATTTTTTTTTTTAATATTTAGGGGAGTCTCAATGATTTTTCGGCAGTTCAGTATTTTTTTTTTTTGTTTTATTTCACACTTGCTTACTAGGATAGTACACTGATCACAAATGACCATTTGCAAGTACTGTCAAGTGAAAAAGAAAAATTAAAAGTAAAAAAAGGTAGAACAGAGAAAACAGTAAGCTGGACACATTAAACAGAACAGAAAGTAACAATATATAACAAAAATTGCACAGCAGCAATAAATGTAGCAACAATTATGAGGGAAGTATACATTTTATGTGATTATATTTGAGGTTTACATCATGATGGTAATGCTGTGCCCTAATGAGAGAGAGAAATCTTGCTTTTTTCCCACTTTTCTGAGAGTTAAAAAAGTTCAGTTACAGGCTTGCTGTTCCTGAACTGTTTGAAAGTTTCTGTGAGGCCATTTTTGCTTGGGCTGAAGGAGGGTCTCTGTGTTCATCAGTGGCAGTGACTAACATTGAGCAGCTTCCCTGCCCCCCGGAGAGGTGGTTACTGACTTGAAACTGTAGTTTTATTGGCCACTAGGGGTCATTTCCATAACTCCTTCATCTTCCTCTCTTAAAACCTAGTTGCCTCGTGGTTTGAGCGTCTTTTCAGGCTTGTTGGCTGTTGGTGAAGCACCCTCCAAGAGGAAAAACGCTGAGAGAAGAAGGAGCCACTTTTGAGATTTTAAGTATTTTTCTCTGTTTATTTGCTAAGTTTTTCTGCGTAGCTGCCTAGCTTGAGCATTTTCTGGCTTGTTAAACTTGATTTCTGTATTAGTAGCTGTATTTAGAGCACAACCAAAAGCTGTTTGCTGAATTTCCTGTTTGCACTTAATTTTAAATCGCTTTTTTCTTAAAACTTGCATATTTTCTGTCCTTGACCTAGCACTCTTGTGTGGGGTCATTTACTGCACTGTTATAACTTGATATTACTTGTGAACCTCTGCTATCTCTGTAAAAACAAAACAAAAAAAAATCTTGCTTTTTCCCACTTTTCTGAGAGTTAAAAGTTCAGTTACAGGCTTGCTGTTCCTGAACTGTTTGAAAGTTTCTGTGAGGCCATTTTGCTTGGGCTGAAGGAGGGTCTCTGTGTTCATCAGTGGCAGTGACTAACATTGAGCAGCTTCCTGCCCCCGGAGAGGTGGTTACTGACTTGAAACTGTAGTGTTATTGGCCACTAGGGTCATTTCCATAACTCCTTCATCTTCCTCTCTTAAAACCTAGTTGCCTCGTGGTTTGAGCGTCTTTTCAGGCTTGTTGGCTGTTGGTGAAGCACCTCCAAGAGGAAAAACGCTGAGAGAAGAAGGGAGCCACTTTTGAGATTTTAAGTATTTTTCTCTGTTTATTTGCTAAGTTTTTCTGCATAGCTGCCTAGCTTGAGCATTTTCTGGCTTGTTAAACTTGATTTCTGTATTAGTAGCTGTATTTAGAGCACAACCAAAAGCTGTTTGCTGAATTTCCTGTTTGCACTTAATTTTAAATCGCTTTTTTCTTAAAACTTGCATATTTTCTGTCCTTGACCTAGCACTCTTGTGTGGGGTCATTTACTGCACTGTTATAACTTGATATTACTTGTGAACCTCTGCTATCTCTGTAAAAAACAAAAACAAAAAAAAAATCTTGCTTTTTTCCCACTTTTCTGAGAGTTAAAAAAGTTCAGTTACAGGCTTGCTGTTCCTGAACTGTTTGAAAGTTTCTGTGAGGCCATTTTTGCTTGAGCTGAAGGAGGGTCTCTGTGTTCATCAGTGGCAGTGACTAACATTTAGCAGCTTCCCTGTCCCCGGAGAGGTGGTTACTGACTTGAAACTGTAGTTTTATTGGCCACTAGGGGTCATTTCCATAACTCCTTCATCTTCCTCTCTTAAAACCTAGTTGCCTCGTGGTTTGAGCGTCTTTTCAGGCTTGTTGGCTGTTGGTGAAGCACCCTCCAAGAGGAAAAAACGCTGAGAGAAGAAGGGAGCCACTTTTGAGATTTTAAGTATTTTTTCTCTGTTTATTTGCTAAGTTTTTCTGCATAGCTGCCTAGCTTGAGCATTTTCTGGCTTGTTAAACTTGATTTCTGTATTAGTAGCTGTATTTAGAGCACAACCAAAAGCTGTTTGCTGAATTTCCTGTTTGCACTTAATTTTAAATCGTTTTTTCTTAAAACTTGCATATTTTCTGTCCTTGACCTAGCACTCTTGTGTGGGGTCATTTACTGCACTGTTATAACTTGATATTACTTGTGAACCTCTGCTATCTCTGTAAAAACAAAACAAAAAAAATCTTGCTTTTTTCCCACTTTTCTGAGAGTTAAAAGTTCAGTTACAGGCTTGCTGTTCCTGAACTGTTTGAAAGTTTCTGTGAGGCCACTGTTGCTTGGGCTGAAGGAGGGTCTCTGTGTTCATCAGTGGCAGTGACTAACATTGAGCAGCTTCCCTGCTCCCCGGAGAGGTGGTTACTGACTTGAAACTGTAGTTTTATTGGCCACTAGGGGTCATTTCCATAACTCCTTCATCTTCCTCTCTTAAAACCTAGGTGCCTCGTGGTTTGAGCGTCTTTTCAGGCTTGTTGGCTGTTGGTGAAGCACCCTCCAAGAGGAAAAAACGCTGAGAGAAGAAGGGAGCCACTTTTGAGATTTTAAGTATTTTTCTCTGTTTATTTGCTAAGTTTTTCTGCATAGCTGCCTAGCTTGAGCATTTTCTGGCTTGTTAAACTTGATTTCTGTATTAGTAGCTGTATTTAGAGCACAACCAAAAGCTGTTTGCTGAATTTCCTGTTTGCACTTAATTTTAAATCGTTTTTTTCTTAAAACTTGCATATTTTCTGTCCTTGACCTAGCACTCTTGTGTGGGGTCATTTACTGCACTGTTATAACTTGATATTACTTGTGAACCTCTGCTATCTCTGTAAAAAACAAAAAAAAAAATCTTGCTTTTTTCCCACTTTTCTGAGAGTTAAAAAAGTTCAGTTACAGGCTTGCTGTTCCTGAACTGTTTGAAAGTTTCTGTGAGGCCATTTTTGCTTGGGCTGAAGGAGGGTCTCTGTGTTCATCAGTGGCAGTGACTAACATTGAGCAGCTTCCCTGCCCCCCCGGAGAGGTGGTTACTGACTTGAAACTGTAGTTTTATTGGCCACTAGGGGTCATTTCCATAACTCCTTCATTTGTCCTCAGAGGAGTGGTTTAAGGCAGTAACTTGTAGTTTATTGGCCATTTTGGGTCATTTCCTGTCTTTTCCAGCCCCCTGCTATAAAGCACGCTTTAGCGCGATTTAGCCCGATTTAGCACGGAGTTGCTACTGTTGCACACTAGGGCAGCGCCGGTTAAGCAGGTTTAAACTATTCAGGCTACCTAAAGTCCACTCTTCAAATTTTCCCTTAAAACTACCTTCCTCGAACTATACTACTGATCTAATCAGCGTATCCTATAATTTAAAAGATCATCTCTACTTGACTCCAAGTAGACTATTCTCTATCTGTTAAACGTAGCACTTGCTCCTACAGTACTTATTACCTTGATACGGCACTCTTGTCATAGATAGTACCCCAAAAGGCAACCCCCATTTCTCGGTCACCCACGTCCCCGAATCTTTTTAAAGTTTTTTGTCTATTCCTTCTAGCATGTCGAGGATCAGTTGCTAGTGTCCTCTCCTGCTCAGCTGGTGAACCTGGGAATATTGAGGCAATGTTACAATTGCCTCATGTACACAGACAACCCTCTCCTCCTCCCACAAAACACAAATACATGCGAGAGATGCAACTATACGGCCAAACTGGAGGCTGAGCTCTCTCAACATAGGACTGGCAAGACCAGTCAGGAGGAGAAGGTTACCACACACACTATAGACCCAGTCTCACATATTACCATTACAACCTCAAATCATACACATAAACACACAAAGACATACTCGAGGCTCTGATCAAAATCTACCAAAACAGCAGAGGCCACCAAAGCAGACACCCAAACAACCACCACCTCAGAACACAACACCTGCAACACATAGACCTCACAGTCAGAGTGTCAAACAGTCACAGCCCTTAAGGCCAAACACAATGCCAGACACACTAGTCATTGGTGACTCCATAGTCAGACACACTGACGCCCCGCTCACCAGACTGAGTAAGGAGAAGGTCACAGTAAGCTGCCTGTCGGGCGCTAGAATCCGCCACATAACGCAAGCACTCAGGTCTCTCAACAGCAGGTACAATATGACTCAGTCATTGTCCACGCTGGTGTAAATGACCTGAGACGTACCTCCTTGGACTACATGAAAAGAGACATTGAGGAGCTCTCTGATTATGTAGCCCAGACAGGTATGACCCTGACCTTGAGCAGTATCCTACCTTCACCAAGAATGATGCCACAATACAGAGATAAGATGATCAGCTTTAACAATTGGCTTAAACACTGGTGTCATTCAAAGGGGATCCAGTGTCTGTCTGCCTGGGATGACATGCTGGACAAGCCACGCTGCTTCGCAAGGGACGGCTTGCACCTGTCACCCCTGGGATTCCGGATATTGGCAAAGGCTCTTGCCACCCCCATAGTGCCTTTTTTAGGCAAGGCTCAAATTCTAAACTTACCACCCTAGAACACAAAAAAGGAAAAAAACTAAGGGTAATGCTGCTCAATGCCAGAAGTCTAAATCTCAAAATGCATGCACTCGAGGCCCTTCTCAGTATGGAGAACATCGATGTCTGTGCTGTGACAGAAACCTGGTTCAAGGCTCCTGAGAGCACTCCAGCTATCAGGTTTTACCTCATATCATGCCCGCCCCAAAATCTGGACAATACCAAGAAAGGAGGGGTATCCATATTCATCAAGGACACCCACACCTCAAGACTGGTGGCAACGCACGATGCATCGGAGACCATCCAGGTGCAATTAACCATAGGCAAGACTGCTCTGCAAATTGTAGCATGTTACAGGCCACCCTCACAAACTCAGGAACCTCACATGGCCTTCCTGAAAACACTAGAGGGATAAATGTATCACCAAACACCATCATACTAGGTGACTTCAATTACCCTAATATAGACTGGGAACACTACTCAAGCCCAAACACCCTAGCCCAAAAGTTCCTGGAATTCATAAACTCAAATGCCATGGAACAACTAGTCACCATCCCCACAAGAGGAGATAACATACTTGATCTCATCATCACGAACATGGGAGCACAATGTTCAACACCGGAGGTGTACCCCTCACTGGTGAGATCAGACCACAAACTAATCTCGCTGGAGGTCCTCATCCCTCCCCCACCCGAAATAAAAGACCACAGTAAAGAACTTCTCAAAAGCCGACTTCACACTTCTAAAGACTAGTGTGGTCTCCTTTAAGGCCCCGAGCCGGCGGAAAACAGTACTCAAGCCACTGAATCACTTACAAATGCCTTCTACCAGCACCTGCAGGACTGCATGGATAAGGCAATCCCAAGCAAAACAAAGACTCTTTGTACCAAAGGCAAGCATCCAGTCTGGTGGACCCCAGCCATAAACAAACTCTACAACAAAAGGAGGAAGCTACTACAAGATAGAGCAAAATCCTTAAAAGGTAAGACACCCTTGATCACTATAAGTAAAAACTAAGAGCTCTCATAAAATCATCCAAAGCAAATTTCGAGAGAAAAATAGCTAAAGACTCAAAAGACAATCATAAGGCCTTCTTTAGCTATGTTAGAAACCTGGGAGGAAACTCCCAGATATGCTCAGAGCTAGTTCAAAATGATGTGAAGATTACTGATCCTACAGACATTGCCAACATACTGGCTGACAGGTTCAGTGCAAACTTCTCCCCTCCACCAAAAGGAGAGATATCTATACCAAACGATTGCAGCCCCCCAAACATCTCCAGCGCCCAAGTGAGAACTGCTCTCTCCAAAGCAAAAAACACAGCATCCATGGGACCTGATGGTGTCCCCGGCTGTGTGCTCCATGAACTCAATGAGGAATTAAACCCACAGCTAGGACAGCTGTTTAATCAAAGTCTTACCTCTGGATACGCACTCCAGGAGTGGCGCACTGCAACTGTGGTACCACTTCACAAAGGCGGTGCCTCCACCGACCCTGGAAATTACCGCCCATTAGCTTGACAAGCCTTATCTGCAAAGCCATGGAGAGGATCATAATGGACCTCATAAATAAAGACATAGGGAATTTGCAGACTTTGGATCCAACCCAGTTTGGCTTTGTCAAAGGCAGATCATGCCTTTTAAACTTGGTTGACTTTTTTGAAACAGTCACCAAAGCCATTGATGAGGAAAAGGCAGTCCATACAGCCTACCTCGATCTGGCTAAGGCCTTCGATACAATACCCCATTCGGGTATCATTGAAAAACTCATCAGCTTAAATGTCAACCCATACATCACAAGATGGGTTGCAAACTGGCTGAGTGACAGAACCCACAGGGTCAGAGCTGCTGGCGCCATGTCAGACTCAAAGCCTGTCACAAGTGGTGTCCCACAGGGCTCAGTCCTGGGCCCACTCTTGTTTGGCATCTACTTTTCCGGTACAAGCAAACACAGGAGGGTTATGGCTGACAAAGTTTGCAGATGACTGCAAACTGGGCCATAGTAGAAAACACATCTGACACAGATATCCTTCAGAAGGGTCACACAGAAACAGATAACTGGTGCCAGAGCCACGGCCTAAAGTTAAATGCCAAAAAATGCATAGTCATACCCTTCGGGAAAAACAAGGTTACCCCTAGCTACCAAATAGGTGGCAATCCACTGAGCACAGAAGAAGTTATCAGGGACCTGGGGACCCAGGTTGATAGTAGTCTGTCATTCGACACCCATGTAGCTAAAGTAGTTAGGAAGACCTTCTACATTGCCCACCTTATCATGAAGGGATTCTCATCTAGATCAAGGGAGGTCATAGTCTCCCTTTACTCATCACTCATCAGACCAATGATTGAGTACAATGCCCCATTCGGAATGTATCTGACCCGACACTTGCAGCAGCTGGAGAGGCCACAAAAGTTCCTCACCAAAAGGATAAAGGGTCTCAAAATCTGTCCTATGCTGCCCGACTGAAAGAACTCCAGCTCTATTCAGTCGCCACCGCTTGCTCAGAGGTGACCTTTGCCTAACATACAAGGCCATGTCAAACCCAGATTTGATGAATATGCTTCACCTCAAAAATCTAGATCCATCAGAGCCACAAGGGCGGGAGACTTAAACCTTGACACGGCTATTAATAGGACGTGCTGGAGGGATAGATTCATCACCCAAAGACTCCCTATGCTGTGGAACAAAATCCCGGTACATGTGAGGCAGAGCACCTCGCTGGCCTTGTTCAAGAGAAATCTTGACCAATGGATGGGAGATCGCAGATATACCCCAGGGATTACCTCAGTGTCACTGCTCGACAGAGGCACAGCAAAATAATGGGTATAGTTCCCCATACTAAAGGGGTGGCGTAAGCCACAAAACGATGGGCTAGGCTTGTAAATGCCCTCGGCAGATAGCCTAGTATGAACCTATGAACCTATAAGAAAGAGGCAGGTGGGGGAGGTGTTACTAAGTTGTGTTAGTAGTCGAGGCAGTGTAAAGCTGGAGTCTGTTGACAGGTCCTTAGGTGATGTGGCCTGGCCTGCTCTGTGGAAAGTCCAGTTTGATTTGGTGTGGAGGAATTTTATTTAATGTGTAGCTATGTAGGCTGGGGGTGGTGAGTCTCCATAGTTTAGCAACAAGGATGGAGAAAGAGTGGTTATGCAGTGTGGCCTGGGTTATAGGGGCTGGAGTGGGTTGTTTGAGAGAGGCATCTGAGGTTGTACCGTCGGCTTTTTACATGTTTGGCAGGTTGCGGTGGGAATTAATTAGGATGGAGAAATTTGAAGGTGAGAGATTCTAGCAGCAGGTCTACTCTGTGTTGCAAGGCAGTGGTTTTCATGTGTCCATTATGTGTAAGTCTATATTCAAGTTGAGCCAGAAGGACTCCTTTTCCTAGAGCTACTCTGGATGGGATGGATAGGTAGTGTGAGACTGTCCTAGTGCCCAAAAATAGAACAGAGTTAACTTCTGTCCTTGATTTCTAAATAAGGATATGGAATTTTAGACTGGTATGGCCACAAAACACAGTATTTGATGGAGTTGGTTGTTTCTATTGGTGGTCAGCTTTCTGGGTGGTGCAAAATAGTACATTTTTTGTTTTTGCGGGGTTAAGTATTAGTTTATGGTTAATGAGCCAGAAGTTGGGGGAGTTAAGGTCTTTTTGCATAATGGATCGAAAGATTACCACATTGTCAGTGTAGAGGACAAGTACGCTAGAAGGTCAAAAGACAGATTATTAATGTAAATAGAGAAGAGGCACAAGAATAGAATATTGGGGTCCTCACACTGAAAGAGGTGGGGGATCACAGAAGGAAGAGGGTAATTTAACTTTGCAGAACATGGTTTGACAGGATGAGTTGGTGGTTGATTAGGTTAAAGTCTTTTGTTTGATCAACAAATATTGCTCCTGTTATCTTTGTCAGTGATGCATCCAAAGTATATTCTCTTTACTGGGGACCTGTCCAAAACCCATGCTGCTTCAGGGTAACGACATGGTACTGCTGAATATAGCTCGAGTGTTGGAAATAAATTATTTTTTTGCAGAAAAGAAGGAATAACTTGGCTGGTGTGCTCCTTTAGTTTTACTTTTCATATTTTTTTCTAGCACCTTACCAAGAGTAGACAGGATGGAATAGGACAAAAGCATGAGGTGTTCTGAGGTTGAGAGAGGGAGATAATGAGTGTTACTTTCCAGATGTTAGACATTACATTTTGTGTCAGGCAAAGGTTAAATATGTGAAGAGGAGACTGAATTAAAAAGTCCAGTGGCGGTGTATAAAACAGGAAAATTCTGTTCTGAGCCTGGGGATGGGGAAGTTTGTTGGCATGTTTTCAAGTAAGTTACTGATGACTTTATATGAGATTTTTTTGCAGTACAAGGGGGGTTCCGGGAGAGTGGAGTGGAGATGCTGCTGATAGAGAATTTGGCGCCATCTCTAATCTAACAATGTCAGGGCAGGTGATTAGTCCTGGATTAGGTTGAGAGAGGATTTACTGTCAGAGGATTTGTATTCAATGAGTAGAATGACCTTTTGTGATAAGTGTTTGTGTTTTTTAGGAGTTTAAGTTGCCTTTTTTTTTTTTAAATTGAGGTACTATATACACTGATAGTGCTGTTATGCCATAACCCCCCACCCAACTTTGCTACCAAGGTTGTACGGCTTAGATTGCATATTCCAGGCAAAATAATACCCTCACCATGCATATACATGTGTGCACAACTTTATATACATTTCATAGATTAACAGGAGTATACCGTTTGATTCTCGGCTGGAGCGCCTTCTGTGTGGAGTCTGCATGTCCTCCCCGCGGTCGAGTGACGTTCGAAAGACATGCGTAAAATGCCTTTGCTGAAGGTTGGGTGTCGAGCTGGCACTGCGGCACCCATAAAAAATCTACTGCCAATCAATAGCGGACCGGAGTTCCGCTGTGGCGACCCCTAACTGGGAAAAGCCGAAAGAAGAACAACTAGGCTAACAACCACTAAGGCAACCCGAATGTGACCCATACATTTGATTTAGGTGGTAAGTGATTTACTGACTGTCTCTGTCCATCAGACACACAGGCACCAGACCAGGGGGTGAATTTCTGATTACCCATCCATTGATCCAAGTTGCACATAATTAGGGATAGGGAGGAATTCTGCTTCACATGGATGGGGGAGCCTGTTCCAGTGAATGGGAATTCTCTGAGAAATGTACCTTTCTCTTCAACATGTCCTATTTATGTCGCAAGCAAAATTTAGGTCTTTTAATCTAGTAGTTCTGATGCTGTTTTGTGGATGTTCATAAGGTTCATCAAAACAGGGTCCAGGGATGCCTTGTATGCTAGGCTAAGCTCACCTCTCAGAACTTTGTATGATACCAGGTACAGAGAAAGGGCTTTGAGGCAATGAGCATAATACATTGTGTTCACTCCCTGTATTCTTTTTGTAAGGAACCTTTGTGGACATTCCAGTTGCTCCATGTATCTGGTTAGGTACATACCAAAGGGGGAATTATACTCTATGATGGGTCTGATGATGGCCGCGTATAGTGGTATGATAACCTCTCTGGACCTAGATGCTATACTCTTGCTTATAAGTTGAGCAACATAGAAGGATCTTCTTACTACCTTGGACACATGTTGGTTGAAGGCTAGGTTACTATATACGCAAGTTCCTGAATCCTGACTACTGAATCAGCTTTTAGAGGGTTGATTGAAAATGTAGTTAGTTGGAGTGGTCAACTTCCCAAAAGGTACTGAAATGCATTTCTTGGACTTGAATTTTAAGCCACGGTTTTCGCACCAACAATTTGTGTTGGATCTTCCTAAAGGTATTCTCATCTTGAGGGGATTTGATGACTGCTCCCAGTTTGTAATCCTCGGTGAACTTGGTTAGCCAGAGGCCTCTGAAACTGGGTTTGACATCAGAGAAGTAGGTACAAGAAGGAATGGGCATAAAATACATTGCTGGGAGATTACACAGATCACTAGCCTCTCTGGGAAGGTGGCCTCATAGATTCTAACCTCCTGGTTCCTATCAGTGAGTCAGCTAGCTACCCAGAGTGTTATAAGGGGGTTTACACCTATTTCCATAAGTTTGGTGACAATGCCTGAGTGAGTTATTGTATCAAATGCTTTAGTCAGATCTAGGTAGGTAGTATGCACCATTTTTTCTTCATCCACTGCCTTAGTGACCTTTTCAAAGAAATCCACTATATTCAGTAAATATGACCTTTCTTTGATAAAGCCAGACTAGGGAGCATTCAGTGTCTGAAGTACTCCTATGCCTTTGTTGATAATTTCCATGATAATTCTTCCATTGGCTTTGCAAATAAGACTAGGCAGACTAATGGGTCTGTAGCTTCCAGGATCTGTTCATGGTCCTCCCTTATGAAGGGGAATGATGGTTGCAGTCCTCTAGTAATGTGGCACAAAGCCTGTTTTAGGACTATATATTATAGCTAAATAATGAATCCAGGGGTCCTGATAATGCATATTTTAGATGGTTCAGAAGGCATCCTGGGATGTTATTGGGGCACACTGAGTCCATGTTCTTGGCTTTAGCAAGCGTAACTTGTATGATCTCCCTAGTTATAGTTGGAGGGGTTATGTTTGAGGGTATTTTTGGCGGGATGGTTGGAGTTGAGAGTGGGGTAGTTGGAACTGAATTTTTCAGCTAACAGGTTCGCTATTAATACCATGTACGGTAAATGTGGCACCATTAACCACATTGCTTTGTACTGCCTTTGAGGTTTCTGACATAGCTGAAGAAGACCTTATGGTTATCCTTTACTTGGGAGACTATCTTAACCTCACAGATGACTTTGCTTGACCTAATTAGCCCTCTTAGTTGCCTATTTAGTTTGAGTTTTTATCTTTATGGGAAGTACCCTACCTGATTTTTGCCATAATGTTTTCCTTTAGTTGTATATCCTGTTTAATTTGGGATGCCACCAGGAAGGCTTGTTTCTGGGACTAGTCCTGGTTTATTTCTGGTAGATACATCAGCCTCTGTGTAGCCACTGACAAGGTCCTACAGAGTTTCTAAGAGCACCTCAGCAGAGGCTGATGTGCTCTCGGGGTTTGGAGGGGCATTGAATTTGACAAACCATCACTTAAAATATAGTTTGCCTTGGAATACTTTCTAAATATTACTGGTGTTAATAAGATTAAGGAGTTGATTTTGATGGAGACAGCCTTATAATCAGACCTTAACAGGGAGGTTGAGATATTGGGGTGGCAGGGGAGTAGTGTTCTCCAGTATATGTGAGCATGAAGTCCAGTATGATGGAGCCCCTACTGGGCATATTCACTATTTGGTCAATGGTGTTTGTATTTATGAAGTCTAGGAATAACTATGCCTGTAGATGTGATGTTGGGTAGGATTCCCAGTCTACAGAGAGCTGATTAAAGCATCCCATTAATACAGTGTTAGGTTGGATGTTAAGTGTCTCCAGTAGGTCCAAATATACGTAGTGAGCTTCTTGGGAGATGGAGAGTGACCTATAACTGGCTAGGATACAGTACAGATTTTTGTCTATGGTGATCTGCACATTAAGGAACTCCAGCGTGCTATCCTGTTTGACCACACTAAGGTATGCATACTACTGATGTAAACTGAGACACCTCCATCTTTAGTCCTCGTCTGTGCAGCTACTGATTTAAAAGTGTGAAAGGCACTGAAATCTTGCACTGTCAGGATACTCTCTGGTGCTTTAAACTATGTCTCAGTAACTGTACAGATGTCTATATTCTTGAGTGTAAGGAGGGCTTGGAGGGAATGTAGTTTTTTGTTTAGGCTCCTGGTACTGAGCAGTAACACCTTGAGGTTCAGATGAATTGATTTTACTATGTTGGGAGGCTTGTCAATTTGGCATTGCCTAAAAAGAGGCACTATGGGGGTGGATAAAGTGTAGGCCAATATTCAAAATCATAGCAGGGGAAAGGTGCAGACCATCCTTGGCAAACCAATTTGGTCTGTTAACAATGACCTCCCAAACAGAAATACTGCTCCCTCTTAGAATGACACCAGAAAGACAGCCAGTTGCTGAAATCAATCAATTTTTTGCTCATATTGTGGCAACATCCTCGGTGATGTTAATATGCTACTCAAAACTAGGCTCATAACCAGTCTGAGACACAATCGGAAGGATCCATAATGTCACTTTTCATATAGTCCAGGGAGGTACATCTCAGGTCATTTACACTTACGTGGACTGTGATGGAATCATACTGGTACCTGTGGTGTAATGACTTGAGTGAGTGCATGATTTAGTGGATCTTGGCTCCAGAGAAGCAACTAAGGCTTGTCTGTGAACCAGGCTGCGACAATACTAACCCCACCCCACAGCTGTGATTTCTGCAAGTGCTTACTTACAGAATTCACACATGCCTGCTGTCATACAAGAAACATTTTACCAGAAGGCAGGGAAACTGCTGATGCAAACATGGTCAACCAGTCCTACTAATGGGTACCAGCTGTGAACCGTCTCCTCAGAAATGGCATTCCATTCTCCCCACACCAGCTACAACAGATGCCCAAGTTGCCAACTGAACCCAAGTCGTCTGAGTTATTGTCAAGACTTTTCCCTTTATGCCAACAAACCTGGCTCAGGATACATAATTTAATGTAGCTTTAGCTCAACTACTGAAATCAGCAGAGAAACACAGATGATGTGCATTTATTGTGAAAGTCAGAAGAAACTCTTGAGCAGAAATCCATGATATCCCCAACAATAAGTTGAACTTAAGAGACAGGACCAAGCTTTCCTTGGTTAAAAAAAAAGTCAGTGTTAAATGCTGACTTACACTAACACTGAACAGCAGTGGTGGTTAAAATCTGTGCTCAATAAGACTGTAAAGCATATGGTAGTGCAGGGAGAAAAGTAAGACAGTAATCCTTACACATTTAAAATGCTTTATCACTGCATTATAGATAGTGAGGAGTATAGATTTCCTGACTTGGTTTAATATTTCAGCTTCCTGTCCCTGTTTGATATTAATTATACAGATTACTGATGTTAGATACTCAAAAATGCATTATATTCCACATGGAAACGTTGTCACTACTCTTGTTAACATGATTATTACTACATATACCACATTCTGAATGAACAATATTTGACAGCTTTTTGTGAATTCAGTACTTCACAAAATCAGCCATGCAATGACAGCATCCTAACTTGATAAAATCAAACAGACTACAGCATTCTTTAGAAGTATTAAACTGAATTTAAAGTGGTAGGAACTGATGTACAGCAGGGACCATGGAAGGTTATATTTGGAGGCCAGATCCAGAAAGCTGTATGTAATATAGCACAATGAGGACAGCACTGACGTAGTGCTGAGACATAACATGCAGGTCTGGAGTAATGTTTATAAAAACACATACATATTGTGGTGAACACACTACTCCCCAGGTTGTCCTTTTTAATTTATTTACTTCTATTTTACATTTGTTTACTGTGGTAGTACATTGATCACAACCAACCTTTTGCAGGTAGTGCCTTGGTGAAGTAATTCACAAAAAAGAAAAAGTCGAACAGACGCAAGTAAGATGTATATATCAAAAACAGAACAGAAGGTAACAATACATAAAAACTGCACAGCAGCAATTGACAGCTGTAGTAACAATTATGAGAGAAGTTGATATTTTACATGATAATACTTCAGATTTACAACATGGTGAAAATTACTTGGGATAATGACAAGTCAGGATGGAGGACAGAAGTTTCCCCTGATGGCAGCAAAAAATATATAGGCTGGCAGCATAACTCCTTCTGCAGTGTGCTGAGCCCTAGCAGAGTAAATGGTAAATGGGGGATTGCTATACACATACAATGGTGCTATGAAATTAACACTCCCTCAAGCACGGCTGAAAGACTACATTTGCATATAATGGGCAAAGTAATAACACCTGCCCCTCCCACACCCACATACAATTTTATTTAATTTTCTTTTAAGAATTTTGGTTAAGTCAGTAAGTGTATGTGTACACGTGCATCCAGAAAAGCCTGTTTCTATGTTCATAAACCTAAGCAGTCTGTCTAGAGATATGTATGTGTACTTAAATAGAATGAGCCAATTAAGACTACTGTTTTACATCTGTGATACATACTGGCAAATCAGATAGAGTTGTTGCCTCACAGCAACAGGTTCTCCAGTTCGAATCTCAGCTAGTGCGCCTTCTAAGTGGAGTCTACATGTTTTCCCTTTGTTCATTTGGGTTTCCTCCCAGGTTTTCCAGTTTCCTCCCCCTTCCAAAGACATGTAGTAGGTGGATTGGACACTCTAAGTTGGCCATAAGTGTGCATGCGAGCATGTGGTATGAAAGAACAACTGCAGCAGGGATAGCCACCCAGCAATGTTAACCTTGACTCTAGATGACTGTCACTGAGGAAGTGATCCCCCAACTCATGTGCAAAAATGGAAAATGGGGTTGTAGATGAATGGATACATATCTATAAGTCTGTGGATGTGTGTGTATGCGTGTATGTACAGCTAAACAGAAAAATACAGACGGTATATTTTATCTAAATAAGTATTTTTATTCCCTCTTTCCAGTCAGTTTGGACTCAAGCCGAACTGGAAGACTGAAGGATAATATTTTAGTGCGCATTTTTTGCAATTTTGTATAAGTGAGATTATCCAGCTAGTGCAGGGTAAAGGGGGCAACTGTCCTGGGTGCAAAGTGTTGGGGATGTAAGTGCTCTTTAATACATACTGGCTTTTAAAATCTGGTATTGAATTTGCAGTCAAACCTGAGAGCTGTAGTTCTCTGTATGTGGTCTAAACTGTAGCAAGCAGTTTGCTAGAGTTTAAAAGTAAAAAAAAAAATTTAACTGCATGCTGAGACCTGTAGTGTTCTCTGTGGGATCTAAACTATAGCAAACAGTTTGTACAGTTTAAAAGTCAAATAATACATTTTTAAAACTGAAACTGAGCACTGTAGTGCTGCAGGGTTTAAACTGTAGCAAACTGCTTGCTAAAAGAGTCCGGGGGCAAGGTGCAGAAATGGACCAGATTGGCTGAGGTAGGAAGGACGGTGCATGTTGTGCGTTTGGCCATCTGGATGGTGTGCTAGCAGAAGGAGCAGACTTTTTTTTTTCCTTAAGAGCTGGGATTGTTGGGGGCGGGGGGAAGATTGGGCACTATCTGCAACTAACAGGCATCCAACAGCTTTGAAGCTGAGTCCATGGTACTGGCATGAGGCACTGGTTGAGCTAGCTACGCTTCTGATGTTCACTGTTATAGCTATCAGTGTACTCCTCCAATAAGGATATTTACCTGTGTCCCACAACAAAAGAAATTAAACTGCTGTGACCATTATCACCCTTTTCATTTCTTCTTTATTTCAGCTATTATGTAATCAGCATACGACATAACAGGATATGAAACTCCAATTTCCTGGACACATTTACTTTTTTTTCCATTTGTTCATTTATCCCTTTCACTACACAATTCATAACCATTACAAACAAAATACAACTCATTGGACATCCTTTTTAAAATCCGTATTCATCTCTATTTCTTCACTTAACTAACCATTTACTAAAATTCCAATTTTAGTATTTTATACACTGATTTAAATACTTTTTATTCTACAATTATATTCTTCCATTATTGCCATTAAGATATCACGTTCTATTGAATCAACTGCTTTATTTATGTCACCATTAATTTCACCTCTTGTTAATATCATCCACCATTTCCCTAATTGCCATTAATAAATCTTGGCTTCATTTTCCTTTGTAAGTGATCTCAACTGATCTTAGAATCTTAGAATAAAGAACGTTCCTTTTTATATTGTGTGGAGCTATTGTTCTTTTTGGATGAGCGGATCATTTCTATCACGAACGTATCTGATGTGTTAAGCCGCTGTGTTCCTGCGACTTTGTCAAGGTCTTTTGCAAACTGATTTAACCTCCTCTGATTTTTTTCTTTATCATCTCTTTCACATACTTAACTACAATATTCATATTTGCCTGTTCTCATTCAATTTTTCCTTTTTCGTTCATTTCTCTCATTATGCCATTACCTTCCTTTACTTTTTTTTTACTTAAATATGAGATAATTTCTTCCTTTTTTCCTTGTAAAAATGTTTTGTTTATATAATAAATCTTTATTTTTTCTTGATTCCTTTGATAAATCTCTTTTTATAAATATTTCTTTTTATTCCTACCAAGACTATATAAAGATGCTTTTTGAATGTCTTTATATTCTTTATCTTTTTGTCTTTTTCTATTTTCTCAAGTTAGATATATTCTTTTATATTTTACCTTGAATACTATCCATCATTCTGACCAATTTTGTAAAAATCTCACATTGTCAAATGGTCTGTCTCTAACATTATTACTTCTCAACCTTTCTCATTCCACTCCTTTTCATTAATTTTCTCAATTCCTTTCTCAATTTATATATTTATTTTCATCTATTTCAATCCATATTTCCAAATCATCTTAAAAACCCATGCTACTGCTTATTCTATCACTGTTCATATAGATATCAAAAATAATCTCTGCTTTTAATGTTTGTCTTCTATATGTGCTTTCATTCAAACCCTATAGCTCTAACTTCCCACATTTTATTTCTTCCTTTACTTTACCTGATTTATTTTTTTTTTGCTTTTTACATCTCAAAACATAATTAAAATCTGCTTTTACTGTTACATCCATATTTACTATAACATAATCCAATATTTCTTGAAATAATTTCTCCCTTTCTTTATATATTACATATGTGTATACTGCTATTAAACTATAAACTTTCCCTTCCACTTAAAATCTACTACCATTAATCTCCTTAATTTAACTAAAGTATAATCCAAGATTTGTATTCCCTTCCTATATAACATAGCAGTCCCTGAACGTTTCTTTACCTAAGTTCCATATTATACCTCCTAACCAAAACGCCTGTCGGTTCTTTCTTTAAACCCCCAATATCCTCCAATACTCTCAAATCTACCTCACATATATTACACCATTCTATCACTCCAATTCTTGTTAGCACTTTTTTATACTATTAACAATAGACAGGATCCTAAGATTATTTACCACCCTTCTCTTTAATTTAAAATAAATTATCATTTTTTTACTTTCAATTCTAAATTCCAACATTTTCTTTTCCCATCTTTAACCCTTTGCCCAATCAAATTCTTCTTTCTAACCATTTTCCAATCTATATCGTTTCCATCACTAATTTCTGTTCTACTTTACCTTTCCCCATTTTGTGTTCTAGCCACATTTTCTTCTTGATTTATATCTTTACTTTACCTTTTGTCTTTCTGTCATTCCTTCTGTTGCAATTGCTCTTTAGTATGCACATCTTCTCTATTATGTCCTTCTGCATCATATTCTAAACTTTTTTACTTCTCACGTCACGATCATCCTTTTTATTTACATTTATAACATCTTTTCATATTTAGCATAATGACCAATTTCCCCACATAGGTAACATCTCTTTTTTATCACAATTACTTACAAATTGGGCCCTGTTCCCACAGATAAGAAAAAAAAAACATATTTTTGCTTGTCCCAATACTTAACTCTATGACCATCAACATTAATCATGCTTGGAATATGTGTAATTTTACCATTTTCAAAATCACATTACAGTCCCGAGACACTGTCCAAAGTCCTCTATTACCAATTACTTAAGAAATGTCCTTTACTTCTTTACAAAAATTCTTAAGTATTTTTAACAGTCTCTCTCTCAGTTTCTGTTTGAAATTGTATGTTAACTTTTTTCTGTGTTTCCTGAAAAAGCCTTTACAATATATTTATTCCATGGGTACATTTCTTTTTTTCTTTTCATATTTCTCCAGAAAAAATCTAATATTTCAGCCGTACCAACACAAAATGTCACAATAAGTCTCTTTTTTTAATGAGAATGAAAGTTCTTACCTTTTGTGCCTTTATTCTTAAAGGCACAACAATCTTGTTCCATACTTCATACCTGTCCATTTCTGATTCTTCTTTACTCTGGATTCTCGCTATATACTTCTTTCTTTCAGATTTTTCTGTCTTCTTTTTCTCCCTTACCACTTCTGAGAATGATCTCTTCTTTAATTCCTATCCTTCTTCCTTGCAGATTCCTTCCATCATGTTGCCCCACGATATGTCCTTCCCTGTCTCCGACTCATTCTGTTCTACCAACTCCTTTAATATATCATCCCACCACCCTCCTGACTGGAAGGCTGTAATTATAACTTCTTCCTTCCATTACTCTTCACCCTTTGATTCTTCAAAAAGATCCCTTTGGAATAAATCCTCTGAATCCTTGAAACGATTTCCTTCTCACTTCTCCAATATGATTCTCTCTTCGTCCACTTTAAAACATATCTCTACAGAGTTGACATTTGTGTCTACTCCATTCTCCATCAATGCCATGTTTTGCGTGCTGTTCTCCCAGCTGCCACACTGCTAAAAATGGAATGGATGCTCACACTCATCGTCAGCATGCACCATATACTATAATTTTCAAAACATTAAAAACAAACTGGTTTAAAGAAAGTAGTCACTTCATTACATTTGGTATGAACAGCACCACTTCTTTTAAGATAATAGTTACTCATATTTTAAATTTACAAAATCATAAAGGTTAACGTCAAGGCCACACAGGCTACAAACTGAGATACATTCTGCAACTCATATTTTCAAGCAAAAGCAACAAAATAATTGGATGTTAAATTTCCCCCTCTGCAAGCAAAAGAACAGCAACTCCATTATGTAATAGTACTCTGGTTGCACTAAACATGCATTAAGTATGATCGCCATGCATTCCATAAAAAGAGGAGACCAAAGAGATATGATCTAGAGTTTTTCTGGTTAAAAAAATATATATATATGCACCTTCATATCAGGTTAAATAAACGTCAGTGCTAAATGTTGGTTTGTACTGATGCTGAACTACAGGTTAAAGATGTGTGGTCAATACAATTAGAAACTATGAGGCAGTTGCCAAGTAGACAGTAACACTACTTGTTAGTAAATTTTACAGGTAGTAGATAATATACTTTTCCTATCTTGTCTGAATATTTTTTGTTTGCTTTTTGTCCTCATGCCTGCCAACAATCAAGCCTCTCCCAAAGGAACTTGAGCCCATTCATTCCCAGTAAGTGGGGATCCCACTGCAACTAGGATAGGATGTGTTTGGGGGGTTATTTAGGCAGTAATGAGGGTTGCCTGTGCCCCTGCTGACATTCTGGCAAGGAGGATTTTACATATTAGTCTAACTCATTTTACAGGTGGAGGGACATGGGAACCGCATCACCATGGTAGCCATAACACCTTCTCCTACGTAAGTGCAAGCTCCTGTGCACTAGCTCAAAGAAGACTACCATTCATAAGCGACTTAGTGAACCACAAGCATGCCCCTGTCATGTCCCAGCCCCTTCCTCCACAGGGCTAATGCAACACTACTGACTTTGCCCCCCTCCCCCCAAATGGATATGCCCATTCTCCCTACCTCTGTCAAGCATCTGAACCACTAATCAAGCTGGGTTTTCAAGGGTGAGAGTCAGGGCTTTATTCTTTTATGCCACCAGAGATGGGATCCTATCTTGATTCATACTTCGGCCTCTGTGTAGTATTAAATGTGCTGCTAAGTAAAGCTAACCACTGAAGAGTTCATCATACTCCACATGATCAAATCACAAAGCCACAGAAATAAAGTGAAAGTCCTCTGCTTAGGCACTGTTAGAATCAAACTATAAGGATATTAACCCTCATTTGGGTCTCAAACCCAAGACCTCTGGCATACAGTGCTGGTAACACTGCCACTGGACCAACAAGAGCCTCTGAGCTTACCCTTAAGGAAACTTTGTCACAATTTTTTTTATTTTGTGTTACTAGAAACATTGTCTCATTTTGGATGATCAATATTATTGCTTTGTGGTTTTAGTGTACATTCTCAAGTACTGACCTGAAACAGTGACTTCACATATACCCCAAGTAGTACACTTTCACTCATAGTGGAAAAACATTACATGAACTGCTCACCCTGTATGCCAACATTGTTAGTACAAGCATAAGGGCTTTCACAATATAATGCCAGCAGTTATACCACTGACAAACAGGAGGACCTCACTCTTACACAAGGGCATCTCATTGCATCAATGATTAGCACCACTGCACTGAATAATACCAACATGCTACGGTCTCAGAATACATAAAGGGACTCCAGTGAAACTGACAGACTTGTTGCTCCATCCCGCTGTAGACTTGGTTCATGCTACTAAACAAAATGTTGTAAAAACTAGTTCACTCAACATGACCAGGTGGTAAACTCCCAAAACACAAGGTACTTAAAACTGAAAGACTACTGTATTAACAACTCTAAATTACCAAAGAGTTAGCGACTGTGGAAAAATTAAAAGAAGCTGCAAAGCCAGATAGATTTTAGCGCTTTCTTTCACTTTATTGTCAACGTGAACTTCCTCAGAAAACCAGGATGCCTCCCAACATCCTGGTTTTATAGTCATGAACAGGAAATGATGTACATCCCATATAACAATAATTGACATTTTTTTAAAAATTATGTATATATAAAAAATTTTTTGAAATGTGTGGTCTAGTATGACATTTGTACATCGTTAACATCAGAGTAAAAATCAATCTATAATAACCGAGTATCAAAACTTTTAACATCCTTTTCCTTGTTGTGTGTGCTTGTGTTTTAGGCAACACCTGGACACAATTTTTTTTTACATTATAAATGACTTAACGGTGTTTGAATTTGAATGTTAGTGGGAGTGAATAATTTACTGTGGGAGACATCTGGTGATTCTTGTCTATTTTTGTAGAAAACACCAGTGGAAATTCTTCCACGGGACCACCATTTGACACCACTATGATTGTCAGTAACACTTTTTATTTTTGAGATTAATTAACTATGGTTCAATATGTACGATGCAATACCAGGCTTAGCTGGAATTCATTTCATTTCAGTCAATAGAGTCACATTTTTAAGTAATGCACATCAGTTAACCACTGTTCATTTTAAAAGTTTTGATACTCGGTTATTATAGATTGATTTTTACTCAGATGTTATTATTTTTGTAACGACGTACAAATGTCATACTAGACCACACATTTCAAAAAATTTTTTATATATACATAATTTTTAAAAAAATGTCAATTATTGTTATATGGGATGTACATCATTTCCTGTTCATGACTATAAAACCAGGACGTTGGGAGGCATCCTGGTTTTCTGAGGAAGTTCACGTTGACAATAAAGTGAAAGAAAGTGCTAAAATCTATCTGGCTTTGCAGCTTCTTTTAATTTTTCCACAGTCGCTAACTCTTTGGTTTTTTCAGAGTTTTGTTCGGGGTTCCGAAAGTGTGTTTTAATTTTAACTCTAAATTACCAGCTTAACATAGAAAAAATGTAGAAGAGGAGGAGGAACCTCCTTAACTTCCATATGGGGAGCTGTACTTGACTAAATATATCTCTGACATTAATGCACCTTGAGTGAAAGTTGGAGGGCGATGTCTGAAAGATCATCTATTTTCCCCTGCTGCACTAAAAAGAGAAGCTATGTACTCACTATAACATTCCATCTGTGTTGTCTGATTCAGTCTTCATGAACCTGTGGGTTACGGTTCTGTCTTCGGAACCAACTTGGCCGTTAGCAGGCTAAAGCTTCTGAACTGGAGCTCCTCCTAACCTACTCATAATGCTGTGCTCTCCCCAGATACCTCAGATCAAGTTTGCTGCCTATTCTGTTAGAAAGAGAGAATGCATATTTCAAATTAGAAAGCTTAAAAGATGCTCAGGAGTTCAAATAGGAACAATGATTCCTAACACTATCCATCAGGTCCTTCAGATACAAGGAAGGGAGAAGGAGGGAGGGAAGGTTGATGAAGACTGAAGCAGACAACACAGACAGATCATTGTGGTGAGTACATAACTTCTTTATCTGATGTTGTCTGTTCAGTCTTCATCAACCTGTGGGACAGAATCTCCAGCTACGTATATCTGGGTGGCCTTCATGGAAGGATATTCTGGTGCACTACAGAGCCAAAAGCAGCCCTATTCCTGGAAATTGTATCAAATTTGTAATGTGAGATAAAGGTGTGAGAATTTGCCCGTGAAGCAGCTGCACAAACGTTTTCCAAAGAGACTCTAGACCAAAAGGCATGAGACGTGGCTACGGACATTGTGGAATGAGCTTTGACTTGCTTGGGTCAGGGAACTTTCTTAGAAGAGTACATGTAAGAGATAAAATCCTGACCATCTAGCTATAGCAACTTTGACCACTCCTTTCCCTTTTTTGGAGTCTGAGCATGTCAGAAACAGTTGGTCAGATTTTCTGAAACTTTTCAGTAAGAAAGAAGGATTAGTATGTAGGGTAAATCTGTCTTTATGAAAAATAAGTTTGGGGAATTTTGAAGATAAGGCTTGAAGCTCAGATACTCTTTTGGTATAGGTAATGGCCATTAAAGGTCCGTTTTCCAGGACAAAAACTTTAAATCTACTTTTGTAGCCGGTTCAAAGGGGTGTAAGATCAATGCTTGGAGAACCATAGTAAGGTTCCATGGAGGAGCAGGATCTTTGAGAGGTGGATGAAGTAGAAATGTACCTCTAAGAAAAGCTTTGCATAGTCTAGAAGAAGCTAAGGATTCAGACTTTTCTCCAACATGGAAATTAGAGATAGCTGCCAACTGAACTTTGACAGCAGAAAAACTGGCTCCAGAATGGAACAGACCAGCTATGAAATCCAACACTGCCGGAACAGGCACTGTGAGTGGGTCAATGTGGTGCTGTTGGGCCCATATGGAAAACTTTTTCCACTTAGTCTTGTAAATTTTCTTGCTAAAGGTCTTATGAGATGAAATTAAAATCCTCTGAACTGGGGAAGAGAGTCTGGAATGTCTAGCCATAATCAAATTGGAGAAATGGTTAATTTCAAGTTGTGGAGATCCAGATGGTGTTGCCCTGAGGGGCGAGACAGGAGATCTGGAAAAGTTTGCAGCATCCACGGCGAGCAAATCACAAGACCACAGGAAGGTGAACCAGACTTGTCAAGGTCAGAATGGAGCAATGAGAATCACTTTGCTCTTCAACCTGCTTGCTTTCTGAAGAAATTTGGGGATCAGGGAAACAGGTAGAAATGCATGAAGTAGACCAGGAGGCCAAGCATGGACTAGAGTATCTCTTGGTGATTGTCCTTGTGGAGAGATCATGGCAAAGTACCTGTGGCATTTGTTGTTGAGGGGAGAAGCAAAAAAAGTTGACCCCATTTGAAGAAAATCTTGTTTGCCACTGACTGATTCAGAGACCACTCATGGGGCCATCAATAAAACTCTTTTGAGCCTGTCCACTAGTATGTTGTGCTCCCCCGGAATGTGTGTTGCAATTAGAAAGTGGTTGGTAGAGTCAAGCCCATTGCCACACTGTCACTGCTTCTTGACATCTGGGGTAAGACCTGGTCCCACATTGTTTGTTGATGTACCAGACAACTGACATGTCCGTCTGAACTGCAACTTTTCCTAGAGGAAGATGGGAGTGGAGTGCTTGCAATGCTAGAAGCACTGCCCTCATCTCTAGAATGCTGATATGCAAGTTGGTCTCCTGGAGAGTCCACATGACCCCCCTCCCTCAACCTTGTGCGACTTGTGGGTCGTGAAGCCACCAAAATAGGGAATTTCTGCACACCCGTGACAATCTTATAAAATGGTTCAGGAGTTGGTGCAGGAGGGACCACTGAACTGACAATGTCCACAGTAGGATTCTCATGTGTACACGAGCTGTCTGTAGTAACGTTATTATTGCAGGCATAGATCACAGAGATTTGAGGACAAGATTTGCTGGAGGGGTTGGGATAGCTAGTACTTGTTTGATGTGCATCTTTAGTGAAAGAATCCTGACTGGTGGGAGAATGGTTAGGGTTTTCTGCCTGTCCAAACACGCTCCTATAACATCTATGGTTTGGATTGGTTGTAATTGAGACTTCTGAAGATTTTTAGTGATCCCTAAGATTGGGGCCAGTTGAAGGAGAAAATCCCTGGCCTGAACCAGTAGATGTCTGGATGGTGTGAACAGGAGCCAATTGTCCAGACAAGAAAACACGTGGCATCCCTGCAGTCTGAAATGAGCTACAACTACTGTCATGCATTTCGTGAACAACCTGGAGGCTGTGGTGAGACCAAATGGAAGAGCCTGAAAATGGTAGTGGCTGGCTCCCTGCCTGAAACAGTGGTATCTTTTGGAGCAACTGTTCATTTTGATGTGATAGTACACATCCTTCAGGTCTATTGAGCACATCCAGTCGTCCAGTATAGTAAGGGAGACAGCTAGAAAGGTGCTTGGTGTGACATCTAGACAGAGGAATGCAAACAAGGAGACCTGGTGTTGCCCTGAGGGGCGAGACAGGAGATCTGGAAAAGTTTGCAGCATCCACGGCGAGCAAATCACGAGACCACAGTACAGGAGAGTATACAGAGGAGGAGGTTGGTGAAGAAGAAGTGTGATTGCAGAGAGATGGAGAAAGTAAACAGGTGTATAAGGAGATGAGGAGCATGGCGAAGAGAGAGGTGGAGAAGGCTACGGCATATGGAGAGTTGTATGAAAGGTGGAACACTAAAGAGAGAGAAAAGGGCCTGTACCGATTGGCTAGACAGAGGGACCGAGCTGTGAAAGATGTGCAGCTGGTAAGGGTGATAAAGGATAGTGAGGGAAACATACTCACAAGCGAGGAGAGTGTGTTGAGCAGATGGAAAGAGTACTTTGAGGGGCTGATGAATGAAGAGAATGAGAGAGAGAGAGAAGGTTTGATGATGTGGGGATAGTGAAACAGATTAGCAAGGAGGAAGTATGGACAGCTATGAAGAGGATGAAGAATGGAAAGGCTGTTGGTCCAGATGACATACCAGTGGAAGCATGGAGGTGCTTAGGAGAAATGGCAGTGGAGTTCTTAACCAGATTGTTTAATGAAATCTTGGAAAGTCAGAGGATGTCTGAGGAGTGGAGAAAAAGTGTTTTGGTACCTATTTTTAAGAATAAGGGTGATGTGCAGAGTTGTAGTAACTACAGAGGAATAAAACTAATCAGTCACAGCTTTACGTTATGAGAGAGAGTAGTGGAAGCTCGGTTAAGAAGGGAGGTGATGATTAGCAATCAGCAGCATGGTTTCATGCCAGGAAAGAGCACTACAGATGTGATGTTTGCTCCAAGACTGTTGATGGAGAAATATAGGCAAGGTCAGAAGGAGTTGCGTTGCGTCTTTGTGGACTTGGAGAAAGCATATGATAGGGTTCCTAGGGAGGAGTTGTGGTATTGTATGAGGAAAATCCAAAAGGAAAAACCACTTTAATGACAAAACACAGCAGAGCTTTCGGACATAATCCTTCTTCAATAATACAAACTTATAAAATTTCTTTCATCTTATATACAGGCCCAAAGTAGTCATGTGGTTAGCAGCCCAAAAATCACATGACCATAAGTATCACTCAATAAGGCAAAGTTAAAACAACACAGATAGCAATGATTCTATAGTACATAACAAAAATTTAAATAATTTAAAATTCAGCTTGCTAATATGATTAATAATCAAAATTACACATAAAATTCATATTATAAAATTCATATTGTAGAAACAATATACATAATTATAAATTCAATCTACTGAGCTTAACCAAAATTGGTTTAAGGCTCAGCATACTGTACAAGCCAGGAGAACGGTCACCAGCAAATCTTAAAATCCACTCATATTCTTTAATTTCTAAGAAGTTATTTATATCACCACCTCTTGGGGAGGGGAAAACAATGTCAATAACCCTGAATTTAAAAATATGATCTTGTCCACAATCTAACATATGCTTATATAAAGCATTTGTTTCGACACATCTTCTAATTTCAGACTTATGCTCTGTGATCCTCTCTTTCAACCTACGAGTGGTTTTGCCTACATAAAAAGATTTGCATAACACACAGGTAGCCAAATACACTATATGTGTTGTGTGACAAGTAGCTGAAACATAAAATTTAAAAGTTTTCCCTGTTACTGGATGAACAAAAAGGTCACTCCCTGTGTCAAAAATATCTCCACAGCATGAACAATTGTGGCATTTACATGTACCATACTTAGAGGAAAGCGTTTTCACAATGTTGGTAGAAAAATCCTTATAACATAATGAATTTTTAAAGTTCTCATGTTCCTATAGGCAAATAAAGGTCTATCACCCAATAAGGCCTTTAGTTCATTTGAAGCCATTAGTATCAACCAGTTCTTAAATATTATTTGCTTTATGGATGGTATTGTAAGACTATATGCAGTTACATATCTAGTCACGTCCATACGCACATCTGCATTATTCATAGGTAAGGCATCTGACTCCAGTGGGTCAGATAGGAAGGTAGGAGCAAACTTAGTCTTCCTCTCCTGCATCACCTTATCTTTCTCCACAGAGAGTAGGACATTATCATATCCACTAGCAGAAAAATCCGCTAACATATCCTTTAATTGTAACTCAAAACAGCAGTCATCAGTATTAAGCCTACTCAACCTTCCTAACTGGGACCTCACAATACCTTTAAAGATGTGTGGCGCATGCATGCTATGAAAGTGGGTGTATCTACCAGCACACACATCCTTTCTATCTGACTTAGTATTCATATGTCCATCCTTAAATATAACTTCTACATCCAAAAACACAATTTCAGTCTTGGAACAGCTCATTTTAAACTTTAGAAAGGAAGAAGCTCTATTCAAATAGTCCAAAAACATATTCAATATATCCAAGCTGCCCTTCCAAAGTAGGAAACAATCGTCAACAAAACGTTGGAAAAATCTAATATGTTGTCTATAAGGGTTTAGATCACTCAAAATATGCTTACTTTCCCACTGGTAGAGCACTAGGTTAGCATAGGTGTTGGCTATGGAAGTACCCATAGCCACACCAGTGAGCTGAAGGCACGACGCTCATTAAAGAGGAAAACATTATTCTTTAAAACCACATCTAGAAGGCTACACCACGTTTCTATTTTACCATAATCAGGGTTTGGACATGAAGTCAAAAAATCTCTCAAAAGGTCAATCCCATCATCATTAGGTATGACCGTGAATAGAGAGACAATGTCCAGAGTTACCAAATAATACTCATTATTCATCATTTGTTCCTTCTCAGTGTCATAGCTTACTCGTAACTTCTGTAAAAAATCAAATGTGTCACGTAGAACTGAATCACAATTATTCAAAAAAGGTTGTAACTGACCATGTAAATAAACTGACAGGGGTTCGGTCACCCAGGTACAGGATATATACAACGGTAGCATGACAATGGTGAAGTCTGCAGTGGGAGTGACAGATCCGTTTAAGGTGGAGGTGGGATTACATTAAGGATCAGCTCTGAGCCCTTTCTTATTTGCAATGGTGATGGACAGGTTGGCAGACAAGATCAGACAGGAGGCCCCATGGACTATGATGTTTGCAGATGACATTGTGATCTGTAGTGAGAGTAGGGATCAGGTTGAGGAGACCCTGGAGAGGTGGAGATATGCTCTAGAGAGGAGAAGAATGAAGGTCAGCAGGACTAAGACAGAATATGTGTGCGTGAATGACAGGGAGGATAGAGGAATGGTGAGGATGCAGGGAGTAGAGTTGGCGAAGATGGATGAGTTTAAGTACTTGGGATCAACATTTCAGAGTAATGGTGAGTGTGGAAGAGAGGTGAAGAAGAGAGTACAGGCAGGATAAATGGGTGGAGAAGAGTATCAGGAGTGATTTGTGACAGACGGGTACCAGTAAGAGTGAAAGGAAAGGTCTACAAGAGGGTAGTGAGACCAGCTATGTTGTAAGGGTTGGAGACGGTGGCATTGACAAAAAGGCAGGAGTCAGAGCTGGAAGTGGCAGAGATAAAGATGTTAAGATTTGCACTGGGTGTGACAAGGATGGACAGGATTAGGAATCAGTATATTAGAGAGTCAGCTCAGGTTGGACGGTCTGGAGACAAAGTCAGAGAGGCGAAATTGCGAAGGTTTGGACGTGCTGAGGAGGGATGATGGGTATATTGGGAAAAGGATGCTAAGGATGGAGCTGCCAGGTAAGAGGAAAAGGAAGGCCTAAGATAAGGTTTATGGACATGGTGAGAGAGGATATGCAGGTGGTTGGTGTGACTGAGCAATATGCAGAGGACAGGAAGAAATGGAAACAGATGATCCGCTGTGGCGACCCCTAATGGGAACAGCTGAAAGAGAAGAAGACACACATACATACACATACACACACACACACACACACACACACACACACACACACGCACACACACGCACACACACGCACAGAGAGAGAGATTATATTGCAGTTAATGCGGTTCAAACTTCTGGTGTTGCATTGTGAATATTCAACTGCATAACAGTCATACTGCAATTATGTACCCCCTTTAAGCCACCAATATGTTCAGAAAAAAATTCATGTTTAATATTTCTAGAATCATCACTTCAATATTTGTTTCATTCTGCTGAACCATATATTACACATATATATATATATATATATATATATATATATATATCACTGTAAAACAAAAATGCTGAGGGCACAGCAGATATCAATTGCATATAAACTTCAAGCAGCAGCTCATGTGAATTGGCAAACCTGTCTGCAGCCATTCACTCCTTTAATAGGTGGTGACATGATCAGTGTTTTCTGGGTGCTGACAGGCCTGCCTTTTAGGACATGGGAACTAGTCTGTGTAAAGTCAAGTCTGAAAAGACAGCATTACTCCCATCTGGTAAACTAGTTTTGTCAAGCTGTTTTAACAGACTGCTTGTCAAAAAAAATTAGTCCATATAATCTGAATTTGAAAATTGAAGTGAGATTCTGCTACAGTAACAGCAAATTTTGAAGCTCAAAAGTATAATTTTTTAAGCATTTTGCAGGAAAGTTTCATGCATCTGCATCCCCTTAACATGAAGGGGTGCACTCACACATTCCCGTTACTTATATAATATACCTTTTCCAATACAACTGTACCTGGTGGTAATGTGAGTACTCCCAAGATACCAGTCTTGCAGTTTGTATGTTATTCCCAGGCTGCACTTAAATGTTCACTATTCTGAAGATCACAGTTACGATTCTCAAACATTGAAAAAGGAAATTTTAACATGCCTCACTAAGGGATGAAAGTATAGTGTTTAGCAAATGATATATCTGCCTGATTGAAAATCTTCAGCAGGCTTATGGCACACATTTGCAAGACAAAATGAAGAACAAAAATTTGTCTACAGGGCTAGTAAGGCAGTAGTCACTAGGCAAGTTCTGTGTGGGCCTGTCTCTTTTTGCTGTTTTAGATAGATGACAACAATGTGCTTGCAATTGTTCCCAACTTAATATGGAAACGATTCAGGATGTAGAGTTTAGCAGTCCACATGGAAATGCAGGAGAGTTATTTGCATACCTCTCAACTTGTAAGAATTAAAAAAAAAAAATAGCACTGGCCTTTAAAAATGATGGAAAGTCATACAGAGGAGCACTTTTTTTCAGAGTAGAATGTTTTCTTATAGTAGATCTCATACAGTTAGTGATAAATCTTTCTTATAAGCACAGTTTAGCTACTTAAAAATGAACATATCCCTTTAGCAATTCTGTCTTTATGGCATGAATCATTAAATCTGTGAAGCAGGGCACGACTAACTGTATATAATGTATTACTCTTGTTAAAATTACTTTGTAATGGAGCTTTTCTCCAAGGGCCTGCCCTGAAAATGGGTCATTTGGCCCAATCAGACTTTCCCTGTAAAGAAATGTAAAATAAAATAATAAAAAAAAATAAATAAAAATAAATCAGAGGGTAAATATATTAGCAGTTCAGATATATGGTTGTTTGCCTTCAAGTGCTTCATAAGATTGTTTAGCCTGCAAGTTGTATGCAGTTTGAAGCAGGTCATTACGAACAACAAAAAAAAGAAATACCGTAGACAAAAATGTACCCAGTCTGCATTAGGACTTTTACAGATGGCACAAACTTGCTTCATAGGTGATTACTACTCTAATGACCCTAAAGGGCTTTTTTAAGCCAAGCCATGCTTGCCAATTGTATTGGATGGGGTTTGATACCATGGATTTTTATAGGGAGAATAGATAATTTTAGTATGAGTGGTCATGCACTTATAAACTTTCTCTTTCAAAGACACAGGTGCCAGACCAGGGGTATATGTTTGATTCCCCATCCACTGGTCCAAGTTATGCTTGAACAACTGTAGGGAAGAACTCTGCACAGATGGGAAGCCTGTTCCAGAGAAGGGGTGATCTTAGAGAGACAGACACAGCTCCAACATGCCTTACTTATGTTGCAGATAACGTTTAGTTCCCTGGATCAGGTACTTCTGATGCTGTTTATTTTGCAGATGTGAAATAGTCTCTCAGAGATGGATTAGGGGATGCTTTGTAGGCCATGCATAGCTCGCCTCTTAGCAGTCTTTGTGAGATCAGTATAAGGATAGGATTTTGAGGTGGCCCACAGAGGACATGTTTTCTACACCACGCATTCTTTTTGTGAGAAACCTTTGGGGATGCCTGATGAGGTACATACTGAAGGGGACATTGTACTTAACTGGTCTAATGAGGGCAGAGTACAATGGAAAAATGTCATGTTTTGACCTAAATGCCAGACCCTTGCTTATAAGTTGCTCAACATAGAATGACTTCCTTACTACAGAAGACCCATAATGGCCAAAAGCCAAGTCACTGCCACATGCGTTCCCAAACTCCCTGACCATAGGGTCGGGTCTCAGGATTGTATTATCAGTGTAGTAATTTCCTCATGTGGCCATATTACTGAAGGTTACTAGTATGTATTTCTATGCACTTTTCAGGCAGGAACCTCAGTTACCAGTTATTAGTTTGTGTCAGTTCTTCGTGGAGAATATTTGTATTTTTGGGGGAGTCTATAAATGTACCTAGTCTGCAATAGTCTGTGGACTTGGTCAGCCAGAGGCCACTGACATAAGCCTTAACTTCAGAGAAGATGATGCCAAAAGGGAGCAGCCCCCAGCACTGAGCCCTGAGGGACTCTGCAGTGACTGGCCTTTTTGTAGACGTAGACTCTCGCATTTCTTGGGTCATATCTGTCAGCCAACTGGCTATCCAGCAGGGTGACACACGGATTTATACCTAATCTCATGGGTTTGTCTACAATGGCTGTGTGAGGCATTCTGTTCAATGCCTTGGCTAAGTCAAGATAGGCCATATGCACAATTTTGCCCTTGTCCATTGTTTTGTGACCTTCTCGAAGTCCACCAGGTTGAGCTGGCATGACCTGCACTTGGCGAAACCAAACTGATTTGGGTCCAATGTCATTACTTACCATATCCATGATAATTATTTTCCATAGCTTGACATACCAGACTAATCACACTTATGGGTCAGTAGTTACCTGGATCTGTGGATAGCAGGCCATTGTGCAAGGCTAGGCCAGGCTTCAAATAATTTGAGAAATAACCTGAAGAGTAGAGGCACTACTGGCTTGATACAACTAGTGATGACTGTGTGGAGAATTTCAGTGTTTGATGGTGTATTTACCCCCACCCAAGCATTACCCTCAAGGTCTTATTACATAGTGCCAGATGGAATAGCAATCCTAACACAGTATAATACATATATCCTTGTAGAAGATTCAGTTTGCAATAAAACATTACAAAATGTCTGACTGAGCATTTGACAGGCAAAACATGCCTATGACACAAACTTATCTTCAGCTTCACTGATAAAGACACCTAAGAATAAGTGGGTAATGTGAAATGTATGTTTTCTGCCACTGTTCTACTTTAATTTGCATTTGTTTAAATGTTCTACTAACTTGTACAATAAATGTGGAGAAGTGGCCACTTGTATGTAAAAGCTATAATTACATATGACCATTAGCAGATTTACAGAATGAAGTCATTCAGGATTCTCATTTAGGTGCAGTTTGCTTTGTGATTCATTGGGTTTCATTTTATTACTCCAGCCTAGCATAACGCATGATGCAACAGGACCAACAAGGCAGGGGAATACCATCGTTGCTAAGGATCATGCTGAGTTAAAGACCTTATATGGAATTTCCTGTGAAGGCCATTCAGAGTGCAGAGCCTGTGAATTGGTGGCTTTTCTGAATTACTGGAAAAGAATTTGTAAACACGTTTAAACAAACTGCACAAGATTATTCCATAACAGTCTATTTTCTATATAAGTTCTAAGCTCTGAAAACATTGGTAATACTCCCTCAACATAGCTCAATCTATTTAACACAGTTCACGGAAGTGTGACACCCTTACGAAATTCCAGCAAGCTGCAGCTAGTCTGTAATAACATTGCTATACCCTGTACCATGCATTATTGAAAGATAATCTTACCTCATCCTCTGTGCCTCCCTGAAATGCAACACCTTTGAAAAACATTCTGTCAGCCTTCCTCAGCAGGAAAATTTGCTACAGCTGTTTTACATCTGCCTCCTCCTCCTCCTCTAAAATTTCATACCCAACACAGCATATACACTCACTCATGCAAATCATTTTATTCCAGCAAATAATGTATACATGCCAGTGATCCCATTATATTTGATTCTGGATTACTTAATTTCAAAAGACTGCAAATAAAGTTGGACAGTCGTATTACGTTTGCAGTATTTATTAGAGTTCAATATATAGAGTATCCTGTAAAACAGAAAGTTTTTATATTTGAGAGTATAAAAGTTATTTATTTATTTATAGTTGTTTATCTTTTGTTGACAGAGTTAGTCCCACTAAGCTAAGAGTTTCTTTAAAGGGGAGACCCAATGTGGTATTTATACTACCGTGGTAAATTTGGTCAGGGCACTGGGGTACTTTCCTTACTGTTTTTGATAGGTTCCATGAGATCTTTTACATCCACTTGAGCTACCATCAATGGGGGCTCAGTTTAATGTCTCTTCCAAAGGATGGCACACTCAGACGTGTAGAACTCACCTTTTTGCTGTACTGCAGTGTCAGCAATCCATCTACTTGGTGTGGGAATAGAACCCACAGCCTTCTACACCAAAGATAACTATGCTACCTGTTGTGCCACTGACACTGCTTATTAAAACGTACTTGTTTAAATTGCATATTTTGAAAAAAAAAAGCTGCCCAGTGTCTTTGCACATGTGAGGGAGCAGACCTTTTTCTCAGGTATAGACTGATGCAGTTACACTTAACCACAGCTATACTTAACAGATCTTATCTGCTATCACTGTGTAGGGAAAAAGGGAGGAGGGAATCTCTTACGTTTGTAGTACCTTATCAACAAATAATTTTTGTGCACTAAGTGTACAATCAGATAATGCACCATCAGAATAACTGCCCACAGGAACTGCTCCTGTTGCTTAGTGAATCATCTTTACTTGCAAATATACAGAACTGCAATTCATTATTCTCCTGTGTTATAAATTTAACTGTTTAACAATGATGCATGGTCTTAGAAATCAGAGATTAAGATGGCTTAACATCTGTAGTCTGAAGTGCTACAACTTCTTCCCACTTCCAAAGACTCTTCTTTATTGATTGTCACTAGATTTGTGTATATAAAGCTGATTGAGTGGTGTCCTGCAGTGACCTGGAATCCCATCCGAGGTTTATCATGCTGGTTTCTCATTGTTTCTGAATAGGCTATGGCTTACTGTGACCTTATTAAGTGAGCAGTGACAATGGCTATCTGCACAAGCGATGTGCAGTACATGAATAAAATTAACTGTAAATGCTGGTGTGACTATAAACATTTATTTGATAATTATATTAGAGAGAATTCTTGAATAAAAAGTACAAATAAGAAATTCTTAATCTCTTCTTCCCATAAGCTGCAACAGGAAAGAAGGCATATGGCTAAATCTTGGCATCTTGGTGAGTCTTGTGTGCTGTACACACCACTTTTCAGAATGCACAAAGAACTAAGTGCTATTCTAACTGTGGGTGTGTGTTATTTTTATTGATAACAGGACCAGACTGCAGCATGACTGTTCACAAGGCATTTAATCAAACATGTCCACTTGCAGCGGCTAATAATCATATGACATGTGATGTTAAACTGCTTCTTGTAGTCAACAGTGTTTGATTTCCTTTGCCTACTGTGCGACTCTGAGCAAGTTATTTAACCAGACATTGCTTCCACGCTGAAAAGGATCCATGCAGAACAGTGCTCTACCCCAGTTAACAAATGCAAATAAATTAAAACAAAAAGTTAATTAAAATAAAATAATCGCAACATAGCTGTTTACCAAAGCACATCCTGCCAAATTTAAGTTTCCCTGTAGCGGAGTGATTACTTTTGTCAATCCCATATTCACCATCAATTTCCAGCTGCATTGTAATGAACTTAACAGAATCCAGCAGCCCCTGACCACTTGCCATTATCCCAACTCTAGTCCTATGGATAGTCAAAAAGAGATATTCACTGGTATAGTCTTTCACACAGCTCTGCAGCTAGTAATTAGCTGAGCTGTGCCAACAACATGTAGACAGTTTTTTGTAGCAGGTTATCTTTAGTAATCCAAAAACTATGATAAAACTATAATTCACATTTGTGTATCATTCAAACAATGATTCTACACTGTATGACAGTTTTCAGATATAATGTCTCAAAAAATCACTTGCATGGATAAAGGATGGATATATACAAGAATAGTGATATAAAAAGAAAAAAAAGACTTGAATATAGTATCCTGCACATTTGTAACGGTAAGGGAAAGAGAGCCTTCAGGCTTGCAGACAGTAGAACATAGTCATACAAGATTCACCATTACGAAATATGCAAACAAACAATGGAAGGTCTGCAGCTGTCAGGAGAAAAGCAGTAGCAAGATCAGAAGTAGGAAATCAGAGGCACAGAAATTCACTGAAAAGAATGTACTTTAAAATTGCTTAAAATTACAAAGGCTGCAGATATGACTTCAAAAAATGTCCATTTTATTGTAAGCCAGTGGCATAAATTATAAGGAAGTAGATGGCCATTTATTATTTTTTTCTTTTTATCTCTGAGGCCTCTCCCACAGACCATCACCCCCCTTCACTTTGTTGTTGTTTGTCTTTCGGCTTTTCCCGGTAAGGGGTTGCCACAGCGGAACTCCGGTCCGCTAATGATTGGCAGTAGACTTTTACGAAATGCCGAGGTGCCAGCTTGACACCCAACCTTCAATGAAGGCACGGCCATTTACGCATGCATGTCTTTCGAATGCTACCCAACCGCAGGGAGGACATGCAGACTCCACACAGAAGGCACTCCCAAGCCCAGCCGAGAATCGAACGGGAGAACCTCTTGCTGTGAGGTAACAACTCTACCACCGCGGCATGACCATCATCCCCTTCACTCTAATGACTCAAATTGTTTCCCAGTTAGTGGAAAACATATTACCAGGGTGGGGTAATGTGACACAGGCCAAAGTGATCAAACCAGCATCAATGGGCAGTACAGACTTTTTTCTTAATCCATTGCCACAGTTCTGCCACCAGCATGCATTGTACTACTCCTTCCCATTCCCTCCACCTAACTCCTCAGGAATTTGGTCTGATAAATGAACCCAGACCTCCTCAGTCACAGTCAGACACAGACAAGACTGATCCTGAATGAAATTTCAAAAGATTAAAGCAAAGACACCAGAGACCTTTTAAGTCAATATACTATACTGCAGGGTTGCCAAGAAGCCTTAGGGAGAAGCTGGATGCAAACCATATTACCTCAATCTGCCCAGTGCTGTAAACAGATATACAAAGAGCCAGTAGATGCAGTCCCACCATCAAATAATGAAAGCAGAAAGATGAGTTAGTCATGCATCCTGATTTCAGTAATGGGCAAGTTGAAAAAATGGACAGCTTGCTGTCAATGATCTACAGGAATGGGGCAACCAAGGTTCATAGGGAGAAGCTCTGCCAAGCATACCCTCTCAACTGTCCAAATTTTTGCAGAATGTCCAGATTTTTGACTCGTATTTTTGGTCCGTTTCTCACAAAATTCTGTTTTTCTGGAAAATCAATGGCAAATCATTGAGAAATTAAGTCAGAAAATAATGGCAAACATCTGAATTTCAGACTTCATCTCCTTCAGAAAAAATAATGCTAATGCAATGCCTGTTATTCTATCAACTTTCTAAGTTTGTTAAGAGCAATATTTAAAAATTGTCCCTATTTTTGGACCTTTGTCCCCCTATTCTTTGTGGCTTTGTCAAGATTTCTAGCTCTAAGAGGTTGAGGGGTATGCTGCCAAGCCAGTACTGTTACTTGATCAGTTAATAAAATGCAGTGGGAAAATTGTGTTTTTTAACACCTTCAAGAAAATGTTTATTCAGAGTCTCTTAAACAAACTGAATAGGTTATGCACAGTACTGAAAACAAATAAAGGTGAATAGTTTATATGTATATTGTTTGTATTGACTCCAAAAGCAATATAACACTCACTAGACCCAGCTGTCGTGTTTCAAAGGGGGCCCTTCAGCTATGACCTAGTTAAGTGACTTATTCAGTATCCTACAGTATGTATTTAAAAGCTGTGGAAATGAAAGTCAAATACAGTTCAGCTGAAATAAATGTAGTCACAGTCAACTTCATAAGTCACTGAATGGCCTTACCAGAGCACAAATGGGTTGTCACAAGAGTAGTCACCAAACAGCAGAAATGTGTACTGTCTATATGATTTATTCATCATGGTTAAGGGCCTAGAAAAAAACACATAGCTCACTTATCCTGTTAATAACCGAAGATGGGTTAGAGGGAAAATAAGTTCTGCTTGGGGTTGAAGCAAATACTTGCAAGAAAGTGTGAGTAATTAAAAAGAACATTGCTGAAACAATAATGAAGAATGCATACAAGGGTGGCATGCAATAATCACAGAAAATACAGTATCTGACACTGGGAACCCCCCTTTATTTGGTCCTGTGGTTAAATTCATCCTCTCCACCAATCAGAAATCAGTATTTTTTTCCTAAAAAGCCAGCACACAGGAGAAATACACTGTTGCTGCCAGTGTCAGCCAAGTTCTAACTACATAAACACGCTTAACCCTTGAATCAGCCAGTTCTTTTCTACCACTTGCTCAGTTTGGGTCTCAAACCTGACTTTCACTGGAAAGCTTTTACACTTATATCCCTGTTTCTGGCAAAATTATGAGCCAGGATGTTACCCAGCACTGTCTATACTGCCTTAGGGAGAAGAATTATGTCAAACCAGTCCCATAAGTGCAAACACACTCACCCTTGCTATCAGTAGGTAGCAATGTCTTTTGGCTTTTCCCAGTTAGGGGTCGTCACAGTAGATCACCAGTCCACTACTGATTGGCAGTGGAGTTTTCACGGTGTCACCCTACCTTCACAGAAGGCACACAATCACACACCTACCTGCATATCTTTAAAGCTCACTTGACTGCAGGGAGGACATGCAGACTCCGCACAGAAGGTGTTCCAGCAGAGAATCGAACAGAAGGACCTCTTGCTGTGAGGTGATAACACTAACTGCTGCACCAATGCGGCCGAACAGCCTTGCTATTAGTAGATACTGGAAAGAAAAACTTATGAACTACATTTCTGCCAGAAAAAGGATCTAGAATAGTAGCTTGAACACCCTTTCCTGGATTCCAGTAACAAGATGCAGATTACTTGACTTGTCTCAACTTGTACTCTGCATCCACTTCACAAGAGTTCCCCCTACAGCCCCCCAACATGAGGGCTTTGTCCCCATTTCTACAATCCCTAGATTACTACCCCTGGTCACACAAATTCAATAAAAGTATTCTGTGTATTCTTGTCTCTCTTACTCAAATACACAATCAATCATTCAGCTGTGATCAGCTGAATGCCAAGCTTGTAGAAGACAACTCAAGATGAATGACACTGGTTGAAAACTTTTCACAGGGGATCAGTGGAAAAGTCTACCACACAGTTCTATTGATCTCCATCTCAAGGACTGAAGCCATGACCTGGCTCTTCTGGTGGTGATTCCATTTCTGAAATGGCTTTCTTGCCCCCATAGGTACCAAGCTCATCTCTGACTAGTGAGGGCTCAGATTCAAGCAAGTCTTCCACTACAGTGGATGATAAAGTCCGTGGTGGGGGGACTATCCCTCTCTCCTGGCACTGCAGGACTCATGCTGGGGTGTAGGTGCTGACAAGGGCCTGGACGATCAGTTGGAGCTGGAAGATGACTAGTGTAATCCTGGGGAGTGGCCTTTTGTATCATTTCGGCTTTTGGTTGGGGTTCTTGAGGAGGGGGGCTGTGAGGTCATCCTGTGACAGGGCCTAAAGGTCAAAAACATGTTTATTAGGTGGGAGCTTAGGTTGCAGGTAGGACAAGATACTTTGGAAATATAGCATGACGTCAGGTCTCTTTCTTGCACATTGCCTGCAGTAGGCACATGCTTTTGCACAAATATCCTGTCATTTGACATGAGAGTTGCATACTTGCCTATGTACAACTTCTTGCTTGGGGGAATAAGTGATGTAGGATTCTCTTCCCCTCATACTGCTGTGCTGGGTATGAAGGCTTGGAATCCATTATCTGAGAGAGACACGGGCAAGTATCCATCCTTGACATTGAATTTCTAATATGGACTGGCCTTGGATTATTTATTTATTTTTATTTATTTTACATTTGTTGACTGGGAGAGTCCAACTGGATACATGTCCATTTTCAGCAGAGGTCCGGGGAGAAAAGTCCACAGAACAAGTAACAAGCACATAACTGGTGTATACATAGCGTGCAAATTTACATAGATATACAAAGCTTTAAATTTAACAAAGTTGCATGGCTATACATCATAAAATTAACATAGCTACATGGAGTGTGCACATCTTATACAGTTTTAAAATTGGATGTTACAATACATAAGATGGCAGAAGTGAAGTGTGAGTTATTTATGTTAACTTGATGTCAGGAGTTGAATTATCTTACATTAAACAGTTGGGATGAGTACATTTTAGATGTGGTCAGGTATGTAGCAGCAGGTTAAACAACAGAGTTAAGTGTTAGGTGGTAAGAATAAATGAGAAAGCAAGGAAAAGCAGGTGAAAGGATGTAGGAAGAAAGAATAACTTTAAAAAGGTTTGTAAGAGAGTGACCTATCAGTGTTGTGGTGTGTGGCTGTCTATGTAGGTACTAGTTAAGGGGCAAGATGGAGAGGTGTTATTGAGAGGAAGTTAAGAAAGCTACAGATCCTCTTAGTGGTATATTGGAGATGGGGAGCAAGCGAAAGGGTTAAGAGGATGAGTAAGGTTGGGGAGGTCAACCTGGTGGGGAGCAAGAATATATCCGTGTGAGTTTTGGGTGTTCTTTGGGGAGTCTTGTAAATGTAACCCTTGTGTCTGCTGAGGTAACAGCAGAAGGTAGGGAGTTCCAGATTTTACCTATGTAATTAGGGAAAAGAGAGTCCCCTGCAATGTTATTTCTTTTGGTCACCTTCAGAAGCATTTTATTACTAGAGCAAACTTGTCTAGTATTAATATGTAGTTGTAGTAGACTGGCCCAGTGCTGGAGTTTTGTCTGGAAGTAGTAGGAATTTGTGGACTAAGGAAAGCTGATGGAAGGTTAGGAGATTAGGGAATTCAAGCCGATCAAGTTGTTTTAGGGAATGACAGTGGTGGGCTCGGTAGGGAGCACCAGTAGCAAAATTTGACTGTAGCAGGTGTTGAGCTTAGTAATTTCAGTTTTGGGTAGGTTAGTGAGAATGGGTGAGGCATACAGTAGTGTGGAAAGGAGGTGAGTTTGAGCAATGGTTATTATGGCAGGTTGGGTTAGGAATGGTTTATTTTTATACAGGCTACCAAGTTTTTTTTGTGGATGTTTTTAATGGTTTGATTTATATGCAGATCAAACTTGAGGTTATCAATGGTGACACCTAGCAGTTTGGTATAAGGGTCTCAGATTCCTTTCCCCTGCCCTTCCAAATGCCTGTATGTGTAACTGTGGAAGAAGCTAGAAGAGCCCCAAGTTATCCCAGCTTTGGAGTCTGTTAATCAATCTACCCTGGCAGCCTGAAAGCAGAGTCTGTGTATGTGGCTGTCAGGAAGGCAGTTTCCCCATTATATGCCCATGGCTAAATTTGACTGAAACCTTCTCCAGGTTTCATTAGTCTGGTAAGTGTGTTATCTGTTTAATCAAGCATAGCTCCTAGAAACTGAAATATTTTGCTATTTTCCCAGTGGACAAAGTGTGAAGCTCTTGGCAAATGTGGTAAGACTGCATTCTTCTCTGCTACATTGGTTCTGTATTATTTCATATTATGGCTTATGGCCGTCAGGTACTCCTATTACTTTGTCTGCATTCCAGTCTTCTCTTTTGGCCCAGGTGCTGATATCACTTGTGGACTCCCTGCTTGTAAGATTCTCATTTGTGGTTATGAGGTGGGCTTTCTTTTCTAGTCATAAACCACTACAGGTAGATCGATTGCTGACATTACAGGGCAGTTTAAGGGGAGGGTGCTGTAATCCTGAGTATGATGTCCTTTGGATAAGATGTTGAACCGATGCCCCATCTACCTGAGTTGGTGGTAGCTCAGATAAATGTAAAAGATCTCACGGCACCTACTGAAAAGTGCAGAGGAAGTTCCCTGATGCCCTAGCCAAATTTCTCCCAACAGTGTAAACACCATCTCAGGTCTCCTTTGAGAACAGGCTACTAGCACATTGGGACTAACCTGGTTAACAAAGGATAAATAAATAAATAAATAAACATGAAGTAGGCAAAGGTCATTTGAGACTTTTTCATGTCTGGGTGCACTAGAGATTGGCTTTGCTGCATCACAAGCATACAATGTGTTTGAAAATGTAAAAGCCCCATCATGATTATTTGCACTAGATGGGGAAATCAGGGGTGCCAACAGGGCTATTAGACTGGGTCTTGCCTTTTCTTTTCTTTTCTTGCTTTTAGATGTACTCCTGGTAGGAATGGGATGGGTAAAAATGCAAAGTCCCCTTCACAAAAGCAATAATTCATAAATTTATCAAATTGCACATCCACTGCTGTGTTTACTATTTGCTAAAATCTAGGCGAGATGTATACCCAAACACCTAGTGAACTGTCAAATAATCTACATTCAATAACTCTGCAGTTTCCCCACTAGAGAACCTGCAATGGTGGCACACAGGGATTAAAGCCCCTCAATGGCTTAGGCAACCAACATTTAAATAGCAGCTCAGACACTTGACGGCATGGACAGGGGACAAGAGCATACCTCTCCTGGTATAAAGGAGCATGCTTTTTTTAAACAAGAAACATCTTCATTAAATTATCAAGTATAACATAAGAAATCATAACTTTACATAAATGAAAGCAAACCATATTAACATACTTTTAGTTGGAAACATTATACATACATCACAAAGCATATTGACATTAATTACAGTTGCAGACATTATGCATCACTTAGAATCTATCCCATCAAACATTACATAGCTCATTCAAATCCTCCCTTCTTTTAAACCTCATTCATCCTCCTCTGCGTGTATCGTTCCAATTCCCATTTTTCCTATGTAATTTTCTCCTACCATTTCTAAAGATCCAGTTCCAGTTGTTTTACCTCTGTTATTATATTCACTATTTCTAGTAAAGTTGGTTCGACTTTGATTTCCATTTTCTAGTAATTGCTTTTACTGCAGTCACCATAACTAGACTCGGCAAGACCTTACTATGTCTAAACAATTCAGACTCTGTACCATAGCTCACAAAAAAATAATTTCCCAAGTTACATCAATTTGTTCACCCAATATCTCTGACAGAACAGATTGCAGGGAATCTTTATAGTCTGCCAAATCATTATGCTCCCAGAAAATATGTTCCCAGTTACCTCTTTCTTCCCCATCACTCCTTCAACATTTGCTGTCTACCTCAGGAAAAATTCTTTGGAGTCTACTTGCGGTATACAAATATCTGTGTAAACACAAAGATCCTAAATCTTCCAGACTTTGTTGCATATTTGAGAGACATACATATATCCCTTATTGTTTCATTTTGAATTGCTTAGCCAGTCTCTCTTTCCAATCCTTTCTAACCTTCTCTGATTGATTCTGATAGTCATCGTACAATATTTTATATGCTCTACTAATTATTTCTTTTTTAACAGCAGCTTCTGTTCTAGATTTAGAAAACTCTACCAGTACTGGTTTTTCGCTTAGGATCCCCCATTTATTTCTCTTTGCCTATACTTTGATATCAACCCTTGCTAGGGAAGGCAATCTCTTTCCTGCAGTCCAAATAAATTCTTGGCCTCCCATTCTATTACCTTGCCTCTCTAATTATTTGCTCCCAAATACCTTGGTTATTTTACCAGTTTTCTTCAATAAATTCCATCCCCCTCCTGCCTATTGTCTGTATTCCTAATTGCAGTAATCCCTATCAGCAGAATCTCCTTTCTCCATTCCAGTGTTGGCCTAGTTCTTAGAATATTTTCTGCTACTTAATAAATATGACAATGTGAAGAAGCAGGCTTAGCAGATTTTAAAGGAGTCCTGGTGGAGGCCAGGGCAGAGATATGATCACTATGCCAGGCATGTGGAAGGGCCATACTTCATAGCCTGCCCAGCCTACTGATGTATAGTGTCAGCAGTCTAGAGGAGGACAGACAGAGCTATAGAAAACCCTCACTGCAAGGTGCAGTATGATAGCTCCTAACCTGGCTTGTCCCACTCTGCAATGCCTGGCTGACTTTAACCCCATGGACAGGAGCTCTCGCAAAAGGGAAACAAACCTTTCCAGTGTGGGTAACAGTGGGGAGCTGTTGAAGGGGGAGATGTACAGAGAATGGGAATAAAAAATGTTTCCCATCATATCAGTTGATTCTGTAGCTTCACTAACCTTGTACATAAAAAAACTAAATAATGTGGAAAAGACAGGCACAATTTCTTGAATCTGCTGAAAGTCTTCAACACCATCTCTTATCTCCATATTACTAAACAGACTTAAGCAAGTTGGACTGAAAATCATTAATATGGAAACCACAACACTGACTACAGTCAGTCAAGCAGAATTACTCTCTCTCAAAGTAATCAAGGTTGACATTTCAGATGGTCAATGTTGCAGTACCAGACCTTGGGACTTCCTGCTGTACAGAAGATTATGGCCAGTCCAAACACCAGAGAATTTAAATATCACCCAACCAGTAGATGCCCTCCCTACCAAACGTCATGATGCTGGTGGTATAAATGGTAGTCAACTGTCATCATCTTCAGATCTTTCTTGCCTGAGGTGACCAAAGTCTGGGTGTTCCTCAGCCAAAGCATCAAATATATGAAACAACTGAAGGAAGGTGTGGGGGGTGATTGGTAAGTTACTCTCACCAACCCTAGAAGCACAGAGTAAGAAGGGTAGAATGGTGGGATATGACACTGCAGCACTGATCTTCTTGAACATCTACAATTATGGTAAGTTTACAACACAACTGTATTATGTTCTTCATAGTCAATTTTACAATACTAAGTCTTGGGAAGACTCCCAAAGCTCATTATAAGAGTGGTTGGAGAGCAGTCATTGGCAGGGAAACCAGGTGCTGCAGGATGACAGAGGCAAACCTGGCTCTGAAAATGGCACCAAGGTGGTAATGCTACGTGAACATGTGTACATATGCCCAGACTATTACTACAAGGATTGACTGGGTTGGAGTTCCTCTCAGGAATACTGTGGTGGCTGCTTTTGCTATGGTGGAATGTGCCATTACTCTGCGAGACACCTGTTTACCATAATGTACATAAAAATTAATACAACTGGCTATCTATTCTGAGAGGTCTGCTGCCCCACAGCTCCCCCTCCTTTTCTTCTGCCAATGCCACCGATAGCTGATTAGACCTGTTAGAGAGTCATGTCCCATGGAGATCGAATCTCAGTTGCCCGTGCACATTCCAGGAGTGTAGGATTCATTCTCTTTTGTTCTAGGAATTTGGGAAGAACACAGGGAAATGTATGGCCTGGTTCAATTGGATCTTGGACATACATGTAGGATTACTTCTCAAGGTGACTTTGTCCTTGTAAAAGGTAAATAATGGCTCCTTGTACATGAGAACTTGGGAGTTCTGGTCAGTACAAGTAGGAGGGCAGTTTTCCAAGTTAGGGGTTTGACAGGTGCTGTGACTGCTGGATCAAAAGGGGGAAGGTCAGCTTTTCCAGTGCATAATTCAACTCCCACGTGAGATCAGAATTTCTCTTTCAGGGTCTGAGATGCAAGATTCTTTTTTAGAAACTGTTTCATATGAGGATGAGAGTAAGCAAGAGGTGAAACAGGCAGGCAGACATAGCTGAAGCATGTACTTTTATGGTAGAATATGATAGGCCTTGTTTATACAAAACAGAGAGGTATTCCAGGACCTGTTCCAACTGTATGTTGGTGGGTAGAATTTCCCTTGTTTTGCACAAACAGAAAACATTTTCCAATTAGCCAAGTAAGATTTTCTGGAACTTGGCATTCTGGCCTCTTTGAGAACTGCTAGTATGTCCTTTGAGAATGAGTGCCTGTATGGAATCAGAAGAAATCATCCAAGCTGTCAGGTTTAGTGTTCTTAAGTTGGGGTGGATGCCAAACCCTTTTGCTCTGAGTAAGAAGATCCATTATTTGAGGGAGTGTTTTGCTTATTCTCTCACTAAGGGCAAGTAGAAGGAACAGTCACTGCTGTCTGGGCCAGAAAGGAGCAATCTGTATCATCCTTGGCCTGTTTTCCCTCAGCTTTTGCAACACTGTGGGGATAAGGGGTAGTGGAGGGAAGGCATAAAGGAACAGGTCTGTCCAGGTGAAGAAGGCATCTGTTCTCCATGGTCCTCTCTCAGGGGTTCTGGAACAGAACGTCTTGAGCTGCCTGTTTAAATTAGATGCAAAAAGGTCTATTTCTGGAACACCCCATATGTGTCAAGTCTAGAAACAGTTCTTTCTTCAACATGCACTTTTTGAGGTCTAGCAGGGATTTGCTTAAACAGTCTGTTAGCAGGGTATCCAGTCCTGGAATGTAAGAAGCTGTAGGGGGACAGGAGGAGGAGTTGTGGTGTTTGCCATAGCTCAGATGCTAGTCTGCACAGGCAGTAAGAGCAAGTGCCCCATTGTCAGTTGATGTACCACATCATAGCAATATTGTCTATAAGGATCTTTATACACTCTGGTATCAATTTGTCCCTGAAGGCTTTTATGGCCAGAATGACTACCACCATCTTTTTTATGTTGATATGCTGGCCTACCAAATATCTGTTCCATGTCCTTTGGACAGTCAAGCTACCTAAATGTAACCGCCAAGCAAAGCTCGACCTGTCAGTGATCACAGTCTGGTTTGCAGCTGAAAGGCGACCCCTAGAATTGTTTTGATACTCTCTTCCCACCCTAGAATTTACTTTTTTCAGGCATGAGAAAAGAGGAAAGGAGTTACCGAAAGGTTGCAATGTTTGGATCAACAGTTTTTTAGGAATGACGGCAGCTTTCTCTGGGAATAAAGCACTTTACAGAAGTGATTAGGAATCCTAGGGTCAGGGGAAAAGGAATCAATCTGCAGGGATATGTCAGAAAGCACATCAACCAAGGCTTTATGGACTGGAGGCATGGCCAGGGGTCTAGGTTCAGGCAGACTCGGGAGTCTTCAATAATTGTACTGAACCTGGGAGAACATGCTCTAGATTCCCAGTTAAAAGGTTATGAGAGAAGATTAATGGCCTACTGACACCTAACCAAAATTAAACAAGGTTGGGGAAATGGAATGTTTGTGTGTGTGTGAAACAAGCAGAATACATTACCATGGATATAATTTAATTTAAACAGAGTGAAACATATACAAACCACAAAGCACACAGCCAACAGAGCTTGGAATGAAAATAGAAGTTATGTTCTTACCATAACGTTCCATGTTAGTTGTCTTCTTCTCGCCTTCTTTCTTGCTGGATGGGTTCGGAGCCGACCTTGGCTCCGACTCGGCCACTCTAAAAGCTCGAGAGTTGGTTCCACCGGCTCGAGGCTCCCCTTATATCCCACAATGGTAGGCGGTATTACCTCAGATCTCGTTTGTAAGCTAGGCCCAGCCAAAAAGTAACTCCAGAACCACTGGAAAAGGGAAAAACCGAAGGGAAGAAGGTGACCTGAAACCTGATGAAAAGAATATATGCAAAGTATAGCATATACCTATATACAATACAGGTGGTAGAAAAAGAGGTCACAATCAAACTCCTCTAGGTCTGTCCAGGCTAGGGGGAAGGAGGGTGGGACGCAAGAAAGAAGGCGAGAAGAAGACAACTAACATGGAACGTTATGGTAAGAACATAACTTCTATATGTTAAGTTGTCCATCTCGCCTTCATTCTTGCTGGATGGGACCGTCCTAGCACCTTGTCCCGGGTGGCCTATCGGAACAGACTCTTGAGAACAGTGGAACCAAAGTTAGCTCTATGTCTAGAAGCTAAATCCAACTTATAATGAGAAATGAAAGTGTGAGGAGTAGCCCAAGTAGCCGCTGCACAAATGGTGTCAATAGGCAGTCTGTCTTGGAAAGCTATAGAAGTAGCCAAAGCTCTGGTGGAGTGGGCCTTAGGTTTGTTAGGCAGCTTTTGGTGTCTAATTTCGTAAACAAAGGAAATCAGAGATGTTAGCCATCTGGAGAGTGATACCTTCGAAACTGAAAGTCCCTTTCTGCCTTCTGCATAAGAGACAAACAATTGGTCAGTTTTCCTGATCTGTTTGGTTCTATCCAAATAATATCTTAACTGACGATGAACATCTAACCAATGCAATTTTTGTTCAGACCTGTTAGAAGTTAGGAAAAAACACAGGGAGGTCAATGGTTTGATTTAGGTTAGACGCAGAGGCTACTTTAGGTAAAAAGGATGGATTGGTTCGTAAGGATACTCTGTCTTTATGAAACAATAGATACGGAGGTCGGCTGCTGAGTGCATGAAGTTCCGAGACCCTTCTAGCTGAAGTAATAGCTACCAGAAAGAGAGTCTTCCAGGATAGCAATTTCAATGAACAGGAAGCTGCAGGTTCGAAAGGGGGAAGAATCAAAGATGTGAGAACTAAATTAAGGTCCCAAGAAGGAGGAGGATTTCTTATAGGAGGTCTGAGAAGAAAAACTCCCTTCAAAAAAGCTTTGCAAAGCCTGTGAGACATGATGGCAGAATCTGAAATGCCCACATGAAAGTTAGAAATAGCTGCCAATTGAACTTTAAGAGTAGAAGGAGATGAACCTGCATGGAAGAGTTCAGCTAGAAAATCAAGGACTATCTGGATGGAAGCAGTGAAAGGATCTATGTCCCTTCCTTGAGCCCAATAGTAAACGCTTCCATTTACTCAGATAAATCTTCCGAGTGGAAGATTTATGGGAAGCTATCAAAATATCTCGAACAGAGTGAGATATTTGAGGAAGCCTGGCTAAGGTTGGAATTGGAGGAACCAAGCAGTGAGGTTCAGAGAGGGGAGGGAGCGATGTAACTGACCCGATTGATGGATCAAAAGATCTGGAACTAGGTCCAGATGCCAAGGTTGCTCCAACAGAAATTGATGTAGAAAGGGGAACCAAACCTGTCGAGGCCAGTAAGGAGCAATGAGGATCAGAGAGGCCTTCTGAGCGATAGCTTTCTGTATTACTTGAGAGATTAGTGGGAAGGGAGGAAATGCATACAGAAGTCCCCGGGGTCAAACTTGGACTAGAGCGTCTCTGCTGGTCTGGCCTGGTAACGGGAATAGGGTGAAATAATCTCTGCACTTGCTGTTTTGTGGAGTAGCAAAAAGGTCGCAGCAAGGCTGACCCCACTTGAGAAAAATTTTCTCCACAATAGAATCTTTCAGAGACCACTCGTGAGGCATGAGGATAGCTCTGCTCAACTTGTCCGCGATTTGATTGGACTTCCTGGGGATGTGCGTTGCTACCAGAAACCGCTGAGAAGAAATCACCCATTGCCACAGTCTGAGTGCTTCTCGACATAGGGGATAGGACCTGGTTCCGCCTTGTTTGTTGATATACCACACTACAGACATATTGTCCATCTGGATTGCTATCGTTCCCAAGGGAAGAGAGTCTTGAAGGGCTTGCAACGCTAAAAGCACTGCTCTCATCTCTAGAACATTTATATGCAAGTGGCATTCGTCTGGTTGCCATATGCCCTGGACAGTTCTGCCCTGATAATGCCCCCCCCACCCGATCAGGGAGGCGTCCGTTGTCAGAGTAGCAACCGGAGGAAGGAACAAAGGGTCTTCCCAGGGAGAGCTGAGGGGAAGACATCCACCAAAGAAGATGATTCTTGCATGCTTGCGTAATCATAATGGTGTGGGACATCGGAAGTTGCTGGTATGACCATTGTGTGAAGAGCATCCATTGAAGGATTCTCATGTGGAATCTGGCTAATAGAAGTAGAGGGATAGCAGCCGCCATAATCCCCAGTACTTTCAGAACTAACCTGGCTTTGACTCTGTTGCTGTGGAAGAGAAGGGAGACCATTTTGCGTATGTCTGCTATTCTTTGATCTGTTAGTCTCGCAAACATGTTGACTATGTCTAGATTTGCGCCTATGAAGGTAATAGCACGACAAGGCGACAAAACAGACTTTTTGCAATTTATTGATATGCCTAACTTTTGACAAATGCGAAAGGTGTAGTCTCTGGCCATTAGAAGAAGATGCTTGGTAGGAGCTGTGAGGAGCCAGTCGTCCAAGTATGGAAACACCTGGAATCCTTGACGTCTCAGGTGAGAAGCTACCACTGCCATGCATTTGGTAAACACCCGGGGGGCAGTGGTGAGACCAAAGGGCAGGGCTCTGAATTGAAAGTGACTGGTTTCCAGCCGGAAGCGGAGAAATCTCCTGGAGCGTCTGTTCATTTTTATATGATAGTACACATCCTGGAGGTCTATACAGCACATCCAGTTTTCCTTTCCCAAAAGAGGTAGGATGGATTGTAGCGTGACCATCCGAAATCTTGTTTTCTTGACCGACTTGTTCAAGATACTGAGATCCAAAATGGGTCTCCAGTCCCCTGTTTTCTTTGGAACCAAAAAGAATTTGGAGCAGATTCCGGATACTTGCTGGTCTGCTGGCACTGGCTGAATGGCTCTTTTTGCAAGCAACTTTGAAATTTCCAACGCTGCTTGATCCCTTTGAGCGGGTGGAACATCTGGAAGGGATTTCTTTGATTGATTTGGAATACGAAAAAACGGAATGGAATAGCTTTCGGAAATGATGGACTGTACCCACTTTTCTTGAGTTAGGGATCGCCAGGCTTCTGGGTACAGTGACAATCTTCCCCCGACTGCCTCCGAAGGTGGACAGTCGGGCAACACCTCAGGGATGCTGAAAGGGCTTATCGGAAAAGGTTTCTCGATTGCCCTGGTTCTGCGGACCCCCCCTGCCTCTAGGGCGACGTCTACCATTATTGTTCCCCCCTCTGCCTCTGGAGGGGAACCAACTCTGTGCGTCAGGCAAAGTCCCTTGAGATTGTTTGCGGAACCACATTTTCCCACTTTTCTGGCCTTTGGGGTAAGGCCTAGAAGGAGTAGAAAAACGGACTCCGACGGCAGAAAGAGTTTTGACATCCGTCTCGCACCTCATCAAGGTTTCTTTCACTTGAGGACCAAAGAGAGATGATCCATCAAACGGGGAATTAGTGAAAGACATTTTAAAGGGGTCCGCAAAACTGCATAGCCGCATCCAGGCATGCCGGCGTAAGGCCACACCTGTCCCTGCGGCTCTGCTCGCTCCATCAGCCGCATATGAAAGGAGGCACATGGAGGAGTTAGCTATAGAATTTAAGGTAGCCAGCTGAGTGTTCATCTTGTCCTGAAAACCCGCAGCTGTAGGATCCTTCAACATGTCACTCGCTTCCTTGATCAAATCTTTTTGAAGACGAGTGAAATGGCATAGGTAGTTCAGCGAACGCATAGCAAAGGTCGCTGACGAAAACATCCGCTTCCCGTACCTGTCCATAGACCTAGATTCCTTGTTAGGAGGATGGACAGGCACCGAAGGATCAGCTAGTTCCTTCTTAGTGGCAGCAGCTACCACCATAGCATCCACAGAAACTCCCTTGGTCAGAAATTGTTTATCTGCTGGTGCTGTAATAAAGGGGTCCACTGAGTCAGGAGCCGTCCAAGCCTTTGCTACCACCTGCATGAGGGGGTCAAGGGGACACCCAGGAGGTGGAAGGGCGAGAGCCAAATGCCTCAAGATACACAGATTCATCCTCCGAAGGGTTAAGGGCTGGCCAATTTCCCCTCTGTTTCAGGATTTCTAGAATGTCTGCAAAGGAGACATCTTCAGAAGGGGAACGGGGAACCCTCGAATCCTCTAAATCTGTGTCAGAGGTGACAGACTCAGGTGAGTCTATGTGCTTCCTCTTACACTTTCTCTTCCTAGGGGGCTCCCCTGCCAATTCAGGAGAGGCCTTGGAAGAGGATGAGATCCCCACAGGGGATTCTTGAGGAGCTGGCTCTCTGCGGTCTGGGATGAGGGAGTGAGTAGACATAACCTGAGGCACCGAAGAGGGAGTGGTGGACGGAGCCGACTGTGGAGTTGAACCAGGTTCCAACACACTCCGCATGACCTCGAACGCACCCCTGTCAGGCAGAGCCAGAGGTCCCCGCTCCGAAAAGCTGAGAACCCCCCTCGGCACCGACAGTGATGGCTCCGAGGCCGATGTCGGAGCCGAACTCACCAGCGCCGAGGCACCGAGTGGGAGAGCGGGGTCGGACAAGGGTCCGATGCCACTCACCCCCTCGGAGCCGACGAGGGAAGCCCGGCGCCGAGATTCTTCCAAGGAAGAAATCAGAGCCGACGACGGAGCCGAAGACAATTGTATCGGCTCCGACGCTACCACAGTCTCGGTTCCGAAATGCCCCGGTTCTGAGCTCAAAGGAGTCGGAGGAGGAACATTTTGAGGGACAGGGTCAAGCCTCGACTGATGAGTCGGGCTCTGAAGCATTTGGGCCAGTGCCTCGGACTTAAGAAGTCGACTCACTACCCTCTGAAGGTCATGATCCGAAAGCCTCGATGACCTAGAGGAGTGAGATCTATGGCTCCGTTCAGACAGCAAGGGAGACGCTGGAGCCGAATGAACGGAGCCAAGGGACGGTGACCTAGACCTCTTTCTAGATGTCGGCTCCGATGGTCTGATCGGAGCCGACACAGGAATTCCCAATGCCCCGGCCCCAGCCGGAGCCGAGGAAACCACAGAAGCTGCAGTCTGAGACTCATCGGCTCCAGCCGGAGCCGATGTAGCAGGAGGTTTCGAAGCCTTAGGCCTCGACTCAGAAGCTGGAGTCGAGGACCTAGAAGCCTTAGAGGGTTTGCCCAAGTAGCAGTAAGGGAACCCTCAGGCTTAAGCAAACCTCTTAAAATGAGTTTATTTTTTCTTTCCTGCAGGACTCTAGGGCTGAAGCCATGGCATACAGCACAAGAGTCCTGCAGGTGTAAAGGTCCCAGGCAGTACACACAAGAAGTGTGACCGTCTGTCAGAGACATTTTCTGACAGCACGAGTCACACTTCTTGAAGCCTGAGACCTTTGAGTCCTTAGACATTGTCAAGGAAAGTGTAACCACACACACACTCAAACACACCGATTACACTATACACAAGTTTAACTAAAAAAAAAATTACACTTTACACAAGTTTTTTAGATCCCTGACAAAAAACACATACACTCCACTAAGGGGATGGAAGGGCCCGAAGGCCTGAGGGAAGAACTTATAAGTTCTTTGTGGAAAAAAAGGGTGGATAAAAAGAAGGAAAAGGGTCTAAATCCACTAAGTTAAGGGAAATAACTATAATAGGTTAAATTAAAGGGGTTTAAATAGACTATAGATTACTCTATAATAACTTACCTGAGCCGGTAGAAACCAAACACCTCGATCGCTGTAGCGGCAAACGAGATCTGAGGTAATACCGCCTAGCATTGTGGGATATAAGGGGAGCCTCGAGCCAGTGGAACCAACTCTCGAGCTTTTAGAGTGGCCGAGTCGGAGCCGAGGTCGGCTCCGAACCCATCCAGCAAGAATGAAGGCGAGATGGACAACTTAACATCATATGATTTACACCGAAGTTAAAAGGAAATATTTTAGAGAGTTGGCTAGTCCATATTTAGAAGCAACTGACAGTCATCTAATCAGTTAAATGATCTTGGATAGCAGTATGTCTGTGAACGAAGCTAGAATACTACAGGCAAATGATTTAACCCGATGACAGCAAAAAGCAGTCAAAAATGGTTTATTCTGGAAAGGGCATCAGTGTATGAAAAAGTGATGTATCTGGGTCATAGGTTCATAGGTTCATACTAGGCTATCTGCCCTAGGGCATTTATAAGCCTAGCCAGAATGTGTTTGGCTTTCGCCACCCATTTTAAATTTATTTTGCTATGCCCTTTTTTGAGGTTAGTATACTGTGCCTCTGTCTAACAGTGACACAGAAGTGATATCCGGGGTAAACCTACGATCTCCCATCCACTCATAAAGATTCTTCTTGAAGAGAGTCAATGAGGGACTCTGCCTAACCTGGACTGGGATTTTATTCCAGAGTGAAGGGAGCCTCTGGGTTATGAATCTGTCCCTCCAGCATGTCCTATTTATTTCAGTGCTGAGGTTCAAGTCTCTCGAGCACGTAGCTCGATGGGATTTGGATTTTCTGAGGTGCAGCATGTCCATTAATTCTGGGTTGGACATGGCTTTATACGTCAGGCACAGATCGCCTCTGAACAGGCGGTATGCCACTGAGTAGAGCTGGAGTTTCTTTAACCAGGCAGCATATGGCATCTGTTTGAGCCCTTTGATCCTCTTGGTGAGGTACTTTTGGGGTCTTTCCAGTTGCTGCAGGTGTCTGGTAAGGTACATCCCAAAAGGGGCATTGTACTAAATTATGGGCCTGATGAGGGATGAGTAAAGAGGCACGATGACCTCCCCTGATCTAGATGTGAATCCTTTCATGATTAGGTGGGCTATATAAAATATTTTTCTAACCACTTTGGCCACGTGGTTGTCAAATGAGAGATTGCGATCAACTTGGGTCCCCAGGTCCCTAATTACTTCTTCTGTACTTAATGGATTACCACCTATGTGGTAATTTGTGGGCACTTTGTTTTTGCCAAAGGGGATGACTATACACTTTTTGGCATTTAGCTTGAGGCCATGGCTCTGGCACCAGTTGTCTGTTTCTATGAGGCCCTTTTGGAGGATGCTTGTGTCGGCTGGAGAGTCGATTATGGTGCCCAGTTTGCAGTCATCTGTGAACTTGGTCAGCCACAGTCCTTCCGTGTTGGCCTGTACCTCCGAGAAATACATACCGAACAAGAGAGATCCCAGGACTGAGCCTTGTGGGACACCACTTGTAACTGGTTTGGAGTCTGACATGGCTCCAGCAATTCTAACCATGTGGGTTCTGTCCTTGAGCCAGTTTGCAATCCATCTAGTGACATAGGGGTTTATATTTAAGCTGGTGAGCTTATCTATAATGCACGAGTGGGGTATTGCATCGAAGGCTTTTGCGAGGTCCAGGTAGGCTGTGTGGACCACCTTCCCCTCGTCAATCGCCTTGGTGACCGTTTCAAAGAAATCAACCAGGTTTAAGAGGCAGGATCTGCCCTTAACAAAGCCGAACTGTGTAGGATCCAGTGTCTGTAGGTCCCCAATATCTTTATTTATGAGGTCCATGATGATCCTTTCCATAGCTTTGCAGACCAAGCTAGTCAGGCTTATGGGGCGATAGTTTCCAGGATCCGTTGAGGCACCACCTTTATGGAGAGGGACCACTGCTCTGTGTGTATGTGAAGCAAGCTGAAGTACAATACGAGTAGGATTTCCTTCATGTTTACATCAGAGGTGTACCAAATCAGAAAGTGATTAGTCTTTTGTGTGGTAGACTCCATGTGTGAAAGATGAAACATTTTTTATCAACAAAAATAATAACTGTAGTATTTATTTGTAAACAATTTATGTGATTTCTTCACAGTAATATGTGGTGCACTCTCTGTCAGGAGGGGATTACAGAGGGATATACTGTATACAAAATGAAGTCAACACTCATGGTTTGGCTTTAAGAATTATTTCATTTGTACAGCTGCATCATGCACTTATTGAAATTTATACCCAATAAGCTGTCCAGAAGACGTCAAACTGTTTTAGAGATAGAACCTTATATTTGTAAGGACTCAATGTGCACACATAGTTATTAAAATCAGCAGGGTGCCCAAATGAATTATGTTAGGTTTATGAATGGTGTGGGCTTTCAACTTACCATGGTGTGGAATGCAACACATGCCCAGAACATTTATGTAATGAGAAACCACTGTTTATATGGAGATGGCATTATACCTGAAGCTATAAATCATATATATTCCTCTAGAAAAGTCACGGTTACCATGTGTGAAAACACAAACACCGGCAACACATGTACTGTTTGGGGCTCTCTCTGAGGAAAAAAACATGCTATTGAAGTATGGTCTGAACTAAAATAGAAGTAGAAACACACTAAGCAGTCTCTAGATTTCAAGCAAATATATATATACATATATATATATATATATATATATATAATAAATATATATATACATATATATATATATATATATATATATATATATATATATATATAAAATAAATATATATATATATATATATATATATATATATATAGAGAGAGAGAGAGTCTTTTCCAAATAGCAGTGTTTATTAAACCATTCCTTTGGACAGATGAGCGCTTTTGTTATCTTACAATTCAGTATTTCCTCTTATTTATACACAGGTTAACAAACTTCCACTGTAATCCATATTAGCATAATAACAAAATGAGTGTTATCCGATGGGTCCAGGGGAACAAAGGTCTAACCAATGAGTGGCAAGAAAATTAAAGGAGAAGATTGGAGCTGGGTGCCAGAGAACTGGCCTATGGAGTGAGAGCATTAGGTGAGCCAACTGTGAGGGACATGTAAATGAGGGCAAGAAAGAAATGAAGATAAATGGGTGAAAAGAGCAGCCATTGGAAAACATGGTGTTTGGCTTTTTTGCTAAAATGGTTTTGAGAATTAACTGCAAGGGAAACTATAAGTGGGGACAGAGGGAATATATTCTTTCTTTTTTAAAACTATAAAATTCTAAAAACATAAGGTATGTTTCTGTGGGGGGTAGTGCAACACATGAGAATTGTACTGTATTTCTTCAATATATTTTGGCTGGTTGCTTGAGTTCCGGTTAACTGAGAGTTTACTGTACCACAGTATGACCACTGCTGTCCAGAACCATGATGTGATGTTCATTTTTTAGTCTACCTGTTGGTATCCCACAATACTTTGTGTGTTTTAAGTTGACAGTATCACACAGGTGGATTAGCAACAATGCTTTTGTTTCTCCATAGACTAAACATGGAAGTATATAAATACTTCCTGCTTTTTTGACTCTGTCTGGTACAAGTGCTTTTTCTTTTGTTTTAATGACAATTCTTTACTGCTTTTGAGCCCCACTCTAAAAATATGCTTATTAAGTGACTTTCACTGTGACTCTTGAAAAACTGCCTATTTTTTCTTCTTTTGTTATGCCTCAGTTGTTCATAGGTTCATACTAGGCTATCTGCCCTAGGGCATTTATAAGCCTAGCCAGAGTGTGTTTGGCTTTCGCCACCCATTTTAAATTAATTTTGCTATGCCCTTTTTTGAGGTTAGTATACTGTGCCACTGTCTAACAGTGACACAGAAGTGATACCCGGGGTAAACCTACGATCCCCCATCCACTCATCAAGATTCCTCTTGAAGAGAGTCAATGAGGGACTCTGCCTAACCTGGACTGGGATTTTATTCCAGAGTGAAGGGAGCCTCTGGGTTATGAATATGTCCCTCCAGCATGTCCTATTTATTTCAGTGCTGAGGTTCAAGTCTCTCGAGCATGTAGCTCTATGGGATTTGGATTTTCTGAGGTGCAGCATGTCCATTAATTCCGGGTTGGACATGGCTTTATACGTCAGGCACAGATCGCCTCTGAGCAGGCGGTATGCCACTGAGTAGAGCTGGAGTTTCTTTAACCGGGCAGCATATGGCATCTGTTTGAGCCCTTTGATCCTCTTGGTGAGATACTTTTGGGGTCTTTCCAGTTGCTGCAGGTGTCTGGTAAGTTACATCCCAAAAGGGGCATTGTACTCAATTATGGGCCTGATGAGTAAAGAGGCACGATGACCTCCCCTGATCTAGATGTGAATCCCTTCATGATTAGGTGGGCTATATAAAATGTTTTTCTAACCACTTTGGCCACGTGGTTGTCAAATGAGAGATTGCTATCAACTTGGGTCCCCAGGTCCCTAATTACTTCTTCCGTACTTAATGGATTACCACCTATGTGGTAATTTGTGGGCACTTTGTTTTTGCCAAAGGGGATGACTATACACTTTTTGGCACTTAGCTTGAGGCCATGGCTCTGGCACCCGTTGTCTGTTTCTATGAGGCCCTTTTGGAGGATGCTTGTGTCGGCTGGAGAGTTGATTATAGCGCCCAGTTTGCAGTCATCTGCGAACTTGGTCAGCCACAGTCCTTCCGTGTTGGCCTGTACCTCCGAGAAATATATACCGAACAGGAGAGGTCCCAGGACTGAGCCTTGTGGGATGCCACTTGTAACTGGTTTGGAGTCTGACATGGCTCCAGCAATTCTAACCATGTGGGTTCTGTCCTTGAGCCAGTTTGCAACCCATCTAGTGACATAGGGGTTTATATTTAAGCTGGTGAGCTTATCTATAATGCCCGAGTGGGGTATTGTATCAAAGGCTTTTGCGAGGTCCAGGTAGGCTGTGTGGACCACCTTCCCCTCGTCAATGGCCTTGGTGACTGTTTCAAAGAAATCAACCAGGTTTAAGAGGCAGGATCTGCCCTTAACAAAGCCTAACTGGGTAGGATCCAGTGTCTGTAGGTCCCCAACATCTTTTTTTATGAGGTCCACCATGATCCTTTCTATAGCTTTGCAGACCAAGCTAGTCAGGCTTATGGGGCGATAGTTTCCAGGATCCATTGAGGCACCACCTTTGTGTTGAGGGACCACTGTTGCTGTACGCCACTCTTTGGGTACATATCCTGTGGAAAGGCTGAGATTGAACAGTAGTTTTATGTTTGGGTTTAGCTCTTCTTGGAGTTCATGTAGGACGCAGCCCAGGACACCGTCTGGTCCCATTGATGCTGTGTTTTTTGCTTTGGAGAGGGCGGCTCTTACCTGAGCATCTGAGATGTCAGGGGGGCAGCACTCTGCTGGGATAGATATTTGCCCTTTTGGTGGGGGGTGGAGTTTGCGCTGAACCTGTCAGCTAGGATGTTGGCAATGTCTGTGGGTTCGGTGTATTTTTTGTCATTTTGGACTCATTCGGAGCATATCTGGGAATTCCCACCCAGGTTCCTAACATAACTAAAGAAAGCCTTGTGATTTTCCTTAGTGTCCTATGCAATTTTTCTCTCGAAGCTGGCCTTAGAAGATTTTATGAGTGCCCGTAGTTTTTTGCTAACACTGATCAGAGATGCCTTCCCTTTTTGGGATTTTGCTCCATCATGTAGTAGCTTCCTCCTTCTTTTGTATAGTTTGTTTATGGCTGGGGTCCACCAGACAGGACGTCTGCCTTTGGAGGATTGGGTCTTGGTTTTATTTGGAATTGCATGATCCATGCATTCCTGAAGGTGTTCATAGAATGCGTTTATAAAGGATTCTGCGGTCTGGGCCGTATTTTCCACAGGCCCGGGGGCTTTGAAGGATTCCACCTCGGTTTTGAGGAGTGTGAAATTTGCTTTAGAGAAGTTTTTCACTGTGGTTTTCTGGGCAGGGGGTGGGGTCGGGATGTGAATATCCAGCGAGATTAGTTTATGGTCTGATCTTAGCAGTGAGGGATACACTTCTGGTCTGGAGCATAGAGTCCCCATGTTGGTGATGATCAGGTCCAGTATGTTTTCCCCTCTTGTGGGAGTGGTAACAAGTTGTTCCATAGCATTTGAGTTTATAAATTCTAGGAACCTTTGAGCTAGGGTGTTGCAGCTAGAGTAATGCTCCCAGTCTATGTTTGGGTAGTTGAAGTCGCCCAATATAATGGTGTTTGGAGAGACCTTCATATTTTCCAGTTTTTTCAGGAAGGCCGAGTGGGGTTCCTGGGTTTGGGAGGGTGGTCTGTAGCAGGCTATAAACTGGAAGGCAGTTTTACCCACTGTTAGTTGCACATGGATAGTCTCTGATGCTTCGTGTTGTGCCACCAACCTGGAGGTGTGGGTATCTTTGACGAATATTGATACTCCCCCTCCTTTTCTGGTTCGGTCCAAGTTTTGGGGCTGAAAAACATGGTATGAGGTATAACCTGGTAGTGCTGGGGTGCTCTCGGGAGCCTTGAACCAGGTTTCTGTTACTGCACAGATATCGATGTTCTCCACGCTAAGGAGAGTTTCGAGGGCATGCATCTTGAGGTTTAGACTTCTGGCGTTGAGTAGCATTACTCTTAGTTTCTTATCCCTTGTGATACCTATGGAGGTGGGTTTGTCTTTTGAGCCTTGCCTAAAAAAGGCACTATGGGGGTAGCAAGAGCCTTTGCCAATATCCGAAAGCCCAGGGGTGACAGGTGCAAGCCTGCAAGTTGTAGTGCTAGAAATCCTTTCCCTTGCTCCAACTCTTTTCCCTTTCTTAGGTGACAACAGCTGCAAATAATTAGGCTGTCTGCTAATACAATTCACAACTCAAGTATCAGGCTGCACGACAAGCTAGAACAAATTAATTTACTACAGCTTGTTCACTAGTGGAAGTAGGACAGATAAATATCATCATAGGAAGTTACTAGACTACTGGCCCTGAGGTCCTTACAAGCCTAGCCAAGAATTTAGCCCACGTTCTGACAAGTCAGCACCAGATGCCCCTGTCCAGCAGGGACACAGGTGAAATCCCAGCGTGTATTTTCTGTTCCCCATCCAGTTATCTAGGTTGCGCTTAAAAAGGTACTCTGCTTGATGTGGAGTGGGTGTCTATTTCACAGAAGGGGGAGTCTCTGGGACACAACAAGTCCTATTGATGCCACAAACCAGATTGAGGTAGCCCGTGTGCGTGTTACTCGAGTGGAGCTTGACTTGTGGATATGCAGCAATTCCATCAAGGCGGGGTCTGTGACTGCTTTGTATGCCAGACAGAGGTCACTTCTGATGAGTCTGTATAACACTGAGTAGAGGGACAGGGCCTTTAGCCTATCTTTGTAGGGTTGATGCTTGAGGCCTTGGATTCTCCTGGTGAGGAACCTCTGTGGTCTTTCCAGCTGCTGCATGTGCTTTGTGATGTACATGCCAAAAGTGGCACTGTACTGTACAATGGGTCTTACAAGGGAAGAATACAGGGGCGATGTTATGATCTCCTTGTCCCTGGATGAGATACCCTTACTAATGAGGTGGGCCATGTAGAAAGCTTTCCGTATAATGGAGGCAATACGGAGGTCAAAAGTCAGTTTGCTATCAACCTGGATGCCCAAATCCCTCAACTGATTGCATGCTTAGGACTTTATTAATGTGATAATTTGTGGGGACATCATTCTCCCCACAGGGGATGATGATGTATTTTTTGGGATTCAGTTTGAGGCCATGTTTCTGGCACCAGTCATTTATTTGGGTGAGACCCTCTTGGAGGATGTCCACATCACTAGGGAAATTGGCAACAGCGCCCAGCTTGCAGTCAACTGCAAACTTGGTCAGCCATAGCTCACTGGTTTTGGCCTGCACATCAGAAAAGTATATCCCAAACAACAGAGGCCCCAAGACTGATTCCTGGGGTACACTGCTCATTACAGGTCTACTGCTTGAGGTGGCTTCCCCCTATTTTGACTGAGTGGGTTCTATCAGTGAGCTAGTTTGCTACCCATGTGGTAACAAACGGACTGATGCCTAGTTGAGAGAGTTTATCTACTATATCCGAGTGGAGAATAGTATCGAAGGCTTTAACCAGGTCAAGGTAGGCAGTGTGCATGGTCTTTCCTTAGTCCATGGCTTTGGTGACTGCCTCAAAAAGTCAACCAAATTTAACAGGCATGACCTCCCCTTGATGAAACCAAACTGTGTGGGATCAAGTGTTTTGAAGGTTGCCAATCTCCTTGTTAATGAGGTCCATGATAATCCACTCCATGTCCTTGCAGATCAGGCTAATGATGGGTCTATAATTTCCTGGACTAGTGGATACTCCGTGTCTATATTATAACCTTGACAGTTCAGAATGTCAACAACCTCTTCATCAACATGCGTGTCGAACGGCCACTTCAGTGAATGTCCAACATCATTGATTTCTTTCCAACGGAAAGAAATCGGTTGGCTGTTGTCTTACATCTGCCATTTTCCCCACTGTAGTGCGATCTCGGAGTTAGTATATTTAGTTAGGGGGGTGGGGGCAAAGCCCCCCATTTTATAGTGTTTGTTGTAGTGTGTCGTGCATGTCTGGCATACCAATTTCTTTCCCTTGGAAAGAAATTGCTGATGTGGCTGTTCGACACATCTGTGTCGATGAAGAGGGAACGGTCAAGGTTATAATATGGACCCCGATGCTCCACCTTTGCACAAAAGGATGACAGTGGCTGTCCTCTACTCAGCTGGGACTCAGACTTTTGTTGAATAGGGTGCCTAATGATGCTGTAAGTTCCTGCCTGAGTTCATGTAGGACACAGCTTGAGATGTTATCAGATCCCATGGAGGCTGCATTTTTTTGCCTTTGAGATGGCTGTGATTATTTGCTCCCTAGAGATAAGGGGAGGTGGGGATGTTCTGATTTACTGATTGGGGGACAGAGAGGTGAAGTTTTCACTGAACCTGTCTGCCAGCAGGTTGGCTATATCTATAACATTCGTGTATATGGTGTCCTTGACTACCAGTTCTGAGCAGATCTGAGTGCTTCCTTTGAGGTTGCAGACATATGTGAAGAAGGCCTTATGACTGTCTTTAGTAGATGTGGCCAGTCTGGACTCGAAGTTTGCTTTGGAGGATTTCACTAATGCTTGTTCAGGCTACGGACAGATTGCTTCCAATTAGGCACCTGCTCCTTCTTAAGGCTGGCAGTTTGACCTCACTTCCTGGACAGCAATTCTTTCCTTTTATTACAGAGTTTATTTATTGCAGATGTCCACCAGACAGGTTTACTCTTCCTTGAAGAGGAGAATTTTGTCCAATATGCTAGACACTACAGCAGATATTCTAGATGATTTTGTTTAGTACTGCCTTTTTAATTGTAATTACTTAGAAATTCCTGGTTGTGTGGTTTGCATCATACAAATCAATGGTGTATTAAGAAATTAGAGTTAATTTAAATGTAAAGTGAAGCCCTGTTACCTTTGGTAAACATATAACTGCACCTCAAATTATAAACGGCACTCCACTCCAGATAGATATGGTCATCAGAGATTTCCACATCCTTGCAGACAATTTCCATATCTTTTGACCACTGTGTAGCAACAGTAGTCAAGAAATCCTTCTGTCTAACCCAGTTATGAAGTAATGGTATCTTATCAAATCAAAAGAATGTATTTTTCTTCTATAGTCTACCCTGACAAGGCAAATTTTGGACTATAATGTCCCGTTTTGTATGCATTATCCGAACACATCACACTGCTACAAAGACCAAAGAGACTTCTGGCTTTAAAAAAAAAAAAAAAAAAATCACCAGTGTAAAAACCTTTAGTTACTTAGGCTGGAAAATCTGTGATGAGTTTGGAGTGCATTTTGTAAGAGAACGAACTTATTTATGCGATAGCTGCCACTGTCCAAGATGGTTAACGCACTATTTGATGAATACCAAATGCAGTTTAGCTGTTTTAAGGACTCTTGAGTATCAAACCCTTTTATGAAATTCAAAGGCATACTATGCTGAAATCCTTTTGTAGTTTGTTTGTTAAGCTTTTTTTTTCTGTATGGAAGTTTGGAAGGGCCAGACGTATGCAGAACAGTGTCATCAGCATACAATGCTGTTCCTTTGTTTTCCTTTTGAAAAAAATATTTTATTGACCACTATGCATCACAACAAATAGACAGGTAGGTCATAAAGACCTTTTTCAGCAAAGAGCTGGGCACAACAGCAATACATATAATGAGAAACACAAGAAAATATTCAGAGAGGATATATGTATCATAGATCATACATACAATCTTCCAAAAAGTTGATTTTATTTGACAAGAGTCTTGTGAGAAGACTTTGATTTCAATTTCAAAACATCACTCTGTAGCCCCCTTTTATCATACATTATTTTTTTAACTTCTCTTAAGGGCATTTAGTACTTATGTTCTCTTATTTATGTCCATTACTTCTAATCTCATAATGACCAGAACAAATGGCCGCATCTTATCAGAGACAATTTTACTACACTTCTCGTCTGTCTTACCTCATCTATTTATTCCCTAATGCCTTATTGCTATTAACACTTCTTCCATATTCTTAAAGTATATTACTTTTCCCCTTGCAACAAACTCTCCATATTATTAAGCTCACTTTAAACAAGTGCTTCCTGCCTTCAATCCATCCATCCACTCCCATAGATGGATGTCAGCACTTTAAGTGAACATAACATCTTCAAAACCCTTCAAAAGAATTCAAGCAAGTATGTTTAATATATTGACCACAGATAATACAATGCTGCAAACCCTTCCCTATTCCTGCCTCTCTGCTCTTCTAGATTTTACTTCCTGAGTAGTTTTTAACCAGCTGCATCCCAGTATTTGTGCATTCTACTTCATGGTCTCTGTTTTCTAAAACAATCAAGGATACTTTTTCACCTCAGACATACTCACAGACAGATGCATTCCATTCTTACAACTTTCTATCATTCTATGTTGCTAGCACATCATGCTCCTACCAATGTCTACAACTCTACCTTGCCTGTTCCTCAGAGAGCTAACAGCACAACCAAGCATTATCCTTTCAATAACAAAGACAACTCAAAGGCTATCAGCATATGATAACACTCATTGCCACTTCATCTTTCAGTTCATACCTGGCTTTTATAGCAAATACCCACAAGAAGCTTTCAGATATCCACTCCCATTAGTACACTCTAATTCTTTTCTCTCGGCTGTCAAAAATGTGACACTGCCTTCCCACAAGAAAAAAAATACAAACTGAGCAGTCTAACTATACAATGAGAGACAGTCAAGAAGATAGCATTTACCTCAGTAGACTTCATTTTAAAACCTCCAAAAGAAACAGAACTTTCTCTAGGCTAGGCCCAGCTGACTGGAATTGGCTACTTGCAGAAATGTGAAAGCAAAAAACCATTTCAAACTAAAAGAAAAAGCAGGTATGTACTCACCATAATGTTCCATCTGTGTTCTTGCCTCTCATTTGCTCTTCAACCTATGGGTTTTGGATCTGACTTGGGCGTATACTAAAGCTGTAGGCTCCAACATCTGAGCTCCTCCCCTACCCATGATGCTCCTCTCCTCCAAATCCCTCAGATCAAGTTTGCTGCAACCTAGCAATTCACATAATCAAAATACCAAAAGCAAGAGAAAGGAATCAGCCACGCCAGGACACTTCTGTTTCCCTTTTGAGCTCCTGAAGTATCTGTCCTAACAATATCTGTTAGGTCCACGAACAGGCAGGGGTATGGAGGGAGGGAAGGTTGAAGAGCAAATGAGAGGCAACAACACAGATGAAACTTTTATGGTGAGTACATAACTTCTTTATATGATGTTGTTGCCTTCATTTGCTCTTCAACCTATGGGACAGAGTCCCCAGCTACTAAAAGAACTTGGGAGGCCCTCAAGGAAGGATATTCCAGAACACGGCAGAGCCAAAAGACACCCTGGACCTGGAAATAATATCCAGCTTGTAATGGAAAATAAAGGTATGATGGCTGGACCACGTAGCAGCTGCACAAATTTCATCTATGGGAAGTTTAGAGGAAAAGGCTGAAGAGGCAGAAGCAGATCTGGTAAAATGGGCTTTAATATGACTAGGTAAGGAAATGCCCTTGGAAGAATAAGCAAGTATGATACAACTAGTAATCTAATGGGCTAACATAACCTTGGAAACTGGTTTACCTAACCTGGACTTAGAATAAGATATGAAAAGCTGCTCAGATTTCCTGAGTGTTTTGGTTCTGTCCAAACAGAAACCTAGTTGTCTATGCACATCCAACATATGGAGAACATACTCGCCCTTGTTTTGAAAGTTCAGAAAGAAAACTGGAAGATTGATGACTTGGTTTAAGTTAGCCTCAAAAGCAACCTTGGGCAAAAAGGAGGGATTAGTATGCAACATAATACTGTCCTTATGAAAAATCAAATATGGAGGTTTGCAAGACATAGCCTGTAGCTTAAATCCTCTTACAGGAAATAATAGCCACCAAGAAAACAGTTTTCCAAAGGAACTTCAAGTCTACTTTCACTGCAGGCTCAAAAGGGGGTGAGATCAAAGCCTGAAGAACTAAGATGAGGTCCCAAGGAAAGGCCAGATAGGAGGATGTAGAAGAAAGGTACCCTTCAGGAACACCTTGCATAGTTTAAATGAAGCTAGGGAGAAAGAGTTCACCCCTATATGAAAATTGGAAATGGCAGCAAGTTGTACCATAGAAAAACATGCATCGTTACTAAAAAGGTGAACCAGAAAGTCCAACACTGGTGCAGAAAAGGGGGTCTAAATTGTTTTGATCAGCCCAGATAGAAAACCTCTTCCTCTTACTGTCGTAAAGCTTTTTAGTGGACAGTGTGTGAACTGCTATCAAAATTTTTCTTACTGGGGATGAAAGTCTGGGATTTCTGGCCATCACTGGAAGTGGAAGTGGAGAAACCAAGTGGTTAGTTTCAAGTTCGGAAGATCTGGATGGCAGTGTCCTGAGGGATGGGACAAGAGATCTGGAGAGGCCTCCAGAATCCAAGGTGGACAAACCAGGTGAGACCAAAGGAAGGCAAACCACACTTGACAGGACGAAAAGAGGGCAATGAGGATGACTTGGCTCTTCAACCTGTTTGCTTTCTGTAGAAATTTTGGAATGAGTGGAAAAGGAGGGAAGGCATATGAGTAGACCAGGGAGGGGTGGGGGCAAGCATGGACTACAGTATCTCTTGGTGACTGTCCCTGCAGCTCGATCAGGGCATAAAATCTCTATGCATTTGGTGTTGGAGGGAGACATGAACAGATCGTTGCAAGGTTTACTCGATCTCTGGAAGACCGTGTTTGCTACTGTATGATTTACAGACACTTGTGAGGCATCAGGATGGTCCTGCTGAGCTTGTCCGCTAAGATATTTGACTCCCCTGAAATGTTCATTGCTATGAGAAAGTGGTTTGAAGAGGAGATCTCCCATTGCCACAATCTCCTGGCATCTCGACACAAGGGATAAGACCTGGTTCCACCCTGCTTGTTGATATACTAGACCACCGACATGTTGTTTATCTGAGTAGCAATATTTCTGCTGGGAAGAAAGGACTGGTGGACTTGCAAAGCGAGAAGCACCACTCTCATCTCCAGAACATTTATATGTAAAATGGTCTCTACGGGGGACCACAAGCCTTGAACTCTGTCCAAGATAATGCCCCCCCCCCAGGTCAGAAAAAGTTCGTGGTCACAGTGGTTGAGGAGGGAGGTAAAACAAAATCTCCAGAATATTTATATGTAAATTGGTCTCTAAGAGGGACCACAAGCCTTGAAATCTGTCCCAGATAATGCCCCCCCCCCCAAGTCAGAAAACATTTGTGGTCACAGTGGTTGAGGGGGGAGGTAGTAAGAAATGCTGGCCCTGAAGAAGATAGTCTGATTGTATCCACCAGATGAGAGACTGTTTGCATGCCTGAGAGATCCTGATGCAGTTGTTCAGAGGGTAACGCAGAAGTGACCATTGCACAGCTAAGTTCCACTGAAGCACTCTCATGCGAAGGTGGGCCAAGGGAACCAGAGTGACAGTTGCCGCCATGGACCCCAAGACCCAAAGAACAAGACTGGCTTGGGGGGAAGGAGTGCCCATAATCTGTCTGACATGAGATCTCAGACTGGAGATCCTGTCAGGAATAAGAATAGCTAGGGACCAAGGAGTGTCCAAATGAGCTCCTATAAAATCTATGACCTGAACTGGAACAAGATGAGATTTGTTTAGATTGACAGATATGCCCAAGGTCAAGGTTAGCTGAAGTAGGCATTCTCTGGTTTGAAGAAGTCGATGCCTGATGGGAGCAGTTAGGAGCTAATCGTCTAGGTAGGGAAACACCTGAAATCCTTGCAGTCTCAGGTGAGCTGCTACCACTGACATGCATTTGGTGAACACCCTGGGGGCTGTGGTGAAACCCAAGGGCAGTGTTCAGAATTGGTAGTGACTGGCTATCAGCCTGACGTGGAGATACCTTCTGGAGTGCCTGTTTATCTTTATGTGACAGTACGCATCGTGAAGGTCTACAGAGCACATCCAGTCGACCTTCTGCAGGAAGGGCAGAATGGAATGTAACGTGACCATTTGAAACTTTGAGTTGGCAATTGGCTTGTTTAGGGAAGTAAGATCCGGAATGGATCTGAGGTCCCAAAGCTTTTTGGGCACTAAAAAGAATCTTGAGTAAAAGCTGGATTTGAGCTTGTCTGGGGGGAAACTTTGGATGACTCTTTTTGAGAGCAGCTTTGCAATCTCTAATGTTGTAGACTCCTGCTAACTGGGTGGAATATCGAGTTGGATCTTCCTTGGAGGAGGTTTTGGGAAAAGGGTAAACAGCCTCTGCATATAATCTTTAACACCCAACGATTTTCGTGATGGCTTCTCAGACTGTTGGGTGTAGAGACAAACATCCCCAGACTGCCTCCAGAGTACAGCAGCTGGGCAATCCTTCAGGACCGCTGACTGGCCCTGTCTGAGAAAGAATCCGGAGATCCTTGATTCAACGGACCTCCTCTGCTGCGAGGGCAGCATCTGTTATTATAACCGTTTCCCCCTCTGCCTCGGGCAGAATGGTCCCCTTGTGAATCCTGGAAAGGACCCTGTGACTTACAAAACCACAACTTCTTACCTCCACTGCTGGTTCCTAGAAAAGGACCATTATGGGGTAGAGAAGAGTATTCCAATGGCAGACAGGGTCTTTCTGCCCTTTTCACTTGGGAGAGTGCGTCTTTAACCATCAGACCAAAAAGGGTCAATCCATCAAAGGCATCACTGACAAAACATGCCTTACAGGGTTCTGAAAAATTATACAGGCACATCCAGGAGTGGCGTCTAACCATAATACCTGATCCGGCAGCCAGTGAGGCACCCTCTGCTACATAGAGATTAACCTAATGGACGTATTGGAAATAGACTGGAGAGTGGCCATTGTTGAAGAATAGGATTTCTGTTCCTTGACAGATGTGGATGCTGGGACCAAGCTAGAGCGTTCCTTAACCAAGTACCTCTGTAGCCTGGTTACGTGTGCCAGGTAGCTCAGTGCTCATAATGCGAAGGTCACAGAAGCATAAATCTGCTTTCTGAAGCTGTCCAAAGCCCTAGACTCCCTGTTAGGGGGATGGACAGTGAAGTTCTGCTGGGTTAACTCCTTTCTGGTGGTGGCTGCCATCACCATGGTATCAACCGTAATCCCTTTAGTCCAATGGGGTTGATCAGCGGGGACATTAAGTATCTTATCAGGCCACTGAGGGATAGGTTCCACTGTGTCTGGTTCCTTGCATGCCCTGCGGGACACAAGGTCAATGGGGGAGGGGGGGTCCACAGGGGGACAACAAAGTAGTAGATGGTCCTGACACAAAGGCTTCCAGAAACACAGATTCCTCTGGATTAGGGCTTTGGGAAGACCAACCTCCCTTCTGGCGAAGAATTTACATGATGTCTCCAAATGAGATATACTCAGGTGGAGATCTGGGGAACCCTTTTCCTACATTGAGATCGGTATCTTCAGTGAGGGATTCCAAAGGGGAATCCAGGTGTCTTCTTTTACACATATGCTTCCGAGGGACCTCTTTGGTGTGGTGCTTCAGAGAGGTATCGATAGACTCTGGAGGTTCATTATGGGATGCAAGCTAGAAGTCCTTCTGGGCAGGCTGTCCTGGAGGAGACAGAGTAGATGTATCAAACACAGATGCAGCTAGGGGAGGACCACAGACCAAAGCAGGCAGAGAAGCCTCTCCAGCACCTCAAAAGCAACAGGAGATGAGACACCCAAGCCAACCCCCACCAAAGCTGTTGACAGGGAAGCTCTGTGAGTTCCAACCACACCAGGATCTGACACAAGGTCAATAAGGGGGGGCAACCAAGTAGTAGATGGGCCTGACGCAAAGACTTCTAGAAACACTGATTCCTCTGGATTAGGGCTTTGGGAAGACCAACCATCCTTCTGGTGAAGAATTTACATGATGTGTCCAAATGAGATATACTCAGGTGGAGATCTGGGGGACCTTTCTTCTTCATTGAGATCGTTATCTTCCTGGAGGAGACAGAGTAGATGTCTCAAACAGATGCAGCTAGGGGAGGACCACAGACCGAAGCAGGCAGAGTCGAGGCTGTTCTGGATATAGAGAAAAGCCTCTCCACCACCTCAAAAGCCGTGGGAGATGAGACAACCCAGGCAACCCCCGCCAGAGCCGAAACTGTTGACAGTGAAGCTCTGTGAGTTCCAACCACCCTTGGATCTGAGTGGAGAGTCAGAGCCAAACTGTCAAATGCTGAAACCCCAAGAGGAAGAGACACCTCTGAAAATTTCATAGCCGACGTCAACCTCTCGGAACTGGCACTGAAGCTATGGCTACATGAATCGCTAGGCTCTAAAACCATCAGAGCCAGGTGTGAGAGATAGGTACTATTACATTGACTCCGGTCTATCAACTCTGACATCTCAGTTTCAGGGAGGCTTGGACCCAATAACTCTGAATTCCGAGGTTGGATTAGAGAGGGAGCAATAGGAGTGAAGGCAGAGATGTTGCTCGCTGATTCAGGAGGGCACAAAGCAGGCAAAATCCTCAGCTGGATTTGTGCCTTGAGGAATTTCGCCATCATACTGTCCCCCCCTCAGCTTCGGATCGGTTATAGGAGGACCTAACAGAGGAAGCCACTGAAGCAGGCCTGGAAGAGGGCCTAGGCTGCTGCAAGACAGGGGACTTTAGTCTTGAAGACAAAGACTCGGGGGAGAAACTACAGCTCCGAGAAGGAGGGAAGGCTTGAATAATATTGGAGCCAAAGCAGTCAGCTCCAAGGGCCTCGGAATTTTGGCGTGAGGAGCCCTGAAGTGGCGACATCTGCTGGAGGATCTCTTCTTATCCTTGAGTTTCTTGGTGGGGAGGGTTGTCCCCTGAAGTGAAGGGGTGGCTGAAGAGTAGAAACTTGGAAGGAGCCCCTTCAGAATGAGTTTGTTCTGCCCTTTGGTTAAAGCCAGCACAGACAGTACACGTGAAATCGAGATGAGCCTCCCTTAAACAAGCAACTCACTCAGCATGTGCATCAGAAAGTGGGACTTTGTGTCAACAAGTACTGCACTTTCTAAACCCACCGGGTTTAGGATCGGCCATGCTCTTACAACAACCACAACAACAAAGCAACTAAAGACAACAACAACCAAATGGCCTTAACAATTAAGCAGACTACTAGAGAAACTACCGTTTTTTTTAAAAGACTAAAATATATATATATATATATATATATATATATATATATATATATACACACACACACACACACACACACACACACACACACACAAATAAAGATATAATGATATAAAATTGTCTAGCTCAAACAGATGGAAGGGATGGGGTGGGGAAGGGGAGGAGACCACAAAAAAAAAAACTCTTTCCTTGACAATGAACGGAAGTAGAAAGGAGAGTGAAGGCTAAGTAGAAACAGTACTAACTACAAAAACTTGAAAACATTTTTTTAAGAGTATCCCTCACTGAAGGAAGAATTCCCAGTGGAACTCAGAATGTTGAGAACTCGATGCTTAGCTAAATGTGGCAAACAAGATCTGAGGGATTTGGAGGAGAGGAGCATCATGGGTAGGGGAGGAGCTCAGATGTTGGAGCCTACAACTTTAGTATATGGCCAAGTCGGATCCGATGCTCGGATCTGAAACCCATAGATTGAACAGCAAAAGAGGGCAACATCATCAGATTATCTGTTTAAGGATACCAAATGCTCATGTTTGTGACAATGGCTAGCCCTTGCAGGTCACACTGGACTCGCATATTCCTTGTAAGTTCACACTTCTAACAAATGACTAATGGCTAAATTCCTACCTTAACTGTACACACTGTAACTTATATCACTTGCATTTATAATTGTAAATACCATACAAATTTATTGTACCTGCTTTGCTACTGTACCATGTTCAACTTTGTGTTTTCTTTATTCTATGTATAAATTTCTGTTAGACCATCTTTTTAGGACTTGGTGCAAGACACTATCACATGAAATTACCACAGCTTATTAAAAATGCAGCAAAGTGAAATAATCTTCTTCATAGGTGAGTAATTCTCAATTCAGAATATTACTGTGGATAAACTCTTTCACCCAAAGTTGGATTTCATCAGATCTATACAAAATGACAACATTTTCATACCCTAAAGTATTTTCCTTAATCTGAGGTACAGTGTTCACAGAGTTAGTACATACAAGCGTCAAGGAGGGTGCGGGCACAGCCTGCCAAATTAGGTGGGATGCAGAGGACTGACGGTATCTTGCAAAAATATGGCACTTGCATTGTAGCAAATTTCAAGATTCACCATCTCTAGTTGACAGTCAGGCTTCAATTTTTGAAGTTACAGGGCACACTTTTCCAGGCCTTATGCTTCCAATATGGTGACAAGATATTCTGAAAGCCAAAATATGTTTTTTTTCCCTTCAGTTCTTTCAAAAATGACAGACATCTTACCACTTCTGACAAGACAAAAGTCACAAATTGTCTAGAAATAAACTAATACTTCCCCATGGGAAATGTTTAAGCTTTCATACACAGACTACCTCCTCCGCAGGTGCATCCAAGAACAGACACTTTGTAATTGTGCATGTCTCAGACACTTAATGAACTGAAAGGTCTGCTCACAGCAATGTATTTCAACTCGTTTCGCATGTATTATTCACAAGAAAACCAAATGCACACCCTGACAGATCCACAAAACCAATTCTGAATGAGTAACTCTACAATGTTTAATTCAGGTGCAAAAAAACTACTGCCACCACAGTTATCAGCATGTTTCAGGCAAACTGCCCTAATAATAAAGATATATCATCATCTGGTATAGGAAATGTACTTGTAGAAAAATCTTACATTACACAAGGATATATGTCAAAATGCTATAGATATAATTGTAGACATTCTTTAAACTATTAATAGTACTGCCACAAATAAAATTAAAAACAAGTTGTATAGGAACTAAACCTATGTGATGGTTTGCTATACAAGACCAGATGGCTTTCTACACAAGAGCATGTTAAACTTATTTAAACTCCAGTAACTCATTCTAAAGAAAATGTTAGCACACAGAATTATCCTGGAGGTGGATGCATGTCAGTTAAAAAAATATGGTGCAACAGAAACCACAAACATGTAATAACACAAATGCCAAAGAAAAAAAAAGACTGAAAACCTGGAGAAGAGTGAATCTCAAAAATTGCTCTTTTCCTAAAAACTTATTTTTTGCCAGGAGCAAGCTCCCTCTGCACGTCCCACCCATGAACTTGTACATACCACCTCCAAGATCACCATACCTGAAGGAAAAAGTAATATTCTGAGGAAAGGCATCTCAGACTTAGTATATGTAAGTCCATTATTTTGGCCATTCAGTCCCCACATTTCAGGACAAACTCTATTGGTCCTGACATTTCAAACAGTAAGCCAAGTCAACACCACTGATAACAAAAATAAAGTGAAAGTGTTTCTATGGCAACACCTCCTGCAACTTTATATACAGGCTCTACTTCTACACCCAAATTACATACACTAAGTCTGTGATCAGACAACCAAGCATAAAAGATAATTACCATTCCTAACACATTTTGCCTGTTCTGAAGCTCCAAAATTTTGCTGTGACTTCAACCAAAGTAAACTGCACATGCAGGTCAAATGGATAAAAGTATTCACTAACAAAACTGACAACTTTGCAGAACATGTTTATGATTCGGTTATAATGGTCCCTAGAGGAGTACAACAGAGAACTACATGCTTCTCTCTTTAGCAAAAGGATGTAGTGGCAGCAATTCTAACTAACCAGTACTCCATTTAAAATCACAGAGGCAGTCATAATGGTTCCTTGGGCCTTTTTGTACTAGCTCCTACTTCTGTTCTGCTGAATTTGTGAAGGAAACAGCTTGCCTTTGAGTCACGTGGCATTCTTTGAAAAAGCAATAGCAGCACCTGATGAAGGGGCTCCATATAAAAAGTGAAAGACTTTCGTCGAGAGTCCTAGTATTTGGAAAAAAATAAACTGTGATCCTACAATTAGAAAACTGAATTCTGAAACTTGCTTTAACACCAATATTTTTTGCACAGGGTTTCACACACTGATATGAAGGGTGCTTGCACTTCCTAATATAAGGTGTTGTGCCCTTCGCACCACTGAACCACTGAAAATGCTATAATGCCAACTCGGAGGTCACTGTATCTTGAAGTTGAAATACTGAAGACAAGCTACAACATTAGGATTAGTATATGTGCGTGTCTCCCCCCATCTCTCTCTTATATAGCATCTATATCACTGTACCTTTTTATACCTGATTGATCTGATCCACTATTAAATACAACAGAGTGCTGTTTCAGCTGTATCTAAAGCTTATGCCTACTAAGCATTGCTGAGGGAGACTAACTAGATTGGCTAACCCAATACAAATGTAACAGAAAAACAGTACAAATACACAATTCAGCAATATCTTCCAAGACTGAAATAAGTCCTCTTACAACTATATAAAATCAGTCATTAACTTCTTTCAGAACTAATTTTGCTGTTTATATTATTTTCTCCCCCAAATTAATAATGTTTTACGATACGCTTACAGATTATTTGTGACTCTAGTAGCACAACTTTGCAAAGGTGGTAAAAAGGAGCACCAAACATGACAGCTGCAGCTTATCTTACAAGAAAAGTTAATAAATGAACAACTTACACTGCCCTCTTTACAACTTAAATGCAGAAATTCTTCAAACAAATGTGCTTATAGGCTGAATCAAACTAAATTAAAAGAAATAAATAATTCAGATACACATAAGCTCACTGAAGTGCAAAATATTAAAGCTGTGTGACTAATGTATTAAAATTCTCTACATTACCAATCATCACCACCATTTTTATAACATGATGATGCTTACCACTTTACAATTCAAACAAGCCTTTTACTGGTTGGTCACAGACTGCTGCATACAGAACTAACTGAAAGAAACAGAAGATTAGTAGGACTGTGGCTAAATCATAATGTGTTCAGCGTTACTGATACTACAGCATCACCTGTTCAATGAAGATTAACAGATTGGTGAAACAAAATGTTGGTACTCACAGCTTACTGTGCTGCAACTTATGGTTATAAGTACAGTGTGTATGTCTGGCAGCTTTGCTAGTTACAGAAAAAAACATAGCAAAGTGAACTGCTATACAGGTTTGAAAGTTGTAACATATGTAGCGCTGCCTCACAGATGGGTGCCAGAAACAGTGTTTCTTTGATCTTCTAGACAGCTGTAATACAATTTGCACTGCCACACACAGTGTAGCAATCCAAAATGTTTTATATGTTTTAACCCTGTTTAAGCTGAATTACCTGAATCAGTTTCTTGAATGTGTAACAAAACTGGTTAAGAGCAATGATGACCTAGTCATAACCCTCTACATTATGGGGCATATCTGAACTCTTTAATAGTAGAAAGGCAGTATTTTTTTATTATTTTTTATCCCCCCCAGAACTGAGATGATTAAGGGATGTTTAAGTTGTGCTATAACCATACCCGATGCAAGAGAGAAATCAAACTTGTGTCAAAAGGTTCTACCAAGGCAGGTGCAACCATCCACAGAAAGGATGGGTGGACACTGTATCGGCTAGGACTCACTGAGGAGATGGACTGGAAGTAAAATGTGGTTGCGGGTGACTGAGTGTGAGTCCCTGTGCGGGATGGAGGAGAACTAGGGCATTGTTGCTGTAATAAATGTGAGTTGATACGACAATGGACCAGGTAGTAAGAATTTTCTGACTTCATGGAGTATGGACGGGTCCATGATGAGAATATCAAAATTATGCTTAGCAAAGTAAGCTATGTCCTTAATTTGTCCCTAATTAAAAGAAGTACAGATAGATGCTTTCTAAGATGAAAGAAAGATGATTTGGTTTCCCTAATGCTAAGTTTATAACACTGCCTCTACTGATTTTCCATCTTTTCCTTGCCTTGTTTCTAGTTTTTATAACAGTTTTAAGATAAAGTGTAAGGCAAGGGCACCGTCCTCTTTTCAGGCATTTCTAAGTAGCAGAAAGTGTTTATCAAAAATAGGAGATATTTAGCCTAGCCCTATGGCACAATGAAATAAAGCTGTGACTATGACCCAGATGACCAATGTTAAATTACCGGCACAGATGTTGGAAGAAGCAGACAGAGGAGAGTGGTGGCAGTAAGCTATCAACACTGGCTTCCACATCCTGTGGAGAGGGAAACAGTGTAGGCCCACTGCTCTGGTAACATCTGCAGAGGCACTGGCCACTAGAGTGTACCTAATACTGCCCACAATGTGAATGGCGCAATACTGTCCAGGATGTTGACATATGCAACACTGTACCTGTGCATGTATTTTCTGCAGGCAGCTACTGCAAAGCTTCCAAATGTCACAATGAGCACAAGTATTAGGTAGGAAGGGACTTCCAAAAAGGGGGAAAATTGGGGAGTAAGTTGATTAGAGCTGTCACAGTATAAAAACTGAAAATGTGTTAAAAAAGCTAGTATTATAACATACCAACTTGAATAAAAATTAAATTACTGCCTAGTAACTACACTGTCTACACGCCAGCAAAGAAGAAATATGGACAAAACAAAAGGAAAGAAGAAATTTGGAGAAATGAAAAGAAAATCAGCAAGAAAAAGAGAAGGAAAAAGCTCCGTTTGGGAAGAACCTTACAATTGTTCACCAAAAAGTAGTTCAAGTTACATCTTTAGTACAAGAGATGGATTCCAGTAATTTAAAGGAAAAAAAATAAAACAAATGCACTCAGAGGTGAGACTCTGGAGAAATATATAAAGTCAAATGGCAAAAGGCACAAAAGAATAGAACACTAAGTAACAACTCAGATGAGCTGATAAAACTACAAAAAAAATCAAAGTCTGAAAGGAAGAAAAGACTTGCTGACATGAGGTTTCTTAAGAAGATTTGTTTTACAAAATAGTACAGTTAGAAGACAGAGCATATACTGGAAAAATATCAACCGGATTACTGTTACACAGCAGAATATGTCAACTTAGGAGGCACATTGGGCCGATTTCAAAAGACTTGTTCTCACTGTAAGTGACCACTTAGAGCAGGTCTTTTTTGGATCTGGCCCCTGGAGTAAGCCTGTTTAAAGAACGTCCTTATACAGAACTAAGTCATTTATAGGTTCATAGGTATGTACTAGGCCGATGACTCTGAAGCCTTTACAAGCCTAGCCCATAGGATTACATTGGCATTGTGCCACCCAACCTTAGTTCCTAGTGTCTCTGTCGAGTATAGGTTCATAGGTGTGTACTAGGCTAATGGCCCTGGAGCCTTTACACTGAAAGTGAACACTTACAATGAGCGCATCTGTTTTGCAATCTGGACCATTGTGTGTATGCTCTAAATCAGTCTGTTAAAAAAAGTAATCAAGACCTATATTAATAAAGATGCAATCACACCAACAGAAAGAGATGCACATGACAAAACTATGGCAGAAGGAAAGAAAAACTGAGGATACTAGGGTGTTTGTGGAAAATGATTATTCATTGCACATCAAGCAAAAGAGATGTAATTTTATCACCGCATCTGAGAATGTCAAGAGGCATGTGTGAGATTTAAGTAGCTATATCCAGCTGTCTTCAGAATATTTTTTCCATAAGGATCAAAGACATTTTTGATGCAAAACAGGTTAAGGAGGAAATAAAAAGTTTAGCAAATAATCTTAAAAAATAAGAGACTGCTTTTCATTCTTATGACAAAAACAAAGCCAATTGAAAGAATTTGCTGCAGAAAACCCTTCAACTGTTTGAAAGAAAAATTTTGAGTGACAGTAAAAAAGACCACAAGCTGACTAGAATAATCATGAATACCCTGGATCTGAACCACAGACCAGTCTGGGGAAGTCAAGATGATCAGGATTAGGACCAACAACAAAGTGAAATTAGTAAATAAATGGCATACCTATGAAGCATCACTCCATTAGATGTACTTTAGACATGTGAACTGTGATTATGAAAGAAGTGTCTGAAAAAGACTGGTAGCCTGGTGTGTTAATGGAAGGATTCTACAGCATAAATCCAAATGTATGTCATCAGTACTTCGAAGGACAAGGAAGGGACTGGAGAAGTATCTAAGTAAAAAAGTTATTTTTATTACTAATGTTGTACAGTACTGTATATTCTATGATGTAAACTGCATGTTATACTGTACAGCAATTCTGTAGAACATGAAGAAGTATTTTAAATATGAAGATGAAGAAGAGTTTTCAGTATCTGCTCTTTATGTTATTTTATATATATATATATATATATATATATATATATATATATATATATATATATATACACACACAGTGAATATAAAAAGTTTACACGCCCCTGTTAACATGCCAGGTTTTTGTGATATAAAAAAAAAATTCAGACCACAATAAATCATTCAAAAATTTCTTCCCTTTAATGTAACCTATAATCTGTACAATTCAATTGAAAAATAAACAAATCTGTTTGTTAGGGGGGAAAAATATAAAAAATAAAAAACAAACAAAAAGCCGGTTGCTTAAGTGTGCACGTCCTTAAATTAATACTTTGTTAAAACACCTTTTGATTTAATTATAACATTCAGTCTTCTTGGGTACACACCTGCCATCAATTAGAGAGACTCTGATTAACCGCAAATAAACTTCAGCTATCCTAGGAGGATTTTCCTGACATTTACTCATTTGCCTGCTACAGCAAAAGCCATGGTTCGCAGAGAGCTTATAAAGCATCAAAGGGATCTTAATTGTTGAAAGGTAACAGTAAGGAGAAGGGTACAAAAAAACTTCCACAGCATTGGATATACTATGGAACACAGTGAAGACAGTCATCAAAAAATGGAGAAAATATCGGACAACAGTGACGTTGCAAAGAACTGGATGTCTCTCCAACATTGATGAAAAGACAAGACGAAAAATGGTGAGGGAGGCTGCCAAGAGACCTACAGCAACACTGAAGAAGCTGCAAGAATTTCTGGCAAGTACTGGTTGTGTACTGCATGCGGCAACAATTTCCCATATTCTCCATGGGCTATGAAGTAGTGTTGCAAGACGGAAGCCTTTTCTTAAACAGAAAAACATCACGGCTCAGCTAAAATTTGCAAAACAATACATCAAGTCTCCCAAAAGCATGTGGAAAAATGTGTTATGATCTGATGAGACCAAGTTAGAATTTTTTGGCCACAATTCCAAAAGGTACGTTTGGAGCAAAAACAACACTTTGCATCAGCAAAAGAGCACCATCCCCACAGTGAAGCATGGTGGTGGCAGTATCATGCTTTGGTGTAGCGCTTCTTCAGCTGGAACTCAGGCTTTAGTCAAGCTGGAGGGAATTATGAACATTTCCAAATACCAGTCACTTTTGGCCCAAAACCTTCAGGCATCTGCTAGAATGTTAAAGATGAAGTGGAATTTCACCTCTCAACATGACAATGATCCCATGCATACATCCAAATCCAAATCAACAAAATAATGGCTTCAACAGAAGAACATTAAAGTTTTGGAATGGCCCGGTCAGCGACCAGACCTAAATCCAATAGAAAATCTGTGGAGTGACCTGAAGAGGGCTTTGCACAAGAGATGCCTTCGCAATCTGACAGATTTGGAGCGCTTTTGCAAGGTAGAGTGGGTAAATATTGCTAAGTCAAGTGTGCCATGCTGACAGACTCCTACCCTGTAATTAAATCCAAAGGTGCTTCAACAAAGTATTAATTTAAGGGTGTGCACACTTATGCAACCAGCATATTGTACATTTTTTATTTTTTTCCCCTAACAGATTTGTTTGTTTTTCAATTGAATTGTATATGTTATAGGTCACATTAAAGGTGGGAAAAGTTTTGAAATGATTTATTGTGGTCTCATTTTTTATATCACAAAAAATGGCATTTTAACAGGGGTGTGTAAACTTTTTATATCCACTGTGTATGTGTGTGCGTGTACATGTATGTGTGTATATATAAATTGCAAAAAGATGAGGAAACTAGATTACTATATTTATAAAGTTGCAGAAAGTATTCTAAGAACTATACCAGTATAGGACTGAAGAAAAGAAAAGAAAAGAAAAGAAAAAAAATGTTTTTTAGTAGGGTCATAGAAAATAACAAGAGGGGGCTGGAATTTTCCTGGACGGAATTGGCAAAGGAACCAAGGTATTGGGATCAAATAACTCAGGAGGGAAAGGTAACAAGAATTAGAGTTAAGCAGAAGTTTGGTCTGCAGTTTACAGACCGTCTTCCCTATCAGGGACTAATAATACACAGAAAGGATAGAAGAGTGTTAAGTGAAAGACCAGTTCTGTCAAAATTATTTAAGTCTAGAACAAAACCTACTGTTAAAAAGGGGATAACTAGTACATAGTATAAAAACTGCAAGACAACTATACAAAATAAATCAGAGGAGATTAGAGAATACAAGGGTAATTTACAATGGAGCAATGGGAAGACATTGTTAAGGCACCCAAGAATGCAACAAAGTAAAAAGGATTAGAATTTTTTCAAGAAAGTGTATGCATAAAGAGTCTATATAGTACTTTTCCACGGGTATATAGCAAATGCTGGAGGTATGATGGGGAAACACAGATATAACTGAGCATATGTTTTTGGGAATAGGTTCATAAGTAGTTACTAGGAGTGCAATCCAGGAGACCATTAATTAGTCTAGTCCAAATTGGCAACTGTCGTAAAGCATTGTGTGGTTAATTGACTCAAAGTAACATAGTAAGCAAATTAATTCTGAGGGAATCAAACCTTGTCCCACAGAAATTCGGTTAACTATTCAGAACCTTAATACTCTGCATTGACATGCCAGAATATAAAAAGTTAAAACAATGAGTAAGAAGGTCACAGAGACAACCCAATCAGTAAAAACTACAAGAAGAATCTAGCCAAGCTAGATTTTGTGCTGTGTGATTCCTTAAAACTGGTTGTATTAGAGGTACATGGGATAATGCAAATAACCCTTTAATGAAATCAGGTGTTTCAGCTACACTGCAGTTCTAAATGCCCATGATTTTTTTTCTTTTAAAATCTGTTTTGGACAAATTCAGGCCAATAAAGCAAACACCCCCCACTAGCTGTGGACACACGTTTCAGCCTTATTATGGCCTCATCAGCACAGGATAAGTGGGCCATTTGGCTAACCTTTCGAAACACAGGGTTGTTGTATCCTGCTGATGTCCATAACCATCAGGGCGTCTGCAAAATATTCCAACTATTGAACTAAAACAATGAGTAATAAGGTCACACAGACAAACCAAACAGTAAAAACTGCAAGAAAAATCTAGTCAAGCTAGAGTTTCTACTGTGATTTCTTAAAACCTCCTGTATTAGGGGTACATGGGATATATGCAAATAACTCCTTAAGGGCATCATGTTTCAGCTATATGGCAGTTCTGAATATAACAAGTTGGAATACTTTAAAAATTCCCTAGTACTTTGACAGAAATATTGGGGTATGAAATGGTTGTAACTAAGGAAATTATACTTTTGAGCTGGGATACAGAATCTGCCTTGCCTGAGATACTAAGGCCTCACTAGATTTAATTTTATTGGCTGTCACAAAAAAAGCAATTACTAGAAATATGGAAATCAAGATCAACACAAATGATAATTAAAAAAACGAATACTGAAAAAGAGGTAAAAAGAAGTGGTGTTAGGATCTTTAGAATAGAGAAAGAGGATATTTCACAGAAATAAATGTAATTTGTGGGATCAATACATGCAGGATAAAGTTCAGGAGGAGAACTGAGGTTAAAGAGAAGGTAGCAAGTGAACAACTTAAATAATGCTGGAGTGAATGAAAATTGTTAAAAAGAAAAAATGTATACTGCATGGCAGTAACAATGAAAACTGTTATTGCGGTTTGACTTTATAAAACTCATACTAAAAATTAGAATGTCATGATTTAATAAAGATGTTTAAAATGTGCTAAATAGTAGGTCAATTTGATTTTCTGTTTTACCCATTCCCTGCTGTGTGACTTTCACTTCTAATGGAGAGATGCTGAATCTCTCCAAAGAAGTATGTATGTTATAAGGCTTTGGTGCCAGTAGGGGATGGGCTTGGCCTTAGTCCTGATGTGGGCAGCGTGGGCAATAAACAAACAACATGTAGGACTCTCACCCTGCTCAGAGATGTGCCAGTTGTGGTCTTCTAGGGTTAGGGGGCTGGTGAGCCCATGTAGGTCAGAAGGGGGAATGAATGGATCAGTGCAGTGAAGGCAGAACAGCTACTTGGCAAATCAAGTCGACCATGAGATGGAAAAAGGGATATTGGTGAGCTGTAAAGGGACAAATTTGATACCAATCTGCCAAGGATGTTATCCATGTCTGCATTTTTTATAGGTTCATAGGTGTGTACTAGGCTAATGGCCCTGAAGCCTTTACAAGCCTAGCCCATAGGATTACCCTGGCATCATGCCACCCAACCTTAGTTCCTAGTGCCTCTGTCAAATAGAGCCACTGGAGTGATCCCCGGAGTGAATTTTCTATTTCCCATCCACTCATCAAGATTTCTCTTGAAAAGGGCTGGTGAGGTGCTCTGCTTGACATGTATGGTAAGTCTATTCCATAGCATGGGCAGTCTCTGGGTTATGAACCTGTCCTTCCAGCATGTTCTGTTGACTGTGGTAGTGAGGTTGAGGTCTCTGGAGTGTGTGGTGCAGAGGGATTGTGATTTCTTTAGATGTAGCATTTCTAACAGAGCTGGGTCAGACATGGCTTTGTAAGTCAAGCAGAGATCACCTCTAAGTAGGCGATATGAGACAGAGAATAGTTGGAGTTTTTTTAGTCTGTCCATATAGGACAAGTGTTTAAGGCCTAGGATCCTCTTTGTGAGGTACTTTTGTGGCCTCTCCAGTTGTTGCAGGTGTCTAGTGAGGTACATGCCAAATCGGGCGTTATACTCGATGATTGGCCTAATGAGGGAAGAGTAGAGGGAGACAATGGCCTCTTTCTTCCTGGATGCAAAACCCTTAAAAATGAGATGTGCCACATAGGACTTTCTGACCACAGTGACAACGTGGTGGCCAAAAGAGAGGTTGCTGTCAACCTGTGTTCCCAGATCTTTTATAACGCCTTCTGTGTTCAGCGGACTACGATCAATGTGGTAATTCAAGGGAACCGGGTTTTTTCCAAAAGGGATGAAGAGACATTTTTTGGCATTGAGCTTAAGGCCATGGTTCCAACACCAGTCGTTGGTCTCATTGAGGCCTTTCTGTAGGATGTCAGCATCACTAGGGGAGTTAACAATAGCTCCCAACTTGCAATCATCTGAGAACTTTGTCAGCCAGAGTGCCTTTGTGTTGGCCTGGACTTCAGAGAAGTTGATACCAAACAGGAGAGGATCCAGGACTGAACCCTGTGGGACACCACTTGTGACTGGTCAGCAGTCTGACTTGGAGTCAGCTACTTTCCCACTGTGAGTTCTATCTGTGAGCCAGTTTGCAACCCACCTAATGATATAGTGGTTGATGCCTAGCTTAAGTTTTTCTATGATTCCTGAGTGGGGAATGGTATCAAAGGCCTTGTCCAGATCAAGGCAGGCTGTATGAACCACCTTATCTTCATCCACAGCTCTGGTGACTAAATCAAAGAAGTCAACCAAGTTGAGCAGGCATGATCTAGCCTTCACAAAACCAAACTGTGTAGGATCCAGAGATTCCCTATATCCTTGTTTATTAGGTCCATGATCGTGCGTTCCATAGCTTTACATATTAGACTCGTCAGGCTAATGGGGAGATAGTTCCCGGGGTCTCTAGTCGCTCCTCCTTTGTGAAGAGGGATGACTGTGGCAGTGTGCCATTCGGTGGGGATAAAGCCTGAGGTGAGGCTGTGATTGAACAGGGCACACAGGTGAGCTGCCAGTTCACTCTGTAGTTCATGTAGAACACAGCCAGGGATACTGTCAGGTCCCATAGAAGCTGTATTCTTGGCCTTGGACAGTGCTGTTTTAACCTGTGCAGCAGTAATACTGGGTGCTTGGCAATCTACTGTTATTGTGATTGGTCCTTGGGGGGGGGGGGGTTGAAGTTAGCACTGAATCTGTTCGCCAGTATATTTGCAATATCTGTTGGCTCGGTATAGGAGATACCATTGTGCAGTAACTCAGAGCAAATCTGGTTATTGCCATGGAGATTCTTTACATAACTATAGAAGGCCTTGTGATCGTCTTTACTATCTGCTGCAATTCTGTTTTCATAGCTAGATTTACAGGATTTGATGAGGGATCTCAACCTTTTGCCGAGGCTGATAAGGGAGTCTTTCCAGTCTTGGGACTTCACCTTATTCCTCATCAGTTTCCTCCTTCTGTTGTAGAGTTTGTTTATGGCAGGGGACAACCAGATTGGTTTCCTTTTTTTATTTTTTATTTATTTATTTATTTTTTGAGGAGAGCATCTTAGTTCTATTGGGTATGGCGAGATCCATGCATCCTTAGTTTCAGAGATTGTTCTTGATGTTATGGTTAGTGGTTTAAATTTTGTACATTTGTCTGAATTAGAGACAGAAGGGTCCCATCTGAGTGGTATGCTAGTTACTAGCAAATCGTGCAGCACACTTTTATTACTTGAAACTTTTGGCACTTTTGGTCTAGTGGTAACAAAGTGAAATTATTTTAAGAAAGAAAATGGTTAACCTTTTTAGCCAAGTAGGACAATGTTAAAGTCTACTATTATTATGATGCTGCCTTTATTACCCAATTCTTTGTAGTTTCTATTAGTTTTCAGCTATGGGAGAAAGGGTACAGATTACAATGATTAACAATTTTATGTGACTGATTAGAGGGAGCAGAACCAGAAATCAGTTTGAAGAATCACCATCACTGGAAGTGTTTTTACTAATGAATTTAGTATTAACCACAATGGCACCTCCTATTTTTGGACCTGGTCTGTATTTTGAGGATTAAGTAGACATTGTTTTGAAGGAAGGTATAATGGCAGACACTGTCTCTTAATCAGGTTCCACTAACATGCATTGTGTCTGGCTAGGTTTCAGTGGTCCAGACTACTAGAAAATCGTACTTGTTTCTAGTGCTGTGGCTACTTGCTTCCCATATCTGTATACCTCTGTTGCCATTTACAGTGCTTTGTTGGCTGCTTTGTGCTTGTGTTATATAATGCTGGTTTACATCTAAGTTTTAAGAGCCTTCTGCAGGTAGATTGTACTGGGATCCTAGACATTCCTGTTAGAATGGTTGGGTTTTTGGAATGCTGTTTTAACAATGTAATATAATGCAATGTGCAGTACAGGACATTTACTGAATCCTGTGACAAATACCATGAGATGAGGTAATGTTAGTGACTTTTATGTGCCTAAAACAAAACAACAGTATAATATGCAATGGGTTAAGTTTCAAATTTTTTAGGAAAACTAACACCAGGGAAGTCATTATTGTTATTTTTTTACTTAGTGCTACCAATACTCTCCTGCCTAAAGTGTCTTCCTAAAAGTATTATTAGCAATGTGAACACAGTGAAGGTTACGTGGATGAAGCTATTATTTCAGCTCTAAGATACAAATTCAAGTAGAACTGTATATGGTGACTCATCATGTATTTTCCATACAAATTTAAGCTGTCTCCTACAAAACCTTGGGGGTGGGGTGGAAGGAGTAAAGTGCATTTAACTTGTATCACCACAATCCAGGATATTGGGGTTGACTGGCATAGTTAACCTGTGCACAACAATCCTAAGCATCGGACCATGCATGTCTTTGTCACCATAGGGCATGGTCTGTAGCTTCATATATAATATAGCACCTATTAGCTTTCATCTGGCATTCACCCATCCCCCTTCCAGTACCTTTACCTCACCACTCAATCTTCTGGTGTTGCATCACCAGGTAAAACAGTTCCTTAACTCACTGGCTGAATCACAGATAATGATATACTCCTCTACTACCCCTCTTGTTCACACCATACCTCCTTACTTACTTTGTATGAAAACCAGTTTCTCACGGGATTTCAGGTCCCAAAAGGCCATACTATCACCCCAGCTGTAAATCCTTCCACCTTCAACCATACTTACAGTACCAGATCCTATCCAACATCTTGTTCGGTCTATCAACATCTCAAACCCAGGAACATTAGCTCTAGATCCAAACACTACCACAAACTAATAAACAAATTCCTGAAGTTCATCACCAAGTATAGACTCAACCTAATATTTGGTGGTGATATTCACCCCAACCCTGGCCCACTCACTTCAGATACACATACCCCCTCTACTTGCAATCTAAGCTACAAACCTACAATTAATAGGCCAACTAACTCTCTCCTAGTCTGTCATCTCAATATTAGAAGCATTAATAAGAAGGTACATGAATTGCATGCACTTCTGGATGTCCACTCCCCTGAGATTCTCTGTTTATCTGAAACCTGGTTAAAACCTAACACTAAAGACAATGAAGTGTTACCACCTGGGTACAACATACACAGGCTGGATCGTGCTTCGAGGAAGGGGGGTGGGGTGGCTGTACTCTATAAATCTGAGTTGAATGTCACCATAGATGTAACACAACCTCCTCAGATTAATAACTCAAGAGATTCTTGTCACCAAATTGCAACTTACTAAAAATAAATGCATTAATATCATCTGTATGTACATTCCCTCAGGTAACAATATATCTACATTTGAAGATATCCTGCACTGGCTATCATGTCACTACCCCAAGAACCAAGAAACCCTACTACTTGGATACTTTAACATAGACTGGGGCACCTGTTCCTCAGAATCCCCAACCACCCATATTAACCTGCATGCATTTACACAAATCATACCCACCCCTACCAGGATAGGTAAACCCAACCAAAAATAAAGTATACTTGACTGGGTACTCATAAACAGTCACCCCCAACTGTACACCTCTGGTACCCTCCTTAATGACCTAAGCGATCACCTTCTCACATATGTAATTAAGCACAAAACCATTAATTCCCAACAACCCTTACTCAGAAGGGTTAGAAACAATAAAAACTTTGACCCTGCCAAATTCCAACAAGAACTAAACTCATGTAATTGGTCTATTCTAAAACACCTCCCCTTAGAGGAAGCAGTAGCATACTTTAACAACAAATTCCTTGAGATCCTTGATTTGCATGCACCTGTTCGTTCAAAGAGAACCAAGGCAAAAACTCCACCATGTCTTTCTATACAGTCTAAACTCAAAATTACCCTTAGAAACAAAGCATGGGCTTTATGGCGTTCTTCTAAAGACCCTCAAGATCACATTAAATACAGGCAATCCAGGAATGAAACCAAAAAATCAATTTTACAAGACAAAAAACAATACTACTGTAATTTACAGACAGTAAATCAAAATAACCCTCAGAAGTTTTGGGCAGGTTTAAATAATCTACTACATCCTGGACAAACTTCAACCCCAATCCCTGCTGCTACGATTGATAAAACCCCTGAAGATGTCTCTGATAGTTTTAATCAATTCTTTACTGAGACAAATCAAGCCCTAGCTAGCCAACTACCTCCTAGCTCCCCTGGTCCTGAAAGTAGCACCCCTAGAAACCTACTCGCGTTCAGCTTCCAACCAGTCACCACTTCACTTATCCGTACCTTGATCAAAAAATTAAAACCCACTACACTTTCTGCTGATCAACTCCCTGCCGAGTACCTACAAAAATCAGCTGATGCTATTGCTTACCCAGTGTCAATACTAATCAATTGAACCATAGAAGAAGCTAAAATTCCCACCATCTGGAAAATATCCTATGTCATCCCACTTCACAAAGGAGGCAGCCAATAGCTATACTCTCTCCACTTGCAAAGATTATGGAAAAATATATTCATAGACAACTCATGCACCACCTTATCCAAAATCGCCTTATGGCAGACACTCAGCATGGCTTCCGTCCTCATCACAGCACTACTTCAGCCCTCCTAGCCTTTACTAACACCATAAACCATAATCGCAACAATAATTATATATCCTCAGCCCTCTTTTTGGATCTTTCCAAGGCATTCGATATGGTTGATCGCCAACTTTTAATCCACACCCTGCAAACATTCTGTCTAGATACTGGAGCCCTCCAATGGTTTCAATCCTACCTGAATGGTCGACAGCAGGCTGTCCTCTGGCAGAACAAACTCTCTAATCTTCTACCTAACACCCTTGGAGTAACACAAGGCTCTATACTAGGGCCCTTGCTGTTCTCCATCTTCATTAACGACCTTTATACTGTCATCCCAAAAGTCAGCTGTATCCAATATGCTGATGACTCTACTCTGCTTTGCTCAGCCACATCTCCAGTAGAGTTATGGTCAGCTACCCAGACCACCTTTAATACAATAGAAAACTGGCTTTCTGAACATTGTCTGATCCTAAATCCCCCAAAAAAACTAAAATGCTGTTATTTTCACCAACACATAGGTCTACTGCTTTTACCTTTACCATAAAATCAAATAATGGCACAATAATCTCCCCTGCCCCATCTACAAAACTATTAGGTGTCATCATAGACAATAATCTAAAATTTGACCTACATGTTAACCAAACTATCAAAATCATCAATAAAAAACTAGGGTCACTTTACAGAATAAAAGCCTTCCTAACCCCTCCAGCTAAAATTGCCATAGCTCGCTCTCACCTTCTTTCAACCCTTCTGTATGCATCCCCTCTACTCTCGAATTTAAACAAAACTGTCCTCAACAAACTCTCAGTTTGCTACAACCACATTGCCAGGTTTGCCACTGGCCTGCCTTTTAGGACACATCATTGCATCAATCTAAATCAGCTTGGGTGGCTTGAACTACCCAGCCCAATCCAGTATAACCAACTGATTATGGCCTATAAAATCCGCTATAATCCGGACAATACTCCTGCACTTAAAAATATTATCACCCCCTATAACAATCCTAGACCACTTCGATCCTCTAACAAACTACTAATTCAAACTAGCAAAATTAATAACACAGCCGGTGATTCTCTGTTTGCAAACTCTGTAAGTAGATCCTGGAACTCACTTCCAGCTGATATTACCTTACTTTCCACCTTAGGTCAATTTAAAACTAGACTCAAACAACATTTGTCACTTAACTGGCTATGTCAATGTATCAAACCTGGCTAACTCTCTCTAGAATGTGTAAAAATCTGTTAACCAGTTTACTGTGTAATTTAATTTAATCCTGACTTGTGTTCAGAATTAATTGTAACCTGTGGAACTAACTTGCTTACTTATGTAATCTCTGTAAATAGTCTGTTTGTAATATGTAATGCTGTATCTGCTTACCCTTGGAGCTTTTCTCCCCGGGCCTCCGCTGAAAATGGACATGTATCCAGTCGGACTATCCCGGTCAACAAATGTAAAATAAAATAAAAATAAAATATATCCAAATGCAGTGAAGTGTCTGGTGCTGTCCTTCCTCAATGAAGCCAACAGGCCATTCTCCTCATCTACTAGAATTAACATCATAGAGAGTGTTTTACTATAGCTGGTACACCGAATTACACTACTAGCTCTGCTCCAGTCACATATCTTCCGACGGCTACAGCACTTCATAACCTTGATTATGGAACATAAAATATAACATGAGTGAGACAATTACCAAAAGGAAATCAGTGTTCAAATGTTAGAGAATGCTTAGTACAAAACAAGTTCCATAATGTTCTCTCTTAGGACATGGTCAACTTCTGTATGAAATGAGGCCTGCATAAATATAATCACATTTTTTCCCCAATTCTTTTTCCTCCCTTATTGCCATTCTGACCACTATCCCACTGTTCCATGCCCAACTCACCACTCGTCCAATGCCCAAATTTTGAGCTGGGCTAGCAAGGATCCTAAGGGTGTCCTGGGGGGGGGGCTCCATGTATCTTCTAGCCAGGGATAGTTTCCTTATGACCGACCCTCTTTCTTCATTACCTCCCCCTCCCCTGAGGTTCCTGTGGTAAAGTCTGGAGCAGGTGTGCAATGGGAATGTTTGCATGCCAGCCCCGGATATCCAATGGGAATGTGTGATGTTTCACTCTGCCCCCGCCACAGCTCAGCCATGTCCTCAGCCTATTTCCCCTTTTTGGTCATGCCTCCTATTAACCGTTCCCAGCCTCCACCAAGGATCACCATTAGCTATGCCTACGGGACCATCTCCCCTTCTCAGGGATGGAAGTACCCATACCTCACTGAAGCTCCATCAGTTGTCCAAGCCGCTAACCAAACCTGGATCTGCTGGGCCAAAGTCAGGGCTTTATTCCTCCACACTACCAGAGGCCTAAGACCATTTTCACCATAAAAGGAGCCTTTATATCTGTACTTACTGTAGCAACTCCCCAAGTATTTATTAAATAATTTTCACTGTCACAAATCATCATGCTATGGCAGCATAAGCTCAAAATATTTTTTTTTTAAAAAGTCAATTTGCTAATCTTTGAAGTCTGCTGTTTCTTAATGATGTCATCCATCGACTTTAAAAAATGTGCTCCCTTGACTAGCTACTCATTCCCCTGAAAGCACAAAGACTTCAGCATCTTTAAAGTAAGGGAAAACGTATATTGATATACCCTGGAGTTATACAAAAGGTGTGACCAAGTGGATAAACGTACCTAAAGAGAAAAATAAAATCCACAGCATGATTCTACAAACACAGTTTTGTTCCTGAACATCAAACATGAATGAACCAGCACAGACCTGTGAATCAGCATTACTTATGCTAAATAATTACAAATGTTCTAATTTTCAGATGTCAGTTTAATGGATGCTTGCAAGATGAATAATGAATTCACCACATAAGCAAATAATATGCATTATGGCCATTTCCACTTGCTGCAGGCCGCACCTGTCTTGGAATTGCAAATATCTGCTAGTCACAATAGTACCTGTCCAACTTATCAGCAAAAAAGATGCTATCATTTTACATCCAGGTGCGCACATAGTTATCTACTGTTACAGCTGTAGCCCCACCCCAAGCCTCCATCAGTAAAAGTATGCCTGAAAACAAAATATGGTATTAGTCACATAGCAAAGGTGATTCTACCTGCATCCATTACAATGTTAAGACATTACTCATCAAGAGATTCTCCTTCTGTCATTTCTAACAGCAAGGATATTCTCAAGAAAAATATGAAAAAGAAACTAAAAAAAAAATATTGTTGTGTGTAGAATGGATATTCACAAGAAAAAATATTAAAAATATAAGGAAGTCATAGAAAATACAAAAAAATATTTTCTTGCTCAGATTTCAGATATCAGTTTTCAAGTTGGCCTAAGACCATTTTTACCACAAAAGGAGCCTTTATATCTGTACTTTCTTTAGCAACTCCCTAAGTACTTAAATAATTTGCACTGTCACAGATCATCATGCTATGGCAACATAAGTTCAAAATGAGTTAAAAAATAGATTCATAACAGTGCTGATTACTGTTTAATAAACCCGTAATTAATCTGTATATTTTATCGAGAACCAGTGCTGGATACTGATTAACAAACTTGAAATTAATCTACTATATATTACAGAATGTGGCCCCAAACAACCTTTAGTAAGAAACAGAAACCTGCTGCAAACATAAGGCTATTTTAAGCAAGTAATCAGGGAAATAATTTCTTATATCACAAATGTACTAGAAAATAATTTCAAAATGCAAGTATTTTATTGTCCTTGTATAGTTCATTACAATACACTAAAGAAAAGACAGTAAAGCAGATTTCTTAATAACAGGACTTGCTGTGTGTGTGTATATATATATATATATATATATATATATATATATATATATATGGGTCTATGTTGCTTGATCGAAATCTCACAATCTCGATCAAGCAACATCAAAACCCATTAAAGTGACAGTGCACTAGATCAAAAGTGCACTTTCGCAAAAAAACGGTTCTCTGAACCGGAAAAAAAAAAACAAAACTGCTTTAAACAGTATTTTGCAGGGGGGCAAGCCCCCCTGCACACACCCCCTACTTAAATATACTAATTCCAAAATCACACTATAGTGAGGAAAAGGATATATTTCCTTATCCCCACTGTAATGCGCTTCGGAGAACCGGGTTTTGCGAAAGTGCACTTTCGATTTAGTGCACTTTCGCTTAAATGGGTTCGATCTTCTGCTTGTCGAGAAAGTGAGTTTTCGATCAGAAGTAGACATATGTGTGTATATATATATATATATATATATATATATATATATATATATATATATATATATATTACTGCATATATAAATATATATCTCAGTGCTACCACACACCTCCTTCACTGTTATAAATGGAACACACACCTCCTTCACTGTGTTATAAATGGAACATCCACAGTTAGTTCCAAAAAGCATCACCTAGATCCAAAACTTAAGAAAATATAATTAAATACTGTCTGCCCTTACCCTGCTCCTAAACACACTTCCAAAACAAACAAAAAAAACCCATTCAATTGGTTAAGGAAATTTCTTTGAAACTGGATAAAAAAATATAAAGTTAGCCAGTAAGCAATGTCACTGCATACGACAAAAACTATGTAGTCTCCATAATTTGTGCCTTAGTACTCTGCCAACTGTTAATTTGTGAAGCTTTTTTCAGTGATTGCTGACATCATAATGGCAGTTCCACAAAGTACAGTTGTGTACACTTACCATAAATGTAGATGTTTGAGTGTATTCACTGTTGCAGTCATTACATTTCTGGGTAATCTGCTGGCAGGTTGCCCTCAGTCGGCCAGAATTCTAAAGTCTTGGGTCCTGCGTCTGTTGCTGTCTTCTCTTCCATAACGTCAGGAAAAAAAAAATATATATATATATTTTGTAGACGATAGAGAAGGAAAGATAAACCCCAGAATGACGGGGGGTGGCAGGAGGGTAACCTGGACTGCAACAGTGAATACACTCGAACATCTACATTAATGTAAGTGTACACAACTGTACTATGTTCTTCGTGTTTCAATGTTGCAGTCATTACATTTGGGTAGAATCCCAAAGCTATGGTTGGGAGGCTGGAGCTAAACAGCATTAGGTGTGGCTACAAGGCCCTGCAGAACTGCAATGACAAAGCCTGCCCTGGACTTAGAGTGGCAAATGATAATGCTTTGTGAAGGTGTGAACAGAACTCCAAGTAGCAGCCTCTAGAATGTCTCTGGTTGGTACTCCTCTGAGAAAGGCTGCTGAAGTAGCTGCAGCTCTGGTGGAATGAGACCTAACGCCGTTGGGCACAGGTTTACCATGGTGTAAGTAGCAGAAACGGATGCAGTGGCTTATCCTCTTTGAAACTGTGCTTTGAAATAGCCTTTCCTTCTGACCCTGCAGCATAGGACACTAGTAATTGCTCAGTTTTTCTTAGAGCTTTAGTCCTGCTCAAGTAGAATCTTAGCTGTCTGTGTACATCCAAGGAATGCAGAATTCTCTTCCCCTTGTTCTGTGGATTTGGATAAAAGGTTGGCAGATGAATTGTTTGGTTAAGAGCCACACTGGAAACCACCTTAAGCATAAATATAGGATTTGTCCTCAGAGACACCCTGTCGGGGTAAAATATGATAAAAGGCTCTACAGCCATGAGGGCCTGTAGCTCTAAAACTCTTCTTGCTGAAGTAATTGCTAGTAGCAGAGCTGTTTTCCATGATAAGAACTTTATATCAGCAGTAGCAGCTGGTTCAAATGGAGGCAGGGTGAGCTTTTCCAACACATAACTGAGGTCCCATGCAGGTAATGGTGATCTTCTAGGAGGCCTTAAATTTTTGCCTCCTCTAAGATATTGCTTTAGTAAAGGATGAGAAAAGATTGGTGGCTCTGTATTGTAATGAGCTGAGATGGCAGAGGCATGGATTTTAATTGATGAGAAAGATAGGCCTTTGTCAAGCATCTCAGTTAAGTATTGTAAAATCTGAGGAATATTTGGTTCTGCTGTATCAGTTCCTTGTGCTTGATTCCAAGCACAGAATCTCTTCTATTTGGCAGCATAAGATTTTCTAGTACTAGGCCTTCTGGCTTCCAAAATTACATCCATCACAGCTTTACTGAGAGGTGTTGTTTGTATAACTACATGATCAGCCATGCTGCCAGGTTCAGTGTCTGTAGTTGATTGTGCAGGATCCGATTGTTTTGCTGGGACAGTAGTTGAGGTCTTTGAGGTAAGGTCTAAGCTGGGTACTGAGACAAGTTCCTTAGGATGGGGTACCAGTATTGGTGGGCCCAGTCCGGGGCAATTAGTATCATCTTTGGTTTCTCTTGTCTGACTTTTAGGAGGACCTTGGGGAGAAGAGGCAGAGGAGGAAAAGCATAAACTGATAGGTTTTTCCAACTGAAGGATAAGGCGTCCACTTTCCATGCTTGTCTGTGATAAGTCCTTGTGCAGAATCTTTTCAATTGATAATTTTGAGGAGAGGCAAATAGATCTATGTCTGGGCTCCCCCATTTCTCTGTTATTAAGCTGAAGACTTGTGGATTTAGTTTCCACTCGTGAGGATCCATAAGGTTTCTGCTTAAATCGTTTGCTAGAGTATTTTGCTTTCCTGGTAGGAATTGAGCTTGAAGATGTATTTGGTAGGTCAAAGCTGTGTTCCACAGTGCCATGGCTAATCTGCAGAGGGGGTATGAGTGTGTGCCCCCTTGCTTGTTTATATACCACATGACTGTGGTGTTGTCCGTCTTTATAATTAGTTGTCCTGGATGAAGTAAGTCCTTGAAGGCTGTTAGGGCATTTTGAACAGCTAGCAACTCTTTCCTGTTGATATGTAGATGAATTTGTTTTGGGGTTCATATGGCCTGAATGCATCTTCCTGCCATGTGGACCCCCCAGGCATAATTTGATGTGTCTGTTGTTATGGTTTGGCTGACAGGGGGTAGATTTATGACATGCCTTTGCCCACCATAGAAACTCCTGTTGTAGGCAGGGAATGAGAGGAATCACTGCTTTCAGACTGTGAGAATGTTGACTCTATAAACTTTTTAGGTACCATTGAAGTTTCCTCATATGCAGTCTTGCATATGGAATTAGTAGGATACAGGATGCCATGAAGCCTAGAGCCTGCAGAATTTGTCTTGCAGATAACTGGGTTTTTGTTGCCATCAGTTTGAAGTAAGTAGTCAGTTGCTTTTGCTTGTCTGGTGTGAGGTAAGCCATCAGGGCAGTTGTATTCAAGCTTGCACCCAGGAATGTTATCTTTTGAGAGGGTACCAGTTGTGATTTCTTTTTGTTTATTGTGTATCCTAGGCATGCTAGAAGCCTTTTCACAAATGCCAGGTGTCGAAGAAGAATGTCCTTGTTCTCTGTTTGAATGAGAGAGTTGTCCAAGTAAGGATATATTTGTATACTTCTTTGTCTGCAAAATGCAATTACTGGTGCCAGGCACTTTATAAAGACCCTGGGCGCAGTAGATAAGCCAAAGGGCAGTGTAGAGAAATGGTAATGCATTAAGCCAGCCTTGAATCTGAGGTATCTTCTGCACAATTGTCTTATTGGGACATGCAGGTATGCCTCTTTTAGGTCTAATGTCACCAGCCAAGCATTCTTGCCCAGCATGGGCAGAAGCTGCTGCAAAGTCAACATTTTAAATTTTGGAATGTCCAGGTATGTGTTCAAAATCAATAAATCCAGTATTGGCCACCAGTCCTTGTCCTTTCTCGGTACAAAGAACAGTCTTGAGTAAAATCCTTGCCCTTTATCCTGTTCTGGTACTGGCTGAATGGCCCCCATATCCATGAGGGACGTAACCTGTTTCTGTGCATCTGCCCACTGATTTTTTGGCAGATCTAGCCAACTATTTGCCATTGGCAGAGTGTGGAAATGGAATCTGTATCCCTGTAATAGTACATTTAATACCCACTTGTCCTGGGTTATTAACTGCCAATTTTGAGCAAAAAGTGCTAATTTCCCCCCTATGGGTGCTGAAAAAAGATAAATACTTGATGCAGGCAGAGGGAAGTCATTGGGATTGTTTTCTGTAGGTTTGCGCTTTATCTCCTCCAGATTTGGAGGTAGAAACGCCCCATTGCTTTGACCTGTATGAATCTTGCGCCTGGTATCTGGAACCTTTAGGGCGTCTGGATTTGCCCCTTTGAGTCTGCCACAGGAAAGGACCAATTTTTTTGTAGGCCAGTGTTTACTGAATCTTGGTGGCTGCACTTGTAAGAAGTCTTTAACAGTTGGCATAGACAGCCTTGTCTTCCATTTTCTCTAAAACCTCTTCTGCCTTAATGCCAAACAGAGAATCATACTGTAAAGGTGCATCTAGCAATTTAGCTTTAACATGATCAGGCAAATTTTGTTCCTTTAGCCAGGCATGCCTCCTAATCACAGATCCAGTAACTGCGGCCCTGCAGGAGGCCTCTAAGGAGTCAAAACCACATTACAAAGTATGCTTTCCAACCTGTTCAGCTGCATGCAATAATTCCTGCAATTCTTTATTTTCTGCACATTCAGAAATCAACATCATTTTCTGTTTCAGCAATCCCATAACATGTTGTTGGCACTTCAGCATATGAAATTGACAGTTTAAGGCCCTGATTGCCAAGGTTGCAGATGTATAAACCTTTTTCCCCCATCTGTCCAGTGTCCTTGAATCTCTGTCAGAGGGGGTAGGATTTTTTGCTGTTGAGGCCTTAACTCCCTTTGGACCCTGTGAAATCGTTTCAGGATCAGAAGCAGGGTTTCTAAATAAAAATTTATGTGAGTCAGGGACCCTTTAATATCTGTCAGGCTTACTGGGAGTCGGAGGTAAGGAGTCAGGGGTCAAGCTTGACTTCGAAAACACATCATCCACAATGTCTAAAACAGGGGGAATGGCTAAAGGCCTGTGCTGAGGGAGAAGAAGGAACTCCCTGAGCCTCTTTTTTGATTCTGAGAAGTCTTGACTCTCCCAGTGAAAATGCTCCCTCAAAGTATGCAAGGTTTCTCCAAATGAATAATCCTCAGGAGGAGATGCAGATGGTATAGATTCCTCTGCATCAGAATCCTCATAGGGGGGAAGAGAATATTCCTGATCAGAAAAGAGGAATCAGAGGAAATGTAAACCTGAACTGAAGATTCATAGTCTGTCTCTTGCCTAGGCCTCTTATGAGGAGGGGGATGGGAACCCCTGATCAAGGTAATTAAGTCTTCGGCCATTTTGAGCATCTGTTTTTTGGGCATGGAGGCCTGTCCATGTGGCTGGTGAACTTGTTTCTTTGCTTTTAAAGGTGCTTTAGTCTTTGCCTTTGAAGCTGAAGTTGGTTTAATGTATAACTGTTTTGGTCTGAATACACCCTCAGAAGCTGATGCCTGCTCAGTGGCTCCGGACCCATCTGAGGGAATAGTCTCCGAGGCTCCAATACCTTGAGTTTCCAGCAGCCTGACAGACTCCATGTGGGAGTCGGTAGTGGTCTGCGACTCTAAAGTAGCGGGTGTCAGGGGCTGCGAAAGCACCTCACTGAGAACCGGCGACTGGCTTAAGAGAAGCCTCGTCGTCGGTTTTGGACCCTGGTTGCCTGTCTTTTTCTTTGCGCTTTTTGTGAACTCCGGCAGTCGGATGGCTATCCGACGACATTGTATAATTAAATCTGCGCCCAAAATAGCTTAGTGCAAAATCGTACCGACGCTTAATAGTGCATTGGTTAAATCTAGCACAAAACCGACAACTTGAAACGTTGTGCTCAGGGCCAAGGCAAAGAATACAGTAAGAATGAAAGTCCTTATGAGGTATTTGCTTCCCACAAGAAATACAATTATTAACTTTTTCTGACATTGGTCTGGAGCAAGAAAAAAGTTTCCTCAACAGGGTACTTAGCTTTTAATGAAGACTTCGGATCTGAAACTTGAGCACGAAAATCTCCAGAGTCAGCCGACCGGCACTTGCGAACTGCTTCTGCTTCGGGCACCGCGTGGCAAGAAAGACTGAAGAAAATGGCGTTGGCTGCATCTTTTATACCCCTGATGACATGATGTCAGGGAAGGGGCGACAGCAACCGATGCAGGACCCAAGACTTTGGAATTCAGGCCGACTGAGGGCAACCTGTCAACAGGATTACCCAAATGTAATGACTGCAACAGTGAAACACGAAGAACATCTATTACTTCACCATGTCAGCTTTAATTTTACTGTGAATATCACCTATTTCTATATCTATTTTATTTATTTACTTACTTTAAGTTTTGCACTCTGTAGGCTCTAGCCAGCCAAGGGCTCTTTGACAGAAGTGACATGAGACAGCAGCCCATTAACAGTTATAGAAATGGAGGCAACATTTTGCAAGACAAAAGATGGAAGTACACTGTAAAGATCATTAGTACATCAATACAGAGGGTTATGATCGGGTTTACAACCTTAACCATGTTATGTGATCTTGGCATCCATGTCAAGAAAACACAATAACGGGTTATGATCAGTGGGACATGGTTGCAACTCTTTGCAGTGCATGGAGTTTTACTACTCCATGTACTACTGGTTAAAAAAAAAAAAGCCAAAGTGATTTATTAGCTTTGGAAACCAGTAAAGCACTTGTGCATTTCAGCATCTAAGGACAAAAAAAAAAAAAAAAATCAGGGAGAGCTTTTAAATACTGCCCTAACTTAAACAAATTACTTACAGGTTAATGACTGCAAACTTCAGAGGACACAGGAGGACAGAAATTCAGGGAATAAAAGAACGACCTTCCCCTTATCCCAATCTGTCACAGCACTTAGGACGTGTGTAACATTTGTTACACAACTTGAAAGCACGGTTACAGTTGGGTCTCATACTAAAGCAGCACATAGCAAGTTTATCTTTTTTCCATTGCACTACAGTTAGATTAAGCTGAACAGCTGCCAGGTTGCCTCAAAATTTACAGACTTTAAAACATGCAAAGTTAGCTGTCAAGTAAAGTCATGGACATCTGCTCATTGTGGCAGCCATCATTGTTCTGAATAGCTATGTCATACTAGCAGTTCAGGTTTACAGGGGACATTTATCATTTGATGAATGGTGCGGCCACGGTGGTGCAGTGGTTAGCATTGCCACCTCACAGCAAGAGGTTCTCTGGTTCAACCCTTGGCTGGGGTGCCTTCTGTGGGGAGTCTGTATGTCCCCCCTGGGGTCGCGTGGGTTTCCTCCGGGTGCTCCGGTTTCCACCCACATCCCAAAGACATGCTGTAGGTGGACTGGACACTCTAAATTGGCCCTAGGTGTGAGTGTGTGCGTGTGTGTGCCTTCTGTGAAAGGTCGGGCACCGGGCTGGCAACTCGACACCATAAAACTCCACTGCCAGTCATGAGCGGACAGGTGATCTGCTGTGGTGACCCCTAACCGGTAAAAGCTGTAAGAAGTAGTGACTATCTTCCTCTGTGATCTCAATTTCCTGAAGTTACCACTTGAACAGTTACATGTACTGGTTATTCTGTGAGACACAGACATGACAGCACATTTTTTTTTCTCACTTTAACCAGATGTCTTTCTTTTTCTTATAGTTGGGTACAGCCACATAGTTAGTGAAGGGCAAACCCCCCTTCATTGGGATCCAGGGGGCTTGCTCCCTAAAAATGCTTTAATAGTGATGCCATCTGTAGTTTCAATGGATGTGCGTCTCAATGAGTACAGCTTGTTGTTGGGGGTTATGGATCGAGGACTCACAGCAGATCCAGTTTACATGCTTAATTAACATCTGTTAAGTATAGTCATTATGGTAAAGTAGGTCGATGAATACAGGTCAATTCACCCAATGTGAAATATCAAAAGTGACTGACAAGACAAATTGAAACTGCATTCAATAAAAAAATGTTGTCTGTGAGCGACAAAAGCTTCCCAAAACCCTCCAGGTAGGTAAGCTGTGCTCCCCATAGCTCCAGTATATTACAAGCAATTCTAAGTTTGTGATATTGCAGGGGAAACCCACTGCAGTAACCATAAGTTTCATCAAAAATGTGATGAGCAGTACCATTCTGCCAGTTTTTCAAACAATCGAATAATTTACAGTGCTTAGTTTAGTCCTAATGGTACCTGTATGACACAACAAACCTGAAATGATACGGCTCAGAGTTCAAGTGCCTAGCTACTGAGGTACTGAATGTGGTCCCCTCCTCCCTCATTGTATGTTATTTAACATGCTTCAGCCTACAGGCATAAAAGACATGTACTTTAAGTATTAGCCAACCTATAAGAAAGCCATCAGAAGTAGGTAGCTGCTGGGATTTCCTCCTCACACATATCCATTTTAGCACAAGTCACAACATTTTGCGAGATTTATCAATGTGTGAAAGCTGAAGGCTGCGACTGGCAGAAGTTCCTACATCACTTTACTAAAGTATAAAGAACTGCCTTGCTCTCAAGTTAAAAGACAGAACCTTGCTCTCAAGTTAAAAGACAGAATACTGTGCCATAAGGAATAAGAGGAACAGAATACTGACATAAAAACACAGAAGAGTGCCTACATGCGCTGGTCCTCTAGTTAACTGCTCTTAAGGAATACATGACATATGGGAGTAGCCCTGGTCATCGTATTGTTTGAATAGTGGAAGGTCCCATTTCCACATCATCTTATCAGTCAGTTTCGCAAGCAAGTTGTGAACATTTAAACAGTAAGGATGGATGAAGTCTAGCCTTCCTTGTCAAGGCAAGGAAAAAAAAAAGTTTTATAAGTAAAAGAAATCAGAATCATGTGCAGACCCTGGAGTTCTTTTGGTATCTTCTGCTGCCACATGCCCATATATGGCAATGTCAACAGATGCTGAGAAGGCCTCTGATAAAGTTAAGCTGGCCCTTTCTGTTTACTGCAATTAAGAGTATGGATTTTTTCCAGCCTATTTTATAGCTCTATTGAGCATCCTACACTTCCAATATCAAAATAAAACAATACAGTGTTTTTTTTCCTATGGCTTTTTAGCTGTTAGTTGGGAACAGACAGGAATTTGTCTCATCTTCTTTATAATTTGATATCAGAGCTCTACATATGCTAGTGTATTTTGGGAAGCCCTTTTAACTTACCAACTTACACAGATGATGGGTTCACAAAACAATATTCCCCATGCAGTTAGCTTGCTAGGATTTAAAAGTCATTATACCATTTGAAGGTGTCAGATTACAGAATTAAAAAATTACTTTGTTTATTCCTTGCAATGTGCAGGAACAAAAATCTGAAGTCGAGGGATTTGGGTTAGTGTAGAAATCTAACAAGATTAGACCCAAAAACAGAAGTAGCTCAACACTTGGAGGGTAACACAAGACTGGAATTAGAAGATTGGAAAGATGGCCATAAAGGAAAAAATACATCCTTGGACAAATTGGCAGATATGCAAGTGATGTTAGACATAAAGCCATATCAAAAACTGCAGGGTAGCACAAGGTGATTTTAGCACTAAACCAGCTTGCTCTCTCTAAAATGGGGTACACTCTTGGCCCAATGTTGTTTCAGACATGTGGCATAGACTCAAGAAGAGCTTTTAGGATAAGCAGTTTTTACAATAAATGGTTTAAATCAGAATTTTCAAAAGTGAGAAACAGACTCCGTTATTGCTCAGAATGGAAGGCAGAAGGCAGGGAGAAGTATTTGTGCAGTGGGAAAAGGGATTTGGTTCTAGATCATCACCTTCACTGAAATCTTACAATTGCATAAAATTTCTTTTCATCCTAGGTATACAGAAATGTACCCTAATGCTAATGACAAATGACCTAAGTGTAAGTTAGTTAGGGATGACTTTGATCAGTGGTATGGTTATGACATAAGTGCCTGCTTTTTTGGAACATCAGATCATGTTTTAGAAGCATGTTGATTATTTGTTAGGTGCAAGCAGACTTGAATTTGCAAGCAAACTGAAAAGTTCAGATGGACAGTGCTGAACATGCTCACATTTTAGGTTCATAGGTTGGTACTAGGCTATCAGCCCTAGGGCCTATACAAGCCTAGCCATAACAATTCCCTGGCTACGTCTTCCCACATTATTTACTTTCCTGGACCCCTGTCTAGCAGGGCGACTGACGTGATCCCTGGGGTGAATTTCCTTTCTCCCATCCGATTGTCAAGGTTCCTCTTGAAGAGGTCCAAAGAGGCACTCTGCTTGACATGTATGGGCAATCTATTTCAGAGTCTGGGGAGTCTCTGGGTCAGGAACCTATCCCTCCAGCATGTTTTGTTTATTGTGATGACAAGGTTTAGATCCCTGGAGCGTGTAGCTCTGAGGGATTGGGATTTCTTTAAGTGTAGCATGTCCAACAACTCTGGGTTTGACATGGCCTTGTATGTTAAGCAGAGATCGCCTCTGAGTAGACGATATGCGACAGAGTATAGCTGGAGTTTTTTAAGGCGGTCAGCGTAGGGCATCTGCTTTAGGCCTGTGATTCTTTTAGTGAGGTATTTCTGAGGCCTTTCCAGTTGTTGCAGATGTCTTGAGAGGTACATACCAAATGGGGCGTTGTATTCTATAATGGGTCTAATGAGGGATGAGTACAGTGGGACAATGACCTCCTTCTTTCTGGATGAAAAGCCCTTCGTGATGAGGTGTGCCACATAGAAGGATTTCCTGACTGTTGTGGCGATGTGGTTATCGAAGGTGAGACCACTGTCCACCTGTGTCCCTAAGTCTCTTATCACACTTTCTGTGTTTAGTGTACTGCCACCTATGTGGTAATTCACAGGTACATGTTTTTTCCCAAAGGGGATAACAATACATTTCTTGGCAATGAGCTTGAGCCCATGACTCTGGCACCAAGCATCTGTTTCTGTAAGGCCCTTTTGTAGAGTATCCACATAATTTGGGGATTCAATAATGGCTCCCAGTTTGCAGTCATCTGCAAACTTTGTTAGCCAGAGTCCCTTAGTGTTGACCTGTACTTCAGAGAAGTAGATGCCAAACAAGAGCGGCCCCAGGACTGAACCCTGAGGTACTCCACTTGTCACTTGTCTGGAGCTAGATTTGGAGTTGGCTACTTTTACAGTGTGGGTTCTATCAGTAAGCCATTTAGATTTTTCAATCATAAAGGCCTGAAAAGCTTCACAAACCCTGAAATGTTGCTCTCAAAAAATGAAATAAAAGTAAGAATGGTTGTTAATAAGATTATTAAGGTATTAATCTCCACCTACAATGCGTTAACAGTGTGTACAGTACACTATTACCTATATTTGTTCATCTGCTGTATGTCAGCTTCTGCCAGTTTAATCGCTTCTCAACTGGTGCTAATAAAGGTTATGGGAAGGGTAAAATGCATTTTCATGTATGTGTAATAGGGCATGTTTTTAATGATTTCTATTTTTTATTGTCCTTTTTGTTGTTACATTTGAAATCTGAACAGAGCAGTAATTTGTCTTAGTTGCTTGGGTGAATCAGCCTCCTATTGCTACACATTGTGCATCAGAGTACAGTGGCACATTTAGGCATCAGGGTAGAACGGCACACTAACCCTCTGCACAAAGGTTGAAAGTGGTTAAATAAGTACAGAACTCTGCATACGTGTCTTGGTGAGAAATGCTGCTCAGCTCATGTGGGCAGGACATTAATACATGGCATACTCTGCATCAATAATAAAGGATAAAAGAATAATCACCACCCTGACTTTTACCTTTACTGTTTTTTTTCCACTCTCTGAATTCCTGTCACATAACAACTCTAACTTCTGTCAGGTGAAACTAATTTCAACCACTCCTTGCTAAATTGCTCACTGGAACCTTGGTGGGCATACATAAAAGTGATGCAATAATCTTCTTGAAGTTACAGCACTACAACATTCAGCCATCAAGGAAGCACAAAAGAGGAATGCTAAGCAGTTGCCCTGACAGAGACTATTAACTCTCAAGACCAAAATGGCATCTTTAGTACTGCAGTTCTGAAGCGAAGTAAAGCAACCCTAAATTTCCTTTGCTTTTATCCCTTTCTACAAGTACGCACTCTTATCGTCAAAGTATCTTAAATACAGCAACACAAAATGAAAAAGTGTTTAACCTTCCAGATGTACAGATTTGTTTTGGAAAGCATTTTAAATGCCAACCTATACATCGCAGTAACCATTTAAGATTTAGAGACAGCCCTACCACAGTGCTGCACCAAGAAATGGTGGGCTGTCTCTGCAGCCTAGAGCAAATGCTAATAAGGCATCTTGGAAGAGAAGCCTATGATAATTAGCCATGTGCCCCCCCCCCCCCCAAATCCTTGGGCTACGGCATTTATATAGCTGATTCACTCGCTGCATATGTTACCCTGGTCTGCAATGTTAATGGACATGGCCAAATTGCTTGCATTCAACCATTGTTTCTAATGGATGAGATCACATTACAGGTAGGTTAGTGGGCATGTAGTGGTGAAAGGTGTGTGTGTGTGTGTGTGTGTGTGTGTGTGTGTGTGTGTGTGTGTGTGCATGCACGCGCATGGCTGCATATGTAAGTCTATGCAGAGGGATGAGTGGCCTCACATACGTGTGTGTGTGTGTCTGCCTGGCCTAGGTAATCATAGTGGGGGGGGGGGGTAGTTAATGGATAGGTATGGAAGACATATATATGCATGTGTGTGTGTGGTTGAGTGCGTACATGAGTTTGATCAGCTGAGGTGTGTGTATATATGCATGAATGTATATGTGAGGGGCTGTCACACCTCCAAACTCCCCTAGACTAATGAGCGATATTGACGGTTGGAGAACACTAGACACCAGGGATACTCGTCATATTACCCCATAAAACACTTAAAAAGATAACGATAACAGAACAATGTTTTTCAACATGAAAGGGGGGAGGGAGAAAACATCTCTTTAGCCGAGTGCTAGCTGTCTCTGCCACCAGTACACACCAGAGTTACTTCTAACATATTAACATAAGTCTTTGAAAATTAAAAAAAAAAACATTTATTCTGAAGATAGACTAGAAATGAGTAACTGGGCCTAAAGAAAGAAGCCGATATGTAACCAATAAACTAGACTTTGCTATAAAGCGACAGCTAGAGACTTCAAGAACTGTGTTGAGCTAGGGATGTCAGATCCCTACAATTATCCAAAGCAGAGGATTTATGAAGTCAAATCCAAATTTACTAATTGCCTAGTACTCAGAAATCATACTAATCATTGGCTGTTAAAGGTTTTAGAGAAAGCTGAAGACATTTCTGTGCTGACATAGTGTTAGATGTAGCTCTACTGCTTGCCAGGGGCACGAGGCAGAACATGACAGAAGTGCTCTGGTTTATCACTTCTAACTGCCAGTTTAGCTTGCCTGTGACACATTATTTTCCTGTACGAGTATGGGCACCAGCATAATGTTAACGATGCACTAATTAGTCTAAAAGCACTACTCTACATTAATCACAGTTTAGTATAGCTTCTGATAAGGGAAGGTAAATTATTTCAATTATCAGGAGAGATTTTATTAAATTCTGTTACACTATTCACCAATACTGAATACTGGTTTGAGTATAAGTTCCATATTTCCTTACCTAGAGTCTTATCAATCTGCTCTATTTCATCCAGAATTTTCATATCACAATACAGATACACAAGATTCTTCTCTTTTAAAATGGCACCCCTGGTTTATCCTCTAACATATTCCAACACGCTATAAAATTTTACGTTTTAAAAATAAACAGCTCATGGTCCCATCTTAATCATGTCCTTGATAACTATACTTCATCTCCACCCTCATTTTATACTTCATTCCTGATTTAACACATTTTTGATAAGAAATCCCAAACATTACAATAATATTTATCCTACTTCTTCAGTCAAGAATAGCTTTCTTGTATTTTTCTTCCAAACTGCTACAACTGAAAATAAATTATAATCTACTAATGGGTTCCTATCACATCATCGAACTTTTACAAGTTCGAACCACATATGGTCGAGACCATGTATTCGAATTTGAAAAAGTTTGAGCGTGTGAATGGAAATCTCCATAGGCGGAGGTTTCCATTCACTTCAATGTGGTGCAATCTCTGAGTTGGTATATTTAAGTAGCGGGGGGTGTGGTTGGCGCAGGGGGGCTTGCCCCCCCCCGCTTACAACAGTTTATTTTGTTGTCCTTTTTTTTTTTTTTTAGGTAGTTGAAGTTATGTAACTTCGAACATAATGGTTCGACCATTAGGTGTTCAAAGTTACGTTACTTCAACTATGTGATATAGACCCTCTACTAACAAATGTCTGTACAGCATGGTTTCTTATTTTCTACAAATTACTTTATTAAATCCTTCTAAAATAATAGTTTTGTTCTACATTTAAATTGTATAGCATCCTTTATTCCCTGCTTTGCCTTTCTACACTGTAATTTTAACGAAAAGGGGATATTTTCTTTTTAAAATTTTTAAAATACATTCAGGATTATTCTTCTTTCATCATAGCCTTAGCCATTATTATTAACTTAAAAGAAGCCAAAAAGACGATGGGCTGAACCACATTAACCCTCATTCTATAACCTTAGAATATAGAATTCATCATTTTTAGGGGGTTCAACCTAGAACCACGTATGATAGAAAAAAAATCAGTCCCAGTCATTCCACTGCCAATACTTAGGATGTAGTATACATGAAGTACATCACCTTACACAATAACAGTGACATGTTATTATATATACACTTTGTTTTTTAAAGATAAAACTTAAAATTTTTACGTTTTACAATTTCTTTTAAATTCAGTTAACAATACCTTCCAGGAATTCAACATATTTTCCCATGCTCCAAATCATATTCCTAACAATTTTGTCTAGAATTAACAAACTTCCACTTTCCTAGCTATACCGTCAAAACTTCAACAACTAGTTGTAACGAAGCTCTAATCCAACATATCCAAATAATCCTCTGAAAATATCAAACACAACATATACATCTCTTATCTTTAACCACACTAAAATATCATCTGGATAAATACATATCACCAAAACCACTCAATCTTGTTCAAACCTCTATTCCCATTATTTAGTCTGTCTCAAGTTCAACTTTCAGTTTATTACAAATCTAAACAACAAAGGCTTAAAGAGCAGGTCTGTCGTACCCTATTATTTGCCTTTACCTAGTTTTCCAAAAAAAATGCATTCACACATGACACTACAAAAGTATATTAATTTATAAATGTCCATAACTAAACCAACATCTATATTATGAAACCTACAAACCTCAAGAATGTCATACATGATCTTGTGTGATAAATTAAAAGCTTTTGTTATATCTGCAACTAAAATTCTCCAGTCTTCCTCAATATTTAATTCAAGGACAACCTCTGCCAATATTAACAATTCCGGGATACTTCTCTTAGTAACACCAAAAACATCTGGTCCCACTGAATCCCCCATTACCTTACTTAATCTTAATTGTAAAATTTTAATAAGCAACGTGCAATCAACACTGGCTAATGCTAATAGCTTCCAGTTTTTTATATCTTTCATTTTTCCATTCCATATAAACTTAACACTCAAATATTTGCTAAGTGTATTAAATCTTTTAGCCCACCATTTTTGTAATACCTTAAAACAAAGCCTCCAGCTAACTATACCCCATCTTCTTATGAATGTCACTGGTTATTTAGTCTATACCTGGTGCACGCTCAGCACTAACTAGCTTCAGTAATGACTTGGTGTCTTCTAATTTAATACCACTATCACCAGTAACACTTCATTTTTAATGGCCTTACTCCCTCCCTGTTCAATCTTGTTACCTTCTTCCTTCCCCTTACAATTAACTATTCTTTTACTTCTCTCGCCTTCTCTTGCAGTATTATATATAGAACCTTTTTAGCCTTTAACCTCTCCATAAATGCATATTCAGCCTGTACTGCTAGACATTACAGAGGATTAACTTCCCCTATTTTTCCCCTTCACTACAAATTTGCATGTATATATCTACTCTTTCATCCTTTCCTTATTTTCTTTGTATAATCTTTTACATCACTAGCTTCAATTAAACCATGAAAACCTTCAACCTGACTACTGTACTATTCTCCACTAACTTTCCATTAATTCATCAAATACAAATATTATCACATCAATTTTCTGTATGCTTCTCAATATCCCACAGCTCCTATACATATATTCCTTATGTTCATACAATTCATCCATAACCTTTTATCATTCCATTTTTTTTTCATTTTTCACAAATGTAATGTCAATTATCTCAAGATCTACCCCTACGCACTTTGACCTCTTTTTGTCCTAATTTCATATGCACAGCTTTATGATCAGAAACCACCATGTATTTACTCTATCCCTGGTCTTCACCCAAACATTCAACATACAGTATGTAATCTATATGGATAGTAATTATAACTCTCCTACAAATGTAATCATCTTGTTGGACAATTTTCATTCCTGCCCTTTATAAAATCTAATAAACCTGTTTGGCGTGTCCTCCTTTCTTTCTATTTCTTCCTTATAAGGAACAATTAAAGACCTCACTAGAAATAGCAGCTGTCAACAAAATGTTCTGTATACTGTTTATCTTTAGTAGGCACATATATACCGCACAATCTAATACATTCTCAAGCTTACAATCATCGACACATAAGATTTTTCCCTAGGATAATGACTATACAGATATTAATATTCAGTTCCAGGGCTTTCCTTAAAATACTGCAACTCTACTGCAGTATTGCAGTTCAGAAGACCACATGACCTCCTGCCCCCAAATTACTTTAAACATTTCTTTCTCACTTCTGGACATGAATCTCCCATACTGTAGAAAACAAATATCCATACACTGTTTTTTAGTCAGTGAAGCACAAAGAGCGCCTAATGTGATCAGCATTCACTGTTAAAACTTTGAAACTGTTTTTAATCTTGTTTTTTAATTTACATTTTAAATGCAAGTTTCCTTTTAGTGGAACTCACATATTCCCCAAATGTACCATTATTATCCTGGTATTTCATGCATTCATTTCCAGACACTGGCTGCAAAGCAGCATACTTACTGGCAGTTTGTAGCACATGTACTTTACTCAACAGATTCCCTAGCCCTCTTAAATAACAATTTCCAGTTCTACAGTTGCAACATTTATATTTTTTACAGCGCTCTTAACAGTATTAGATTTTCATCAAATGATATATAAAGTCTACTGCATAAAAGATGACTGTCTATTATCAACAACTGTTAGAAAATCAGTAGCTATGTGGCATAGAGGGCCAAGGCCCTGATTACAAGAACTTCAGAATTTGATATCCGATACAAAAGGACAATAGTTGACTCTACACACTTGTACTTAAACAGGAGGCAAAAGCAAGTTCCTCAGTAAGAGCAAAAATGCATTTCTTCAGTACCTTCAACTAATGTGACTATTCATTTTTGCAGCTCTCAGTATGATGCAGTTATTAGGAAGTTTCATTTTTAAAGACCATGACAGTGTTCTATTTTACACCTTTGCAAGGCAATCTCACTAATCAAACTTTTCAGGTTTCCATAAGCTTTGGGGGCTTGAACAGTTGTGGCAATGGATGTGATCCTAGTGTTTCACTAGCCTTACGACTTGGTCCCCACAACAATTTTCAGATCTGAATGTTTATGCTATCCCTTCTAGAACTTATCATAAAACAAGAATGTGCACATCTTCACATAAATAACCCAAGACATCTTGAACAGTTTCTAAAAGCTGCAGCTACTGCAGCTGTTGCACTATTAGTATGGAGCAGCTGGAAAACACATTTGTCCCTGACAGTGGCTCACCATTGCCCCAAATGTTTTGAGATCTTGACAAAAAAAATTCATTAAAATGACTAAAACTTAGAACTACTGTCTCTTATTAAAGTATATGCTTTACAATGATTTTAGGTTATGTATGCAAAAGCCATTTGGTCAAAAGGAGTTCTGACTGGAAAAAAAATATGCAAAATGCAATTGTCTTACACTTGGAAGAATGCAAATGGACACATTAAAACCTATCAACTTCTATTTACTCAGTGTGCAATTTTCTTATTACTTCTTCCATAGAAAATCATTGTTGGTGTTGTTTCAGTCAAAGTTTTTTAATTTTTTTTTCTCCACAGCTGTGTGACCATACAGTTAGGGAATTTAAGTAATGGGACTTAATGTGCATGGTGGCTTGCTCCAACCTGCAAAAAAATGCTTTTTATTATTATATTCTATTACATTATATATAACTAAAGAAACAAGACAAAAATGTTACTTAGAAACAAATCTTGGACAAAATGGAGATCGAGCAAATCTCCTTCTGATCAACTGATCTTTAGACAATTAAGAAATAGTACCAAAAAAGCCATAATCTCTGACAAAAGAAACTATTACAGTAATCTCCAGCAAATGAATACTAATAAACCACAAAGATTTTGGGCAACCTTAAATAAACTTCTTCACCCTGGTCAGACTACTACTCCCTCCCCCTCTGGGTCATAAAAACATTCAACCCTAGAAACTGCCAACACCTTTAACTCCTTTACTGAAACCATTAACTCTCTTGCCTCTCATCTTTCCTTTGATAACTCATCCATCCCTGATCTCACTTCTGCTAATCTCCCCACCTTTAAACTACAATCCATCTCTACCTCCTTTATCCAAAAATGTATCCAAAAACTTAAACCATGTACCCCCTCTGTCGACCAACTTCCTGCCGAATACCTTCAAAAAGCAGCAACCGAAATAGCCTACCCGGTATCCATCCTGATAAACAGAACTATTAGCGAAGAAACCATTCCTGATATCTGGAAAATCTCATACATCATTCCCTTACATAAAGGTGGTAACTCCAATGAGTACTTATAGGCCCATAGCTCTCTTGTCACCAATAGCAAAGATTATGGAAAAATGCATACACTATCAACTAATGGGTCACCTAACTAAACATAATATTTTGTCCAACTGCCAACATGGTTTTAGGCCTTTTCACAGTACTACCACTGCCCTCCTTTCATTCACTGATTTTATCAATAAAAAGCGCAATAATAACAACCTATCTTCTGCACTCTTTATAGACCTATCTAAAGCCTCTGATATGGTCAACCACCCCCTGCTCTTACAAATCCTGGAATCTATCTCTCTAGAACCCAAGGCTATACACTGGTGTGCCTCATACCTCAGAAATAGAAAGCAGGCTGTCCTCTGGGGTAACAAACTCTCATCTCTGCTACCAATTTCACTTGGTGTTCCCCAGGGCTCTATTCTAGGTCCTCTTCTTTTATCTTTATTCATAAACGACCTTCAAGTGGCTATACCCCAAGCCACATGCATCCAATATGCTGATGACTCCACACTTATCTGCTCCGCTAAAACTACCTCTGAGTTACAAACCCTTACTCAAAATGTCTTCAACACAGTTGAGGCATGGTTCTTAAAACGCTGTTTACTCTTGAATGCTAAAAAAACAAACTCCTCCTATTTAAGCCCACTTCTAGGTCCCCCCCCACTAGAATTCTCTATCTCATCTAGCAATGGCACCCTTATATCCCCTGATTCTACCACTAAGCTGCTAGGTGTCACAATAGACAACAGCCTTACTTTTGATACTCATATTAACAATACCATTAAAACTGTTAATAGAAAACTGGGCTCCCTCTAAAGAATTAAAACATTCTTAACTTCCAATGCCAAAACTACACTCGCCCACTCTCATCTTATTTCTACTCTCCTCTATGCTTCACCTATTTACACTAACCTAAAGAAAAACATTCTCTCTAAAGTGGCTAACACTCTTAATAGCATTGCTAGATTTGTTACCGGAAATAAATTTAGAACTCACCACTGTCTGAACATACAGCAACTTCACTGGCTCGAATTACACAACATGCTATTACTCTCTCAACTTACCTTTGTCCATAGGATATTCTACCAACCTAACAATACACCTTTCCTCTCTAATCTCTTTACCCCTTATACGAACCTCAGTTCCCTTCGCTCCTCTAACAAACTTCTAGTAACTATATGTAAATCTAATAACTCTGCCGGTGACTCCCTTTTCTCCAACACCATTGGTAAGTCTTGGAATCAGCTTCCTACTGAACTCACTTCCATCACATCTCCTATTCTCTTTAAACAAAAACTTAAAATACACCTCAAAAAACACTGGTTGTGCCCATGTCTCAATCCTGACTAACCATGACCACAGCAATCTCTCTCCTGCTGTCTTCCTCTACTCATTACCTGCTCACTATTATGTTGTTTCTTATAATCTACAAATATTGATGTTAGAATAAAAAAAAAAAAAAAAAATTTATTTGGTATTTCCTATTTTCTTTTCTTATTTATCATGTTTTTCTTTCTTATATGACCTAAATTGTTATATATATGTATTACTAAACCAGGATTTAGTTTTGCTTTAGTGCTGCCTACCTCACTACCTTCTCTTTTTCCTTATCTATAGTACTTAACCTGTGCTCCAGTCTGTCTCTGCACCAAATACCTGCTATCTCTCTTCTGGACACCACTGTACAATAGAGAAAATAAAGGAAAACCTCTAACAGCTCCCAAAGAGACAATTTGCTCTGAAAGACAGTGAAAGTATGTATTGATACTGGCACACATATATTATTAAATAATGGTTGTAATGACCTGTGCTTAGAAAACTAAGCCTCCCAGACAGGTTTGCCAGCGGCCATACCTTCTCAGAAACCTTTCTTCTCTGTCTAGCATTGTTTGATATACTATTTCTACCCCCTTTTTCTCTCTCTCGTCACTTTGAATATCTATCTGTAACTTGGCATCTACCACTTGCCCCATAGTACCAGACCCTTGGTGTTGACCAAACTTGGCTTTTGCTTAATACTTCACTCCTTACTGCTAAACTCTTTTAGCTTGCCTTACTCTGCTCCCTCAGTCTGTCTATACTCCTTCCTTTTTGAACTAGCCATTCCTAATAATCTCCTTTCCTATAACATCCTCACCATCTTGCTAGCAGAGTCTATACCTGTGGCTAAACTCTCATACTTCCAGACTTACCTTCTGGATTTTCTCAATTTGCTGATTGTCTTCATCCATACTCTGCTCTCTTGTCTCTACCCACTCCGTTCGCCCTCCGGGCTCACTCCGCTCCCCTACCCTGCCCCCAATTCCCACCCGCCCCCAGGGGTCCTACATTTATTCCTCCACTTGACACACCCCCAACCAATCAGGCATAATCTCCTCCTTAGCATGCCTCACCCCTGTCTCTTCTAACCACACCCATCTTACTCTAACCTATCCTCCTCACTACCTCTTAAAGTCATTATACTACTTCACTTTCCTCTTCTCTCTATTTTTTCTTTATCTCTGTTACTTCCTTCAACATATAGAATGGGTACATTATCTTTCCCATTATACCTTCAGATAACTATCTGTTTAACACTCTTAATACCTCTTGTAACTACTTATTTCCTAACCTTATATGAATATCCTCTCCCCTCTACTCTTGTGTTTCCCTCTAAACATACCTCTTCACCTTCCTCACCTTGTACTCCTGCCACCTTAAATCTCACTACCAAACCTAATTACCTATTTACCAAACACCACAAACTTGCTTACTTTAAGCTTAGCAAACAGAAAACTAGAAAATATATCGACATCGTATATAAACAATGCCAGCTGGAATATTTCTTATATTTCCAATCACTGCTGGATGGAGACATTCACCCTAACCCTGGCCCAATTACCACAAACATCAATAGTCACACAAAACAAGACAAAACCTCTCCTATATCATCACACACTTCTGCCAACTCTCTTACTATAGCTCATCTTAATATACGAAGCATTTGCAATAAAATCTCTCAACTTCATGCCCTTTTAGATGTTCATCATTTTGATATCCTATGCCTATCAGAAACATGGCTAAAACCTACCATTAAGGATAACAAAATTACCCCTCCTGGGTATAATATCCTCAGAGTAGACCGTAAGACCAAAAAGGGAGGAGGTGTAGCAATTCTCTATAAAGCACAACTTCAAATTAGTATAACAAATCTGAACCTTCCTCTAGGGCAGAATGCAGAAGTAATCACCTCAAAATTACAAATTAACCCTAATAAAGCTATTAACATAATTTGTGTATATCTCCCCCCAGGAAATAACACTGACACATTAGAATGTATCCTTAGCCACCTGTCTAACAACCTCCCCCAAGAAACACTAGTTCTAGGTGACTTTAACATTGATTGGAATTCTTGTAATAGCATAAATCCCACATCCCACATAAACCTATATGCTTTTACTCAACTCATTAACTGTCCAACCAGAACTGATAAATACAACAACCATGAATCCATCCTAGACTGGATTCTGATTAATACGCCTCAACAAACCTACCAGTCTGGTACCCTTCCTGATGATCTAAGCGACCATTCTTTAACCTATGTCATTAGACACAAAACCAACTTAACTTTACCTACCACCTTTAGAACGCTACGAACAAAAAAACATTTTAACCCTGAACATTTTCAAGCTGATCTGAAACAAACAAATTGGTCCTCACTAAAATACCTCCCACTTAATGAAGCAGTAGAATACTTTAACTCTACGTTCTAATTCTAGACCAACATGCCCCAACACGAACCATCAGAACTAAAACAAAAATAGCACCCTGGCTAACTAATAATACTAGGCATAAAATCATTCTTAGAAATAAATCTTGGTCTAAATGGCGAACCACTAAAAATCTAACTGACCGCCAAAATTTTAGAGAGCTTAGAAACAACATTAAAAGATCTATCCTAACAGACAGAAAGAACTATTACCTCCAGCTACAGCATACCACTAATAAAGAACCTAAAAAATTCTGGGCCAGTATTAACAATCTTCTATCTCCAGGTCACTCCATTTCACCTAATCCCCAGGACTCTAACCCAGATAACCCTAAACAAACAGCAAATGACTTCAACTTGTTCTTCACAAATACTATCAAAACACTTGCTAGTCATTTATCTCCTGATACGTCGAACCTACTTACACCTATATCAAATCCACCTCCTACCCTCCACTTACAACCTGTCTCTACCTCCTTCATCACATCACTGCTCCAAAAATTAAAACCAACCACTCCCTCTGCAGACAAACTGCCTGTAGAATTCCTGCAGGTAGGTGCCAAAGCCTTAAGCTACCCTATTTCTATCCTAATTAACAGATCTATAAAGGAAGGAATCTTCCCCTCTATCTGGAAGATATCTCATATCATCCCACTACATAAAGGGGGTAGCTCTAATGAGTTTTCCAATTTTCGACCAATAGCTCTCCTCTCACCACTCGCAAAAATCATGGAAAAATGTATTCACAAACAAATACTAAATCACCTTCTTAACAACAACCTACTCTCTAACTGTCAGCATGGTTTCAGACCCTCACACAGTACCACTACAGCTTTACTCTCCTTCACTGACTCCATTAACACTAACAGTAACAACTACTTATCATAGTCTTCATCGATCTATCCAAAGCGTTTGATATGGTGAATCACAAACTTTTACTACATATTCTCAAATATCTTGCTCTTGACCAGCTAGCCTTATCCTGGTTTGAATCTTACCTAGAAAATCGTCAGCAGGCAGTACTTTGGAAAAACTCACTTTCAAATCTTCTACCTATCTCCATAGGCGTACCCCAAGGCTCTATCCTAGGCCCTTTACTATTTTCAATTTTTATCAATGACCTTCAATCTGCTATTCCTCATGCTACATGGTATTCAATACGCAGACGATTCTACTATAATCTGTACTGCTAACTCTCTAACAGAACTCCAGTCACTTACTCAAAAAGCTTTTAACACTGTAGAACAATGGTTCTCTGACCGCTGTCTACTCCTTAACCCCAAGAAAACCAAATTGTTACTTTTTTCACCTACTCGCAAATTGACTCCACCACACTTTACTCTTACATCCTCTGACAGAACACTCATTTCTCCTGACTTAACCACAAAACTATTAGGAATAACTATTGATAATAACCTCAACTTTGATTCTCACATCAACAACACCATAAAATTAGTAAATAAAAAATAGGATCCCTTTACAGAATAAAACCTTTCCTAACACCTACAGCAAGATCTATCATTGCTAGGTCTCACCTAATTTCTACTCTTCTCTATGCTTGTCCCATTTACACTAATCTTTCCAAAAACAACATGAAGAAACTTGAAACATCCTATCATAACATAGCTCAATTTGCTGTAGGATCTCCTTTTCGAACTCATCACTGCCAGAACATAAAAGAATTAGGCTGGCTTGAACTTCCTAACCAACTTGTTCTTCAACAAATCTTAATAGCTTATAAGATTCTATATCAGCCAACCAATACACCAATACTCTCTAGCCTTATTTCTCCATACAAAAACCTGAAACAACTTCGCTCTGCTAACAAACTCCTGATTAATATTAGTAAACCTCACAATCATGCAGGTGACTGTTTATTCTCCAACTCTGTTGGAAAAACATGGAATAATCTACCCTCTGATATTACTTCTTTAACCTCTTTCCAACTTTTTAAAAATCAACTAAAAATTAATCTCAATAAACACTGGCTTTGCTCCTGCACTAATCCAGACTAAAGCTCACTCAAAAAAAAAAAAAAAATTTTCGTATCTTATTTTATCTTTTTAAATCATCTGTTTAATTGCTATGTTTCTCTTGTAATATTTTTATGCCTTTTGTGAACTTGTACAACTTATGGAGCTTTTCTCCCCGGGCCTCTACTGAAAATGGACATATATCCAGTTGGACTAGCCTGGTCAACAAATGTAAAATAAAATAAATAATAAATAAATAAATATTTGTTGCATTATACTAGTTCATCCAATCAAACTTTGTTCTTATAATTTTTATGTTATAATCTGTTTGTACCTTGTGGAGCTTTTCTCCCCGGGCCTCTGCTGAAAATGTAGATGCCTCCAGTCAGATTAGCCCGGTTAACAAATGTTAAATAAAAATAAAATAAATTAAATAAATATTCATCTAGAAGTGTTTTTAAACAGTTGCCATTCCAGTAAGTTTTCTCTTACTGCAATGTAGGAGAATCATGAAATTAATTTGACCAGTGTAAGAGAAAAATTACATGATTTAATCATTTTTTTTTTACAGTTAGTCTTGCTTCACTGGATAGCACAGAGTTTTGGCCTTCACCATGCCCCAAATGACGGCGTAAGGAACTGATCAGGGAGGAATGGGAGTGAGTTGCAGACATTTTATTTCACATCCTTCAGGGAGGGAGCTGGTAAAATCCTGCATAAGAAATGTCATCTGATGGAATTGTAGTAACTGCAACAGACAGGGTTGAATATAGAGACTACCAATAAGTTCTTAGATAAATGTTTACCAACATTGTGGGACAAGACACTGGTCCAGCCCACAGACAAACGGGGCAGTTTTTAAGAATCTATAAGGAAGTTTCTATCTCCAAGTAGATAAGACTATCTCCTAACTCTTGTCTGCCTATCACTTTGCCCAAAAAATGCCAAGAGTTGTGTGAACAAATGGGCCAAACAGACATCCAAGTAAAAAAAATTTATGGAGAAATCCTCCTCGGGCAAATCATGCTGTGTTTAACAAAATGGTCCAAAAACTACTATTCAACAAAATAACCCTGAAACAAATTACCTGTAAATCCTACAAAAAATACAAGACATTCACACATTTGTGCATGCATTTAATACCTAACATACAAGCCAATAATAGCACTGTAAGGTATCCAGTCATCTGGAAAGCTATGCTCACCTAAACACACACAGGCATACGGACATACCATGTGCCAAACATACAAAAAACAGGAAAACAGCAAAAGCAGAGAAACCGTCATCTATTACTGCTTGAAGTCCATATGATCATAACAGAAAGGGTAGTACTTGAGGGTACAAAGGTCAGGTCTGCATTTCCCTTCCCCGGTAACATTTATGCATCATTCTTTGATTATTAGTTATCATGGTGCAGTAGCTATCTGTAATGAATAATGCTCACCACTGCTGCTCAATGCTTGTAGAAAGGAGGGAATGCAGAAAATCTGCTATGCACTGTGGTCATACGTTTATCTACAATTAACCCCCCTACTAAAGCCAGATTTCCCAGTGCCGACAACATTGAAAAATGTTTAGGGCGTGTAGTCACGCAGAAGCCACAAAGGTCAAAAGGAATCTCTTCAGGAAATCAAAGACATCGCAGCATGGTCATTGGCTTAAGGGAAAGTGTTTGGTCTTCAAAATAATCAGTCTTTGTCTTATTACGACATAAAACGTTTAACAAGTAATCAAAGAATGCACACCAAACTGGTCAGAGAGTATGGACGGGAACTTACAGCCTAGCGACGATAGAGAAAACTGTCACTACTTCAGTGCCAGTTTATCAAAAGCAGCTGTATAGCCAGTCCTGTGCACAAACAAGCTTCGCATCCTAGTGACAGGAAAGCTGACAACTGAAAAGTGGGGTTCAGCATAAGCCATTACACAAAAATTGACAAACTTTAGATTCTGGGTTTTCACATGATGTTTTAGACTCCAGTATGCATCATACTGGATTTTCAAGTGAAAAGCTGGACTACACGTGGAGTTAAACATTTTGAAAGTGGTTTTAGTCAATTTCTCCAGTCAAGCAAATGAAAATGAAATATTCAAAACTTGTTGCCATTTAAGAACAATCTTTAAATTCGTTGTTTTGGTATTTAAGACTACAAAGCTATAATATCTTGATATATATTCATTAGGCCTGAACTTATATTTCTGATCTTTAAAAAAATCCAGTTATCTATCATTTTAACAGAAATTGATTTAAAACAGAATGCAATTATTTCTGTTGTTTGTAATTTTATAAGCTTGCCATCCCTTCATCCAAAATTACCTAATTAAGAAATAAATGTCTTGATCATGATGGCCTTGATTATCCAACACAAACTCTGATTTATTGAAATTAAAATAACTCTCTTCTAAAAATAATTGGAATAAGAAATATTGCATGAAATGGAAACATTTGGTGATTTTTTTTTTTAAAGTTCTTAAATCTTTTTGCAAACCATAAGTAGTAAATTATTTGAACCTTAAGAATGGTCAAATGTTTCTATTCTGCTTTTAAAGACAGCAAGATTACCAGCCTATTATTCAAAGCAAAATCCTGCCAAAATGGGCTGCATTACTAAAGATATCCAGACAACTACGTAATACTTAAAAGTGCAAACAGTTAACTGCAATGTTACAGGCAAACAGTGAAAAATGAAACTCAGTATAACACAAAAGTAGGTTGTGAAGGGGGCTTTCAACAGCATGTACCTTCTGATATGGGTTGGAGCTATGCTCCCACAATCCTGCCACCTATATAAAATAAAACCAAGACTGCTCTGCCCTGGTGTAAAAGGAAGCTGTGAAATACCACAATCTGCTAACTGGCAACTCTAAGAGCATAATTTCTTTAAGCCCCAAACTTACAAAGATCTTTTCCTGAAAACCTATAGTTAGTGAAACCAACTTGTCCTTTTCCCACTGTTGTGTGAATGTGGAGTTAGTACGTATAAGAATTTCCTCTCATGAAGTGCAGGGGAAGCTTGCCCTCTGCAAAAAGTCTTCTTTTTGATTCACTAAATGAGGTGTCCAGTGAAACTGTTTTATAATTTTGAGACTTGCATATTTTAACTTCAGCAAGTCAGTCAGAATTCTTGCATTCTCAAGATTAACGTACATAATGTAAAATCACAAACTGGAGTCCATACTAGACTGCCAGACAGTTATACACTGCATTTTTGCCTTGTTCCAGGCAAAAATACTACATTTGACAAAGCACGTGAATCAACTTCACTCACTGCATCACAGCAAGTAAACTCCATCTGATCACTAATGCAAGTAATATTACAAGCTATGCCTGGGTCTCTTCCTCTCCATACTTATTTTTAAACATCTCTATGTACTTACTAATTACCACCACATCTCGTAAAAACATACATTCTGAAGAAAAAATATATATTTAAAATCAACAGTCATTTTAATACAATATAAACTACTGTCCTCAGTGCTGTTAAATGGGTATCAGAGAAGGAATGATTGAATGATAATTCTAGTAATAAAGCAGATGGAATAAATTAAACTATTTTCATGTTTTTTTGTACCTGTTACTTACACTTAAAAAATTAAAAAGAAGTTATGTTCTTATCATAATATTCCATGTGAGTTGTCCATCTTGCCATTCACTCTTACTGATGGGTTCGGAGCCAATCCTCGGCTCTAACTCAGCCGTTTTTCACAAGTTCGAGGTCTTCAACTAGCACGAGACTAATCCCCTATCCCATGATGCACTAGTGCTCAACTCAGATCTTGTTTGCCATTATAATAATAATATATATCCATACAGACATACATCAATCTTTGTCTAAAAGGCAAGTGAACAGGGTCAACGTCAAATATTTGTCTCAATTGAATAAAAGGTCCAGATCCACCAGAACCCACAGGTTGGGGGTTGGAGGGAGGGACGTAAGAATGAAGGGTGATATGGACAAATCACATGGAACGTTATGGTAAGAACATAACTTCTTTATGTGAAGTTGTCCAATCTCGCATTCATTCTTACTGATGGGACGGCATCCCTAGCACCATCAATCCTGGGTGTCTCACAAGAGAATATTCTTTAGCACAGTGGACCTGAAGGAGACCCTATCCCTGGAGGCCATATCTACTTTGTAATGAGTAATAAAGGTATGTGGTCTTGCCCAAGTTGCTGCTGCACAAATGGTGTCTACAGGCACTTTAGCATGAAAGGCTGAAGAAGTAGCAATGGCCCTAGTTGAACGATCCTTTATTTTGCATGGTAACTTTATTTACTGAATTGTAAGTAAAGGAAATACAGTCCGATAGCCATCTGGACAGAGTGTTTTTTGCGACTGTTGTATCTCTTTTAGCATCTGAGAATGACACAAAAAGTTGGTCAGATTTTCTGAAATTTTTTTGTCCTGTGTAAATAGAAGTGTAACTGTCTGTGCACATCAAACTGGTGTAGCATGTATTCTGCCTTACTGCCATACTTGGGAAAGAAGACTGGCAACTATAGTTTGATTCAAGTTGGATTCTGAACACACTTTAGGTAGGAAAGTTGGATTTGTTTGCAGTGAAACTCTGTCATTGTGAAATAAGAGATATGGGGGATTGATTGACAAAGCTTGCAGTTCTGATACTCTTCTGGCTGAAGTGATGGCCACCAAAAAGACAGTTTTCCAAGTTAAGAATTTTAAGTCACATGAAGCTGCAGGTTCAAACAGTGGAAGAATTATTCTTGATAGGACGAAGTTGAGGTTCCATGGTGGCAGTGGAGTGCCCTTAAGAAAAGCTGTGTACAATCTATGTAACATAATGTTTGGTCCATTCTCACTTAAATGGAAATTTGAAATTGCTGCTAATTGTACTCTTATGGTAGCAGCTACTGCACCTTCTTTGAAAAGTTTTGTAAGGAATTCTAAGATTGAGGGAAGGGATGCTGAGTAAGGATCAATTTTATTTTCTAGAGCCCAATTAGAAAACCTTTTCCATTTGCAAAGATATAATCTTCTCGTTGATGTCTTATGAGAAGATATCAAAATGTGTCTTGTTGCAGATGAAAGATTTTGTAACCTGGCTATGTTTGGAACTTAAGCAGCCAAGCTGTCAATTTGAGGGTTTTCAAGGAAGGGTGAAGAAGTCCTGATGAATGGATCAGTAGATCCGGCACTGGGTCCCAGACCCAAGGTTCCCCCAGAAGATGAGGTTGTAAGAAGGGGAACCAAATTTGACGAAGCCAGTAAGGGGCAATCAGAATTAAGGTCCCTCCCAATAAAGTGGCTTTCTGAATTACTTTTGGTATTAATGGGAATAGAGGAAAAGCATACAGGAGACCCGGGGGCCAATTGTGTGTCAGTGTATCCCTTCGGGACTTCCCCTGAGGGGGAATTAGGGCAAAGTAGTTGCTGCATTTTGTGATTGTGGACGTGTCAAAAAGGTCACAGCAAGGCTGGCGCCATTTGTGGAAAAAGCTCTCTGTTACTTCTTGTTTGAGGGGCCACTCGTGCCATCCCTGAGCTTGTCTGCGAACACAGTGGATTTCCCTGGGATGTGTGTTGCTACTAGAAAGTGTTAGGTGGACGTCACCCATTGCCATACTCTCAGGGCCTCTTGACATAGGGGGTAGGATTTGGTTCCTCTTTGTTTATGTACCATACCACTGACATATCGTCTGTCTGAATTGCAATTGTTCCTACAGGTAGATAGTCTTGAAATGCTTGTAACACTAAAAGCACTGCTCTCATCTCTAGAACACTGATGTGCAAGTGAACCTCATGTTCTTGCCACATGCCTTGGGCTGTCTTTCCCAGATAATGCCCCCCCCCCATCTGGGAAGCATCCGTGGTCACTGTGGCTAGGGGAGCTGGGCGAGTAAAGGGCCTCCCTATCATCACATGGTCTGACAGCAGCCACCAAAGGAGATCTTTTTTGCAAGTTTGCGTCAGGATAATTTTGTGGGGCATACGAAGAGTTTGCATTGACCACTGGGCAGAAAGAAGCCACTGCAGGATCGTCATATGCGTGCGTGCGAGAGGAATATTAATCAAGAGGCAGGGCTACTATCATGTCCAATACCTTTAGAACCACTCTGGCCTGGACCTTTGTTCTGTGTAGAAGATTCAGAACTTGTCTTCGAAGGACTTGAATCCTCTCTCTCCTGGAAGGTTTACCATCATTGTTTTGTGTTTAATTCTGCTCCTATAAAAATGGTATGTTGAGATGGCAATAAGGCAGATTTTTCGTAACTGACTAATTCCTAACTGTGCAAATAGTCGTAAGGTTGTGTCCCTTGCTTGGATTAGTAGTTGCTTGGTGGTGGCGATTAGGAGCCAGTCGTCTAAGTATGGAAACACTTGGAATCCTAGCCGCCTCAGATGAGCTGCGACTACTGCCATGCATTTGGTAAACACTCTGGGGGCAGTAGTGAGGCCAAAAGGCAAAGCTCGAAATTGAAAGTGACTGGCTCCCAGCTGAAAGCACAGATGACACCTGGATGGCCTGTCCATTTTTATGTGGTAGTATGCATCATGGAGGTCTATAGAGCACATCCAATGGTCTTTCTCTAGAAAGGGAAGTATCGACTGCAATGTGACCATCTGAAAACTTTGTAATTTTTACTGACCTGTTTAGTCTGTCGAGATCCAATATAGGTCTCCAGTCCCCTGTTTTTTTTGGAACTAAAAAGAACCTCGAGTAAGTGCCGGATCCTATTTGGTCTGTGGGGACTGACTAGATGGCTCTTTTTTCTAACAACTTTTGAATCTCTATGGTTGCTTGATCCCTGTGATTGGGTGGAACATCCGGGATTCTTTTGTTTGGGGGAGGTGGCTTTGAAAAGGGTATTGAGTAACCTCTGGGTATGATTCTTTGCACCCAAATGTCTTTTGGAAATTTTAGCCAGGTGACTGGGTGCAAAGATAAGTGTCCCCTGACTGCCTCCAGAGTGGGACAGATGGGCCTCCTTTCAGGAGTGCTGAAAGGGCTTACCGGAAAAAGATTCATGGTCGCCCTGATTCTGCAGACTCTCTCTGCCACGTGGGCGGCATCATCCGTTACTTTCTCCTCCTCTATCCCTGAAGGCTTCACCACGTGTGTCAGGAAAAACTCTCTGGGATTTCCGGAACCACATCTTTACCCCCTTTTGACCCTTAGGGTAGGGTCTGGAAGGGGTAGAAAAACAGCAGAGGGAGTCTTTTCCTCCTGTTCACACCTGGTTGGGGTCTCTTTCACTTTAGGCCAGAAAAGGGACGAGCCATCAAAGGGGGTGTTTATGAAGGATGACTTGAAGGGTTCCGTGAAATTACAGAGGCACATCCAGGAGCATCTCCTAAGGGCAATTTTATTTTATTTATTTATTTAACATTTGTTAACCGGGCTAGTCCAGCTGGATTTATTTCCATTTTCAGCAGAGACCCGAGGAGAAAAGCTCCAATTGTAAAACATACCACCACCACACCAAAAGGTTTAAAATAGACAAAAAGGAATTAGCTATAAATTCTAGGAAGACAAAAAGACATACTATACTAGATACATCATATATTTACAGAACATTTTACAGCATGTAAGTCTAGGGCAATCCCAAGACATTATTAGAAAATACCTTTAAATCTTTGGTAAATCTAGTTTATGCAGACAGTTACTTTTCCTAAGGATTATTTACTAGACATATTATTAGAAAAAAAGGAAGGGAGAGAAAAAAAAGGAGGCTATATTAATCAAGAGGCAGGGAATACTACCAACAGGGTACATTGATAGCACAGCAGAAAGGATATCTAATTGTTATCAAGTAGTAGAGATTACTTAACTACCTTCTAATTTAGGGGAGAATATAGGAAAGAGAGTAGGAGAGTGGGAGGCCAAGAGATGACAATGAGAAGTCCAGAGGATCAGTCTGGGTAACAGCAAGGGCATAGCCAGTGATTTTTAAGGTATGTCTTAAGACTTTGCTTGGAGAGAGAGAGAGGGATGGAAGTGTGGTAAGGTCAGAGGGCAAGAGGTTCCATTGTTTTCCCACGGTATTTGAGAATAGTGAGTCACCAGCTAAGTTGTTTGACTTGGTGGTCCTAGTAAGTAGTTTACTGAAGGAGCGTAAGGACTCAAGATTCCTATAGGGTGATATAAGGTTGTTTAGTACTGTTGTAATATTAGGGTGATAAAAAATTTTATGAGTGATGGTAAGTTGGGAAAGTATCAGAAGGTTTTTTAGTTCCAGCCAGTCTAGTTGATGAAGGTTATGACAATGGTGAGTTCTATATGGGTTTCCAGTGGCAAATCTAGCAATACTATTATAGGAGTTGGATAGTTTGGTAAGATTACTTTTTTTTAGATTAGTATATATGGGAGCTGCATACAGCAGAGTTGAAATTAGGTGGGAGTGGGCAATAGTCTTTCTGGCAGTTGGAGTCAAGAAAGGTTTTATCCTGTATAGGGAGCCCAGTTTTTTATTAACAGATTTAATAGTGTTATTAATGTGAATGTCAAAGGTGAGATTATTATCAATTGTAATTCCTAATAGTTTGGTGGAAAAGTCTGGGGATATAAGGGTACCATTGCTAGATTGAATGGATAAATCTATGGGGGGGGGGGGGGGGGGGGGCTTACTGTTTGGTGTAAACAATAGTAGCTTGGTCTTTTTTGTGTTCAAAAGAAGGCACCGTCTAGAGAACCATGACTCTACAGTGTTAAAAGCTATTTGGGTTAAAGACTGAAGTTCAGATATAGAGCTGGCAGAGCATATGATTGTAGAATCATCAGCATATTGAATACAGGTGGTTAGAGGAATGGCTATTTGAAGGTCATTAATGAATAATGAGAATAGGAGTGGACCAAGAATGGATCCTTGAGGGACTCCTAGGGAAATGGGAAGGTGAGAAGATAGCTGATTGTCCCAAAGGACTGTTTGCTGTCTATTACTAAGGTAGGACTTAAACCAGAGAATTGCTTTGGTGTCAAGAGAATGATGATAGAGTATTCAAGAGTAGGCGATGGTTAACCATATCAAAGGCTTTAGACAGGTCAAGAAAGAGTGCTGATGAGAGGATGTTATTATTGCGGTTATTATTAATGGTGTTGGTGAAGGACAGGAGAGCTGAGGTGGTACTATGATAAGGCCTGAAACCATGCTGACAGTTAGCTAGAATGTTATGTTTTAGTAAGTGGTTCATAAGCTGTTGGTGAATACATTTTTCCATAATTTTGGCTATTGGAGAAAGGACGGCTACAGGCCTGTAGTTAGAATAGTCAGTAGCATTACCTCCTTTGTGTAAGGGAATAATATGAGAGATTTTCCAGAGATCTGGAATGGTTCCTTCGGTTATGGTATGGTTAGTCAGGATGGATATAGGATAGGCGACTACTTTGGCAGCTTGTTGAAGGTATTCAGATGGTATGTTATCGGCTGAGGGGGTACAAGGTTTGAGTTTGTGGATAAGTTTATAGATGTAGGAGGTAGGGATGGGTTTTAGCTGGAATGTAGGCTGAGTATGAGGTAAGGAGTTAGGTAGATCAGAGTTATCTGTTGTTAGTTTGTTGGCTAGAGATTGTATGGTATTTGCGAAGAAAGTGTTAAAGGTATTGGCAGTTTGATGGAAGGTATTGTTTTCTGACCATAGAGGGGAAGGAGTGCTAGACTGGCCAGGGTGAAGGAGGTTATTTATGCTTGCCCAGAACTTTTGTGGATTAGTGTGGTGATTTTGCTGCAGTTTGCAAAAGTAGCTTTTTTATCAGAGAGAATTGCTTTTTTGGTAGCATTTTTCAACTGTCTAAAGGTTTGTTGATCTGGGGTATTTCTGGTTGCTCTCCACTTATTCCAGGACTTATTTCTAAGTAAAATTTTTTGTCTGGTATCTTTTGAGAGCCATAGGGCAGGTTTGGATTTTGTTCTAATGGATCGCTTAGGTGCATGTCTGTCAAGGATTGTTAAGAATTTGTTGTTGAACAATTCCTGAACACGCTGACTTACTCACTCCAAAGGCTACATAAGAAATTAGCTTCATGGATGAGTTCACAATGGAGTTGAGGGTGGAGCGCTGGGAAGACACTTTCTCTGATAACCCCTCAGTCACTGAACCCTGGAGAGAATCTCCTAGCTCTTTTATGAGATCTCTCTGTAATCTGGTAAAATGGGTTAAATAGTTCAGGGACCTGAGAGTGATGGCCGTTGATGAAAAAGTGTACTTTGCATATCTGTCCATTGTGCGTGAATCTTTATTCCGAGGATGTTTCCGATAACTCCTTTTTAGTGGCTGCCACCACCACTATAGCATCCACCGGAACACCTTTTGTTAGAAAAAGTTTATCTTCTGGGCTGTTGATGAATTTATCTAGCCTCCTAGGGTCAGGCTCCACTGTGACTGGAGACTCCCACTCCTTTTGACAAACTAAATCCATGAGTTTGTCGAAAGGCGGAGACACCCAAGTGGTGAAAGGTCGAAACCCAAAAGCTTTCAGGTACACGGACTCCTCTTCAGTAGGGCTGATGGATTTCTAGCCACTCCTCTGTTTTAGGATCTCTAGGATGTCCATGAAGGAGACATCCTCAGAGGGTGACCATGGGGACCCTTCTGATTCAGCAAGGTCAGTGCCAGATGTAATTGATTCCTGAGGGGAATCCAAATGCTTCCTCTTGCAGGCTCTTTTCCGAGGAGCCTCTTCAGAAGGGTATTCAGGAGAAGTCTCGGAAGATAAGGGTCCACCCACTGGGGCTTCCAGAAGTTCTGGCTCTCTACACCTTGGGGGGATTGGTTCTGCTGAGATGGACACCGGTGCTCTGAGGGATGGAATAGGTGTAGCAGAAGGTGAGGCTGTCTGAGGAAAGTGCTCTCCTCATAACTTCAAAAGCCCTTCCCCTATGAGGCAAAGAAACCTTCGGTTTCAAGGAATCAAGAGGCTCCCCTGGTGCCAGAGGAGCAGGCCCCAAAGCAGAGGTAGGAGCTGAGCTCACACGAGCCTAGGCACCGAGAGGAAGGGTCCGAAAAATTATCGGCTTCACTCAACCCCCCCCCCCTGGATCCGACCGGTGATTGTTGGCTCTTAGACCCCTTGTACGGCATCTAGGTGGTCAGAGCCAAAGATCCTGGAGTAGGTCTCGGCTCCAACAAACTCATCACCATCGGCTCCACACATTCTGGCTCTGAAACCGATGGTTGAGTCAGAGGAGGAATTGAAGAAGCAGGGGAAGGTCCAGTCGGCTCCGAATCCCTAAGGGTTGGATCCGATAATAATTTGGCTAACACCGGCATCCTCAGCAGGCTCTGCACAACACGATCCACATCAAATTCAGAAAGGCTTCTTGAGGATCTGGATGATGGGGCTGGAGATGCTGATACATAAAGGAGTGGGGATCTCAAAGTAGGGGATACCGTTTAATTCTTGGGACCGGCTCCTTACTTCTAGAACCAATGGCTTCGAGGGCAGTGGAGCAGAGGTTACAAGTCTCTCGGATCCTACTTGTTTTGTAAATGTCGGAGACAATCTCGGTGCTTTCTTGGATGGCTCCGACTCTTCTGATGTAGAAGATCTCTTGGAAGATTTAGATTTTTCAGACATAGGAGATTTACTTTTTACTTGACTACCTTGACCCGGTCAAGAGCTTCCGAGAATGAAGACTTTAACAGCCCTTTCAAAATAAGTTTATTTTTCCATTCCTGCAGGACTCTTGAGCGAAATGAATGACATATAGCACAAGAGTCTTGCAAATGAATTGCACCCAAACAGTACATACATTCTGTGTGTGTCCATCAGTTAACAAAATTTTTTGCCCAAACTTTGGGCACTTTTTGAAACCCAAAGGTTTCTACTCCTTTAACTGTTTTGACATTGTAAGTCCAGTAAATATTCCAAACACACACAAGAGTAATGGAACCTCTCTAACTAAAACGAGGTTATACAGTAACCAACACCTTTAACAATTATCGAAGTTTGTTTGTGTCTTTCAGCTTTTCCCAGTTAGGGGTCACCACAGTGGAACTCCGGTCCGCTATTGATTGGCAGTAGATTTTTACGTGCTGGCTTGCCGGGCCTAAAGCACAACCTTCAACGAAGGAACGCCCATTCACGCATGTCACCACACAGAAGACGCTCTGAAAATCGAATGGGCAACGTCTAACTGTGAGGCGACAACGCTACCGCAGCACCACCACCGCAGTTTTTAACAATTATCGAAGTAAAAGAGGGAAAAAAAAACACATATACAATATAATCCTTCTGTTAACAATGAAGTAGCTCTCTAAGACAAATGGGCTACGTAGAATACTGAACACCCTAAAATAAGTAGGAAAAACTATCCTAAAGGTATCAAAGCCACACACTATTGATAAGCACTTTAATAAACTAGATTTCACTCTATATATAAATGTATTGAAATAACTATTTAGAGGCAAGAATTAAGTCTTAATAATTCTGTTTGCACCTCAAAACATGTCTAAACTACAGGGCAGGATAGGGAATAGGAAGGCCCAACAACAAATGGCCTTTACAGAAAAAAAGGAGAATTCCTATTTTCTAAACAGCTAAACAGTAAGAAGGCACTCTATCTACATAGATAAATTCTCTAAACTATTTTTGAAAGAAAGTTGTAACTTTTTAAAATCTGAATAAGAAAAAAACTTTAAAGAAAATACTCTGTTTCCACGGCAAATGAGATTTAAGTTGGGCACTAGTGCATCATAGGATAGGGGATTAGCCTCGAGCTAGCTGAAGACCTCGAGCTTGTGAAAAATGGCCTAGTTGGAGCCAAGGATCGGCTCCAAACTCATCAGTAAGAATGAATGAGAGACAGGACAATTTCACATTCTTAGTTAATATCTTGTAGAGTGAGAAATGCAATTGCACCCAAAATTCTGGGGCATCATAGTTACAACCATTCAATAAAAATTCAGTTTATAAATTAGCATTACTTCAGCTATAGGGTTAAGATCTCAGTTGAGTGGCCAACCTAAGACCTCCAGCACCCTCTCAGTCCAACCAGTGCTTCGTGTCCCTGCACAAGTAGCTGACACACACACACTTTTGAGATTTGATTGATATGCAAACACACACACCTAGGAAAGGCTGGCAGAGGTTTACTAGCTATGCTCCCTTCTACCCAGACTATAAGGTAGTACCAACTGCCACCAGCCACCCTTACTTATCAGCTAATATAAGGCCCTTACAAAGGGTGTCCAATCCTACTGTGTAATATTACTAATAATCCAAATGGTAGTTTTGACCAAGACCTGCAAGGCTATTTAGGAGTAGCCTGCACAGTGTCACCATATACATATGTAAGTACTCTAAGAGCTTAAACATCTCTAAACAAACCAGTCACAATTAAAAGGTTTAAATACATTTAATAATAAATAAAAGAACAAGACAATACTCAGCAAACAAACACAGTTACTTCAGAGTTCAAAATCACAGGAAATATTTTAAAACATTGCAGGACACACTCAAATAAATACAGAAAACATCTAAACTAATATTTACTATATTCCTATATATATATATCTAAGAGAAACTATGCCCCAAGTCTTACTTACAGACAACACACAGGCAGAAGTGCTAAGTGGATGTTTCTAGATCCGAGACAAGATACAAAATGCCCAGTCTCTCCAAGAGAGTTCTTAAATTAATATCAAATGTTACTGATGGGTTAGCCTGGATGACATCACTTTTTGTCACCTGACTTTACTTCCTAGGCTAAACCAGAAACTAAGAATTTTAACATCCCTGTGTGAGAAATACATATCTCTCAGATGTGCAGCTGCAAGGAAGTCATAAAGCAATCAAACACTTTACATTTTAAACCTAGTAATTACTTTTCTTTTCAGACAACATAAAAACCTCTAGCTCTAGACATCTTGTCTGCTTGCTGCATTAACTAACTTTTATAGCACATCATAAAGCACTTAATTTCAACTTATTTTCTTGATGTTTTGTCTGTTAATCTTCTATGTTCCAGCAGGGTATGCTGTGGTTACATTCTTGAAACACAGTACATAACATACACTTCTGCATAAATCATATCAATATTCACAAATGATAAAGAATTATTTGCAAAATTTCAGACAGCTGGGCTGGCAGTGTCACAGTAACGTCGGAATGTTTTTTTTTTTTTTGGCTAGGTTTGTAATGTTTACAGAATGAATGCCTAGTTCTTACATATGAATTTTCATTCTCAGGCTGTCTAAACCCCTCTTCATCATATAATGTAGAAGTGCTTACTACTCAGTGCACATGCATGTGTGTCACCCGCAAGTTACTTTTTCATTGAACTGTCTCTCATTTAAATGATTTTCCTAAGGACAGAAACAGCAGCTAAAACCAGTATCTAAATCCATGCCTAATAAGCATCCAATCTACATTACATCAGCCAAAATTCTGGTCAGTATTAATCTTACCACAGGATATTCTCTTTTGCCCGCTGGAATAAGGTTTGATTTGAAAATGCTAGATCTGCTCCTGTACTGCAAAGTAAGGTGTGCATGTCTCCTCTTCAGAATTGTTTGAGTTGTGATAGGGAAGTGACACACACACACACATACTTGTATGCACTCTCCTAACATCATCATCAACTCTCTCTTCCCATTTTTCTACATGTGGTTGAGGTGTCATGTAAACTGTGACCGTCTCTTAATTCAGTGCCACTTTCTTACCTTCTTAGACCGTCATGCCTGACTGTCACAGTTCTCTCACACAATTCATCCATCTTTTTTTTGGATGCCTTTGTTTCTTCTTGCCTTCGTTCAGTCTGTCCCAAATATTTCTCACCCGAATCATGTCTTTCACTTTTCCACAAATGTGCCTAAGCCATCATAATCTGTTTATTTATTTGTACAATTTAACTGGAGTAACACTGATCCCAATGGACCAATTTCAGTCTCGGACCAGAATGTGAGCACACATGAAGTGGAAAAAAAAATTTATACAATAAAAGAGCACACTAAAAACAAAGGGTCTATATCACATTGTTGAACTCTTAAAAGTTCAAACATCATATGGTTGACACCATATGATCGAAATTTTAAAAGTTTCAATGTTTCAGTGGAGATCTCCGTACAGTGTGGAATGGGAAGATTTCCCTTTTCTGCACTGTAGTGCAATCCCGGAGTTGGTATATTTAAAGAGCGGGGGGGGGGGTTGCCCCCCCTACTTAAACCATTCAGGTAGTTTTTTTTTCCTTTGGTTTAATTTTTTTATTACATATTTGAACTTCTAAAAGTTTGATCATATTGTGTCAACTATATGACGTTTGAACATTTACAAGCAAGATAATGTAATATAGATGCAAAAACAAAGGTATAATTAATATACACTAGAAAAAATGATTTAGAAGGTAGTCAATAGAAACCACTATGTACAATATTTTCTTTTCTTTGACCTTCTCTGTAATTGGAACTATTGCTGCTTCTGCCCTGACATCCTCATTTTTTCATCTGAACCACAGTACATAGTACTGCCTGCCTCAAGTACATCATCTCCATCACCTCTTGCTTCATCAGCTGCTCTGCCCTTCACTGCCCAGGTTTCAGTACCATACAGTAGTACTAGTGGCACCACTGTTTTGTACACTTTAATTTTCAGCTTCTTTGGCATTCCTCTGTCATATACTACTCCTGATACTCTGTGCCAGTTGGCTGCAGCTCCCCTGACTCCAGCTTTGACCTCCTCATTTAAACTTCCCTTCTTTTCAACCACCCCTCCTAAATACCATAAGCTGTTAAAATGTTCCACTACTATCCTATCTCAACTTTCAGCTTCTTCTGACTCACTCCATTTGCTGCCATTACAACTCTCTTATCTATACTGCATTTCATCCTGTGCGCCTTCAGTTTTACATTCCATTACCCTGCCATTTCATAATGTTCTTTTTCAGAGTCTGCCTGTAATGCCACATTATATACATATGCTCCCACCAACCTGTTTGCTAATGTAATCCATCCTGCTATGAATGGCAGTGGGTTCAGAGCTGCAACTTGATGTACACCCACTCCCACTGAGAACCCCTCTGAGTCCAAACACTGTCGTACTTGTGTCATTCAGTCCTTCTACATAGCTTGCACTAATTATATCAATGTTTCTAGGACTTCAAAACAGCCACAGGATTGCCCAAATCAGCTTTCTTGGGATCTTGCCGTGCTTTCTCCAAGTCAAAGAATGACCAGTTGGACTCTTTATCTCGTCTCTTGCTTCTTCTCAACTATCTGTCTCACTGCAAACATCCATTTGGTTGTGCTGCATCCTGAACTGAACCTAGATTGTTTATCTTCTTACTTTCTACTACTTTATGTATTTATCAATCATTTTTCCAGAACTGTCATGCAGCGTGACAGGACCTCAATACCTCTACACATCACACAGTTGTGAATATCCCTTTTGTTCTTTTACAGTAGCACTAGAATGCTTATTATCCAGTCATCTGGAGTTATTTCTCCCTTACCTCACCCAGCTTCTTTGATATCTGCTCTGATCTCATCTGAGTCTGCTGTTTTCACTTAATTTTCCTTAGTGCTGTTCTTACTTCTTTTAGGTACTTCTTCCTCTCATCATAGGATTTATGCAGGGCAGTATGGCTGCTGTGGAGTTTCTTCATTCAGAAACTGCTGGAAGTACTCCTTTCATCTGCCTTTGATGTCCTGTGGACTGGTAAGCAGATTTTTGCCGGCATCCTTTATAAGGGTGTTGATGACTATCTTCTTTATCTTTGTCTCTGCTTTGCAACATGTGTTATTACTGAGTGCACAATGTAATCAACTGAGGAACAGAAAGAATTCAACAGGCCCTAGTTTGTGTGCTGTTTCCCAGTGCAAACCGAAATCAGCTTAAGGAGCTGGGGAGAATTCACAGGGCATAAGAGCTTAGCCTGTGTGCTGCTATCAGTTGATCGGATATCAGTGCCTTTGTCAGAGCACTGTTTCTTTATGCACATAGTAAAGAGTTATACTTGGTCAACAAGCCTCACTTGAGGATGCTGTTCCTCAATGCACACAACATGGAGCTAAGGAGCAGTAGCACTGGTGAGTGTACGGGATTTAGCTCAAATATCTTGAACAATTGCACACTTCTGTCTTCTACAGTACTTGTCCTACAGTGACTCCATTTCCACCCTTTATCCTGCTAAGCAGTTTACAAATTATGAAAAGCTAATTACTCTTATCCTGTGCTGTCCTGAATGCAGGTCCAGAGTGCCCAGTACCTGTGACATGCCAGTATTATGAATTGTGAAGTAAACCAGGGCCATATCTCTGTCTTTTCTCCTAATTCACAGCAGCTATCACTGCATTCCAAAAATGGTACAACCATGATGTACACCTGATCCTGATTAATATGCAGGCATGCAACTCTGCAAGAATGTGATGAACTTACGACTCCTGTTATTTAATAAAGAACTAAACGGAAGGTAATGATGTTAGATATGCAATCCTACCTCAAGCCAGTTTATGCAACTGCGCCTCATCATCAAAAACTCCTCCTGAACAGATGTACATGCTATTATATATAATTAAGCATTTGTTGGAAAATGTGTAAAACAGCTAATAAATGTAAAGCTTTCACAGATGCATTCAGTTTACAAAGCAGGTTTAGTCAATGAACCATAATTAACATTGCCAACTTCCACCCTCAAAGGATAAAACAAGTCAGCCCAGGCTGAATTTATGGGCACCCATATAGTCATCAAAGTTTGACTGTATTATTCAGTTTTATAAGTAATGGAAGATTATTCCAGAGACTGCAGATTTTTTTTTTTGGAAAATGTACAAAGCTAGTTTTTACAATATGCAAAACACCCAAGAAACATAAATTTCTTTTTTTTCCTAATATTTTGCTAGGATGCTTACAGTCAAGCCTGAAACATTCTATTATCTGGATCTCTTTCAGCAACTGAAAACACTTGCACTTGCTCTGCCACCGTTTTAATTACTGCTAACACTGCTGGCTCTTTATTACTGTATGACATTCATTGCCGCAAATCTAGCTGACCCCTTTTACTGACGAATGATTGCACAAACTCTTTTAGAGGTACCTTTGATGTCTCACTTAGGGCTTTTTTAACTGAAATAACATCTTACATTGGGAAACCTAAACTTCTTCCTACTAGTTTAATTTCATACTTAATGACCTTATATACCAGACACTGTCTCACATCAAAACTAATGAACTCACCAGCCTGATAAATTAAATCACCCAGTCACTGTCTATTACTTATCTTAACAATAAGCTTTTGCTCCACTTGAAACAAGTCACTTTACTTGTACATTTATGCGGTTTAAAAGTTCAGTGATAGAAATTTCAGACATGATTTGGTAGATACAAATATAAGCAAGCAGCATGTACAAAAAATTTAAAAGAAATGGACACACATACCACAAAAACAGACTGTACATATAAAGGCATCAATGACTAGTTGTTGACACAAGCATGTAACAGTTAACATACAGATAATACACATGCAGTACAGCTTATATCTGAATAAGACCTGAGTAACTACCTTTAGCTTCTGGTCTACTTACTGTTTTACTAATAAGCAACTAGCTGCATTTATACAGAAACTGTTAAATTGGGAAGTGGGATGTAACTTTAAATCTACCTTTGGGAAAAGAATGGTTTCAGCTGCAGTCATAATGTTTACCTCTAGAGAAAGATAAGGAATACATGAAGTGGTATCATCAGTTTACAATCTTGTATATTCTAGCTGTACACTATCATGTAGTGATAACGTATTGTACTCTTACACAAACTTTTAGTTCCAGCTGCAGAATTTATCACCTTTTTATCCTTTGTTTTTCAGACTGGAGTATATAACCTGACATGACCGTGAAACTGAAGATATTCAGTGTGTACACCAGATGGAGTTTTCATCCTCAGTACACAACTGAAAAATGCTCTGACCAGTTGGACTTTCAGTTTTAGTAAACGATCCAAGAAAAAAACATGGATATTAACGCTGAAATTGTTATTGCGATTTTCATTACAACTGTCTATAAAGTTACTTCAACATATTTCCATACTCTCCCTGACGCTTGTATTTGGACTTTTTCTTAAATAAGATGAGGTATTTGCTTGCCTGTTTTGCGTGTGTGCTCTCCACAGACACACACACATTTTATATATATATATATATATATATATATATATATATATATATATATATATATATATATATATGAGCATATGCATGTACTCAAGTTTATTTTCGACTGTAGACTTTAAAGTTTTTTATTATTTTTTTTATTTCTCTTTGTAATGTTTGCTATGTGAATAAACAGACATTTTCAAAAAAATCTAAAATAGAAAGGTAGTGGTAGCTAGGAAATAACCAGTATTAGTCACAGAAATAACCAGCATTAGTCACAGAAAAACTAAACAAGGAAAGCAGAAGACAACTGATATCTTAAAGTTAAGGTAGGCGAAAAACTATGATACAGTAAATTAAAGCTGACTAGACAGATTCAGAGCAAAGCTAATGACCAGATCAGGGGTATACTGAGCTACAACCCCCTATTTAGTAGTTAGATGTGAGCAAACTGCAGCTAACAGAAAAACCCAGTATGCTTCCTATGAATGCTGAAAAACAGACAGAAGGGAAAAACTGTCTACTTGTCCAGGGCAGAGTAGTTTGTTTACAGTCTGCTTTAGGTCTTCCAAAGCACACACCCATATATACCACCCATTTTCCAGATACTGTAAAATGTTCTGTTACTTAAAATAATATCATTGATACTGCACTAAAGTTAAACAGGAGTGGTCTTAAAGAAAACAAATGCTATCTTTTTAAAGTTCTAAAAACATCCCTGTTGTTCTCCAGTTTTATTTTTGAAACGGTCTTGTATGTTTTTCTTCTATGACTCAACAGTGATTACCGCTTGTACTAGCGAACAGAATTTAGGGAGGATGTATTGCTTATTCTAGTGAACAGAATTTAGGGAGTATGTTTTCCAGCTTCAGCTGTGTCAGACAACCATCTATAAACTATAAATGCTGCTATGTTATGTATTTCCCTGCACTATGCCTAAATCCAACAAAGATGCAAGTATTATTTTATTTGGGAATATGTGTTACTGAGGGTTAGACAGATATTTATTCCTACTGCAGCAGTATAATCACTGAAATTAGTTATGTTTTAAATGCACCACTTCTGAATGGCATTTATTTATCAACTATGTTGACCAGGTAGGTAGCCTGCTTCACAGCCCAACTTCATCCATGACCCTGAATAGATAGGCATTCAAACGTTTCAACAGATAGTTACAATTATTTATCTGTACAAGTCAATATGACGATCTAGAATTAAAAAGTGAATCTGGACACCACTGCAGGCACAATCTTAACTACCACAGGTTGTATATACTGATAAAAACAAGAATGAAAATTACACCTCACAGACAAATTACATGATACTAGTGTCTTCCAGACTGAATGCATGCAAACTAAAAAATTAACATCACATAACACTGCAAGCTATATTGGTGTTTAAAATTACGCTAATCTTTATTCTGATGTATTTACTGAATGTATCAGCTGAAGACAAAATAGCACATGACGGTAAGAAGTACAAGGATTCCATCAATCCTGATTATAATAAAACATAAGGTTACAATGTAATAGTAGTATGATAAAGTTAACTCTGGCATCACATCATTCAACTACTTAGTAAAGTACGTTGTGCAGCTTAGCAGTGTTTGCATACATCATTACTAGTAACAGATGACATTACCATGATTTATGTGTTGAACATGGAGGTGATGCATCTTGCTGGGTCATCACAAGTTTTACAACACAGCTTCTTGTGCTTTCTTTCTATGCAAGTCCTTTATTAAGAGCCAAAAAGTTACTAGTGCTGGACATCGTGCTTTAATGCTCACTTGTGCCTAGCAATGGAGACTAGAACAAATTACTTCTCTTTCTCTCTCACCTATGGAGAGGTTTAAATATACCACTGTTCAGAAAAAAGAAAATCTTAGTGTAGAGCTTAGACCTATGACACAAATCACTGAAAGAAATGTTTGTGCTAAGAGCGTGTGTCTATATATTAATGCCTAAAAAATAGACTGTGGTGCTCACAACTTACTATAAACATCCTTCTCTAAATGATAGTCATAAATGAACTTACAATTACTTATCTTAATGCTTGATCTGTAAGAGAAGGTCCAGCTGCAAGAGTTGGCAGAATACATACTCCAGGTGTTAAGTACTGTTTGGCACATTAAACCTTCTCAGGCTTCCAGCTCTGCCCCATCTGACAACTCATTCTTCAGATGAAACATTAAACCTAGCCCTCATCTGCCTGACTTGGAGGTAGCTCAGTTGGATATAAAAGATCCCATGGCACTTACTGAAAAAATAGGTTAAGTTCCCTAGTGCCATGGCTAAATTTCCCCTAGTCAGTAAGAATACCATGTTCAATCTCCCCATAAAAGGTTACTGGTCTAGTGGGACTAATCCAGTCAAAGTGCCAAAAAAAAAGTTAGCTGGTTCCAGCAGATGAAACTTTTTCTTCTAGATCTACTATAATCACAACCTTTGTATCTGATATCAAAGAAATTTGCATGTACAAGTGACAGAAGAGGTCTTAATTACTCTCTTGGGTAGCTGTTTTATGGGAACATACACTACAGTACTATAGTCCTAAAGAAAGACTTGGATATCAAGTCCAGCTCATAGTGGTTTGCAAAGATGTTTAATGATGATTAAGTAGTTGCAGTACAAAAATTAGTTTAAGATAACTCCTAAAAAAAGCTGCAGAGGTAGAAATAGAGATAACTTTAACATAATGTGCCTCAGGTACAGGTGCAAGGTCTTGGCATACCTGCCATAACAAAATGAAATAAAACTAGAAAGGCATCAAGAAAGGCAATGTTTTGTAAATTTCTTACCAGTTTTACAAATCCCAAAAAGATGGCAGGAGTTCTACCTACACAGTACCTGAGCTATGAAAGAGATTACAGCATGTAGAGTAAATGACTGGCAAATGTACTTAATGTCTCAAAACAGATTATGTAGCCACTTAACGCATAAAGGGAAGAGGAGCTCTCAATGATACATTTTTTTTATGGTGTAAAACATACAAAGGTTTAATAGACAGGTAAAACACCTGAAGTTCAGCTTTATGCGTGAGGAAAGAGAAACACTCCTCAGGATCGGTCTGAACTTTGGAATTAATGCATTTTTGACATCAAATATTTGTGCTTGAGGTACAAGGATATGAATGACTTTTCAAAACAGTGCAAGCTGGGTAAGTGTTATCAGGTCAATTTGTTCAGTGTGTGGGTTAAAGCTGTGGATCAAGTAGGTATTTTAGAAGTGGTAAGGAGAGCAAGGTGACTACCAATGGGGACTTCGATGAGTATCTGGTTGTTGTTACTGATCTTTTTGCAAGTTCCAAATATTACAGTGTGCATTTTCCACTCTGTTACCTTGGAGTTATTTATCTGTAAACTACCTACATTTATTCTGAAGTAAAGCTTCAGTGTGTTTCAGGAACTGCCTAAGATAACCAGAATATCAGCATACAGTTTGTGAGTACAGTTTTTCAGTGATGGTGAAAGCAGATTAATGAAAGGGAGAAAAAGATTAAAGCTAAGACGGGTACTCTGCAAGCTTGTCAGTGTGGATTATTTGTTGTTAATTTACTTACATTTGCCTGGGAATGTTTAGCTGGGGAACATATTTTCAATGGAGTCCACAAAATAAACTAAAACAATGAGAAAAAAAGGTCAGCAAAAAAACAAAAGAAAAGTCTAGCAAGGCTAGACTTAAAAAGAAAAAAAAAGTCATGGACATTCAGAATTGCCATATAGCTAAAACACCTGATGTCCTTAAACGGTCATTTGCATATATCCCATATAAATGGAGTCCACAGAATGACAACTAACAATGAATACACTTAATAAGATGAAGAAAAAAAGAAGGGCAGGCAATACCAGATATGACACATACTAGAACAATCACATACTAAAATGGTGGAATCTAATAGGGAGGCTGTTAAAGGAAAATCTAGGCTATACAAAATAAGCTATGTAACAAAAAATGTACAGTACAGAAACTTATTTATATAAATATGTTCACTAGTAACAAGACATGATGAAGCTTTCCATTTAATTAATACTATAGTTATGTGGGTACATAGGCAAATACAGAGGGTAAAGCAACGAAAATACAGACATTTCTCAAGGACTGCAAAATAATTACAATACCAATAAGCAATCAAGACAGTAGTAATGATGAGACAAAGGGTCACTAAGTGGGACAGACATAATGCATGGAATAGGTGGACACGAAATATAAAGTAATGAGCAGGAACTGGGGTGCAATAAAGGGTAGTTATGCATATAGTATGTGAAGTACTGTATAAAAATGAAAACTGTGACATGCATTTAATCATAAGGTCTGAGCAAGACTGCAATGAGGACAGCATGACATACTGTCATAAGGTGATGTTTCAGGTAAGTGGTTCCAAAGCTCTTCTAGATTAACTCAACACCAAGTGTCAACATTTTTTTCCCTCTCCATAAAGGGAAAAAATTAGTCTGACCGCTACTGGGATAAGTCTTCTTGGAGTGTTATGGAAACTATGCATCAGATAATGAAAGGGAGTCTGGAATACAAAACATTTATGGGCAAAGTCTGACTGAATCTATGTCTAATTACTGCAAAAATTCCAGCCAGTAATAAGAATGGATCTATCATGCAGGCCAGTTATGAATCAGTGAAGGGTACTAGCCAAGAATCCAAAAAAAATGTAACTTACATAGTAGAGGTTGTCAGTCAATGTGATCAAAGGCTCACAAGAGGTCTACAAAAATGTCCCATGTTGGGTTTCAAAAACCCACTCAATCAATCAATGAGTAATTAATGAACAGAGGAAAAAGAAAAAAAAAACAGGCCTGAAAGCCATGATGATGGACAATGTCCTTTAATATATACACACTTTGGTAAATAGATTTTTCTAGAATCCAAGCAGGTAGGATAAATCTGAAATTTGTCTAAAGTACTCAGATTGTACAGGGTTACCAATTTTTGGGACACAGGATATGATGGTATATTTTCCATGAGGTTAGGTATTGTCTGAAACGAGACACACATTGTAAATGTTTAGTTATACAAAGGGCATATTTTTTCAGGAAAAATGGATGCAGGTCAGGATGCTTTATTTGGAAGCTGGTTATTCACAGCGGAATAGAAAATGTATCTGATGTGCAATTTAGGGTGAATATTGTCTTGAGCAGAGTTAGGAGAAGCATTGGTCCATATGGATTTTTGATAAGGAAATTGTTCATGTTCTTTCTCAGTAAGGGTACTTATTTTTGATTTGCAAAGAAGTTTTTGATTCCATTTCAACAGGTCATGGGTGGCTAAATTGAAAGGATTATTTCAGAAACAAATGGCTCTGGCAGCATCTGTGGCAAAAAAGTGTTTCTTTGCGTCTGTCATGACTGTTACAATCTTATGAAGAGATGGAGATCAACTATAGTCATGCCTCAGCAAGTTTTGATGGGAAAATATTTGGGATATTTAGTAATATCAAATGAAAAGGGTCAACAGCCTGGTTTACATCTGTCATCTGGTATGCAGAGTTATACCTTAATGAGCCTGAGGTGTGCCTGTGATTTTGTTAATGTGAGTAATGATGATCATGGTGGTGGGGGGGGGTCTTAGGACCTTTAGGACAGTATGAGACCATATGTTCTGAAAGACGACAACTTGTTTTCAGACAGTATATTGAATGGCCCAAGCTGTGTTGAAGATAGTCCTATTTCCTATTATTCTATTTGGATCTTTGGGCCAGATGCTAATTGTTTTAAGTTACTTGTGTCTAACATATTGGCTCTCTTCTTAAATGGGAGTCAGTTTAAAAGGTACAAAACAGGAAAAGGCATTGTCAGAGAAGTGAAATGAGAATGTTGTAGTACTCAGGGAAGAAAGTGACTGGTGGGCAGTATGATCAAAGGCCCAGGAGGTCTACAGAAATGTTGCATGCCAGTTTTTCACAATTCACTCAATGTGTAAATAATGGTGAACTTCTGAATCAACTTGTGAAGATAGGTGAAGGCTGCAAGCCTAGCCAGATAGAATTTTGTAGATAATTCTGTCATTTCTAAATATTAATATAAGCCACAGGCTTGTTCTCTTAAATGGAAGAAAATGTTGTTAAATGTGGAACTGCAACAATGTAGCAACAGTGCTCTCTGCTGTAAGAAAGCTGATAAACAAGCATTTCGTGACTGTCTTTGATCTCAGGGCTCAGAGCCAAGATGTCTGGTTGAAGGAATTATGACTATTGTTTTGAGACCAGAGTTAATTGGTAGAATTTGCATGTATAATGTCATTTATTGCTCTGGCTTTCTGACCAGCTGCAAGATCAAAAGGGCTGTTACACTCTGAGCTTCTGTTAGCCTGGGAAACAAAAAAATAATGATGTAATCTGAAATGAGCCAGTGACTGTGTTATCAATTTATGGACAGAGAGACTCAGAGCATTTAGCACTTGTCTTCAGAACATCCAACATCACCAGCACTGCTTTGCTCTATATGTAAGTTTATTTTAGAAGTGTGTTTTCTCTTAGATATAGTTAGGAAATAGGAAGATTAGACTAACTGTTTTTCTGTATTATGCCAGAACTATTCTACTGTATTATTTTAAACATTTTCATGTGGTCTCTGAACTCTTGACTAGCACTGTGTAGTAAAAAGTATTGTCTTGTGTTCTTATTAAATATTTTTAAACCTTTCAACTGTGGCTGTTTTGTGTAGAGATTGTTAAGGGCCTTTTCAGTAGCTGATATTAGTAGATGGTGGCAGCTGGTACTACCTTTTAGACTGGGCAGAAAGGGGGCACAGCTGGAGAATCTGTGCCAGCCCTCACCAGGAGTGTCTGTGTGGTTGTATATAACTCTTATTTCAAAGTGTGTGTGTGTGTGTGTGCGTGTGTGTGTGTGTGTGTGTGTGTGTGTGTATGTGTGTGTGTGTGTGTGTGTGTGTGTGTGTGTGTGTGTGTGTGTGTGTGTGTGTGTGTGTGTGTGTGTGTGTGTGTGTGTGTGTGTGTGTCATCTACTTGGCCAGGGACAAGAAGCACTGGTTGGACAGAGGGTGCTGGTGGTTTAGCTTGCCCACTAGGCTGAGAGCTGGACCCTATAGCTGCGCCAGTGGGGAGTCTTATTGGGGATCTGGAGTGAAAGGGAGAAACCAGCCCCAGACTGAGTGTGATCTCTGTGCGGTCTTAAAGGGAAATTGTACTTTACTGTGCATGTATTTGTTATTCTCCCCTATATGGACACCCCTCACTGGTGTTAGTGGTGAGGATTGAGGCTCCTTGATTGCTGGGCCAGTGCATGGGCATCACACAACTAAATCAGTTTAAGGTAGGATTGCATATACAGTGGATATAAAAAGTGTACACAGCCCTGTTAAAATGCCAGGTTTTTGTGATATAAAAAATGAGACTACAATAAATCATTTCAAATCTTTTCCCACCTTTAATGTGACCTATAACCTGTACAATTTCATTGAGAAACAAAAAAAAATCTGTTAGGGGAAAAATATATATAAAAAAAAAATAAACGCACAGTAAGCGGGTTGCATAAGTGTGCACACTCAAACTAATACTTGGTTGAAGCACCCTTTGATTTAATTACTCACAGTTTTTAACTGGTGTAAAAAGTTATAAAATATGGCTGGGGTAAATCGGTGAATTACAGTAAGCATCTACAGATTTCCTGAAGTCAGAAATATTTTTTGTTACTTTTGGTGTAATATGAGTATGGTTAATGTGGCTTTACAAGGATGCACTTAAGCTTGTGGGTACTGGTGATATTTGAATAAGGGAGGAATTATGAATCTAGATACAATTTTCTGAGGAAGGGAGTAGCAAGGTTTAGGGCTCCACAAAACATCCCAACATGTTTAACTTGTTAGGTATTCAGGCACATTGTTGCTCATACATACTGCTTGCTATTGTCTTTGCAATATTATACTCAATTTCTGTAGTAGGTAAGTGATTAACTTTGTATAATATTTTTCTTTTATTCAAAAATTGTTTTTCTTTTACCTAGTACTGTAGACAGCGGAGATGTACTTCTTGCTTGGTAGATAAAACAAAGCATCTACATTCTTCTCAGTTATTTTGAAATATCACCAGATGGCAGTAGAGAGGATGTTTCCTACTGTAGAGGGCATTCTTAAGACTGAATCATTGAGCTAAATGTTTTCAGCCTGTGTTTGATCAGCTAAACTCTTAGACAAAGAAAGGATAATCAGTATCTCTCATCCTTTTAAGGTATAATTTCTACAATTACGGGGCAAAACGGGCAGTTGATTAAGAGACAGCACTTAACAGCTTCGTTTTGTAGGGAAGTCTCTATATTTTCAGTGTTACTAGGCAAGATTTCAGCAGTGTAAAAATAAGGTTTGCCTAACAAGAAGGTGATGTACATGAGCACAAGCTTGATCACCCTGAGGTTCCTGCACTTTGTTAATACAAATGCTCTGGAACAGTTAGTCTGCACCCCAACAAGGGGCTCAAATGTTCTGGACTTCGTACTCACCAATATGGGGGGGGGGGGGGCACTGCACTACCTCGTGGTTCTGCCCTCCCTAGTAAGGTCAGTAGAGTTCAGACCCGACACAAACAGGAGCAATAAAAATGAGAAAGTTCTCCAAAACAACTTTTCCTACTAACGACTTCTCATCAGCAAAAGAACACCAACCCCATCTAGTGAAATCAATCGACCCTGAGAACTATATATCCATAAGCCTAACCAGGCTTAAATGCAAGGCCATGGGAAGAATCATCATGGACCTATTCAACAAGGGTACAGGCAACCTTCAAACTCTCAACCCGACCCAGCCACCAATGTCTCCTATGCAGAGTAGTATACAAACGGCCTGTCTAACCATTTAAACAACTGTATTGACTCTACTGCACCTGACAGGATCAAAACAAAGTACTCTCGTAAAAAAAAGCCACCCTGGTGGACCTTGAATATAAACAGGTTATATAACAAAAGGAAGAAACTGATATCGAAAGACAAGAGGGAGCTTAGTCAGCAGAGAAAGAATACCCTTCACACTGTGAACAAGTAAATCAGAGATATGGCAAAGCCCTCTAAAGCTAGTTATGAGGCTAAATTAGCTTCCCAAGCTAAAGACAATCCTAGACCTTGGGAACTATAGACCCATAAGCCTAACCAGGCTTAAATGCAAGGCCATGGGAAAAATCATCATGGACCTTTTCAACAAGGACCCAGGCAACCTTCAAACTCTCGACCCGACCCAGTTTGGCTTTGTTAAGGGTAGATCATGCTTACTAAACCCAGTGGTCTACTTCAAGAATGTCACTAAATCCCTGGATGAAGGCAAAGCAGTAAATACCACCTATCAAAGCTTTCAACACAATCCCCACTCTGGTATCATTGAGAAACTCTCCCAGCTGGAGATTAACCCATATGTCACTAGTTGGCTGCCAACTGGCTCACAATCAAATTCCATATTTGTCAAAGTTGGGGATTCCATCTCCACCAGTAGAGCAGGTACCAGTGGGGTACAGCAAGGTTCTGTGCTGGGCTCTCTACAGTTTGGAATCTATTTCTTGGAAGTTCAGGCAAAAGTAGATGACCTATGGTTTACCAAGTTCGCAGATAACTGCAAACTGGGAGCAATCACCGAGTCCCCTTAAGATATTAGCATATTATAAGAGGGGGTTAACACAGACAAATGACTGGTGCCAAAGCCATGGACTAAAATTAAATGCAAAAATGTGCATCATTGTCTCCTTTGGCAAAGAGCTAGCCTCTGCAAACTATAATACAGGCAGCATCCCCCTAAGCTCAAAACCAGTGGTGGGTGACTTGGGAACACAAGTTGATAGCAGTCCAAACTTCAATCACCATGTGTTCATAGTGGTAAGGAATGCCTTTTTCCTTTTTCTTTGCACACCTCATAAGTAAGGGCATCGCATCCAAGACCAAAGATGTTATAACTCCTCTGTACTCCATACCCAACAGACCACTAATAGAGTACAATGCTCCCTTTTGCATGCACATCACCAGACACCTGAAGCAGCTGGAGAACCACAGAGATTCCTGACCATGAGAATTTAGGGACTCAAAAAGATGACCTATATGGAAAGACTGAAAGCCCTGTTGCTGTATTCTGTGTCCTACAAGCTGTGAGGTGACCTGTGCCTGGCCTACAGAGCAGTCTCTGACACTGCCCTAATGGAAATGTTGCACAACCGGAAATCAAATGGGACAAGAGTCACTCGCTCCAGAGATCTTGACCTGGCCTGTGACTTAAACAAAACATACTGGAGAGAGAGATACGTCTCCCATAGACTGCTGCTACTCTTGAATAAACTCCCAATTCACATTAAGCAGAGCTCCTCAGAGACCTTATTTAAGCACAACCTGGACAACGGGATGGGAGTCTGTAAATTCACTCTTGGGGTGGCACGTATTGCCGATCACAGATTCGCTCTGCAAACAATCAAGCCATCTAACAATGGTCAATTAGGGAACACTGGTATTACATGGCTAAGCTAAGTAACCTCCTATGAAGTTCACATACACTTTCAGAGATCATGCTTGAACTACCGCCCCTACTGATCAAGTGATGGCTTAGAAAAGAACACCAAATAAAGCCATTAACTCTTAACAGCTCCAGTCACAGTCTGAACAGTTTGCAACCAAGTGGGAAGAGATGTATACTGAGCTATTTAGCCATTTTTCAAAATCTCATCCCGTTTGCTCATGATCCTAACCTTGCAAGTCTGTCAAACTACAGTATTCTTCATATTCCATCAAGGATCTATTTCTCATGGCATGCATACTCCAATATTATCTTGGATACCACTTCGACAATTGGCATGTAATCAGTAAGGTAATTATTTCCACTACATTTTTCTCACATACACACACATACACAGGCCAAAAGTAATAAAAAATTATCTTCCTTTCCTTTACCTCCAGTTGCCCGATCTTATGTTGGAGAGAGCATTAAAAGCAACTGTTGGCAGTCAAACAAACTGTTTAAGGATGTGCCGAGATTACAAAACTATGCTTATAGAATATGTGTCCACAAAATAAGTTAACACCAAGCTTAGTGTTCTCCATGATGCATTCCATACCAAAGCTGACTTACTCCTGGTCAGCGGTTAAAGGTTTTATTTTTAGTTGTTATTGTGCTATCATGATGATTCTTTTATGTAGTTAGAGCTGATCTTCCTTAGACTTCACTGGAAATGGGTCTTCTCAGCTGGCCTATAACAGTCAATGAATGTGAATAGACAGATACCTGTGTTACAATATATCGTACATTTTAAAGAACTAACAAGGCAAGGGATTTTCTCCTCAGGCTTCTAGTATGAAAGAACCTGACTCAGCTAGACATTGTGGTTTTTTCAAATAAATCAAATCAAATTAAATTAAAATATAAAATAAGAAAAACTTGATTTGTTTTACAACAAACAGAAGCAGAACTATTGACCTTTCTCTTCCTTCAACTTTTTTTTATTTTCTCTTGTTATTTCACTTAAGGACGACTTACTTTCCTCCTCCTCCATCACTGGCCACTGTTTTCATAATAACAGCTGACCTGTAAAGCCTGGATTTCTAGGTCTAAACCAGCTTATGGTGTGGTTTATTTCAGCCTTTTTATTATAAGGTAAAACTTTTGTTTCACATTCATATCTTTGGTAAGAAGACCATTTAGTTATGTATGCCTGTCTATGTGCATAGTTTGAAAATAAGTGAATAATGGTACTGCTGAGCAGATTATCATGTTCATAATGTATGCAATGTTTTGTAAGAGATAAATACTGGTGTTATAAGTACAGCTACAGAAGTGAGAAAAAAAGCCACGTGACCACTTGACAAAGCATATTACAAAAATTCAAATGTAATAACACCATAAAAATAACAGAAACAATATGTTCTTTCTTACTTAAAGTCTGTACTTTATTTTAATGCTGTAGTTCTTTACTAGAAATGGTGTTTTTTTAACCACTGCATGGTACATTTATCATATTGTGCTCAGCATTTATGAACAGTCCTAAGAAACATACTTGCTACAGGACAGCAAAATTCTCAAGGAGCATGTCGATATAAATAATTACTAACAAATCAGTCTAACTGCCTGAAGGATATTCTTTTTTAGTTGTCATGATCTTGTAATCTGTTTCCTCCTGCTGTATGATGCTATTACATGAAATTCTGGAAAAAAAAAAAACACCTACTCCTGTCAGAGTTAAGCACCCCACACCAATCTTTGTGAATTCAGAAAGTAACTTCAGAATCTTCACAAATTACTTTTCAGCATCAGTATGCATGTTTCATAGCTTAATTGATACCTTGTTCCCTTTGACCACCCTGACTCCTCTCTCATAACTTCTCAAGTATTCCCTCATTTCCATCGGAAGGAATACCCTTTGCTTAGTGCTAATGAACAGCACCCTAGTGCCTGACTGCTTCTTCGAGCAGGTTCCTTTCTCATCTAATCCACTGCATTTCTTGTCCTTGCAATCAGGCTCTCATCCTCCATTTGCAGCACCCAGATTCTCTCCTAATTCTGCTTGCTCCTACAAGCTCATGAATACTGCCACTTAACAGCAGTTCTTATTTCAAACAGTTCACTGCGCCAGTTTCTGAACCATCTTTACCACTCATGCTCTTTCGCAAGTTCATCTATGCATCACTTCTCTCGTTCAGACACAGAATATCCAACTTTAGCTTTGACAGTCCAGCTTTCTGAAGGGCAACAGAGTTTAGAATAACTTGCTATAAGAATAATGGCACAGCACTCAGTGGGCCAGCTAACGTTTCTATTGGAGATGAACTATAGGTTAGACACTGCTTGAAACTGCTCTAGGTAGATGTCTGTGCACACAGGTGGATACGAGTTGTAGCAGTAATGCCAACTACCTGGGAAGGCATACGTAAGTTCATATTATTAGTAAATGGTCCACCTCTGTGCCAACACCACTGTACTATACACGCCACAAGTGAATGATCTGGCCTGCACTGAACTAAAGATACATGGCACCTTTTATTTTTGCCTTACAGTTACAGGTTCCAATATGAAAGGAATGCCTGGAGAACAGCTCTTGCATGTATGTGTATAGGGGAGGGGGGTTAGTAACAGGATAATATCAACTGACTGCCTGCAGGACAGAAAAAGCAAAGGTCATGCACACTGACAGACTGCATCATATTAAAACAAAATATTGAAATGACAGATTTTTCTCCTTTATCCTCCTCCCTCTTTGCACCCGTCTTTCTCAGTGACCAGTTTTCTTTAGGAAAGTCTAGCCTACAGGAATGAAAAATTATGTAGCCTACTACCTCAGCTTCTGAATGTAAGCAGTTACTCTGAATTCAAACATTGTTTTCAGAAGCCTATCATCTTACTACATGCTGCGGCAAACATGCTTAAGCTATTTACTAAATCTGTGCAAACACAATTTATGTACAATGTCTGCGAATGCCTACCATCTAACCATTCTTGACATACAGTTTTGAAAATAAACATCAATGATTTAAGCCATTCTTTTTTAATCTTAGACTTGAGGTAAAAAACACACTGTGCACTCACAACTTCTGATGATGAATTACTAGTGGGCTCTGTGCCCATGTTTGGCAGTACTATCCTGGAATGCCTCCAAATGAACCTGTAACCAGAAATTGCTCTGACTTTTTTCCAGTATTAGGCATACCTAAAATATGACACATGATATTCCACAATGCAAAATAAAACACAAATATGTTGATTCCCATAAAACAACTCAACCAAATTCAATCTTGAGCAGAACTGTATAATGCCAAATAATCTGAAAGTAATTAAGAAAAGCCTAGACGAGTGCGTACACCATTTACTCCCCCCTTTATCACCAGTGTGCTACTGCAAGTTTTAATCCAAAGGTAAAGAGCAAGGCTTTACAACAGACATTCTTCCTCATGAGTAATGCAACTAAACATGAATACAGCTAGATACAACTGTCACAAGTGTTTTTAAAAAGTGGATACAACTGAACAGACAAAATATCAAGACAAATTCCTAGGAACAAAACAAACATCCCACAATGTATAACACAGCAGTAAACCTATACCTCAGACAGACATTATATAGCAAGTGATTAATTAAAGAATGAAGTCACAAAATAACTATTTGAAGAAAGAGTGCTCTGTCGGCCATCATCATGCAACCCAAATGTCTACAGTTTAAAATCAATCAACATTTTAAGTGTTTACTCCGAAGTACTTTACAAGTTCCATGTTCAAACAAAGCGCATTAAATAATGGTTTAATGAAAATACAAAAACAGAAAAGCCAGAATGACGGCTAAAACACAAACTAACCCTATTGCTGCCTGGATGATGGCCTACAACTGGCTCTCACCTCATGTTGGGAATATCTACTATGGGGAATGAACAGGCTGCAAGTCCAAATGGGGGAGGCTTAGAAATAATGTAGCTTTACTTTTTAGAAAACTAGATGAGACAGCAAGACTGTTCCTTTATACAATAATAGAGTTTCAGTGTTCACCATTCCTGCGATAGGAATCACTACAAGACACTACTTCCAAAACTGCATATTCACTGAGCCAAAGACTGAGAAACACTGCACTGAAACCACCCACTGTAAAACATAACTCACATCTTTTTATGAAGGGTATAAGACCACTGTGCAACATCACCCCACTTACTTAAATACACTAACTCCACGGCTACAAATTCAGGTAAAAAAAGAAACACCCAAAAAAACAGTTGACACACAACCCACATCCTGTAGTGAAAAAGTACAGTTTTGTACCTACCATAAATGTAGATGTTCGAGTGCTCATACAGCTGCAGTCATAACAGATGGGTTATCCTGCCGTCAGGCGGGTCCTCGGTCGGCCGAATTCCAAAGTCTAGGTCTGGCGTCGGTTGTCGTCGCTTTTTCTCTGACGTCAGTGAGGCAGGGGTATAAAAGAGGCAGCCAACGCCATTTTCTTCAGTTTTTCTTGCCCCAGATGTCAGGTGCCCCCAGAAGGAAGGCAAACATAATGTTATGCAAAGATGCAATGTTGATAAATCAAAAACAGTAGCTGCAAGCAAATACACCATAAAAGAATACCCCAAAAAGGTTACATGAAAAGTGTTTGTCATAAGGCCTGTCCTAAGAGGGGATGGAGGGAGGGAAACCTGGACTGCAGCTGTATGAGCACTCGAACATCTACATTTATGGTAGGTACAAAACTGTACTATGTTCATCGTGCATACAGCTGCAGTCATAACAGATGGATAGAATCCCAAAGCTAAGTAAGGGTAGTAGGCACTAAGTGGAACTAGGAGGGGCTAGGATGCCCTGCAGGACTGCTGTGGCAAAGCCCGCTCTAGATTTTGAGTATAGTAGGAGGTGATAGTGCTTGGAGAAAGTGTGCACTGAACTCCAGGTGGCTGCTTCCAAAATGTCCTTGGTAGGGACCCCCCTGAGGAAGGCTGCAGAGGTAGCTGTGGCTCTGGTGGAGTGGGATCTGATACATGCAGGCACAGTTTTTCCATGAAATGAGTAACAAAAGCGTATGCAGTGGGCTATCCATTTTGAAATTGTCTGTTTGGAAACAGCCTTTCCCCGAGCACCTGCTGCATAGGACACAAAGAGTTGCTCAGATTTCCTGAATGGCTTTGTTCTGTCCAAATAGTAACAAAGTTGTCTGTGAATGTATGTAGTAGTCTTTCCCCTTTGTTTTGTGGATTAGGATAAAGGTAGGTAAGTGGATAGTCTGATTCAAAGCTACACTGGATACTACCGTTGGTTCGTAAGGAAACTCTGTCCTGATGGAAAATGATGAATGGTTGCACAGCCATGAGGGCCTGTAGCTCCGAAACCCTGCATGCTGAGGTGATACCCAGAAGAAAGGCTGTTTTCCATGACAAGTACTGTAACTCTGTTGAAGAAGCTGGCTCGAAGGGAGGAAGGGTCAGCTTTTCCAATACGAAGTTGAGGTCCCAAGCAGGGACTGGTGGTTTCCTTGGGGGTTTTATATTCTTTGCCCCTCTGAGGAAGTGCCTTAAGAGAGGGTGAGAGAATAAAGGAGGATCTGTGTTGTACTGTGCAGAAATGGCTGAAGCGTGGATCTTGATGGAGGAGAAGGAAAGTCCATTGTTTAACATCTCAGCTAGGTACTGTAAAATTTGAGGTATATTTATTACCCAAGGATTCTGTCCCTTTTCTTGATTCCAGGCACAAAATCGTTTCCATTTGGCGGAGTAGGCCTTTCTAGTAGAGGGTCTTCTGGCCTCCAAGATGACATCCTGCACCTCCTTGGAGAGGAGAAACTGTTGGGAAATCAAGGAATTCTCCATGCAGCTAGATTTAGAGTTTTGAGATTGCTGTGAAGGGTTTTGTAGTTGTGCTGAGACAACAGAAGAGGGACTAGAGGTAGGATCCATGGTGGGGAATCTGTCAGGCTCTTCAGCAGAGGATATCAGTGTTGTCTTGGCCAATCTGGAGCAATGAGAATCATTTTCGGCCTCTCTGCTCTGGCTTTTAATAGAACTTTGGGCAGCAGAGGAAGAGGCGGGAAGGCATAGACTGTCAATGTTGCCCAATTGAAGGAAAGTGCGTCCACTTTCCAGGCCTGTGGATGATAGGTCCTTGAACAAAATTTTTTCAACTGGCAATTTCTGTGGGTAGCAAATAGATCTATGTCTGGCTGTCCCCATGCCTGAGTTATCTTTGTGAAAACCTGAGGATGCAACTTCCATTTGTGTGGATCTGTCATATTTCTGCTTAGGTTGTCTGCCAGTGTGTTTTCCTTCCCTGACAGGAATTGTGCCTGTAGTTGAATTTGCAATTCCAGTGCTGTGTTCCATAGGGTCATGGCTTGCCTGCACAGGGGGTACGAATGAGTTCCCCCCTGTTTGTTTATGTACCACATCACTGTGGTGTTGTCTGTCCTTATTAATAGCTGGCCTGGATGCAGTAGGTCTTTGAAGGTCATAATAGCCTTTTGCACAGCTAGCATTTCCTTTTGGTTGATGTGAAGGTGCTTCTCTTTTCGGGTCCATTTTCCCTGAATGCACTGATCTGTCATGTGTGCTCCCCAGGCGTAGTCTGAGGCGTCTGTTGTGATGATTTGAGTTGCTTGAGGTACACAGAAAGGAAGACCTGTGTTTCTTTGGTAAGCTTGAGTCCACCACAAAAATTCCTTTTGAAGGCATGGAATGAGTGGTACAATTGCTTCCAAGCTGTGGCTGTGTTGAGACCATAAGTTTTTCAGGTACCACTGAAGATTCCTCATATGCAGCTTTGCACATGGGATTAGTAGGATGCAAGATGCCATGAATCCCAGAGCCTGCAGGACTTTCCTTGCAGTTAGCCTGGTGTAAGTTGCCATTTTTCTGAAGTATTGAGACAGTTGCCCTTGCTTGTCTGGCGTGAGGTAGGCCATCTGGGTGGTTGTATCCTAGCTGGCACTCAAGAAAATTATTTGTTGAGAGGGTATTAGTTTTGATTTCTTTTTGTTGACTGTGTATCCCGGGAAGTTCAACAGTTTTATTACAAATGCCAGGTGCTGCAGTAGTATGTCTTTGCTGTCTGCTTGGATCAGGCAGTCGTCCAGATATGGGTAGATTTGTATCCCTTGTAGTCTGCAGAAGGCGATTACTGATGCCAGGCATTTTGTAAACACTCTGGGTGCAGTAGATAAGCCAAAGGACAATGCAGAGAATTGGTAATGGGTTGAACCTGCAAGAAATCTGAGGTATCTTCTGCAATCTTGTCTGATAGGGACATGCAGGTATGCCTCCTTGAGGTCCAATGTTACCAGCCAAGACTCCTTGCCCAGCATGGGAAGAAGCTGCTGTAATGTGAGCATCTTGAATTTTGGCACCTGTAGATATGTGTTTAGGATGGATAGGTCTAAGATAGGTCTCCAATCTTTGTCTTTCCTTGGTACCAGGAATAGTCTGGAATAAAACCCCTTACCTTGTTCTTTTGCAGGTACCTCTTGAATTGCTTTCATGTCCATGAGAGCTGAAACTTGTTTTTGTGCCTCTGCCCTTTGATTTTGTGGCAGGTTTGGCATGCCTCTCATTTTTGGAGGGGTGTGAAAGTGGAACCTGTAGCCTCTGTCTATAATGTCCAGAATCCATTTGTCTTTTGTAACAGTATGCCAATTTTTTGAGAATAATGTCAGTTTTCCGCCCAAAGGTGCTGCCATTAAAGCTTTGCTTGGCAGGTGTAGGGAGAAGTCGTTTTATCTGTTTTCTAAAAGACTGTGATCTATCTTCTGCACCTCTTGGGGTTGGTGCTTGCCACTGTCTGGCTCTGAAAGATCCTTGAGGTTGCCCTCTACCCCTTGGGCGCCTGTATCTGCCCCTTTGAAGGCCAGTTTCTGCTGAAACGTGGAGGCTGTACCTGCAGGAAATCTTTCACTGTTTGCATTGATTTCACTTTTTCCCCCATTTTCTTTAGCACCTCCTCAGCTTTAACACCAAACAAACATCTTTTTGAAGAGGTGCATCTAATAATTTAGCTTTGACATGATCTGGTAAGGTTTGCTCTTTGAGCCAAGCATGCCTACGTATAACAGACCCCATAACAGCAGCTCTACATGAGGCCTCTAAAGCATTAAAACCTCACTGCAAGGTATGTTTACCCACTTGCTCTGCACCATGCAACAAATCCTGCAACTCTTTTAAATCTGGTTGTTCTGGTTGTGTCATCTTGCTTTTCAGCTGAGATATCAAAAACTGTTGATACTTTAACATATGGAACTGACAGTTTAATGCCTTCATGGTTAAAGTGGCCGAGGTGTACACCTTTTTCCCCCACCTTTCTAAAGCTCTGGAATCTCTCTCTGAAGGTTAATGGGTTTTTAGCAGTAGAGGCCTTAATTCCCTTGGGACCCTGTGAAATTGTTTCTGGGTCAGCAGTATGGCTTTTATATAGGAACTGGTGGGAATCAGGAACCCGGTAATACCTGTCTGGTTTAACAGGAGCTGGAGGCAAAAAATCTGGATTAAGGCTGGCTTCTGTGTACACATTATCCAATATATCTAAAACAGGAGGGACAGCCAGAGGCCTATGCTGGGGGAGCAGAAGAAATTCCCTGAGCCTTTTCTTGGAGTCTGAGTAATCTTGGCCTTCCCAATGAAAGTGTTCCCTCAATGTATGCAGGGTTTCCCCAAAAGAGAAGTCCTCGGGGGGGGAGACCGAGGGAATAGACTCCTCTGCATCAGAGTCTTCGAATGGAGAATAGGCATAATCCTGGTCCTCAGATAGTTCTGAGGTAATAGAAGCTTGATCTGAGGAAGGGTAGTCTTCCTCTAATCTGGGCCTTTTGTCAGAGGGAGGTTGAGAACCCCTGATAAGAGTAATCAAATCCTCAGCCATTTTAAGCATCTATTTTTTAGGCATGGTGCCTTGAGAGGGCGTCTGAGGAACCTGTTTTTTGGTTTTCATGGCTGCTTTAGATTTAGTGAAGTCTTTAATAGAGAAGGAGGAAGGCCTGAAGACCCCTTGAGAAATGGCAGGCCTGTCTAAATTCTGAGTTTCCCCGCCAGGAGTGGCGTCGGGATCTATAGTAGGAATGGGGGCCGAGGAGCCTGCAACCTCGGGTACTGAAGACACCGGTAATGCATTGTCATCGGTAGTCAGGGGCTGCGTAGGCATCTTGCTGAGTACCGGAGAACCGGTAGTCGGCCTTAGCGTGGTTTCAGTAGGTGGTGCGGACCTCGTATGTCGGTCCTTATCTTTGCGTTTTTTGCTCAAAACTGGAGTCGGAGTATCCGACGACATAATATAATAAATTTTTTTGCCGAAAAAGTGAAGGGCGAACTCCGCCCAACGCTTAATAGTGCGTTTATTGAATCCAGCACAGAAACGGCAGGCTGAGACGTCGTGGTCTAGGCCTAAGCAAGGTATACAGAAAGAGTGAAAATCCTTATGCGGTATTTGCTTCCCACAAGAAATGCAATTATTAACTTTGTCTGACATCGGTCTGAGGCAAGAAAAGTTTCCCCAAGGGGGTACTTAGCTTTCAAGAAGACTTCGGCTGAAATACTTTCTTAAATCTCAGGAGCTGGCCGACCGGCACTTGCGAACTGCTTCTGCTTCGGGCACCGTGCGGCAAGAAAGATTGGATAAAATGGCGTCGGCTGCCTCTTTTATACCCCTGCTGCACTGACGTCAGGGAAGAAGCGATGACAACCGACGCCGGACCTAGACTTTGGAATTCGGCCGACCGAGGACCCGCCTGACGGCAGGATAACCCATCTGTTATGACTGCAGCTGTATGCACGATGAACATCATGTAATACAAAGATAACTTCTGGAAAATGTGAAGACAACGATAACAGTCAGCCAGTTTATTGTCAATATGCAGGATAACCCCCATCATATTTCTCTAACACGTGCTCTGTTTGGCGGTGCAATCCTGAAATGCCTGACGTAGCACAGGTTGAAATGCAGGTAATGATTCTCATCACCAACAGATTACCCCCTTGTGCTGCATACTAGTTCTGACTCACTTCCAAGGGAAGAGAGTACAGCTGAGCAGAGATTGTTCTAAACTCCGAAGTCAGCCCTCCAGTTCCTGAGCATGTTCTAAACTCAGGTAAATTGTGTTACAGATGAAAATCCAAAATGTGTACTGCTAGGCTGGCAACAATAAAAACACTTTTTAACATGTTAACTTTTACTTTTAAACTTGTTTAGCCACAAATTAGACTATGAAACTCTCATTCTTGGTGATGTCAATATAGACTGGTTCAAACTTACTAGTACCGCTCCTCAATCCAGTATCAACCTACATGGTTTCCATCAACTGATTACATCCCCCACCCCTTTCAATAAAGACTTATCTTCTAGCTCCACCATTGACTGGATACTCACTAACTCCCCCCACCTCTACCATGGCCCATGTACCCTACCTGACTCCGTAAGTGATCACCTCCCCACCTCTATCCTCAGGCACACCTCCCAGGCACACAAACCCCACCTATATAGTGACTGTCGTCTCTAACTTCAACAACACCCAATTTATCTCCATACTATCTAGTTTTGATTGGTCCATCCTTAAACACATCCCTCTTGATGATGCAGTCAGTAAATTTAACAACATTTTCCTAGACACCCTTAATTCCCTTGCTCCTTCCAAGAAAATTAGAATTAAATCAAACTATGCTCCATGGCTCTCCAAAGATACTAGAGAACTGATGCATAACAGGAATAGCATCTGGAAGGCAAGGCTTAAAACTAGGCATACTCCCCCCCTCCTCCATAAATACAGACAACTACGTAACCTAGTCAAGAAATTAGTCACTAAAGACAAAAAATCTTACTACAACTCTTCTCAACTAGACAACAGATCCAACACTCACAAATTCTGGACTACTCAACAAAATACTCTACCCTGGCAGCCCTTCTACCCCCTCACCTTACTCCAACAAATCTCCTCTGGAAATTGCTACCCTACTCAACAAACACCTCACTCCCTCTAATACTAACACTGCAACTACCACTACCCCCATAAACACCCACAACCAGAATTGCTTCTCATTTACACCTGTGTCAGCTTCTTACATTGAATATCTTCTTCTGAAACTTAAACCATGTTCTCCCTCTACTGATAACCTACCTCCTACATTCCTCAAACTTGTTGCAGAATCTATAGCCTATCCTATATCCATTCTCATTAACAGATCTATAAGAAGCTACAGCTCCTGCTATCTGGAAATAGTATGGTTGTTTACACTTACCATAAATGTAGATGTTCGAGTGCATTCACTGTTGCAGTCATCACATTTGAGTTATCTGCTTGCAGTAGCCCTCAGTCGGCCTGATTATCAAAGCCTTAGGTCCTGCGTCGGTTGCTGTCTCATCTTCCATGACGTCAGGTAGTCAGGGGTATAAAGCATGCAGTCGACACCATTACATCAGTTTTTCTTGCCCCAGACGTCAGGTGCCCCCCCTAATGGGAAGCAATTAAACATATATATGCAAGATTATACCTCCAACAAAAAAGCAAATGCACCAAAAAGCTTTTAAGCATAGTAAAGGAGAATAGAGGTAAAGCCAAAAGAAGACAGGGGGCTGGAGGGAGGGTAACCAGGACTACAACAGTGAATACACTCGAACATCTACATTTATGGTAAGTGTACACAACTGTACTATGTTCTTCGTGTTTCACTGTTGCAGTCATCACATTTGGGTAGATTCCCAAAGCTAAGGATGGGAGGAGGAATTTAGATAGCATTAGGACCAGCTATAAGGCCCTGCAAGACTGCAGTGGCAAAATTTAGAGAAAATTGGCAAATGGTAATGCTTGGTGAAAGTATGTACAGAACTCCAGGTAGTAGCTTCTAGGATGTCCCTGGTAGGAACACCTCTGAGAAAGTCTGTAGCGGTAGATGCAGCCCTGGTTGAGTGTGGTCTTATCCCCTGTGGGATAGGTTTTACATGGTGCTTATAGCAGAAATGAATGCAATGGCCTATCCATTTAGAAATGGTTTGCTTTGAAATGGCCTTCCCCCCCTCTGCCCCTGCAGCAAATGCCAACAGCATCTGTTTAGATTTCCTTGGAGGTTTAGTCCTGTCCAAGTAAAATATAAAAAAGAGAAAGTGGTGGAACCAACAAACCCAAAAGAGTATATAATAAAAATAATGGCGTGTAGGCTGGAGGATAAAACACACTTTAATACAAAACAAATAACATAAGGAAAGCGCTTTTGAGGTAACCCTCTTCTTCAGACCTTAGATAAAAAATGCTTTCAAAATCACAAAATTTAAATAAAACTAACATCCAATAAAAACACAATCTGAGAATCAGTGTGTTAAGCCTCTTTTTCTTAAGAGAGGTTTTAAAGAGACAGCACTGTTCAGGCCAGGTGGCATATAGGCCTTAAAATCCACAATCCATCTCAACTCAAAGTATTCGGTCTCATTACATATATCACCTTCTCTTAATGTTTCATAAATTTTTTGTAAAACCAAAAATTTAAAACTATGCTGAGTACCAAGATCTGAAACATGCTTAGCCAATGCACTAGTGAGCTTATGATTCCGTATATCATTCAGATGCTCCATAATTCTTTCCTTTAACATACGATTCGTTTTACCAATATAGAATGCACTGCAAAAATTACACTTAGCCAAATAAATGAAATTCTTAGTAGAACAATCTGCATGAAAATAAAAATTCTTTGGGTTTAAGATGTATTGGGTGCATAACCATACAGGTAGACCATATGCTGCAACAAATCTTGCAGGCTCTACATGGATATGTTCCTTTACGCTTAGAGATGAATCTCTCATTCATACCATTTTGCTTGTAACACAATCTCAGTTTCATGTTCATATTATTTTTAAAACTGAAACTAGGAATAGAACCTAAGACTCTACTAATATTGGGGTCTGTAAGTAGAATAGGCCAGTTCTTTTTAATAATGTCACAAGTCCTATTGATGTCACTAGAAAATGTTAAACACAGTCTATTAACTACCTGAGCACTTATTGGTCCTGCATCCTGCGCACTAACCGTGGATTCACTAGAAAAATAAGGTTTGATATTGTAGCTATCAAGAAAATTGACCTCCTTGATGACTTTTTCAATCTCAAATGCTTTATAACCCCTATCTTTAAGGTCTGTAAAAAGACCATTGATTGCCTCTGCAAGGTCGTGCTCGTCAATGTGCAACCTCTTGCAACTCAAAACCTGATTTTTGACAACATTCCTTGTGATATGCCTAGAATGCATACTTGAGCGATGAAGAATATTGTTCTTCCTACAGCTCTTTCTATGTATCCTAGTAGAGATGTTACCAAGCATGTTCTTATCAACACTAACATCCAAAAATTCAATCTGAAGCTGTGAATATTTAAGGGAGAATGAGAGGTAGGAGGTGGTATTTCCTAAATAATTAACAAACCACTCTAACTGCAACTCATTGCCATGCCACGTAAAAAAATATGTCATCTACAAAACGTTTGTAAAACGTAATGTATAGCTTAAACATAGCAGAGCAGGAAACCATCTCTTTCTCCCATTGAGCCAACACAATATTGGCAAACGTATTCACACACGCTGTGCCCATAGCAACTCCTACTTTCTGGAGAAAGAATGTCACAAAGTATACCTCACTAGCGTCTATACTACGCCTGGGATCAACCCAGGCATACAGATGATCCAGGAACTGCTTGCTATCCTTCAACACTGTGGGTACCTTGTTCAACACTTGCCTGAGTTGTTTTTCCACATATATGGGGACATAGGCTCAGGGAACTAGCCTCTACCCGAAACAATCGGTTGAAGAGGAGGATTTGAAGGGTCCTTGTGCACTTTAGATAGACCATAGATAATGGGTATTGTGGGATGTTCTACAGTGAAGAAGCGTTTACCTTATGTTATTTGTTTTGTATTAAAGTGCGTTTTATCCTCTAGCCTGCAAGCCATTATTTTTATTACAAGTAAAATCTAAGTTGTCTGTGCACATCTAAAGAGTGCAGTATCCGTTCCCCTTTGTTCTGTGGGTTAGAAAAGAAGGTTGGCAAATGAATGGATTGATTAAGAGCCACACTGGATACTACCTTGGGCATGAAAGAGGGATTGGTCCTGAGGGACACCCTGTCCGCATGAAAAATGATGCAAGGCTCTACTGCCATAAGGGCCTGTAATTCAGACACCCTTCTTGCTGAAGTGATTGCTAAAAGGAAGACTGTTTTACAAGAAAGGAATTTTAACTCTGCACTTGCAGCTGGCTCAGAAGGAGGTAGAGTGAGTTTTTCCAATACAAAGTTAAGGTTCCAGGCTGGAGTTGGGGCTCTCCTGGGTGGTCTTAAGTTTTTGGCCCCTCTGAGGAACTGCTTAAGCAGTGGATGAGAGAAGAGGAGTGGTTCTGTGTTGTAATGAGCTGAAATGGCTGAGGCATGAATTTTGATGGAGGAAAAGGAAAGGCCCTTGTGAAGCATTTCAGTTAATTATTGAAGAATCTGAGGTAAATTGGGAGTTGCTGTGTCCATCCCTTGAGCTTGGTTCCAGGAACAGAATCTTTTCCATTTTGCAGCATAAGATTTTCTAGTACTAGGCCTACTTGCTTCCAGAATGACATCCAACACTTGTTTACTAAGGGATGGTAACGGAGAGATCAGGTAATTAGCCAGGCCGCCAGGTTCAGGGTTTGAAGCTGAGGATGCAGAATCTGGCCCTCCTGCTGGGACAGGATGGTAGGAGGCTGAGGCAGGTGCCATGGTGCCAGCAGTTACACACTGCGCAAGAGGGGGTACCAGTGTTGGTGTGGCCAGTCTGGTGCAATCAGTATTGTCCTTGGTTTGTCCTGTTTGATCTTTAGTAGGAGTTTGGAGAGGCAGAGGAGGAAAAGCATAAACTGATAGATTTTTCCAGGTGAAGGACAGGGCATTCACTTTCCAAGCTTGTTTGTGGGGAGTCCTTGTGCAGAATTTGCCCAACTGGTAGTTCTGGGGGGAGGCAAACAGGTCTATATCTGGGCTCCCCCATTTGTTTATCAACATGTTGAAAGTTTTTGGTTCCAGTTTCCACAAGTGTGGGTCCATGAGATTTCTGCTTAGTTCGTCTGCCAGTGTATTTAGCATTCTTGGCAGGAATTGAGCCTGTAGGTGCACTTGGTAGCTCAAGGCTGTGTTCCACAGAGCCATGGCTAGTCTGTAGAAGGGGTATGAATGGGTACCCCCTGCTTGTTTATGTACCACATAACAGTGGTGTTGTCCGTCTTTACCATTAATTGTCCTGGAAGAATGTGGTCCTTGAAGGCTGTCAGAGCATTCTGTACAGCTATTTTTGATTGATATGCAGGTGCATTTGACTAGGGTTCCATTTGCCCCGATTGCACTTCCCTGCCAGGTGAGCCCCCCATGCATAGTCTGATGCGTCTGTTGTTAGGGTTTGGGCGGCAGGGGGTAGAGTGAATGGTAGTCCCTTGTTTTGGTGGCAGACCTCTGCCCACCAAAGGAACTCTAACTGTAGGCAAGGTATGATAGGAATAATTGCTTCTAGATCCTGAGAATATTGACACCATAGGCTTTTTAGATACCATTGTAGTTTCCTCATATGCAGTCTTGCATACGGAATTAGGAGAATGCAGGAGGCCATGAACCCCAAGGCTTGCAGTATTTGCCTTGCAGATAACATGGTTTTTGTGGCCATTAGTTTGAAGTAAGCTGTCAAGTGAATTTGTTTCTGTGGCATGAGGAAAGCCATCTGGGAAGTTGTGTTCAAGCTTGCACACAGGAATATAATTTGTTGACAGGGTACAAGATGTGATTACTTTTTGTTTATTGTGTACCCCAGAGAAGTTAGCACCTTTTGTACAAACACCAGATGATTCAAAAGTATGTCCTGGCTTTCTACCTGAATTAGACAATCGTTCAGGTATGGGTATATTTGAATATTTCTTTGCTTGCAAAATGCAATGACTGGAGCTAGGCGCTTTGTGAATACCCTGGGCGCAGTAGATAAGCCAAAGGGCAATGCAGAGAACTGATAATGCATGTAGCCTGCTTTGAAGCGTAGGTATCTTCTGCAAGATTCCCTGATTGGGATGTGCAGGTAGGCTTCCTTTAAATCCAGTGTTGCCAACCAGGCATCCTTGCCTAACATCGAAAGCAACTGGTGAACAGTTAGCATCTTGAATTTTGGGATCACCAAAAAGGTGTTTAGGATAGAAAAATCCAGGATAGGACGCAATGAGTTGTCTTTCCTTGTCCCTTTTCCTCTTCTGGTACAATTTGAATAGCGCTTATGTTTGAGAGAGAGAGAGTACTTGCTTTTGAGCCTCTGCCCACTGATTTGGGGGTAGATCTGGCCAACCGTTTGGGGTTGGTAACGTATGGAAGTGAAATCTGTATCCTTGGGAAACTATATTTAAAACCCATTTGTCCTGGGTAATGAGTTCCCAGTTTTTTGAATGCAGAGCAATCTTTCCCCCTAAAGGAGCAGTCAGTTGAGAAGGGCTTGGAAGTTTTAAAGTTAAGTCACTGAGATAGTTTACCATAGGGAGGAGTCTTACTACTCCCTAATTTGGAAGTGTGAGCCCCCCACTGCTTAGTTCTGTGCTTACCTTGGGACTGAAGCCTGGGTGTTCTACTGTTTCTGGGTTTGGACTGCAAAGGCCTGGAAGAGGCAGGAAAGGACCATTTCTTAGATGGCCTATGCCTACTAAATCTTGGAGGCTGTACTTGTAGGAAATATTTAACAGTTTGCATAGATTTAGCTTTTTCCTCCATCTTTTTAAGTACTTCTGCTTTGTTGCCAAACAGGCAGTCCTGATTTAAGGGAGCATCCAACAATTTAGCTTTAACATGATCTGGCAAAGATTGCTCCTTAAGCCAACCATGCCTTCTAAGTACAGACCCAGTGACAGCAGCCCTTCAATATCCCTCTAGTGAATCAAAACCACATTGCAAAGTATGCTTCCCAACTTGTTCAGCAGAATGCATTAAATCCTGTAAATCCTTATTTTCAGCACAGTCAGGAATCAATATTATTTTCTGTTTAAGCAATCCAATAATATGCTGCTGATACTTTAACATATGAAACTGGCAGTTTAAGGCCCTAATGGCCAAAGTTGCAGAAGTTTATACCTTCTTACCTCCTCTATCCAGTGCCCTGGAATCTCTATCAGAGGGGGTAGGATTTTTTGCAGTAGTAGCCTTAATGCCCTTGGGTCCCTGTGAAATGGTCTCAGGATCCGCAGTAGGATTTTTAAAAAGGAACTTATGAGAGTCAGGAACCCTGTAATATCTATCAGATTTTCTGGGAGCAGGAGGTAAAGAGTTAGGGGCCAAGCTAAATTCTGAAAAGGCATCATCAATAATTTCCATTACAGGGGGGATACCTAAAGGCCTGTGTTGGGGCAGGAGTAAGAAATCCCTAAGCCTCTTTTTAGAATCAGAGTAATCCTGGCTTTCCCAGTGGAAATGCACCCTAAGAGTATGCAAGGTTTCATCAAAAGAGAAATCCACTGGAGGGGAAGCAGAGGGAATAGAGTCCTCTACATCAGAATCCTCATAAGTAGATAAGGGTAAATCCTGGTCATCAGAGGAAACAGAAATTTCAGAATCCTGATTAGAAGTTTCATAAGCAAATTCAGTCCTAGGTCTCTTAGAGGGGGAAGGTTGGCTTCCCCTGATTAAAGTAATAAGGTCTTCAGCCATTCTGATTTGTTTTTTAGGCATAGTGGCTTGGCCATGTGGTCTGGGCGTTCGTTTTCTAGGCATGGATCGAGTTTTAGGCCTTGAAGAAGAAGATGGCATTGGTTTAATATGCAAGTCAGTAGGCCTGAATACACCCTCAGAAGCCGGTGCCTGCACAGCGGCTCCAGACCCATCCAACGTAGAGACATCTGCAGGTTCCACAGTTGAAGCATCTCGTGGCATACTGGACTCCGAATGGGTCTCAGTAGAGGCCTGCGAATCTGAAGTAGCAGTATCAGGGGCTGCGAAAGTGCCTCACTGAGAACTGGCGAATAGCTTAGAAACGTCATCGGCAGCTTTGGACCTAGGCAGCCTGTCTCTGTCTTTATCTTTGCATTTTTTCGGAATGTAGGTAGTCGGGTGGCTTGCCGAACACATATCTGGATAACTGAACCAAGTACCAAAATATTTAGAAGCGTAAATATACCGACGGCGAATAGTTCATTGCTTAATTAAGGCACAAAACCGACAGCAAGGTACATCGTAGCCAGGGCCTAGGCAAGGAATACAGTACAAATGAAAATCTTTATGAGGTATTTGCTTTCCACAAGAAATACAATTACTGACTTTTACTGACATCGGTTTAGAGCAAGAAAAAGTTTCTGCAACGTGGTACTTGGCTTTAGTTGAAGACTTTGGTTCTGAAACTCGAAAATGAAAATTTCAGGAGTCGGCCGACCGGCACTTGTGAACTGCTTCTGCACCGCACGGCAAGAAAGACTGATGTAATGTCTTCGGCTGCATGCTTTATACCCCTGACTACCCGATGGCATGGAAGATGAGACAGCAACCGATGCAGGACCCAAGACTTTGATAATCAGGCTGACTGAGGGCTACTGCAAGCATATAACCCAAATGTGATGACCAACAGTGAAACACGAAGAACATCCTTCTTTCCTATCCCACTACATAAGGGTGGCAACTCTACTGATCCATCTATCGTCCCATTGTCATTCTTTCTCCCCTCTCTAAGATACTCGAGAAATGCATTCACTCACAACTTCTCAACCACCTCCTCCAACACAACCTTCTCATTCCCACTCAGCATGGGTTCCCGTCCCTACCACAGCACATCCACAGCCCTCCCATCTTTCACTCATATCATAGCCAAAGCCCTTGATAACAATCAACTAATATCCTGCCTCTTCTTTAACCTTTCCAAAGCCTTCAATATAGTCTCTTACTCTAACCTCCTTACTAAGCTAACTTCAACCTGTCTTCTTCCTCCCTTGCTTGGTTCTCCAGCTATCTCTCTGGTAAGCAGCAATCTGTCAAATGGCTCTCCTCCTGCTCTCCCTTTATATCTGTTCTAGCAGGTGTTCTTCAAGGCTCTATCTTGGGTCCCCTTCTATTTAACATCTTTACAAATGAACTCTTCACCTCTTGCAGACAATCTTCTCTTATACAATATGCAGATGACTCTACACTCATCTCCATCTCCAGTAGTATTACATAATAAGCAGATGACTCTACACTCATCTCCATCTCCAGTAGTATTACATAATATGCAGATAACTGTGCACTCATCTCCATCTCCAGTAGTATTACATAATATGCAGATGGCTCTACAATCATCTCCATCTCCAGTAGTATTACATAATATGCAGATGACTCTACATTCATCTCCATCTCCAGTAGTATTACATAATATGCAGATGACTCTACACTCGTCTCCATCTCCAGTAGTATTACACAATATGCAGATGACTCTACACTCGTCTCCATCTCCAGTAGTATTACACAATATGCAGATGACTCTGCACTCATCTCCATCTCCAGTAGTATTACACAATATGCGGATGACTCTAAACTCATCTCCATCTCCAGTAGTATTACACAATATGCAGATGACTCTGCACTCATCTCCATCTCCAGTAGTATTACACAATATGCAGATGACTCTGCACTCATCTCCATCTCCAGTAGTATTACACAATATGCAGATGACTCTGCACTCATCTCCATCTCCAGTAGTATTACACAATATGCAGATGACTCTGCACTCATCTCCATCTCCAGTAGCATTACATAATATGCAGATGACTCTACACTCGTCTCCATCTCCAGTAGTATTACACAATATGCAGATGACTCTGCACTCATCTCCAGTAGTATTACAGACCTCCACACCCTTACTCAAAACTCCTTTCTATCCACAGAGGAATGGTTATCTGGCAATCTTCTTATTATTAACCCCAAGACCACCAAGGTGTTGCTCTTTCTTCCCCACTAACTTTCAAACCATAAATCCACATTTACTATAACATCCTCCAACAACACTATCATAAAAAAGTACAGTTTTGTACCTACCATAAATGTAGATGTCCGAACTGGATAGCATCTGCAGTCATAACAACTGGGTTGTCCTGTCGTCAGGCAGCCCTTCAGTCGGCCGGATTCCAAAGTCCGGGTCCGGCTTCGGCTGATGTCGCACTTCACCCGACGTCATCTCTGTTGGTCTTCGGGTATAAAAGCATCAGCCGACGCCATTTTCCTCAGTGTTTCTTGCCCCAGATGCCAGTAGCCCTCTTGAAGGCTAAAATTTGGATAGATGCCAATGTTTCCAAAAGATAGAGGTAAACACAAAATAAGCATGTATGTACATATATACAAACAAATACACCATAAAAGACTCCCCCCCACCAGCTAGCTATTAGGAGGGTAAACACCCTAGGAGTACCACAGAGGGGAAGGAGGGAGGGTAATCCTGACTGCAGATGCTATCCAGTTCGGACATCTACATTTATGGTAGGTACAAAACTGTACTATGTCCTTCATGGATGCATCTGCAGTCATAACAACTGAGTAGAATACCATAGCCAACTAGGGGAGGAGGATGAAAGTAGATTATGGTGTGTTTAGGATCCCTTGCAGTACAGCAGTGGCAAACCCTGCTCGGGATCTGGAATATAGAGGCAAATTATAATGCTTGGCAAATGTATGCACGGAGGTCCAAGTAGCCGCCTCAATAATGTCTTTGGTTGCCACTCCTCGTAAGAAGGCTGTGGTAGTGGCTGTTGCCCTTGTAGAATGAGGTCTTATGTTCTGTGGAATTGGTTTTCCATGGAAGGAGTAACAGAATTGTATGCAATTTCCTATCCATTTGGAGATTGTCTGTTTGGAAATAGCTTTTCCTTCCCTTCCTGTTGCATAGGCTACAAAAAGTTGGTCAGTCTTTCTGCTATTTTTGTTCTGTCCAAGTAGTAGCGTAGCTGTCTATGTACATCCAAGGTATGCAGTATTCTTTCCCTCTGTTTTGTGGGTTGGGAAAGAAGGTAGGTAGGTGGATTGCCTGGTTTAAAGACACTCTGGATACCACCTTAGGCATAAATGTAGGATTAGTCCTCATGGACACTATCTTGGTGGAAGATTAGGAAGGGTTGCACTGCCATTAAGGCCTGTAGTTCTGAAACCCTCCTTGCTGAAGTAATTGCCAGTAGGAAAGCAGTTTTCCATGACAGGTGTTGTAGGTCTGCTGTTGCTGCTGGTTCAAAGGGTGATAGTGTCAACTTTTCTAGCACAAAGTTTAAGTCCCAAGCTGGTAATGGTGGTTTCCTTGGAGGTTTTACATTCTTGATTCCTCTGAGGAACTGCCTGAGCAAAGGGTGCGAAAAACAGGTGGATCAAAGCTGTATTCTGCTGAAATAGCTGATGCATGTATCTTGATGGAGGAGTAGGACAGGCCTGAATGAAGAAGTTCGCCAGATACTCCAGGATGTTAGGCATATCTATGTTTGACACATCTTTTCCTCTTTCCGTACTCCAAATGACAAACCTTTTCCATTTTCCAGCATAGTTCCTTCTTGTTGAAGGTCTGCGTGCTTCAAGAATAATGTCTTTCACTCTTTGGGAAAGTTCTGGATTAGCTGCTGCTATGTGATGTTCCATGCAGTCAGTTGCAACGTTTTTAGGTTTGGATGTATGATGCTGTAGTTGTTCTGAGTTAACATCAAAGGCATCAGTGGTATTGGCCACATATTGTTCGAGACATGCTCCTCAGCAGTGGGTACCAGTGTTGTCTTGGCCAGTTTGGAGCTATCAGGATTATCCTTGGACGTTCTTCCTTGATTTTTAGTAGTACTTTGTGTATCCAGGGAAGAGGTGGGAATGCATATGCTGTTAGGCCTTTCCAGCTGAAGGAGAGCGAATCCACTTTCCATGCTAGTGGGTGGAATGTCCTTGTGCAGAATTTTTGAGCTGGTGATTGAGAGGTGATGCGAATAGATCTATCTGAGGCATTCCCCATTTCTTTGAGATGGTCTTGAAGATGTCCGGTGCAGCTTCCATTCGTGGGCATCCGATGTGGTTCTGCTTAATATGTCTGCTAGAGTATTTTCTTTTCCCGGTACAAATATTGCCTGTAACTGGATGTTGTAGCTGAGTGCCAGGGTCCACAGCTCCAAAGTCATTCTGCATAGGGGTATGAATGAGTGCCTCCCTGTTTGTTGATGTACCACATGACTGTGGTGTTGTCTGTCCTTATCATCAACTGGCCCTCTTGGAGAAATGGTTTGAACTTTTGGATTGCCAGTTTTACTGCCAGCATTTCTTTTAGGTTGATGTGCAGGTGAAGTTGATCCTGTGTCCACAATCCTTGCACGCATTTGTCCAGCATGTGGGCCCCCATCCTAGGTCTGAAGCGTCTGTTGTGATGGTCTGGCTTGCTTGATATCTGCGAAAGGGTAGGCCTGGGTTTGACTGACATGCCTGAGCCCACCATAGGAACTCCTGTTTTAAGCATGGAATTAGTGGGATTTCTGTTTCTAGGCTGTGTCTGTGTTGGGACCATAAATTCTTTAGGTACCACTGTAGTTTTCTCATATGTAGTCTGGCAAATGGGACCAAGATTATGCATGATGCCATGAAGCCCAAGGCCTGCAGTACTTTTCTTGCTGTTAACTTGTTCAGTTTTGTTAGTGCCAAGAAGTAAAGAGGGAGTTCTTTTGTTTTTCTGTAGTCAGGAATGCCATTTGTTTTACTGTGTCCAATTCCGCCCAAGAATGTCCTTGTTTGGGATGGTATCAGCCTTGACTTTTGTAAATTGACTGTGTATCCCAGTGCTTGTAGCAAGTAAATGACCCTTTGTAAATCTGTTGTCAGCTTGCTTTTGTTGTCCCCTTGTAGCAGGCAGTCGTCCAGGTATGGGTAAATTTGAATTCCTGTAGTTTGCAATGGGCGATTACTGATGCCAGGCATTTTGTGAATACTCTGGGCAGTAGATAAGCCAAAGGGCAATGCTGAGAATTGATAGTGCTCTGATCCTGCAAGAAATCTGAGGTATCTTCTGCAGATTGGTCGAATGGGGAAGTGCAGGTATGCCTCCTTGAGATCTAGAGTTACCAGCCAAGACTCCTTGCCCAGCATGGGAAGAAGTTGCTGTAGGGTCAGCATTTTGAATTTTGGGACAATGATGTATGTATTTAAGGTGGACAGGTCGAGAATTGGTCTCCAACTTTTTCCTTTCTTGGGACTAGGAATAGTCTGGAGTAGAACCCCTTTCCTTGCTCTGCTGTTGGCACTCTTTCCACAGCTCTCATGTTTGCTAACTCCATTATCTGTTGTAGTGCCTCTGTTTTTGATTTGGAGGTAGATTTGGCATTCCTCTTTGACTGGTAAAGTGTGGAAGTGAAACCGTAACCTTGATCTATGGTTTGTAAAATCCACTTGTCTTTTGTTATGTAGTGCCAGTTCTTTGAAAATAAGGTTAACTTTCCGCCTAGAGGAGCTGCTATTTGTTCCCTGGAAGGCGGATTTAGGGTTAAGTCACTGTGGTTGTGCTGATGTAGTGGCAGTGGTTGTGTCTGTGCCTCTGTTGTTACCTTGCCACTGTCGTCCTCTGTAGGCACCTCCTCTGGATTGGTTTCTGCCTCTGGAACGTCTATTCCTGCCCCTTTGAAATCTTGTGGAGTCAGGAAAGGACCAATTTTTGGCAGGCCAGTTCCTGCTAAACCTTGGGGGTTGAACCTGCAAGAAATCTTTAACCGTTTGAACAGATTTTGCCTTTTCTTCCATTTTCTTCATAACCTGCTGGGCAGGTGTACCAAACAAACTTGTCTTATCCATAGGAGCATCTAGCAACTTAGCTTTAACATGATCCGGTAAAGCTTGCTCCTTTAGCCATGCATGCCTTCTTATCACTGTGCCAGTCATGGCTGATCTAAATGAAGCCTCCAGTGCATCATAGCCACATTTTAAGGAATGGTTGCTAACCTGTTGTATGTTATTTACCATTTCTAATACATATTTCTTATCAAGAGATTCATCAGTGGTTAGTTTTTAGTTAACTGATCAAGCATAAACTCTTGGTATTGTATCATGTGAAACTGACAGTTTAAAGCTCTAGCTGAGAGAGTAGCTGAAGTGTAGACCTTTTACCCCATCTGTCTAATGACCTTGCTTCCCTTTCAGAAGGAATAGGGTTTTAGCTATGGTCGCTGCTACTGCCTTGGGACCCTGGGATATAGTTTCGGGTCTGCAAGTGGGGCCTTGTAAAGGTGGTGATGAGTATCTGGCACCCTGTAAAATCTGTCTGGTTTGGCAGGGGCTGGGGGTAAAGAATCTGGAGCGAGCAGACATCATTGAAAGCATCATCCACCACAGAGAGAACAGGAGGTATAGCTAAGGGCCTGTGCTGTGGGAGGTGCAGAAAGGTCCTAAGTCTTTTTCTGGAGTCTGAAAAATCCTGTTGCTGCCATTGGAACTGCTCTCGCATGGCATGTAAGGTTTCCCCAAAGGAGAATTCTTCTGGTGGGGAAGCAGCTGGAATGGATTCTTCAGCATCAGAATCCTCAAAATTGGAGAAAGGAACCTCTGGCTGGTCGGTTATGTCTGATTCATCAGCAGAATCATCAGAGGACACTGGCTCAGGGGGCTCTGCCCTAGGCCTCTTCTCTGGGGGCTGAGAGGCCCTGTCTGGGTGAGATTGAGATCCTCTAATTAATGAGATTAAATCTTCTGCCAAAGTAAGCATTTGAGAACTAGAAGAGGGCCTGGTTGTGGGGGGTTTTACAGGCACTGTTTTAGTAGTCTTGGCTGCTTTAGCCCTGGCGAAGGCCTTAATGGACATGGCTGCTGGAGGCCTAGCAGCACCACGTGCTGGGGTAGAGACATCCAAGGGAATGGTGTCTGATAAGTCAGTGGCAACCACCGTAGTGGATAAAATTTCTGAGGCCGATTCAAGAGTGGTAGCAGGGGCCTCAGTTGTAGAGATAGGTTCAGCTGTACTTTGATCGGTTTTCTCGGTTTCAGCCGAAACCGAGACACTCGCGGTTTGCTTAACCATGGTTTCGGCCGAAACCGCGGACCGCGAGTGTCGGTCTTTATCTTTGCGTTTTTGGCAGATTGGGTAGTCGGAGGATCCGACGGCATAATATACGCAAAATCAGAACCGAAAAACTGTTCTGCAAACTCCGACCGACGCCTAAGCGTTCGTCGGTTGAAAGAAGCACAGGCCGAACAGGCTGCTACGTCGTGGGCTGGGCCTAAACAAGGCAGACAATAAGAGTGGAAATCTTTATGAGGTATTTGTTTCCCACAGGTTAAACAATTATTAACTTTTTCTGACATCGGCTGAGGCAAGAAAGAGTCCCCAACGCGGTACTTAGCTTTAGAAGTCTTCGCAGTAGTATTCGGTAGAAGTAATCTCTGGATCCGACCGACCGGCACTTGCGAACAGCTTCTGCTTCGGGCGCCACGCGGCAAGAAAGACTGAGGAAAATGGCGTCGGCTGATGCTTTTATACCCGAAGACCAACAGAGATGACGTCGGGTGAAGTGCGACATCAGCCGAAGCCGGACCCGGACTTTGGAATCCGGCCGACTGAAGGGCTGCCTGACGACAGGACAACCCAGTTGTTATGACTGCAGATGCATCCATGAAGGACATCCTGAACCACACACAAAACTGTTAGGCGTCATTATTGATGACGAACTGAAATTTAACTTACACTTACTGCAAGGAATAAAAAAAACCACACCAGAAACTTGGCCTGCTTTATTGCAACAAAAGATTTCTTACTACAAATGCTAGACTCTCCTTAGCACAGTCCTTCCTCCTGCCCACACTTCTCAACGCAGCCCCAATACTAACCAATATACAAGCTACTACCATGAACAAACTTACCACAAAATTGCAAGATTCGTTACTAACTCCCCCTACAACTCCCATCACTGCCTTGCCCCAAACTCATTACAATGGCACAAATTCCCTCAGCTACTGCTACTTTCTCAATTTCAAGTTACATATTTCATTCTATACAGACCATCTTCCTGTCCAGCTCTCACTACTTTTTTATCTACCTACACCCCTTCTAGAACCCTCCACACCTCTAACGAGCAACTTCTGAATGTAGATCATCCAAAGAAGAACATAGGCAAACTACTATACAGCTGCTCAGTAGCCCACACTTGGAACAAGCTTCTTCTATACATACGCTCCATCATACACCCTGCACACTTTAAAAAGGAACTCAAACTTTACCTTCTCAATACCAAATCTTGTCCCTGTTTAGAGCCTACCTAATTCCCCTTTATCCAATGGTGCTTCTTCACTCTGAGCTCATATAAGCAAATATAGCTTCCTAGGAAGCCTAGGCAATAAATCTGATCACTTGTATATAACTTGCGTGTACATACATCAAAAATAGTTAATCTATTTATTTCAGTGGAATTTTTTTCTTGGGGTAATCTAAATATGTTTGATTATGATCAAATTATTACTAATATGTTTTGGGAGTGTCACTTGGTATTGCTACTTGCTATTTTGTTGCCTATGTAATCCTTAATTTTTTGTAATTGGAAATTTTCTCCTCGGGTCTCCATTGAAAACGGGCCTATGGCCCAGCTGGACCAACCCAGTTAGCAAATGTCAATAAATAAATAAATAAATAAATAAATGACATAATTTACTGAGAAATGATACAAAGGCACAAGGTCTCACATGAATGCCAGTATGTTCACAATGAACAAACAATGGAGAGAAGTCAGACAGCCCTCAGATCTTCAATGATTCTTTGAACCCATGGTCAGACAGCCCCCGGGCTGCTAGTAAATCCTCCGTGTAACATCTAACTTCCCTACCCAACACGGCTTCCGCCCTGGCCACAGCACCATGATTGTCCTCCTTCCTTTCTTGAATCCATAAACCTTGAACGCGACTCAGGCAAGTTCATATCCACAGTATTCCTAGATCTGTCAAAGGCCTTTGACACCATCTCACACACCCTACTTATAGCCCAACTCTCCACCCTACACCTCTCTCCCACCACCACCGCCTGGTTTTCCAGCTACTTGTCCAACCATCAACAAGATGGCCAGCAGAAAACTTCAACCTCCCCCTTCCTTCCCACACCCACAGGTGTCCCACAAGGTTCTGTTCTTGGCCCTCTTCTCTTCAACCTATTCATTAACAACTTTCACTAGTCCACCCCAGACTCATCTATCATCCAATATGTAGATGACTCAACAATCATCTGCTCAGCCTTCTCCCCCGCAGAGCTCTAAGCAAAAACCCAGCTAGCCTTCTCAGTCTAACCATCTGGCACTAAATGCAAATAAAACCAAGATAATGTTTTATTACCCTATCAAAAACTCCATTGACAAATCTACATTCACCATACAGAGCCAAAACAATACCCTCCTTGAAACTGTTCCCAACACCAAGCATCTTGGCATCATTATTGATGAAGAACTAAAATTTGACACCCACATCCACTCCACAATCAAGAAAATCCACCAAACTCTTGAATCCATCTTCCTACTCCCCTCCCTTATGTATGGTGCCCCTCTATTCACCAATCTCCATCTTGGGCTTCGGTCCAAACTTGAATCCTGCTACCACAAGATCTCCAAATCTGCAACCAATTCAAAAAACTCATCCCACCACTGCCACTCCCTCCTCACCCTCAACTGGCTTGAGCTACCCAACTACCTAAGTTACCTACAACTCACCACTGCCCACAAGCTCATCTTTAAACCTGCCAACTGCCCAGCTCTCGCTACTTCCTTAAAACCTTACATTCCCAGCCGCTCACTCATATCCAAAAAACAAAATCTCCTTCAGGTCCACAAACCTGCATGACCTCCTGGCCATCTACTGCTGTCCCACTCCTTAGCTAAATGGTGGAACTCTCTCCCCAGACACCTAAACAACCTAACCATACAAATTTCAAATCTCAGCTACTCTCTCATCTTCCTTCCAAATGGGAATGCCCTTGCCACACCCCAACTTAATCCCCTCATTTCACCTTGCACTGACTCATCTAACTACCTCTACTACTACTACTTCATCCCACCTAAAACAATCCCTCCCCTACTAAAAACTAATTTTCTCTCTAATATCTATTGTACTATACTCTCCAATCTCAAATATACTACTACCCTCTCCATGCATAATATTTTCCTTACCTACTAATGGCTAGTAGCTATATATTATGAAATGTTAAACCTACAATTGAGTTTATAACAAAAATATTAATTTCATGTAAATGTTGAAATTTCAGTACTGAATTATGTTTTTTCATTTTTGTAACATTGTGACAAGCCAATTGCAAATATCATGGGACTTAATGTTTCATTAGCTGTATGTCCTTTTGTAACATGTGAAATGTAACTTGCAATTATTGTGGAGCTTTACACCCCGGGCCTCCACTGAAAACGGATTCTGCTTGGCCCAGTGGAGTTCCCCGGTCAACAAACTTAAATAAATAAATAAATAAATAAATAAGATTTGCTACTTAGCTACATACTTTTGTAAACTCAGCATATGATTTGACTGTATTCTGCAGGTTCTATACATACCTACCATGTAACTGCAGTACTATTTGTCTTCCCAGCATTCTGTATGCTTACAAACGCATTGCAATGCATAAACGTACTGAACTTACCATAGTTAGCAAATTCTGCATATCCTAGCCATGAATTTACTGCACTCTACATTCTCGTTGTAGTGAACTGTGTGCTCGGCAATCTCTGCAGACTGTACTTATGTTCTGATACCAAAATTAATAAATTAATAACTTTACACACTGTTATGGTACATGCCTCTGAACCTGGTTGTGGCAGAAAAGGGTTTTCAGACTAGTCCATCAACCTGATTAACAAATGCACAAATATACAAAAATAACACAGTTACTAATTATTTTTTCCATGTATATTTTTTGAGCGAACCTTTACAGTCTACTCAGTGTTATAAACGGTCCAGCATTTAACTTGTTAAATCCTGATCTTGGGTTAATATTGCTGCTCACCTACAGTCTCAAGAGTTCTTTTTCAGGCATCAACTCGGTTTTATATCTTTATATGCTGCCAATTATAAATTTAGTACCTTAAGTCTGTTTTATAAGATGCATGCTTCCTGCCCATTTCTAATCTAGTATATTTTCCCTGAATCACCTCTAATAAAGTTTTGGCCTATTACACCTGAATATTATTATTTCTGCTCTAAATATAACGTCTTATTAGTGAGACATATAATAATAATATAAACTCACTTTGCCTTACTATTAATGTCTTTATGACTCCAATCATGTAATTAGCTTTATTTGCAACTGTGTAATTTAAATATCACAACAAAAACTACAGCTGTTAAAGATCAGTATGCTAATTACTGTAAACTGATTTCCCATAATGTAACACAAAAAGCTGCTTTTTTTAAGTAATGGAGCTAAACTCATTTATATGCGAGAGGAAATACACACCATCATAATATAATTCTTATTACAAACTTTGTACCTATTCAAGAGTCGGTTCTTCACCAAATAAAAGGAAAAAGAGCTTAGAAGATACTGTCTAAGAAAGAAAGAAAGCATGTGTCCTGGGATCCATTAGCCATTATATATGTCTTACAAATCCATAACCATCCACTCTGACATCACCTCACATTCATTCTCTCAGACGACTTCAATCAATTACCACAAATTACAACTTATCGTCCTATAAACCTCCTATTATAATCACTCAACATCATTTCTTAAAAACTATCCATGTTCCAAAAAAACATTAGCATACACTTAACAACCAAAGATACAAGCAATAACCCCCCCCATCAACAAATCATCCAGAACTAAATATTGGCATCCTCATCTTATCTAGTGCTTTAACCCCTCTCTGCACGAATGTTAATCTGCACACAGGTAGTACATACCTGGCTTGTTCACTGAAAGATTTGCACCTTGTACTCACCCTTTGTTACAACCAAGTCAAATCTTAACACATACACAAATAAAATCGTATAATGCTCAGTACTGTCTACAGTCAAAGACATGCGTAAATGGGTGTGCCTTCGTTGAAGGTTAAACATCGAGCTGGCACCTCAGCATTCGTGAAAATCTACTGCCAATCATTAGCGGACCAGAGTTCCACTGTGGCGACCCCTAACCGGGAAAAGCTGAAAGACAACAACAACTGTCTACAGTCAGCTAACCAGATGAATTATGACACTAATAACATAAATGTAAAGGAACTCTACAACTAGCCCACCTTGCCCTCCGATATTTCTGTACTACTTCAGAAAAAACTCTAGTAATAAATCAAATATCTCAGCGTTGAGCCGCTCACCTCTGGAGCCAACCCTCCAACAAATCAACCCACTTGCCATCATTTAAGAATTCACACCACAAATTATCCAATCCTGCCCAGGGTCATAACCCTCCAATTATATAGTTAAATTTCTCTTAAAAGAATAACTCAGCCAACCTATCAAAAGTACCAACAGGTGGCCACACTATCAAACTCTTTTAGGGCCATTAATTAACCTTTTCCTTTTTGGAACACCAAGGACAGACATTCTCTTCTGTATGCATAAACAAATAGCTTCACAGAGTCAAACTGAAAATTAAAGCCATAAACCCAAATGGCACCAGGGAACATGCCATTCTTAGATTACAACTACCTTTGCAGTTTCATTTCTCTCAAAACTCCATTACATCAAAATAAAAAAATATATCTGAGGACAGAGAAGGCAGCTGTAATGGCAGCAAATGGGGGAAATCAGAAGAAGCTGAGAACAGAGATAAACAGGAAAACAGAGGAACAGGTTAGCAGCTTCAAGTCCCCAGGAGGAGTGGTTGAGAAGAAAGGAAGTCTGAATGAGGTCAAAGCTAGAATCAGATGAGCTGCGGCCAAACGGCACAGAGTGTCAGGGGTAGTGTATGACAGAAGAATGCCAAATAAGCTGAAAAATAAGGTGAAAAAAACAGTGGTGTGACCAGTACTACTGTATAGTACAGAAAACTGGACAGTAAAGGCAGAGCAGTTGATTAAGCTAGAAGTGATGGAGATGAAGTGCTTGAGATGGGTAGTAGGATGCACACTGTGGGACAGGCAACGAAATGAGGACATCAGAGCAGAGGCCAAAGTAGCTTCCATTGTAGAGAAGGTCAAAAGAACAGATTATAATGGTTTGGGCACAAGAGCAGAAAAGCAGAAGACAATCTGGTGAAGATGATCTAGGACAGACATGTAGAAGACAAGAGGAAACGAGGACATCCAGCAAAGTGGTGGATGGACTGTGTGAGAGAAGACCTGTGACAGTCAGGCACGACTGTTGAAGAAGGAAGGAGTATGGCAATGAATCGAGAAAGATGGTGACAGTTGACATGACATCTCAACCTCATGTAAAAAAACAGGAAAAAGGGGGCTGATGATATTACATCTTATATATATATACATATATATACACACAGTGGATATAAAATGCCAGGTTTTTCTGATATAAAAAAATGAGACCACAATAAATAATTTCTAAACTTTTCCCACCTTTAATGTCAGCTCAGATGGCTTAGTGGTAAAAAATGCGACCTATAACCTGTACACTCCAATTGAAAAACAAAGAAATCTATTAGGAGAAAAAATATAAAGTACAATAAGCTGGTTACATAAGTGTGCACACCCTTAAACTAATACTTTGTTGAAGCACCTTTTGCTTTATTTATAACATTCAGCCTTCTTGGGTACACACCTGCCATCAATTAAGAAGACTCTGATTAACCCCAAATAACGGTCATCTGTCCTAGTAGAATTTTCCTGACATTTACTCAATTGCCTGCTATAGCAAAAGCCACGGTTCACAGAGAGCTTACAAAGCATTAAAGGGATCTCATTGTTGAAGGGTACAAAAAAATTTCCACAGCATTGGATATACCACTGAACACACTGAAGACAGTCATCAATAAGTGGAGAAAATATGACGTGACGTTGCAAATAACTGGACATCCTTCCAAAATTGATGAAAGGACAAGACAAAAACCGGTCAGGGAGGCTGCCAAGAGACTTCCAGCAACACTGAAGGAGCTGCAGGAATTTCTGGCAAGTACTGGTTGTGTACTACATGTGACAACAGTTTCCTGTATTCTCCAAATGTCTGGCCTATGGGGTAGGGTTGCACGATGGAAGCCTTTTCTTACACAGAAAAACATCCATGTCCAGCTAAAATTTGCAAAACAATGCATCATGTCTCTCAAAAGCATGTGGGAAAATGTGTTATGGTCTGATGAGACCAAGGTTGAACGTTCTGGCCACAATTCCAAAAGGTATGTATGGCGCAAAAACAGCACTTCACATTACCAAAAGAACACTATTCCCACTATGAAGCATGGTGGTGGCAGTATCATGATTTGGGATTGCTTTTCTTCAGCTGGAACAGGGGCTATAGTCAAGGTGGAGGGAATTATGAACAGTTCCAAATACCAGTCACTTTTGGCCCAAAACCTTCAGGTGTCTGCTAGAAAGTTGAAGATGAAGAGGAATTTCACCTTTCAACACAACGATGACCCCAAGCATAAATCCAAATCAACAAAAGAATGGCTTCACCAGAAGAAAATTGAAGTTTTGGAATGGCCCAGCCAGAGCTCAACAAAAATCCAATAGAAAATCTGTGGGGGGACCTGAAGAGGGCTGTGCACAAGAGATGCCCTCACAATCTGACAGATTTGGTGCACTTCTGCAAGGAAGAGTTGGCAAATATTGCCAAGTCAAGATGTGCCATGCTGATAGACTCCTACCCAAGAAGACTGAATGTTGTAATTAAATCAAAAGGTGCTTCAACAAAGTATTAGTTAAGGGTATGCACACTTACGCAACACCAGCTTACTGTACGTTTTTTATATTTTTTCTCCATAACAGATTTGTTAGTTTTTCAATTGAATTGCACACAGGTTATAGGTAACATTATTAAAAATCTCTGAACTTCGGGATTTTGAATGTTCGCGCTTCTGGGGTTTCGGTATTCTGCACTTTCACCTTTCTGGTCTCAGGCTACTGAAATTTGGGATTTCAATAGTTTGTGATTCTGAAGGGAACCCATATATTTATATATGGGTCCTTGTTGTTTTGTCGACAGTACAGTTCATCGGACCGTACTTTGTTGAAATCACTTTAGCGAATGTGCATTTTGTCGAAAATGCACATTCGCTAAAGAAAACAACAAAAGAAAAAGACATGCCATTAGCATATACCTTTAGTTGTACATCAACGTATATCATTGATGTACAACTAAGGAAACTTGTTGAGATTGTACTATAGTGGGGATAAGGGAATATTCCCTTTTCCCCACAGTACTGCGATCTCGGAGTGGGAATATTACAGTAGGGGGGTGGAGGGGGGGCTTGCCCCCCTGCATATTAGTGTGTAATGTATTTTTGTTTTATGTTTGTTTTTTTTTATTTTTCCGCGAAAGTGCATTTTTGACAAAATGCACTTTCACGGAAGTCAGTTCGATGAAGCATGGTTCGATGAACCCTACTTTCGATTAATGAACATAGACGTATATATATATATATATATATATACACATTTATATATAGAAAACGGCCAATAACATGGTCTATAAATCGGTCAATAACCATGGCCTGATGAAGCTCTAAGTGAAAGCGCATACCTATTTGTAATAATAAAATAACTCTCTTTTTTAAGCTTGAGGTGCCGTATTAACTTTATTATAAGTAAAGTTATTGCCTGCCTGTTCGTGGATTGTTCATGTTATTGGCTGTTTTCTACTTATTTATTCATCTGAACACTTCCACGTTGATCCTTGCTGTGTGGTGCTTGTTTTGGTGCTCTCTCTCTCTCTCTCTCTCTATATATATATATATATTTATGTGTGTATGTATCTATGAAACACTGCTGCTATACTTTTACATCACTGTACATTACATTAAGATTATCAACATTAGCATTCAAGCCTACTGTTAACATCAGTCTAACAAGGTCATCATTTTCTTGCTGCTCTTCTTCTCATTTACCTTCCAGTTTTACCTAAACTGGGATACCCCTACCCCTCATCACAGGAGACTGTTAGTCTCTCAAACATCCATCTCAGTCTGCCACAGTAGCTACTGCAACTTTGCTAAACCTGACCTGACACTCGTACACATTTGTCACCCTGCCCCCACAAAAAAAAGACAAAAAACAAAAAAAAAAACTTGTTGACAAAAAAAGTACACACTTCTTGTTTAGCTGCCACAAAACCTGTTTTGTCTTATTCCACGTAACAAACTGAACCAATATAATCTACAGCTTACCATATTTTCTTTTTGATAAATATAACAGCCTATATACTTTTTCCATACCCAGTGTTCGTTTTGCAAATCCAGACCACACCACCATGCTGGATTTGGTAAATGCCTGGCAATTAAACCTTCTTCCTCTTCCAACATACCACCAATGACTGGCAAATACCTCCTTTTCATTCTATCCTTTAAACCTACCAGCTGCTGTTCTTATAAATCACATGTCCAAAAATCTCCAAATGTTTACCTTGAACTTACCCAGCTGATTACTTCAACAGTACCGGAGTCTAGCTGTTTCTTCACCACATCACTATAATTCACCTTGTACAACTTAAATTACCTGACATAATTAATAAGCTGAACAAGCCATAAAAAAATCACACCTTATTCTTTCAAAAGCTATACTATCATTCTTTATCACTGCAGTTTGACTATGCACCATTATCAGACCAAGTTCGATACACATTTCTCCATACTATTAATTTTATCCACCAATACAACTTTGTCTTCATATTTCTCCTGTTCTATTACCATTATCATGAAAATGATGCTGTAAAATGGCAATACCCTCAATTTCATATCAAACTACAATTTAGCCAAAACGTAGCAAAATTATAGTCTTAAACAACGGAGACAGAACAGATGAAACATCAGTCGACTAAGGATTGTGCACCCATACTCCAACATGGATGAAGACCCATGTGCATTGTTGCATTTCTCAAACCACACAATGTTATGGATGCCCTCCTAAAAATGATGTCATGCTTATCAGTATGCAGCACTTCTGCCATTTTAATACAACTGGCATATTTGCCTATTCAGTTGTTGGACATAGGATGGTCAACTAAAATCAGTCCCCAAAAGACTAATTCATAATTGTAGAGTACTTGAAACATTTCTGTAAAATCATGAAAATATTAACCCATGAGACCCCCCAGGTAGAGGATCCATATGATTATGGGACCTATGACATAAGCTTGATATCAAGGTGGAGTCCCTTGTTACTTCACCTGCAAGAGGCATCCTTAGCCATCCTTGAATTGGATGATTAGAGTTTCTCATACCACTCCTTAGTCATGTCTGAAATCATGCTCCTCTCAGCCATTGAAATCATGCTCCTCTCAGCCATTGAAAGGTAACAATGGCTGATGAGAAATTCTCTCTCTTCTTCACTGAACTTTGCAATAAGGCATGACATATATCCTGTGTCACAGAAAGGAGACAGCACAGATATGTAAGGTACTTACCATAATAACAGATGCTAATTTAAATAAAAGTTATTCATAATGATAGATATGCAGGAGTACATATATCTTTCTCTACGCAGGAGGACTTTGGTATCTTGGCTCCTAAAGTTTTCTCAGGCCAAATCACTCTTTCCTTTATTCTGTTTGTGGAAGTATCCACTTCAGATCTCTGTTAGCTCACATACGGCAGAGAGAAAAAAAAAAAAAAAGGGAAATGAAGAAAACAAATACTCTCTACAGCAGCGTTCAATCCCCTGCTGAAAAGGCAGTGGGAAGGAGGATGGAAAACAGACCTAGTCCTTCATATCTAGCATTACGCTAAATACATAATGTTTGTATCTGATAGGACCAGCCCATCTTCCTCTACTGCTAGGACACTAATAAATGTCTAGCTGACTCACTGAAAAGGTTGCTTTGAAAGACATTAACTTCAAGAAAGACCGGGACTGGGTATACAGACGACCAAGGAAGTCGGACATAAAACTGGGTTAGGTTGCACAGCTAGGCATATAAAGACCCAAGTGGCCATCGTCCTAGTATAAACCTATATATATGCAAATCTAATTTAAGAATATTTAGCAAGGTAAAGGGAGATTAATACTAATACTCTTTCAATAAAACAACACAAAGATGACAGGAAGATCCGATTCACATTATACTAGTTGCCAGAGTGACAGTAATGTGGTTAGTAGAGAAATAAACATGAACATGAACATAGAACATAGGTTAGTACTAGGCTAACTGCCCTTGCGAGCCATTTTAAGCCTAGCCAATTATCCCTTGTGAGATTCAAGCCCAAACAGTATCCCTGGATGAAAGTAAAAGTTTGTAGTCTAGGAATAGACATGATAGTAATAGACGTCTTAAAAGCTGTAAGCTTCTGAGCCTCAGAAAGACCAAGCACACAATGAGACAAGGTTATAAGGCCAGCAACAGAATACCTCAAGAAAGAAGATGTATTCAGTAAGTTTGCAGAGAAGGAACAAAAAATATTATAAATAAGCTATCCAACAGCCTGAGTGAAGCAGAATCAGGCTAAGGCCTAAATTAGGTCAGTAACCAGCATCCTCGATAACAAACAGGAGTCTGGACATTAAGCAGGGTATTGCTAATTGCATTAGGCTAAAAGCAATCCATTTGTGGCATACCAATGTGGACAGTCTGGGCCTGAATGTAAAGTAAGGTGCAAGGTCCATAACAGCAAAACTCTTCAGCGAAGAAGATTTGCTAAGTTAGTAGTGAAGTAACAGAAAGGTATTGCATAATACTCGATTCAAGAGCCTAAGAGAAACAGAATCAGCCAGAGTACAGTTGTCAATCTCAGAAAGAGGAATAAAAATGGAGTTTAAAAGGGAAAGAATGAAGGGAACTCAAAGATTCCTTTGTCTTCAGGGCATAAATGTAAGACCTAAACTTTGAGGGGACAACTGAAGGAGTGGCAATTATTCCTGATCAACATAGGAACTGTAAAGGTTTCAAAGAGCAATGCAGAAACCCCAAGGGCAGGGAACACACTGCTGTGGAAGATGGAAATAAAACATGACTGGAACTATCACTAAAGGGAGAGAAGTACAGAAATATCATGAATGGGAACCTGTGTAAAAAGGGTTCAGGATGGCAGTAGACAGTTGTTCAACTCAAAGTACCTGGAGGCCATACAGCACCCCTAAAAAACCTTTAGTCAACAAAAATGTCAAAGGAATAGCAATAGTACACGAACTATGCCTTAGTAAAGGCAGTGCGTATATTGTGGATAGCCCTATTAACAAAGGAAAATTAAATGGTTAGACATACATCCTGTCTCTGTACTTATTGGACTGACGATGGGGTATGGAAACTCAACAAGAAACAAATAATAGACAGTAAGAAAAGATAACACTGCCAGAGGTAATCCTCAAAGGTGAACCAAGACAAAATATGTGAAGGAGGCACTGCCTGGGAACAGGAGTAATGCAAGAGAGTCTTTCACTAGGTCCTAAGACTCCAAAACTGAGCACCTTAATTGGGAAGTATGGGTGGGAATGAAAGAATAGTTGTTATTATTATCATTAAAGGATCAGATGTTGTAAGCACCAAAAAGGCTGTCCTACAAAAGGTGAACACAGTGCAAGCTATCCTGAAAAAAGTAACACATAGCCTGGGATACAGCATTATCACACCCCAGCCAGAGATCAATTATGGAATAAAAAGATAAGAGAACCGAGGTAAAATCACAAAAGTTAAGTACACCCAGTTCTGATGAGGGAAGTTTCAGAAGAGGTGAAGTTGAATTTCAGATAAAAGGGATCACAAATAGTATTGCACAATTATAACTAGATTTAAGAAGCCTACAAAAATAGGCCTCAACATATTAATGCCTACCATCAATCAGAAAACTGCGACATAACTGAAAGCAGGCTGGATTGCAATTCTCTAGCGCCGACAGTCAAAGAATATTAAATGTGAGAAAACGTTTTCCTCTGAACAAGAAAAGTGGCTTTTTGCACTATGTTCAGCTTAAGTTACTTTCTCACATTTAATGAGGTTAATGGCAGCAGTGACTGCAAGTTCAGTACCATGACTAAGTTACAGAGAGACAAATGTGCTGTGCATGATCAGCTTCTCAAGTTCTTAAAGTATGAATGCAACAAGGTAGTTAACTCCCAGCACAATCAATGCTGTATGTGTTAATGACTTAAGAAAGGAATGAAGGCCAAATTTAGAAATCCTGTTGCAGAAAGATAGGAGACAGGTCTCAAGGAATATATCATATTAAAAACAGAACCGTATTCCTGGAGATGGAAAGAAAATGGGTCTATAAGGATAGTAACAATTACTGTACACACTGAACTAGTTCAGAATCTGTGAGGATGAGCTTAATTACATTACACCAGTACCACAACAACCAAATCTGCAGATGTCCCAGAAGGATCAAAACAATAACAGGATAAGCAAGTAGTTTCAGACCAACTTGGCACATGTATCCTGGCAACTGAGTCTGCAGCTGCCCGACAGGTTGCAAAAATAACAAGGTGAGCAAGAAGTCCATGTCCAAGTGAAGTAAAATAAAAATAAGCATTAGTCTGGCTAAGAAGATTGTCTGACAGCTTGTTCAAACAGCAGCTTCAAAAGAAAGGTGGCCTGGTCACAATAAGGTGATGAAACATGAACAATCAAACAGATAATTATAAACAGAGAGGATCACCACCAGCACTGAGGGCACTGATGGTAGTGGTGGAGGTGGCCTTGCTGAACTTCCATTGTCACACCCAGGTCTTGTATAGGAAAACATTCGGAGTATGCAATATACACAGGCGTGTATAAATATAGCAGCACACGTGTACAGATACCAGGTATTCTACTACCTTGGAAAAGAAACCTACATTAGCACTGCAGATAAACCTTGACCCACAGGGGACACAAAGGAGGATAAGAGTTTTTGGATGAACTAAAGAATTATCTCAGATGTGTGATAACAGGCTAGTAACTCTATTATCCACCATCCTACAGAACAGATATGCCTTCTATATATGACAAGGAGGGGGATAAGTGGTTATGGAAAGCTACAGAATGTCAGGCTACAGATCTTGGGAAAGCCTAAGAAGGAACCCTTGCCTACAGAATGACAAGAAAAAGTCAGAGGTGACATATAAAGTAGCACCCCCTACAGAATGCCAGAATATGGGTAACAGGTAGATACAACTAGGATCCAACTACCTACAGAATGGATCTGTCCTCTGAACAGGAGAGGAAGCAAAATGACAATTTGGATATCTGCAGAGTATACTGGGGCAAAACGCAAGTAGGGATCCTGCCTGAAGGACAGCAAGTGATGATCACCTGTTGCATGTAGTAGCACTCCATGTAGAAAAATGAGGGACAAGCTCACAGTTACCCCCTAGAATGCACATTCCCCTCCAAGAAGGGGAAGATTGAATGGATGGCATAGATTTAGCTAGTGTAAGACTTGCAATAAGCAGGCAACCAAAATCAAATCATTAGTCAGTTTAACTTAACTGCACCAAGCAGTAGGGATTTGAGGCTCAGTAGCTGTCTGTAGAAAGGAACACTAAAATAAGAGCAGAAAAATATAGAATCTAAAACCAAATCCTAGAGAAGATACCATCACATCCAGTAGAACTATTTATAAGTTTTCAAAGTCTCAAAGCGTGCAATTTACTTATTTTGTTAGAACATAATCTCGGGATCAAGGAAAGGTGCAATAATGCCATTCCCAAGAGAAAGAAATTTCTACAAGGTCAGAAATACCCCAAGTGCCAAATAGGCTGATTCCAAAAAGTCACTTTGGCACCAAAGAGCATCCAGCACGACCTAGAGTGATGCTGAATGAGTTGTAATACCTGTTAGTTTGACTCCGAATAAGGCTCGATCCTCAAAGCCTGACTCAGAAGTGGCACCCAAACACACTACACCAAGCAACTTGATGCAGAACTGACACAGCAGACAGGCACTAACAGTCTGAACCATTTGCCTGGAGCCAAAGTTGAAACTTCTGACGAGTCAATACCAAGAATCTTAACTTCAACCACAATATGGAAAGAACAGCATAAAAGTTGTCCTGCATCTGACACTGGCACTGATATCAAAGCAGTGTAGGAAACAGTCATTGAGTGAGTCAATCTCAACAGACATAACACCAGAACAATATCCAGCATTCCTCATAAAAAGTGCAACAGCCATAAAGTACAGTTTTGTACCTACCATAAATGTAGATGTTCGAGTGTTCACCCTGCTGCAGTCATCACACTTGGGTTATCCTGTCGTCAGGCGGTCCCGCAGTCGGCCGGATTTCCAAAGTCTTGGTCCGACGTCGGTTGCTGTCGCCTCATCCCTGACATCAGTGCGCCAGGGGTACATATATTGCAACCGATGCCATTTTCTTCAGTTTTTCTTGCCCCAGATGTCAGGTGCCCCCAAAAAGGTGATCCAAATTAGTACCAAAAGGTGTGAACACTGTACAAACACAAAATCCCTTCAGCTATAAGCAAATACATCAGTAAGGCATAGCAGAGATTTAGCCAGTGGGTCAGAGGGGTTGGAGGGAGGGTAACCTGGACTGCAGCAGGGTGAACACTCGAACATCTACATTTATGGTAGGTACAAAACTGTACTATGTTCATCGTGTTACCCTGCTGCAGTCATCACAGTTGGGTTGAGTCCCAAAGCTAAGGTAGGGTGGAGGCATCATAGAGGGTTAGTGGAGGCAATGAGGCCCTGCAGAACTGCAGTGGCGAAGCCTGCCCTGAACTTAGAATAAAGAGGTAAGTGATAGTGTTTGGTGAAGGTGTGTACAGAACTCCAAGTTGCAGCTTCTAAAATTTCCTTGGTAGGAACCCCCCTGAGAAAGGCTGTAGAGGTAGCTGTTGCCCTGGTAGAGTGGGATCTAATGGTAGGAGGAACTGGTTTCCCATGATGGGTATAACAGAATCGTATGCAATGGCCTATCCATTTTAGAAATGGTTTGCTTGGATATGGCCCTCCCTTGAGAAGTTGTAGCACAGGAAACAAAGAGCTGATCAGTTTTTCTGAAAGCCTTAGTTTTATCCAAGTAGTAACGAAGCTGCCTGTGAATGTCCAAGGAATGCAGGAGTCTCTCACCTTTGTTCTGTGGATTGGGGAAGAAAGTGGGTGGGTGGATGGTTTGATTTAAAGCTACACTGGAAACCACCTTAGGCATGAAGGAAGGATTAGTTCGTAGAGAAACTCTGTCTTGATGAAAAATGAGGAAAGGTTCCACTGCCATAAGTGCCTGTAATTCTGAGACTCTCTTAGCAGAAGTTATTGCCAGGAGCAGGGCAATCTTCCAAGATAGGAACTGAAGGTCTGCAGAAAAAGTGGTTCAAATGGAGGTAGCGTTAGTTTTTCCAGAACAATGTTGAGGTCCCATGTTGGTGTAGGAGCTCTTCTAGGTGGTCTAATGTTTTTTGCCCCTCTGAGGAACTGTCTTAGAAGAGGATTTGAAAATAAAGGTGGATTTGTGTCGTAGTGAGCTGAAATAGCTGAAGCATGGATTTTAATTGAGGAGAAGGAAAGTCCTTTATGCAACATCTCAGCTAAATACTGCCGAATGTGAGGCATATGAGGCTGAGTTGTGTCTTTGCCTTTAGCTTGGTTCCAAGCAGAAAACCTTTTCCATTTGTCCGAGTAAGCCTTCCTGGTGCTTGGCCTCCTGGCTTCTAGAATAACATCCAGTACTGCTTGTGAAAGAGGGGCTGGTTGGATGCTTAATTGATTTGCCATGCAGCCAGGTTTAAGGTTTTGATCTGGCTGTGTAGAATCTGCTTGTCTTGCTGCGTGAGCAAATGAGGTATTTGAGGCAATATCCATGGTGGGCTGTGAGCCATATTCTTCAATAGCGGGTACCAGTGCTGGCATGGCCAGTCTGGGGCTATGAGAATCAGTCGAGGTTTCTCCTTTTTGACCTTCAAAAGAACCTTTGTGAGAAGAGGTAATGGAGGAAAGGCATATGCTGTCAGGTTTTTCCAAATGAAGGAGAGAGCGTCCACTTTCCAAGCTTGATGTTGGAATGTCCTTGTACAAAATTTTGTCAGTTGGTAGTTTTGAGGACTGGCAAACAGGTCTATATTTGGTAGGCCCCATCTTTGAGTTATCATTGTAAATATTTGTGGGTCTAGTTTCCACTCGTGGGGATCTTTGATGTTTCTGCTTAGGTCATCTGCCAATGTGTTTTTCTGTCCTGGCAGGAATTGAGCTTGTAACTGGACTTGGTAGGCCAGAGCTGTGTTCCATAAGATTATTGCTTGCCTGCAAAGAGGGTAGGAATGTGTGCCCCCTTGTTTGTTTATGTACCACATTACTGTGGTGTTGTCCGTCTTTATTGCAAGTTGTCCTGGCTGTAGTAGATCCTTGAAGGCTGTCAGAGCTTTCTGTACAGCTAGCATCTCTTTTTGGTTTATGTGCAGTTTTCTTTGTTCTGCAGTCCATAGGCCTTGAATGCATTGCCCTGCCATGTGCCCCCCCCCCCCCCCCCCCCAGGCATAGTCTGAAGCATCTGTTGTGATAGTTTGCCTGGATGGGGGCAAGGTGAAAGGCTGACCCTTGTTGAGGTGACATGCCTGTGCCCACCATAGAAATTCCTGTTGAAGGCAGGGAATGAGAGATATCACTGTTTCCAAGCTGTGGCTGTGTTGAGACCATACGCTTTTTAGGTACCACTGTAATTTCCTCATATGCAGTTTTGCAAATGGTATTATCAGAATGCAATATGCCATGAAGCCCAAAGCCTGCAGAATTCTTCTTGCAGTTAATTGGGTCTTTGTTGCCATTGTCTTGAAATATTGAGTCAGTTGTAATTGCTTGTCTGGTGTAAGATAAGCCTTCTGGGCCGTTGTGTCCAAGCTGCCACCCAGGAATGTCATTTTTTGTGAGGGTACTAGTTTTGACTACTTTTCGTTTACTGTGTACCCCAAACAATTTAGTAGATGCTTCACAAAAGCCAGATGTTGTAAGAGAATGTCTTTTCTTTCTGCTTGGATGAGGCAGTCGACCAGGTATGTATATATCTGAATTCCTCTTTGTCTGCAGTATGCAATTACTGGTGCTAGGCATTTTGTGAAAACTCTGGGCACAGTAGATAAGCCAAAGGGCAGTGCAGAGAACTGATAATGGGTTGAACCTGCAATGAAACTGAGGTATCTTCTGCAACATTGTCTGATAGGGACATGCAGGTATGCCTCCTTGAGTTCCAACGTTACCAGCCATGCTTCCTTGCCCAACCTGGGAAGTAGCTGCTGTAGTGTTAGCATCTTGAATTAAACTTGTAAGTAAGTGTTTAGAATTGAAAGGTCCAGAATTGGTCTCCAAACATTTTCTTTGCTGGGTACTAGAAAGAGTCTTGAGTAAAATCCTTGGCCTTGCTCTTGAGTTGGTACCCTTTGAATGGCTCTCATGGCCATGATAGCTGTAATTTGTTTTTGAGCCTCTGCCCTTTGATTTTGTGGCAGGTTTGGCATTCCTCTTTTTATTGGCAAGGTGTGAAAGTGGAATCTGTATCCTCGTAAAATTATGTCTAGGACCCATTTGTCCTTTGTGACCATGTGCCAGTTGTTTGCAAATAGTGCTAGTTTTCCCCCCAAGGGGGCTGACAAAAGAGCTTTGTTTGGCCAGCTGAGGTGCAAGTCATTGAGTTTGCCTTCTGGTGGGTTGAGACCTGTCTTCTCCTCCCTTCTGGGTTGGAGTGCCCCATTGGCGAGGCTTATACTGAGCTTGTGGTTGTCCTCTGCCCCTTGGGCGCCTGTATTTACCCCTCTGAGGTCTGTCAGTGGCTGGAAAGGACCAATTTTTTGTTGGCCAGTTTCTGCTGAAGCGAGGGGGTTGTACTTGTAGGAAATCTTTGACTGTCTGCATTGATTTCGCATTATCTTCCATTTTCTTTAAAACTTCTTCTGCTTTAACACCAAAATGAACATCCTGCTGTAAAGTAGCATCTAGTAGTTTTGCTTTAACATGATCAGGCAGACTTTGCTCCTTTAACCAGGCATGCCTACGTATAACTGATCCAGTGACAGCTGCTCTGCAGGAGACCTCTAAAGAATCAAACCCACATTGTAAGGTATGTTTGCCCACCTGCTCGGTGGCGTGCAACAAATCCTGTACTTCTTTCAATTCAGATTGTTAAGGGAGGGAGGTTATCTTTTGTTTTAACTGAGAGATCAGGAATTGCTGATACTTAAGCATATGAAATTGACAATTTAGTGCTCTCATAGCTAAAGTGGCTGAGGTGTAAACCTTTTTCCCCCATCTGTCTAGTGCTCTTGAATCCCTTTCAGAAGGTACTGGATTTTTAGCCATGGAAGCCTTAGCCCCCTTGGGACCCTGGGAGATAGTCTCTGGGTCAGCTACTGGGCTTTTGTAAAGGAATTTGTGGGAATCAGGTACTCTGTAGTATCTGTCAGGCTTGGTCGGGGCAGGAGGTAGAGAGTCAGGGTTGAAACTGGATTCTAAATAGGCATCATCCACAATGTCCAAAACAGGAGGGATGGCTAGAGGTCTGTGTTGGGGGAGTAAAAGAAACTCTCTGAGCTTTTTCTTGGAATCAGAGTAATCCTGACCTTCCCAGTGAAAATGTTCCCTCAGTGTGTAAAGTTTCCCCAAAAGAGTAATCTTCTGGAGGGGAAGCTGAGGGAACAGAGTCCTCAGCATCAGAATCTTCATAAGGAGAGAAGGAATAGTCTTGGTCCTCAGAGAAATCCGAAGAAATAGACAGTTGTTTAGAGGAAGCAGAATCTTCCTCTTGTCTAGGCCTTTTGTCAGGAGGAGGCTGAGAACCCCTGATAAGAGAAATCAAATCTTCAGCCATTTTGAGCATCTGTTTCTTAGAGATAGGGCCATGAACAGGAGACTGAAGTGAAGCCTTTTTTGATTTAGGAGGAGTCTTCGACTTGGAAAACGTTTTGACTGTAAGAGTCGTCGGTCTGAAAACGCCTTCAGAAACCGATGGTGTTTCAGAAGCACCGACGTCCTTGGAAGGTAAATCGTCGGAAGGGCTTGAAGTAAAAGGCTGCGTCGGCCTAGTACATTCCGTTAAAATATCTGTAGCGGTCTTGGGTACCAGAACTGAGGTAGTCAGAGGCTGCGTCGGAGCCTCACTGATAACCGGAGAACCGGAGACCGGATCAACCGAGGCCTTGGAATCGGGCTTAGGCCTGGGCTGTTGGTCCTTGATCCTGCGCTTTTTGTGTACGCCGGTAGTCGGTAGCTCCGACGGCATGTTATAGTTAAATTTTCTACCAAAAAAGTGTTGTGCGAAATCAAATCGTCTTTTAATAGTACGTTTATTAAATCTAGCACAAAAATGACAAGAAGTGATGTCGTGATCAGGCCCTAGGCAAGGTATGCAATAAGAATCAAAATCCTTATGAGGTATTTGCTTCCCACAAGAAATACAATTGTTAACTTTTTCTGACATCGGTCTGAGGCAAGAAAAGTTTCCCCAACGGGGTACTTAGCTTTATAGAAGACTTTGGTCTGAAATTCGAATTAGACAATCTCAGGAGTCGGCCAACCGGCACTTGCGAACTGCTTCGGGCACCACGTGGCAAGAAAGACTGAAGAAAATGGAGTCGGTTGCAATATATGTACCCCTGGCGCACTGATGTCAGGGATGAGGCGACAGCAACTGATGTCGGACCAAGACTTTGGAAATCCGGCCGACTGCGGGACCGCCTGATGACAGGATAACCCAAGTGTGATGACTGCAGCAGGGTAACACGATGAATATCTGTGAAGTGTGCATCTCCAAAAAAATTAAGTGCGACTATCAGAGGAATACATTTAACATCACAACTCACTGTAGTGCTAATTAAGTATTTTAAGAGGGGAATTATCATGGATACATCCACATCCCTGCTATTTATGCACAATAACTCTAGGATCATTGTAAGTCTGAGTAAAGGGAACACTCTAAGGGACCACAAGCTTGACTTCATATATATTTCCTATATTTTGGACTTTCAGGTTTCATATGAAATCCCACTTCTGATACTAATCAGCCCCCAGTGGCCTAATGGATAAGGCACTGGCCTCCTAAGCAAGGGATTGTCGGTTTGAGTCCCATCTGTGTGATCCAATATTCTCTTTTATGGGTGGGTTTCCCATAATGGTTGTGAGTGACTTTAACATAATGTTTATGGTCTTTGCCTCATTGACACAAAGTACAAGGTTTGATTCTGACCACAGGATATTGGCTAGGCTTAAAATGGCCCTTCATTTAGGTGAATCTATTGACCTATATAAACACCCAACAGTACAGTAAGAAGTTACAGTATTACGGAAGCAGCAAAAGCCTAGTAACAGAAAATGAACTATCCACGAAAATAAAGGTAGCAGTATGATTAGAAATATGAAGATAAACATTATTATTAGAACAGCAAGAAAAAAATGTAGTACTATAAGAGAGACTAATAAAAACTTGCACCATTTCTCAACAGGGGGAAGAAGGGAGTAAAGTTTTGTTTTTACAGTGACCTGTCACTGAAGGTAGTACAGTTGTGTAAAATCTTACCATAACACTAGATGTCCTTCTCTTCACTGTTTCCGTATTCTTCACTGAAGGGATCCTCTTGCTAAGGATAGCCCAACATTCAGCCAGTATACCAAAGCCTTTAGATCTTATAGGCACTGCACGGAAGCAATTACCTAGAACTGAATTGCCCCAGGAGGAAAAAACATTCCCAAGGACAAAGGAGAACATGCACAGCCAGAAGAAAAAAATCAAAAAGAAAAAACAGAGAGCTCCTCGGCTAGACAGACGACAAAACACAGGGGCAAGAGCTAGAAAAGAGGGGGAAGGAGGGAGTGACCAAATACTGCCACAGTGAAGAGAAGGACATCTACTGTTATGGTAAACTTTCACACAACCGTACAATGTCCTTCCATTTCACTGTTGCAGTATTCAATACTAGAGAGAGAGAGAGTGAAAGTGCCAAGAAGGCTGGGAGGAGGAAGGCATAGAAGAGTCCTCAACAAACCTATGAAGAATAGCCCTGGTAAAACCTGCCTTGGTCCTCGAAGTAACATCCGATTTATAATGGTTAGTGAAAGTATAAACAGAGGACCAAACATCAGTCTTGAAGATGGAATGGGTGTCCAAACCCTTGAAAAATATACCAGAAGAGGCAACTGCCCCAGAAGAATGCGCCTTTACAGAGGAAGAAAGACATTTGCCATGAAAGGAATAGCAAAAGGAAATGGCCTTAGAAATCCAGGAGGGGATGGTTTGTTTGGAAACAGCCAAACCCAAAGTCCTTGGATGAGAGAAAACAAAAAGTTGCTCAGACTTGTGAATAATCTTTGTTTTATCTAAATAACATGTGAGCTGTCTATACAGGTCCAAGATGTGAAGAACCTTCTCACTGGCAGACTGCTGAGAAGGAAAAATGGAAGGAGGTTGAATAGACAGATGAAGTGACAACTCATTAAACACCTAGTGCATAAAAGAAAGATTAGTACAAAGACACACCTTGCTGCTATGAAACATTTAGCAAGGAGGAATAGCCAAAAGAGCCTATAGTTCAGACATTCTCTGGGCAGAACTAAGAGGCAGCAATAGAACAGTCTTCCAAGTACAATAATGTAAGTAAGCTGAACTAGCAGGTTCAAAAAAAGCCTGAGTCGAAAGAACAAACTTGAAGTCCCAAGAAGGTGGAATGGGCCTTCTTGGGGACTTGATCTGAAGGACGCATTTAAGAAATTGCTTGATCTCAAAGGCACACAAGCAGAGATTGCTAACAGGTAAGCTTTAACTAAAGAATATGCCAAGCCAGCATAGAGCAGATCACACAAATAAAACAGAACCAAGGCAACCCCCACCGAAAAGGGATCTCAATGGCGAGAGAAGCACCAAACAGAAAATCTTTTGCATTTAGACATACATGATTCTTTGGTACTGCGTTTCCTGACCTACTGCAGAACCTGAAGCATGTCCTCAGAAAAGAAGTGCGTGAAGGGGATAAAAACTCCATTACCCACAGCATTATCTGAAGAGTGGACAGGTAAGGATGGAGATCCCTTGTCTTGTGTGAGAAGATCTACCTGGTGAGGCAATTTGTGGTGACTGTTCCTGGCCAGATGAAAAAGAAGGGTGAACCAGCACTATCTGGGCCTAAAGGGAGTCAAACAAGATTTTGGGAGAGTCCTTCTTGATCTTGTGCAGAACTCTTGGTGGCAGAGGAAGGGGAGGAAAAAGCATACGGAAACATTCCCTTCCAAGAGAAAGAGAGGGAGTTCACTTTCCAAGCCAGAGGATTTGATACACTTGAACACAATAGGGGAAGCTGCCTGTTTAGAGGGGAGGCAAAGAAATCTACCTGAGGAATACCCAACCAATGGAATATGTCCAGAAATGCATCTCTGTGAAGCATCCATTCATAGGGCTTTGTTCTGGACCTGCTCAGAGTTTGTCACTAGGTTGTGCTCTGCAGAAATGTAAACCACCTGAAGAGTCACCTGATAACTAACAGCCAGATCCCAGGCCTGAAGAGCTAGTCTGAAACAAGATAAGACCTCATGCCCCACATCACTGTGGTGTTGTCTGTAAAGAGTTTCAGGTGCCAGGAAAAAAAAGGGGGTGAAAAGCTTGTAGAGTCAGTCTGAGCCCTCATCTCTTTTATGTTGATATGTCTGATCTCAGGTGAGGAGGCCACAGATCCTGAACTTTCAGCAGACACCCCATCCCAGGTCTGAGGTGTCTGTGAACAGTTCCTGGGAAGGAACAGGGGCCTGAAAGGGCAATCTTGGATTGAGAGAAAGTTGCTGAATCCAACAATGAAGCTCGAGTTTGAGACAAGTGAGTAGAAGAGCAGTGAACTCCATGGGATGCCAATCTTTTAGCCACACCAATCTGAAGTATTATTTCTTCATATGGAGTCTGGCAAGAGGAAGCATGTGAATGGTGGAGGTCATAAAGCCTAGAACTCTGAGAAATTCCCTGGCTGTGATAGAGGACAGAGGAAGAAGAGACTAAAAGAAGGTTGTTAAAAGACAGAAAAATGGAAGCAGGAAGAGAAGCCAAAATTGGAATGGTCTGAATCCTGCAACTAAGAAAACTATGACCTTGGATGGCATGAAGACTTACCTTTTGATGCTGATGGTGAACTCCAGACTTTGCAAAAAAAAAAAAAAAGAATGGTGAATTGGAGATCTTGTAAGAGACTGCTGGGAGAAAAAGCCTGAATGAGGAAATTGTTCAGATAAGGGAATATCTCTAGCTCCTTGAGGCCTGCAAAAAGCAGTTACAGGAGTAAGGTATTTGGTGAATACCCATGGGGTAGCAGAAAGGCCAAAGCAGATTCTGGAGATAAGGAAGCAGCAGAAAATGTGCCCAAGAGAGTTGCCAGGAGAAACTTCAGATGTCTTGGGTGACTCTAGTTTTTTTAATCGCCAGAAACCTGGGAACAATTCCATTTAAAATACTCCATCATGTGAGCTATATTATCCCCAAAGGATATTTCTTCAAAAGGGGACTCTAAGCTCAAAGAATTTTCTTCTTTTGAACCATAATCTACAGGAGAAGGAATTTGAGAGGAGTAAGCTAGGGATTCCTCCAGAATCCATGTCTAAATTAGAGAAATCTGGTTTCCTTGCCCTCTTAACAGAAGTGAAAGACCAAGGAAGAGCACAGACTGATATCCCCCTGGGAAGGCTTCAAGGCCATCAAGACACTGAACAGACCTTGGGTAAAACCTTGCCTTTAATGCTGAGGATCTTTAGGAATTGGGGTTATAAGTTTTGACTTTTGTTTTTTCTTAAGGGGGACATTTGCCCTAACAAAACTTGGAAGTTCATATCCTTGACAAGACTCAATAAGAGTAATGGAGACCTGTTCCCGGGCTTAGATTTGAGGAATCCCCTAGGCCCCTTTGTCTTTGTTTACCAGGAAAGTCCGGCTGGGTAATACCCATTTTCACCAGAGGACCAGGGAGAAAAAAATCCTTTTGTTTACATTGCATTATATGTGGTTCCAGCTAAACACAGAATAGTTACATTTATACACATACAGTAGTTTCATTTATACATTATAAGATTTGACAGAGGTAGAAGTTACTAAAGAGAAACCCCACATGCAATTTAGTGGATTGTACAAACAGCAGATATGTATAAAAATTGTTTTGTCATTTCAATGAGAGGTTGAGAGTATTCTGTTGTATTTGGAGAGTATTGTACGTCAGCACAAAGTCTTAGCCCGGTGATGAGCATGTGCAGAACCAGGATTGGTTAAGATGCTGTTTAAACAGTGGTTTAAAACTCACTGTCTGTGAGTTTTATTTGTGTGGGCATATTATTCCAGAATTTAGCAAAGTACTGGGAGTACAGCGAGTCTCCTGCAACATTATTTGACTTATTTGTGAGTAGTAAGAATTTGTTACTAGAATCAAGGCCCCTTGCTGGACAGTAGGACAGTAATATTTTTTTTAGTGCAGGGCATTTTTTTTGGATGATGAATGAGAGTGCTGTAGTTAGGTAGTTGTGCTTTTCAAGCCAGTTTAATTGCTTTAGCCTATGACAATGGTGGGTCCTATGAGGGAGATTGGTGAACTAACTGTGGTTCCCCCTCAACATCTGGAGCAGACATTTGTAAAGCCTCAGAGAATTGTTAGAACTTGGATCTATACTGGCCTCCAAAGGTGTTGGGGCAGAGGAATGCGATACAAACACCAGACGGTCTTAAAGGCTATCGCTTGTTACTAGAGAGATGTTCAGTGGAGGCTGGAGTGCAAAAGGATCAGGCCTAGACTTCTTGACTGTCTTCTTAAAATAGCTATCCCTCGTGACAGGAGGAGTCGGCCATAGCACACTGAGCCAATAATTTAAGAAGTTGGTTCTCCAGGTATATGGACAAAGATACTAAGCAGCTACAAAGAATCTTAGGGACAAACACTTGACAGATAATGAACTGTGTATGGTCATGAGAAGCACCTAAGCAAAAAGGACACTAGTCATGATGGTCTTTATGGGGAATCTGTCTCCCACAATGACATTTTCCCTTCTTGGATGACATGAACTCCAAGTAAGAAAGTAAAGAAAAAACAAAAAAAGAGAGAGAAGACACCCCAATGGGGCACTTATCTGAAATGGCTTGATAACGAGTACACCAAACGGCAATCATACCAACTTCAACAATGGCGTTTGGACTGGTGGCAAAGAAGTTCTGGGTAACTGCATCTCTAGGTCACCTTTATTCCTTATGCCTAATGCAGGGAGCATACATGTAAGTTATGGTGCCTATAAGATCTAAAGACTTTGGTATACTGGCTAGATGTTAGGCTATTCTTAGCAGGAGTTCCCTCCAGTGAAGAATACTGCAACAGTGATATGGAAGGACATCTACTGTTATGACAGGCATCTTCCAAAATTATCATGTTCTTCTGGAGGGCCAGTTTGACACTAAATCCTAACATGTGACAAGATTGCCAAGCAATACAGAGTTAGCCCTTGGAGGTGGAATGCATCACAAAAACTGCTAGTGCACAGAATTCTTAAAAAAGAATGGCCAAGAAATAATGCAGTCATTTTATCATCTTAGGTAAGATTTAACATTTTGTAAAGGATTTATTTTATTTTATTTATTTAACATTTGTTAACCAGGAAAGTCAGACTTGGAACGAGCCAATTTTCAGCGGGGGCCCGGGGAGAAACTCAGTTAAGTGCTAGTTTGAAAAATATATACAGAGTTAACATACCCTGTAAAGGTTTGTGATACTTACTAAGTGAAATGTCATAAAACATGATAATCCTGTAAGAGAGCTTATTAAATGAAAACTAAATCACATAGTCTCCCAAGCTTCCAGCACCTAGATTCACTTCAGTGAAATCAGTCTTTATATAATAAATTAAAACAAGATTTACACAAATGAAACACAGTTTATTAATTATATATATCAAATGAATAAACTAGCATAAACTCAGCAACTAGAATCCAGTCTGGTGGTCTGTAACTTCACTAGAGAGTAGTCATCTGAATTGTAGATGTTAAGTTGTTGCAACTCATTCAGACTGACAGCTGATCTTTCAATTCCTTCAAAGTGTTAGGATATACAAGAGCTTGAAGTTATTCTGAATGAAAGCTTAAGTCACTTGCTAAGTGTTGTGCATTTTGGATTTCTTTTTCTTAAGGCTGTGTCAAAGCTGGGTATGGAAAGCTGTGCTCTGAATGTTTGCAACTCTGCCTTCAAAAAGGAGAATGGCAAGCCGACTCATTCTGCTTGTGGCAGGGTGGGACAACTAAAATGTCTCCAAAAGTATGAGTGAGAATGAAAGCAACAAAAGCCGTCAGGTCAATAAAACATGGACATACATCAGTCAAGAAAGGAAATCAGTGCAAGTCTATGAAGGATGGCATACCCCCAACAATCAGATAAACCCACATCAGTCTTGGGGGAGACAGAAGTGTATGTCCTTACGGTTGTACTAGCAATGTTATTTATTGGTTTGTTGGTCTTTGCTGACCAGGAAAGTCCGACTGCGCAGAGAAGCTGCAACACTGTGCATTTATACTAACAAGTTAATTTCAGAAGACAGGTATAGAGAGTAAAGTATTTACATCAATATATAGATATATATATATGTCTATATATTTATTTACTGACATTTGATTACTGGGAAAGTCCGACTGGGTAGCAGCCCATTTTCAGAGCTGGCCGGGGAAGAAAAGATTTCAAGTATTAAACATTTTGAGAGGAATAATTTTACAGTCTTTAAAAAAATAATACAAACAACAACTACAGTTTAAATAATTATACTGAATTAGACATAATATGAAAACACTGGTTAAGAATAGATACAAGTTTTATGACAATGACTTAGAGAAATTGTAGCCAGTTTATAGATAAAGTAAAGGCAAGATAATATAATACAAAAAGAAATTGCAATACAAAGTGAGAGAAAACTAGGCTTATGGTATATTTAGAGAGAAAGCCAGGGTACAGAAACTGACAGAAGGGTGTGAGTGAAGAAGGGAGAGTAAGGAGATGTTCACATTTAGGAATACAGTTTATCCGGGTGTTGAACAAGAACACAGGCAGCCTTTGGCTAGGAAGCCTTTCAGAATGGTTTTGAAGGATGGGAGGGATGGTATTGACCTGATGGATGAGATAAGGAGTTCCAGGCCTTAGCAACATGGCACAAGTACAGACAATACCCAGCAGATTTGATAAGTTTGTGGACAGGCAGGGGTTTTTGGTCATTGGATTGTAATGACCGTTATTTAGTGCTGGATAAGCAGATGGATTCTGGATAATTTTATAGGTGGTAAGAAGCTGTGTATATGTTAGTTGATGGGTAGTTCTAACCAATTTAGGCTTTTTAGTGCTATACAGTGGTGGGTTCTGAAAGGAGTATTTGCTACAAATTTAACAACTTTGTTATAGCATTGTTCAAGTTTTGATTTTTGTGATGCCTGAAGATTAGTAAGGATGGAAGCACCATAAAGAAGTGTGGGGAGGAGATGCGTAGCTGCAAGTGTAGCTTTAGTTATGTCAATAAGAATATTTTTGATGCATTTTTCTTATGCAATTTTATATATATAGGTCAAATTTAAGATCATAATCCACTAATTTAAGATTATCATCCACTACTAATTTCTTATGAAAAGTGACTTCAGTGGTTGTATTATCGAGAGAGTGCTTTAAATTTTGTTTCTTCATGAGAGGGATTTAGGGGAAAACAGTAACAGTGAATTACAAAGCCATGTTTGAGTTGCTGTTAAAGCTTCTGGAGTAATTTTTTGGAGGTGTGCCACATTGTCAGATGAGCACGAGTGTGGAGTCATCTGCGCACTGTATTAGTGAGGCCTGTTGTGTGGATGACTGGAGGGTGTTGGTGAGAATAGAAGAGGACCAAGGAAAGAGCCTTGTGGTACACCAGTGGTGACTGCGAGTATATGGAGACAGGGTGGACTGCCATTTTACTGACACCTACTGGATAAGTAGCATTTGAACCATAGTTCTGGTAGCTCTACGTTCCTGGAGGAAGTAAATGGATTTATACTGTAGTAGGGAAAACACTGTTGTAAAGAAGTTTAGTGTTCTTACATTTAAGTACAGAAAGATTTGTAAAGTGTTCAAGAGATACAATGAAGAGTGTATTTGAGAAGTTATAAAATTATGTAGAAGAGGAGATGTTACTATTGTATAGGAGTATAGTGGCAAAACCATTTGATTGAGAGAGGATGGTATAGGATTAGTTATATATAGGATGCCTATTCCTAACTGGTGTATCTTGGAGGTTTTAACTTGGGTATATATGAGGGCCATGAGAAAGTCAGAGCAATGGATGGAGGTAGTTAAAGATAGATTTTAGAGGGGTGTATAGGTTCAAGTTCAGGGAAAAAAGTTAGGGCTAGGTTATAAGTCTGTGCTTTCACTAAAGGTCTCAACCTGGTGCTGAACATGAGCATAGTCTAAGGTAATGTTTAAAATGGATTTTATGACTTGGGAATTTATTAGTTATTTTTTACTTGTGTAGGGATGGCGTTACAGAGTTTGGAGATGTAAGTCATGTATAGCAAGTCCCCTGATGAATTATTTGCTTTACTAGTGGTTAGTAGAAATTTATCACCAGAACAGAGGTCTCTTGTAGGGGTGTTCAACAACAGTATATTTTTACTACAGGGCATTTTTTTCAGGATAATATATCTTTTTGTATGCTTTATCTAGCTGAGAGTATGCAAGGTAGTTAAGCTCTTTTAGTTGCTTTAAGGCTTGGCAGTGGTGGGTTAGGTGTGCAATGCAGATAGCAAATTTAGTTAATTTGTTGTAACAGGAGGCTAGTTTGGGTTTTAGTGTGGATCTTATGTCTGTAAAGATATGAGGGTATGTAACGCACACAAGAGGGTTGGAACCAAATAAGATAAAGCTAGGGTTTTTCTTGCTGGATCTGTAAGGTACTGCTGGCATTGTAAAGGGAGTCAAGTTTCTGCTGGGTCTTTTTAATTGTTTGAAGAATATGTAGATCAAACTTAAGACTGACATCTGTTACAATGCCCAGTATTTTAGTATGTGGTACTAGCTCAATTTTAGTATTATTTGCAGATATAACCTAGAAAGATTGTTTAATTGAGATAATGTTTTGGGGGTGAAGAACATCAGAGAAATGTGAGTGATTTCTTGTAGTTCAGATATTATAGTGGCAGTACATATTAAAACTGAATCATCTGTGTATTGTACTACAGTTGCTTGGCGCCTATGGCAGTGTAAAGCTTGTTTATACAAATATTGACACAAAAGGGTCCTAGTACAGAACTTCAAGGGACACGTACAGTAACTAGGAGAGGAGGAGAGGTCCTGTTGCCATTTGACTGCTTGTTGCCTTCAGATTCATAACCAAGGAACCATGTAAGGGAGGATTGAGAGAGACCTACAGAAGAGAGTTCAGTGTGTAGAAGTTTTTTTTATTTTATTTATCATTTACTTACCGGGAAAGTCTGACTTAGAATGAGACAGTTTTTAGTGGAGGCCCGGGGAGAAACGATCAAGACGCATGCCTTTATGATGTGGGAGGAAACCGGAGCACCCAGAGGAAACCCACATGAATGCAGGGAGGACATGCAGAATCCAAACATAAGGCACCCCAGCCAAGAATCATACCAATGAACCTCTTTCCGTGACTACTGCGTCATCCTGTTGGTGTGATACAGTCTCAAAAGCTTTGGATAAGTCTAGGAAAATGGTTGACATTAGTTTATCCTTGTCCTTATGTTGGTTTATACTGTTGGTGAAGTAAAGGAGGACAGTGATGTACTGTGCTGGGGTCTGAAACCATGTTGCATTTCAGAGAGATCGGACTTTAGGTGGTATAGAAGTTGAGAAGTAGTAGATTTTTCAAGTATTTTTGATAGGGGGAGAGGACTGCAATGGGCCTATAGTTATTAAACTCTGTAGAGGTGCCGCCTTTGTTTAAAGGAATAATAAAGCTTTTTTTCTAGATGAGAAGAACATATTTTTCAGATATAGATCTGTTTATCAATATCAATGCTACCTATGCAGAATTATTCAGCGTCCCTACATAAACACTTGAATGGCTGCACAGAGGCTGCTGTACCTACCAGAAGTAAACCCAAAACAAACATTAAAAACAAATCCTTATGGTAGAATCTTCACCTAAACAGGTTACATATTAAAAGAAAAAAACTCATGACCAAAATGAGGAGGGTCAACTCCCTTAAAGACAACTGCTCTCTTATACAACTAAACAAGAAACTAAGAGGTCGATTAAGTCCAACAAGGCCAACTGTGAGGTCAGGATAGTCTCGCAGGCTAAGGATAATCACAAGGCCCTCTCTTCAGCTATGTTTGGAACCTTAAAGTGTACTGAACTGGTGGTGAACAGTACCACTTTCACTGATCAGGATGACACAGCAAATATATTGTCTGATAAATTCTTTTCAAACTTCACCCCAAATCCACCAAAGCTCCACCAGGTAAAACACCCTCCAACATACCACACCCAACAATTAGCAAGGACCAGGTGCTGTCAGCACTCACTAAAGCCAAGAAAACTTCCCCCATGGTTACTGATAACATCCCTGGTTGCCTCCTGAACAGTCCAAAAGACAACCTATCAGGATCACTTGAGGCACTCCAACTACAGCCTTGAAAGAGGCTATGTTTCAAGCAAAAAGAGGACTTCAACAGTTACTCCTCTCCACAAGTGTGGACCATCAACTGAATCAGGGAACAACAGACCCATCAGTCTAACAAGCCTAATACGCATAGCCATAGAACGAATTATCATGGAAATGATAAGCAAGGACATTACCAACCAACAGACACTGCACCCATCACAATTTGGCTTTGTTAAGGGAAGATCATGCCTAATTAACCTGGTAGACTTCTTTGAGAGGGTCAACAAGGCAATGGATTAGGATAAAACAGTGCATGCTGCGTATCTTGACCTATCCAAGGTATTCAATACAATACCCCACTCAGGCATTATGACAAGCTCTCTGAGTGAAGCATAAAACCTTACATAACTCACTAGATTGCTGGCTGGCTCACAGACAGGGCATAAGAAGTGAGCAGCGGTGAGACTACCTCCACCAAGAGACCAGTCATCAGTGAAGTACCCCAGGGCTCTAGGCTGGGCCTGTCCCTGTCTGGCATCTATTTCGCAGAAGTCAAGACTAATGTTCAAGGCCTCTGGCTCACCAAGTTCACAGAGGACTGTAAATAGGGAGCTACTATACATTCCCCCAAGGCACTAACATCTTGCACAAGGGTTTAGCACAGACAAATGGTTGGTGCCAAAGCCATGGCATAAAACTCAGTGCCAAAAAATGTATTACAATGCCTTTGGGAAACTGTCAATCTGAGTTAATTACTCTGTTGAAAATACACCTCTAAGATTTGATCCAGTATTTAAGTGACCTGGGAACACATGTAGACAGCAATTTGGCCCTTGAGCAGGTTGTTGCTAAGACAGTATGAAAATCATTCTGTCTCGCCCAACTTATAGGTAAGGGTAGGGCTTCCAGATCCAAGGAAGTTATAGCACCACTGTACTTGGCCCTTATCAGACCTGTCATTGAATACAATGCCCCCTTTGACATGTGTCTAAACAACCAGTTGCAACAGTTGGAATGCCCACAATTATTTCTTATCAGAAAAATTCAGGACATGGATACCCTGTCCTACACTGTTTATTGAAAGGCTGTCTCTGTATTCAGTCTCTTATAGGATACTGCCAGGGGATCTTTGCTTGGCTTACAGGGCTTTCTCAGACCCAGCCCTAAGTAATCTGTTGTATATGTGCAAAACAAACAGCACCAGAAACATTAGATTCAGGATGTGAACTTTGCTTGTGGCATAAACAGAACATGCTGGAGATACAGATGTGTGTCCCAAAGGATTCTCACACTATGGAATAGGTTCCCCATCCACGCAAAACATAGTTCATCCCTGACCCTATTCAAACAAAACCTTGACAATTGGATGGCAAATCGTAAATTCATCACTGGTCTGGCCACGTCCCTTATGGCCAGAGAGAGTCAACTAATGCTGCCCCTACCAATCCTTAGTTACATCCCTACCAACATACCCTCCTCCTCTTGTACAGATTCCTATCATACTTGAGACGCAAACGGTTTGGGGTGCACAGCTAGGCTTGCAAATGTCCTACTGAAAGTTAGCTCAGTAACAACCAATGAATACAGAGAACAGAAAAGCAATTACATATGCAGCTATTTTAAGTAGTCCAAAGGGAGTTGGTCAGCAGCTAGGGTGGCTAGTTTTAGCTTATGTAGAAGGTTTTAATGGTAGAAGTGGGCACTAAGCTAAAGTCAACTAGCTGAGTATATTTAGCAGGTACTGAGAGGTAACAGAGATATTAGTGTTTGTGAGGCACATTACTGTCTGTATACAATAGTTGTTAAACTGTGTGGGAACTGAATCTGTAGTTTTGCTGGATGTAGGGGGGTGAAGGCACTAGTTTGACATGGATGAAAAAGTTTAAGGATGGCCAGAAGAGTTTGGGTTATTCTGATGTTTACTTTGGAAGATAATATAATACATTTGTTCGTCACTCTTTATTTGGTATTTTGCCCTATTCTTTAGGTGCCTGAAAAACTGAAATGTACTGTGTGTTCTATTTTTTGTTCCACTGTTTCCATTAATCTCTTAGTTTTCCTTGTTACCCAAGGAGCCAGGTTGGATCTGATCCCTTTGCTACTTACTAGGACAAGGTTAGTGAAAATTTTGAGGAATATGTCATTGAACTGTGTGACAGCAGAGTTTAGGGGCATAGGTTTTAGGCTTTTTCAGTTATACTCTGTTAAAGTTTTTTTGATAAAAGTGTATTTTGTCAAAGTCTGCTGAGTTACAAACTTGGTTGCAAATTATATATTCATCTTGGATATTGTAACATCTGACTGTGTAATTTAGTAGAGAGCCACTCAGGTTGTCTGGAAAGCTACCCGCCATCCTAATTTTGTTGTGTCTATTAGTAAGAATTCAGTTTAAGGTTGACTGCCTACCAGTTCTTTTGTGGACTCTAGTAACTGATGTAATTAACTTTGGAAAGCCTTTGCAGATTTATGGTACCAGACTGGGGTGTTGCTGTTGATAAACTGTCCATCTATGTTTAGGTCTCAGTATTGTTTCATGTTAGATATTGGTGGGATAGCTAGTAGCAAATATTTTTCAAAGTGGTAATGTTATTACCTGGTGAGATATCTATACGGCTGCTAACCAAAGTGTTTTCCTATTATTGATTTTGAAGTGTGATAGTAGTTCTGCATTATTAAATTATCTCCTCTGCTTATGTTTAGGGAATTTTTTGTTGATGGCAAAGCATCCTCTCCATTTATCTGTTCTGTCAAATCTAATACTGAAATCGGACAGGGTAAATTTATTGTCATGAATGTGTTTCTGTAGCTAAGACTACTGTCTGGGGAATATGTGGCAATAAAAGCATGTATGTCTTGGATTTTGTTGCACATGCTTCTAAGACCTGATATTTAGGAGAAGGCTGGAACTGGTGTATGGGACAGGAAGACAGAATTGTACATTTATTACTGTACTGTCCGTGCGTATTTTTTGCTGTTGTGTGGGGCCGAGGTTTGTGTGAATATCTCCAGTGATTTTTTTGGGTGGAAATTTTATGAAGGGAAGTATGTAGTCAAATGCGTTTGTGTTTTAGGTTTATAGGATTTTATATGCTAACATTCTTGGATTTAAGATATCTGTAATGGAAAAAGTCTAAAGTTTATTGCTGGAGTGTGCATGTTGTCTTGAGTGACAGACTTGGTAAATACTTAAGTAGCGAGTGTGGGTTTGTAGGACTGGTAATTATATTTAGTGGAGAGATATGGTAGTTGGTAAGGAGTGCTCATATGCTGGGGAGGCATACAAGCAGGGTTTGAGTCAGTTATTTTGTATGACATGTAAGAGTTTTTGTGAACATTAGTTTGCCCTGTAAAATGTTACTAAGCCAAGAGTAGTTGTAGCTACAACAGTATAGCATTTGAAAGGACGCTCTGGACTGCAGCTCTTAAGTGACTGGGTTAGATATGCTAATTAGGCAACTAATACTAGGTTATGTTGTGATTGTTAGGACACAGAGATAAGTTGGAGAAGTGCAGGGCTGGGGTTTCAGATACTTTAAAGGTACAGTAGGAGGCATAGGTGTGAACTGACGGTTGGTCACGGGAGCAAAGTCAGCCAAAGTGTAGCGAGGGTGAACAAAGATGTACTCAACCACTAAATCGGAACTGCAATAGCATTGAGAAAAAATAATCAGTAAGCCTTGGTTATGACATAAAATAGGAAGGTTTCTGGAGGCAGTAAACAACTATTAGTTAAAACTGTGAAAAACAGGCGCTGGGAAGGGAAAAGGGAGAATTACAGGGGGCAGTTCACAAACTTGGGAAGTACTAAAATAGATTTACATATGTGGTAAATAGCGTCTTAGCTGCAAGACACTATAGGGAGAAAAGAATTAAGGGCTGGTCTGAAACTGAAAGCAAGGCAAATAGTTTGTCCTGTTAAAATGCTAAAGTTGTACTATCTTTTAACATATTTTTAGGAAAATACAAGCCCCCTTGGAAACAGGAATGCACAAATCTGGCTCAAAAATGTATTACTTGCACGGGGGAGTTAATGATACTGTGAAGTGAAACAGAATTTTGTATGCATAACAGGACAGATCTCAGCTAAAATATAAGCTTATCAGTACAGCTTACACAAGAGTATGCTGTCTTAAGTATTGGGCTCTGTTGTCTCATTTGTGCCTATAGCATGTCCTGCGTTACCTGTAGATCAGTTCCTACAGCACCACAATCTAGAACAGTAAGTCTGTATTACACCTGCAGAGATACTATACACTGCAGACTTCAAGTCCTTGTTTTATTGTACTTCTCAAGCATTTACAGACGCACAAATGTGGTAATACAGTATCACAAATATGCAGCTGTAAATGAATTAATTAAAAAATGCACCTTTCTTCTCCTCATCAGAATACAAGAAAAAAATCTCAATTACCTTGCTTTCTGCAATCATTCCTCTCAGAACACAAAACATCAACATAAATGTCATAATGTTAGGCAGGAGTTTTGCTTCTTTTGTATACAAGTAACTTAAAAATAATACAATAAAAATGGAATATTCACCCATTCCTCTGAGGAGCCTGCTAGAACAAACAAATGTCAGATAACTGATCTCTGTGCCTTTCCAACCAATTAGACAGCTGTCCATTTGAAGAAAGCTGTGTGGATTGTTTTCTCAGCCCTGAGCTTCCCCCACTTTACTTTCCATAAGTATGGGTTACTCCTATACCACTATTTTTTACATAACTGATAGCAATGGAAGAATGGAGCGTTTAGAGACTAGGAGCAGCAGCAGTCTTCAACAGCTATAGCAACTTCAATTATCCAATGACAGCAATCATGAGGCAAAAAGAGGATATGCTTTTTTTGTTGTTATTGAAACAAATGCTGCAAGTTGAGAAAGACATGTCTCTCATTGTTTTTTTTTTTTTTGTTGAACTCTTTGCAGAGCCACAAATAATGTGAGACAAAAGCCTAAAAATGAGATTTTTTTTACAATTATTTAAGTTTAAACAGTAAACAGAGTAACAGTTTTGGCATCAGCTTGCATTTTCTCAGCGATTAGTAGTATCGGGCTCTGATGTCTGGCATTATTGCCGGACTTTAATCCTGAGATTTAAAACAAAATGAAGAATGTTATGATGAAAAACCATGGATATTTTGCATAATCAGGGACAGTTGATAGCTAAAGGTAACAAGTAATTATTTTCAGTGAATGATAGTCTGTTAGGTAACCAAGCTGTGTAATACTTTTACAGATAAAAGTATGCAGGCTAGAGGCAGAAAAATGTGATTAGCAAATTATTTTACTCTGCTTCCTGACGATCATGAGAGTATGCTGAAAGAAAGTAATTTAATTAGCAGTGTGAAATTCCACCTTTTTATTCTCTGTTTGCCTCGTGTACTATGTGTATGTGTGTGAGGTCATAGTCAGCCATCTGAGATACACAGTTGATAAAGTGTGTGTAATTTTTGGGCATACATGTGTGTTTAAGGGGTTGCAGTGGCGAGTTAATGATACTGAAAACTGAAATATGCAATGTTGTAAATTTGTTCTGATTTTCATTGAATTTAAGGGTACCACTATTACATGCATGGGAAAAGAGCAGACTACATTTTAGAAGAGCTATTTGCATTGGACATTTACTGGCAAATTATTTTGCTATTAGCAAGTCCCATAAAATGTATTGTTGCACTGCAATCATACCACTATTGTGACTTTGGAATAACATGCTTGCTGATGCTCACACAATGTACTCCGTGTTGTGCATTTAGGCAAAAGTTTATATTATACCATGACCGCCGAAAAACGTGCACGCTGATTGGCCAGCGTGCCCGTTGTAAATCGAGTTATACTAATGGAAAAAGGTCCGGTCGCCCGGACTTTTTTCCATTAGTATAACTCGTTTTAAAACACTGTCTCGCTATGTTAAATGGGTTTAACATAGCGAGACAACTAAAATAAGCAACGGAGATCTCCGTTGCTTATTTTAAACTGTCTCGCTATGTTAAACCCATTTAACATAGCTTTTAAAACAACGGAGAAAGCAAGATCTCAGTTGCTTTTTTAGTGTTCGCTATGTTAAATGAGTTTAACATAGCGAGACAGTTAAAATAAGCAACGGACATCTCCATTGCTTATTTTAAAACTGTCTCGCTATGTTAAACTCATTTAACATAGCGAACATAAAAAGCAACGGAGACCTTGCTTTCTCGTTGCTTTACAACTCTGATGTACTGCGCAGGCGCACAGTACATCAGAACTGCCAGCGGATGCCAGACATCTGCGGAAGGGCAATAAACAGGCATTATACTATGCCATTATTTAAGAAAAGTAATAGTTTCTTTTCTTAAATAATGTCATGGTATAATAGCAATAACCCACTTCTGGGTGTGGGTAATGCTGAATTTACACCCACGGTTGGCTTTGTTTGGTCCCGAGGGCGAAGCCCTCGGGACCAAACCACGCCAACTGTGGGTAAATTTAGCATTACCCACACCCAGGCGTGGGTTGCTATAATATTGCTCTGGGTCATTCTTTGAGTAATTTGCTTGAGGGCATACAGAAGACTTTTATAACAGTAGAATGTTACAGAGTAAGCTCTTTGGATTCTTTGGCAACGTCCACTTCAAAGCATTGGTGATCATCATTTCATAAGACAAGTAAGGTTACAGATTAGCAAGTGCTTTGGACCCAGACAGGGTGGTAAGTGAGACATTCTGATTTACTTTTTTATGTAAAATCATGACTGCATGCAATATTAATTTCTTTTACAACATACACCTGAAGAAATTTATATGGGGTGGCATTGTATAAAAATACTGGAAAACTCTGCACTGACAGGTGGTGTCTATTACCACTTAGTCTATATTTGTGTTTTGCTTAACAATAAAATATGTATAAATATTATTTATGTTAATATATTGTGGCGTGTCAACTTGCAAGAATTAAGTAACAGCATTTCATAGGCCCAGTCAGCACAAATTTAAGCACTGTCTCGAGAAAGAAATGAGAAGTTCAAGAAACTGAAATATTGTGACTTGTCAATTCAAAATTATAAATATGTGAAATATTAATGTCTGTGCTACTATTCTGCTCAACAAATTTTACTACTTCACGGTATCAGACACAAGCTTATATAATGCAGGGAAACTTCTTACTACCACCTGGTGTCTACCACAACTTTGCAGATATTTATACTTGTTTAGCAATAAATATGATTTTATGCAAATTTGCATATATTATGTAAAAATCTCTGGCAGCGCCCACATAGTAGCATGGTAAAATAACATTTCACAGGACTACTTAGCACATAAGTCATGAATGTCTGCTGACGAAAATATGGTCAATTAGTAAGACAGTGTGTTTTCCTTTGATGCCAAATTATGAACGTGTGCCATATATTACTTTGTCAGTAACTCCATATACTACGTTGTCAATAACTTGATCCGGACCAACTATATATATGGTACTTCATGGTATCAAAGGAAAGATTACTCAATGCTGCAAAAGTTATGGATACCCACTATCTGTCTATAACCAATCCGCAGATATTTACATTTGTTTGGAAACAAACCATACATACACGCATAAATATTGTACTTCTTTAAATATCTCTGGCATAAAAGTGTAGCTAGATTGGGGTAAAGGGGGCAGCCACCCTAAGCGCAAGGTGTTAGAGGACACAAACAGCATTAATTTCCTTACGAGTATTCCTGAATGCTGGTACAGAAACACAACTGTTGCAGTCAGAACTGAAGCAAAGCTCTTGCTTTAGTGCTGTGTGTGTGTGCGGTATAACTTCAGGCAAACTGCTTGCTACAAATAGCCCAGCAGTGTCATCACACCTCAACTGCTGCAGTTTTTCCTGGTCCTTCTGTTATAACTGAACAAGCTGTCAAAATCCAGCATGGGAAAAGAGAAGGATGAAAGGTAAACAGCAAGTGGCAAGTGTGGAGGGCCTGTGGACACTCCTCCCAATAAAGTTAATTCTTCAGGCCTGAATTCAGATCCAGACACAAGTCCCACAGACCAGAGCATTCACTGTACACTTGCTTCAGAGGCATCAGCCTGCCCTGTTGATCAAGGAGCCTGTGTTTAAACCATGGATCTCATTACAATGAGAAAGCACCACAGGAGCTGGCACTTCTGCAAGTAGCACTGTATCCTTCTTTACAGAATGAGTTGTACAGTGATCGTTTACTGTAGAATGATAAATTCAACTGATGAAAACTAACAAAATGCTACAACAGTTGCAGTGATATTTGAAGTAAAGCCATGTCTGGACTCCAGGTCACTTAACATATGCCTTTCATGCTAATGAACTGGGATTTCTAGAAAGGTTCTCCATCTAGTTTTAGTGCAAAGATCCCGTCATCACTGCTAAGCAATACCTACTGATGAAGGGCCTCAAGATTTTTACTCGGTGCTTTTGAATCATTTACATAGAGACTTTGTACTTTCAAAGGCAATGGTGTTTTGATCTGGCCCCAGGCAAAACGTAAAACTGCTGTTGTGGGCCTAAAGTGTGACCTGGGGACTTAAAGTACACTTGAACGATCTGTTTTTTTTTTTTAAGGATCAAACAGAGAAAACAACACATGCTGGCAGGCAGTCTAAACTGCTTAAGTGGCTAAAAAAAGCCCTAAGCTTAGGATTTCAGCAAAAGTGAGGGAGGACAGAAGAAAGGTATATCCATGTGTTCCACCTACTG